>NC_134648.1:70876512-71538178 GCF_030463565.1 Pelecanus crispus
AATTGCAGCCGTGCAGAATTCCAGCTTAGTTAAAACAATATCCTAAAGGTTGCGAAGCCCGTGCTGCTAGCCAAGAGTGAAAATTGAATGTTCCACTCTCCCCTCTTGACTATATTTAGTTCAGGATCCTAATGAAGTCTTTCTTTGTGTAATTTCACATTTACAGGGCAACGGCAAGAGAGCACTTCCTAATTCTGTCAGGATGCTGGCAGCCCTTACGCTGGGACAGCATGTCCTCTGGGCCTCCGCTGCGTGGCCGTATATACAGTACTAGATTGTGCCCTGTGTGCTATTGGGGAGATCCTGTAGCATTATTCTTTTTTTTTTTTTCTCTTTTTCTCTTTTTTTTTTTCTCCTTGATGAAAGAAACCTGTGTGTATTGCAGCAGGTTAATTCCTGGTTGTTTTCCCTGCAGACATTTGGTAATAATGCTGCTTGGCAATGGTGGGTTTTATTGTACCTCTGTTCAACAGGAGAGTATTTTGAAGGGTCATTTGGGGTGAAAGTCCCCTTCCTTTTATGTGGTGTCCAAAGGAACAAGCATGGGATGGTGAAATGCACCATGAAGATGCTGGAAATCTTCCCCATGCTATTCAACTCTAGGACCAAGCCTTGGATGACCATGGAGTGAAATAACGTTGGTCCTGTATTGCCATACTATTGAATATTGAATATTGAGTTTAAAGCCTGTATTGAGCTACTAAAGGGCAGAGGCTTATGGCATTGGAGATTGCTCATATACATAAAAGCGTGAGTCCTCTCCTAAAAAGCTTATGTTGCCAGGGAAAGTGAGTCCCTTTAAATGAAATATCATATTCCTTCGTGCACAAAGGCTGAGTAGCCTTCCATGGCTCTTTCTGCAGCTTGAAGCTTTGTCTCCTATGATCACAGTGAGTTTAATGTACCTGTGGGCAACACCACCTGGGCCTTAAGTTATGAACGGCTGCACTTAAAGGGCTGCTTTTGGCAGCCAGTAAAGTGTCATTGCAAGCTCCATCGTGTCTTGGGTCGGCCCCGCTGCCCCATCATGCAGCACACTGGTGCTTTTCCCTGCCCTCCTCTGTACGCAACTGATGATTTGAGGATTTGCCTTCTTCCTCCAACATCAGTGTTACCATCATCACAAATCAGTATGCCAAAAAGTATATAGACCAACTGAAAGAAATCATATCTCTGGGATTCTGCTGAGGTTTCTCAACATGAGGATAAGGCTGTGCTGGAAGGAGATTTGCCATGTGGGAATGTCCCAGAGAAACACCAGCTCCTCAGGGTAAAAACCCTGGAAATCCATGGAGAAAAAGGCCATGCAAGAGCTGTTATTAGACTTGTATTCAAGCAGAAGCGCAAGGCTGGGCAGCCTGCTGTTCGTCAGCCTTCTGGATATTCATCTCAGTCCCCAGCTGGCAGTAAATGTATTGTCGGATATCCCTCTAAAGTTGTGTAAGTTATTGCTTTCTTAGAGTGCTTTTATACCTGTGTGTATTTTTCTTCCTGTTCCAGCATCTTACAAAGCTCTCTTTGGAGACGCTCAGCATTGCTAAATATAGTTTTGCAAAATTCCAGGGACACGTCTTCACTTGGCACATGAAAATTAGTTAACAGACTGTCATGAGACCTTTCTTTGCTCTCCCACTGTTCTCACTCCCATGACACCTGACGTATAGCACACGGGTTTGCGAATGGCCTCGGGTTTGCTCCGTGACTCACCATTAATCAGGATGAGAAATAGCCTTCCCAGTTCATAAATTCAAGGTAAACTCAATTTCCCACATATTCTGTCAAACGGACATCAGCAGGCTGTTTATATTAATTCATGCCCTCTTAAACATTGTGTTACGGAGGGCGAGAAGCGTCGACGGGGGGCTTCCGGCATATTGACAAACACATTTGCACCTTCAATTGCAGACCTGTTCTCCCTCTACACTCTCCAAGATTCATACGTAGACCTCAAGCACAGTCCAGATTGTTCAGTCATTGAAACCGCAAGCTAAATATTTGAGCTTCCAGCACATTAAGTAAACATGTCCTATCTACACCCCAGCTGCAAGGAGAGATGCTGAATTTGGGGATGAGGTCGCTGAATCAAAAAATTCATAAAAATCCAGGGTAAGCCATGATCACTTAACAGGGGATTGCTGTAAATAGCTGTAGCTGTTGAACAGAGGTATGAAATAAAATCATAGGGAACAATAGTGATTTAAGTGGTATTTCTGGCTTTTTGTGGGGAACGGAGGGGAGCAGAGTGAGTGTTTCACAGCACAAATCACAAAGATGGCTAGCTCTCCCTCGGTACCACCAGCGCCTGAAAAAAGTTGCAGAAGCTGAGCTGTTCTCCCCCAAAAGTTCAATGCATCGACGAAAAAACTCAGGGCAAAACTAGAGTTAAAGAAATGTTGATAGAGGAAGAAGGAGTCAGGAGAAATTGGTAACTGTGAATATTGTGGAGGGTAGAAGTTTTTCATTAGGTTATTACAGTAGAGGATTGATTAAAACTCAGGTTGGACAGACACATAGAAATGAGGTGACGAAAAACCAGGTGTTTTCCTCTATAGCACTAGCTCTTACTGGATCCTTCCTTACAGCTATCCCACCTCTGCTTTTTTGGCATGCCAATCACTGAGCTCTTAAATTTCCCACCCACCACTTTCCCGGTGGAGCTTTAGCTGGATTACTTTCAGCATTTCTCCAAGTGCCTGGGGCACTCCCAGGTTACTCCCAGGGACTGTGTCCAGCCTTCAGGAAATGCATGGTGTCTTTCTGCCAGCAGACAGGGAGCTCAGATGCTCTGGCCGTGCTCAGCACCCATTGCACCAGACATCTCGTGCCTTGCCGAGGTGCACATGTACCTTTCTATTTGCTGACCTGCCAAGTGTTGCTCCCCACTCCACTCTTTAAGGTTTCTTTTAGAAGACATTGTTGTTAGGAATGAATTGTTTAAAAAAAAAAAAACAGAAGTAAGGAGACAAATTCTGCATTCTGCCACGCTTGTTGTGTTTGCTCCATTGTTTGCAGCATTTCTATACGTATGTGGCTGTGGATATCATGTGTACCTGAGCAACTCTCCTGTTCTATTCTGTTCTGTTCTGTTCTGTTCTGTTCTGTTCTGTTCTGTTCTACTCACAAACACGAATGGGCTAGATCATAAGATCTGGTTGATATGTACTCAGTGGAGGGCCAGGACGCTATTCACCAAAATTTTTTGAACGACAGGAGACCACCCTCCATGTATCCCTATGCACTCAGTGGTGCCTGAGGAGTCTCCCTGGTTGTGATGCAGAGCCAGGACCTAATTCAGTTTGTCTGAGTTGTCCCTTAAGCTGCTTCTCTGGTCCTTTGATCCCCATGACCCACAGACCAGAGGCTGCTGCTGCTCTAAGACCCATGGGAGCATGAAGGACAAGCACTCCAGGTTTAGACGTGTGGCATTTCCCTCCCATCAGCTGTAAAATGAAGCTTCTAAAAAAAGCATTTCTGCATAGTGCATCCCCAGATGGATAAGCCAGTGGGAGCCCCACGGGCAGCCCCCAAACTGTCTCTGCAACTCCAGAAAACTGAGAGAGGAAGCAGTTAGTGCAATAACTGCAACAACCCACGTTACCCTTCTCAGTCAGCTCTAGTGCAAAAAACTCAGCTGGGCTCCAGAGCAGCAAATGCGCATGCATATGGAGGTGTTTAACCACTTGGCACTGGAATAAAATAATTAATTTATTTATTAAGTTGGTTTTCTTCATTGTGCTGCATTCCTGCAGTGTCCGGATGCTCTCCTTCTCATACAGAAGCATTTTACAGCACATGTTTGCAGGAAGATTTCTAAGCTATTTATCTCCTGGGAGGGAAAAAAAGGGAGATTCTTTGTATCTGGGAACTCTTAAATTCATATTTATACACATTTCCCTGGAGGCAGGATTTATTGTTAAGTAACAATAGGGAAACAGCATGATTTCAGCGAAGACATTTGGGCTAGTGAATGTTGGAGTGAATTCTGTTTCAGCATTAGTATTCAAAGTCAGGGCTGCTTTCTAATTGCTTTAAAAGTACATCCTGAGCAGAAATGCCCCAACCCAGGCACTGCTTCTCAGTGGCACTGGTGCAAATATGTCTTGCTATACTGTTACCAAAGGGATGCATGATGTAAACCCCTGAGATTTTCACTTTAGTGAGAAATAAAAAAATCTGCTGTAGAAGGAAAACACAGTACCTCAGCGCTCAGATCCTTTCAAAACCTTGTGTAACTGCTGTGAATTTGAAGGGATCGTCTCCTTTCTGTTTTTCCTGGGGGTTGCCCACTGACCTGGCGTGGGGCGATGCTGGCTGATGCCTGTCTGCTGAAGCGTGCCAGGTACATCTGGGGATGGAGGCCTCCCTGTGGATCCCACCCCGCTGGCATTGGGGTGCTATGCCTGCCGTAATTGCCCCCATGGAGAGCTGACCTGCTGACGCACAAAGCCATCTGCCTTCACCATGGGGGAAGGTATTTTACTAACGATGAGGAATCACCCTTGTTGTGGCAGCAGGCTTGTTTTATCTGTCCTCTTCCAGCAGTTGCTTTTGCAAATGCAGCGGGTGCCTCCTCTCCTCTCTGTCCGCCTGCTCCCCAGGCTCTTTGCAGACCGGTAATGAGGTCCCCACGGGCTCCTGCCTGTTTCCCACAACACCAGGATTCGTGCCCTTAATGCTCAGGGGTGTCCACCTCCCCTCTGTAAGGGACATTGGTGTCACACAGGCTGCAGCAAAGCCCTGCTGTTGCTCCGTGCACATCCCTGCTCTTGGGTAATCCATCCTCTCTCTTTCCCCTGGGAAATATTTTCCAGGTAGTCTCAAGGCTTATTTAAAGAGTTAAATCTTCATGTGCCCCTAGTAACGCTCTGGAAACAGGCAAGGATAAGGGACAGGGAGATACTGACCAGGCAGGTACCAATTTATCCCAAGGCTTATCCTTTCTGTGCTAACCAAGGGGAGACCTGCTCAAGGCACGGTGATGTGGGGCTCTCTGTGAGAAAATGTCCTTCCTACCCCAATGCAGAAGAACTTTAGGGTCTCTGGGATCATGGCAATGCTCTGACACTCATGAGCCCTCTTGGGCAAGCAGATGGAGACTTGCTCTGCTGGAAAAGCCCCCAAGAAAGCCCACAAATCCAGCAAAGAAAACCAAACCAGGATTTAGCAGTCGTGGCTCTGCTCTTTGCACATTGCCTTTGAGTTGCTTCCCATTTGCAGCATCCACTGATGGCCTCCCATCCCTACTGCGGCTGCTCCGGCCGCCACTCTGGTACATGCGGCAGCTTGCGCTGCTGTCCAAGTGCCAAAGGGAACGTCTAATAGGGTATTGTTTGCGTGTGTTCCTGAGATGGAAGTGATTAACATAAAATACGTAAAAGGATCATGTCAGGAATTCTCTCCAGATCTGCACGGTTAGCAAGCCACTCTGTTTCACATTACAGAATTACAGTATGTTCTGTAACTGCTTGGTGTTGGACACAGATTTGGGTCTCTTTCTCCAGTGTTTACAAACATGGATGGGAGCTGAGCAAAAAATGCAGCCAACTGCACATGTATTTATGGACCTTTATTCGATCAACATACACATACATAAGGGTACTTGTGTTGACTTCATATCACGGCACATACCAGTGGGTCCTTAAATAACCCCGTAGGGCTGAGCTGCTCACCCACATTTCAGATGCAGGCGAATGGCCTTTTCTCGAAAAGCTTGGCAACTTTTCTTGCTCTCAACTGATAGACATGCTCTTCATCAAGAGCCTGGAAATGTTGTTTCTTTGAGCTTACAATTAATTTAACACCTAAAATATGTGGAAAAGAGCTGTGCTGAGCTGGTGGGAAATTCAAACAGTCCTAGGCGTGGGAGCCAATCAAGCTGCTAAAACATAAGGTAACACTCAGGCTTGGATCTCCAAAGAGTGGTCTGTTTGTCAGCATGGTTATATTGCTTCTTGCCTCGTGATCCTCTTACACAAAATGGCCGGGGCCATCTTCCTCCATGGCCATGCTGTAGAAAACGGGTTTAGTGGAGAATTGCTAAAAAAAAAAGAAGGGGTAAAAAAAAAGGAAAGCAAAACAAAGCCAAAACCCCAAAAAGTGCTATTGTGAAAGTGTCAGAACAACTGTCCTGGGGCTAATTTTACCCTGGGTGTAACTTTACTGACGTCAATGTGAAAGGGCCTGATTCACCCCTTCATTGCAGCAATTTTAAGCTGAGGCTTCTGGGAAAGTTGCAGTTAAAGCTTGGTTCAGCATGAGACATCAGCCCGATGCATGACTCCACTGATGTCAGTGGACTCACATCGAGCTTCATCTTTCCCACTGGAGGTTCTGAGGAATGGTAACCAAAGTGCACAAAGCATGACCCTTGTTGGGTGGTTTGCCTTTGCCCAGCCTGTTTCTGGACAGGCAGAGCAGCCTACTGCCTTGAAAGCACTAGCCAGACCTGATACATGGTGGACCTGAATATGATCCTTATATATAGAGGGGGCATTTTTTAAGCAAGCCCAGTGCTCCCATCCTGCTCTACTTTGACCACACTCGCACCTTTTTGAGAGAAAGTGATGTTCTTCATCATGAAATCTTGTCCTCCCTGAAATGTCATGTTTCTGCTCCTGCTTATTCTCTTAATCCTGCAATCTTATCCTTAGTTTGTCCCACTCCAACTTTCAAATGGGACCTCCTCCTTTTCCACTTAGTTCTACCACTCCACAAAAATTTAGCTGGCATCTCTCTGCTGCTAGCTTTCCAGCCTTGTTCTTTACTCCAAGAATGGCTCAGAGATCTCTTTCCTCAGCAGACCATCATGGCTAAAGCAATGTGACTTCAGCTTTCTTTTCACGTTTCTCTGCTTCTTTCTTTGTTGAATGCCAAGGATAGCATAGCCAATACTGCCTCCACTCTCGTCCATAATGTGCATCATCTTTACCCTGGTCATCTCTGTGCCCTCTCATCCAGGACATGGGAAATTCTTGTAGACTTTCTGCAGAACATCTCTAACAAACACAGTGGGATTCCCCCATTCACACAGTCTGCCATCCAGGATCTCACTTCTTGTCTTGGTTTCTGCAATACCCTTTCCTCTGGTCTTCACATGCAGCCTTGCTTTAATGAAATAATCTGGTATACTGCTGCAAAAGTAATCCTCCCAAGCCCTTTGCTTGATGCTGTCTTGACTATGACCCCTCTCTTAGCAGCTGTCCCATAGCTCCTCTTTCTTCATCCCAGCAACAACAAGAAGCAAAGACCAGGAGCTAACATGGCGCCTTTCAGTCTAACCCTTTTTCAGTACTGGAGGTCAGATGGAGAGATAATGAGCCTCCTGGTGCAGCCCAATTGCTCTCCTTTTTCACACTTGTGAAGAGCTGTCTGTAGCTTTAAAAAGTTATTTTCTAATTCTCTTCACACCTCTCCTTTTATGGTTGTGGCCAGTACTGTCCTACTGTTTACCTGTCATCTTCTGTTGCCTCCTGACTGACCAAGGTCAGTCCTCTTATTCAGCCTCTCTACAGTGCCTAACACAACAGGCGCAATGACTGCACCTCCCAAGCACTGTCATAACACAAGCAGGCAACAGTAATAAAGTAAAAACTGTATTGATTTCCATGGAAAGGATGGGAAGAAAAAAACCTGTTGATCTGCAACAAGCTTAGCCAAATGTGAGGATGCTGGAAAGGATCCTGATTGCTGCTAAAGTCATAGCAAACCTCTCCCCAGCTTCCACAGTGATTTCATCCCTCTATGTTAAAGGGTTCTGCATCTCATTTACTTTCCCTCTTTTATTTATTTCATAATTGACTTTTTGAACTTCTGCCTGAGTTGGAGCCAGAGCTGAGAGTGACCTAATTCCAGCAGCACTTCTAGGATGTGAAGGCCTGGACCTTCCCAGTGCAGAGTGTCTCCATCAGGTTTAGACATGATGTTCAGACAGTTAAAGGGAGCCTGTGATCTGCTCAGACTAATATCCCTGTCCTTGGGAGAGTGGTACAGCTGGATGGGGGACTTCTTCATTGCTGGTGTCCAAGAGAAGTAACATTGTCCACCAGTTCCCATGGCAATGGGTAAAATGTTTGCCCTAGGGTAAATAACTGCATTTTTGAAAATCTTCTTATTCAGCAACTAATCAAATACTTTCTTGGCCTTTTACTTTTGACTAAGGTAAACTCTTGGAGGACAGTGTTGTGGCTGGAGATTTCACTGCTGGCTTTCTGGTCTAGGAGGGAAGCAGGGGAGCAGTCTGCATGCTGAGGTGAAGAAAAGATGGAGCTTTGCTTGCGTGGATTTCAGGGTCACTTGGATTTTAAAATAGTTAAGAAAGGTGCTAAATCTTCACAAATCCGTCAATGTGAATAGTTCTACCTTGGAAATCTATAATGTTTTTTTCTGTTTTGGGAGTTTTAGCAACAATGGGATTAAATGGATAAAGACACAGATTTTAGATGATCTAGAGTCCCAACATTGATTCACTTTGCAGAACTGTGGCCCACAGCCCCTGCGAGACATACAAAATAGCATGGGCTGTAGAGCTCATGTGTGATAGCTGGAGACTGTGTACCAGTTTGAAAAGCCAGCTGGGCTGAAAAGTACATGCTGGCTTGAAAATCTTTCTTTGTAAGAAATTGTTCTAAAGTGTAGGAAAAAAATCTGCAGGTGAAACCGTGTAGCACACAGTGCATTTTTACACACCATGTTTCTTTATTACAGCAGAGATGACCGAGTTTTCTGCCAGTGGAAAGCAGGTGTCCTAGAATTAAGAGGCACTACCTCAAGATATGTCTCCTGTAAATCAGAAGAGAGGGAGGTACCGTGGTGTTATTGAAAGGGAAGGGTCGGTTCCCTGAGCGGCATAGCCAGATCGTGGGAGTCAGTCGTGACCATTTACAGCAGCTCCAGATGTGACCCACAGCCATTTTGGCTCCTCTGAAATTAAGCACCTCCAATAAGTCAGAGGAAAGCTCAGACTAGATTTTATCTAATGCTCAGATGCTGTGCAGGACACGAAGGGTCTGATCCTCACCTGCTGGAAATGGGAGTAACACCACTGACTCACATAGCTCCCACTTCTGGGAACATGGCCCGAATTACTCATTTTAGTACACGACTGTTGGCAAAACACGGCATTGACCCCCAAATTGTGAGGGAGCTTGCTACCATTCAGCGAATTTCCAGCGTGGCGTACTTTGGCTCCATCACACGCTGCTAATCTCTTCAATGATTTATGTGCTCTTTAAAGTTTTAATTCTCCCTCTGTCATGAACCTTCCTCACTAGCAAGTTGACAGTTTAAATTAGTGTTTAGACATGGCTTTCATAATGTCAGCTTTTGTTTTGTCTCAGTCATCTGTTGGAATTCCTTCCATTGTATCTGAAGTGACTCATGACAATAAATGACTTCTTTCTTCTTTTGTTCTTAATCGGGGAAGAATGGAATGAACCATGCAATATTTGTAAAAGAGCAGTCTTAATTAGTCCTCAGCTGTAGCTAAAGATGCTTGTCTTGTCTCTTTAGCATATTAATACAGGAAGCCATGCGTTCACGTGGGCAATTGCCATGTTCCTGAAAAGCCTTGTTACAAGCCAAATTCTCCAGCATAAAGGTATTCCCAGGCCGCTTCTGTGCTGAGCCCTGCCAAATGAGGAGCCTGTGCCCCGGGGGCATTGTGTGAGGCTGCTCAGGCCTGTGAGGAGAAAAATGGGCACATTTTAGAGTGACTCATCTCAAGAATTGGGTTTCTTTTTTGCTTTGTGCTTCTTAAAGGTGTAAAATCTCTGTGAGGAAAGCTGGAGCCTCACCTCAAACCTCACTGCTGCTGCCTGTGCCATGTCCCTGCTCTGAAGGTGGTGGTATTCACTGATGATGGACCCCAAAATCTTTTCTGCTTGCACAGTTTTTAATTTGCACTGTTTCAGTGGCTCAAATACCTGAGTGCCAACAAAAGGTTTGGGTGGGAGCGTGTGAGTATTTTGCACAACATTAATAGTGACATCTTTTAGGAACAAAATATGGTTTTGCGCAAAAGGCTGGATCTTGTATTGCCAGAACAAAGTTGCTGCAGCCATGCCATCTTTCGTACGCTCCTGGAGCTAGTGAATGGCAGCAGCTTTCTTCCTCTTCTTTTTCTTCTTCTTTTTTCTGTTTGTCATTTGGGAGAAGAAAATGGATTCTCTAAGAAAGTGTGGGAAAATTGCGTTGCCAGCTCGCCTCCCTGTTCGCTGCACGCTCCATGTAGGGCCATGCCCACGATGCCAAGTTATGCGGTAATTGTAAAAAGCAGCTAAATAAAGGTTTAGGTTGAGAGCTGACTTTTTACTGATTGAGTTTTGAGGAGGGGCTACAACGTGGGTCTTGGGATGCATTTGGAGCTGTCGTTGAGCTGCGGGCAGTAAGTCCTCTCCTTTCCCTAAGATCTTGCTTGTCCGGTGGTCTGGGAGTGTAGCTTGCACACTTGTGTTACTGGAAAAGGGTTAGGCTCCCATTTGACAACGTGCTGCCCATCTGTCTGTCTGTCTCTTGCTCCAGTTTTATGCCTAATTCTGACATAATGAAGCAGCTTGGATACACCCTGTAGAGCCTGCTGAGGTGCTTCCTATTTTAGGATATTAAAGGAGATGTTGCCACAGAGCAAAGCACAACTGCAGAGGGTCAGGGGGAGGTGTTTAACAGTCAGCCCATGACAGAGTGCCAAAAGAGGTCATCAGGGACCAATTTTCTCAAGATCCATGAAAGCTGAGTGAACCTCCCTCCTACAGAAGACAATTGTGTTTTGCAGGGTCTGACCCAAAGTGGGTGCTTCTTGGCAAAAGAAAAATGAAGCACAGATGAACAAGGCTGTGATGAGAACACTGGTAAGAGCTGGGCTCAAGATGCCTTTTGCTGTGCATAACAACAGTCTCGCTGAACCTAGAAAAATATGAATAACACTATGAATTCTTCTTTGCCAGTACATGGTGCTCTTTATTTGAATAGTCTGTTTATATATACATACAGCTATTTTTCTTTTGCCTGGACCTTGTAACAAAACCAAATGTCTTAATGAACACGAGGAGAAAGCAAGCAGCTGGAGAAAGACATAAAAGTGTACAAACCCCCAAAAGTCCCATGGAAATCATTGCAACTTTATTCGAAGTAGTTTTAAAAGCAAGTTGTGCCTCTGGAATTGGGCTGAAATAAGTGCCGTGCTGCTTTCTTTCTGTGCTCCAAAGCAATCCACGTTCCCTGTCAGTGCTGTGGTCTCATATAGTCTCCAAAACCATTCCAACAGTTCATGGTGAGCTGTGTTGGATTATACTGTCACCAGAAGCATAACACCCATGGTCTTCTCTCCAGCTCTGCCCCCCACCTCTTGCTAATGCAGGTTTGGCAGATCAGTATTACGGAAGTCAAGATTTCCTGGGAGAGGTAGTATCATTTACTGGCCTGATTGGTAAAACTGAGGAAAAGAGATCATGTTTGGGACATAAGCCTTTCTGCAGGTGCAGCGAGACTTTGGGCTAGTGTCCAAACCAACCTTGGAAATCTGGGGTTTTGCAGGCACAGATATTCTGCCAGTATAGTGTTATGCCTCAGAGCAGACTTTGGGCAACGACTCTTTGTTTTTAACGTACAGAGATCGTCCATTCTCTGTCCATCTAACATCTCTCAGTGAATTTTAAAGGAAATTGTAAACTTGCAATGGCAAGGCCAGGGTGTGATGGTACAGGATGGGTTCCTTCCCTTAAGTGAGTTGTCATGTCTTTATTAACTCCAAAGAAGTACTTTCTACTTGCACAACCTTGCAAACCTCTGGTTTGACGATGTATGCTTGCTCTCCCCTAAAGCAAGAGTTGTCAAAGGACAGAAGGTCACTAATACTATCTTTTTCTACAGTGTTGTCAAATGTGTTCTTCATTTGTCATCTGCTGATGTCAAGTTTTCCTTCCATCTGTGTTTATACTGGATTGAGATGAACAGGTCTTAACCATGATCAGAACATCAGGGTGATTGTAGTGCAGAGATGGTGCATACATCTGCTGGAAAAGTTATCCGAAGGGTTTATCAATTTGGCACAGTTTTAATGTGGCTGGGGTTTTGCAGAAAGCCTGGCAGGTTCGGATGCATTTGCAATGAACAGGAAGATGGGGCTGATCATGTGTAGACACTTCCAAACCCTTGTGCAAAACCAGATAGTTTTGTAAGGGCGTCTTAACCAACCGGCACTTCATTACAGCTTTCCCATTGGCCTCAAAGTCAATGTTAACCTTGGCCCTGATACAGAGAATATTGACTTTCAGGGTCAATAAATCTTAATAGGGATCAAATTAGAAGTCATGTTTGCTTACTTTATAACTCCTTTCCAGTGCAATTACTCTTCACACAATGCAAGGACATTCTGCACATTTTTCTTCTTGGCCATTTTAAGGTGCATTACTCTTCCACTAAGAGCCCGGGGTTTCCAAGACTCAGCTTTTTTCTCCAAAGTTTTCTGTCACAGCCACTTTGATTTTGTGTTATTTATCTCCTTCCACAAAAGGTGAACATGGTTTTTTTTTGCATCGGTTCTAGTGTAGAACCATGTAAAACGACTGCCTCCTTGTGTAACCGGTCATATCACCACCTCCTGCATCCAGAAACGGCACGCGGTTGTGTGGGATGCCGGAACCACAAAAGGTTTTCAGATGTCCAGGATACCAAGCTGCGTTCCTGAACCACACGACCTATTATGCAGTCATTTTCTACGCTCGGCAGTAATACAAAGACTTGCTAGTACTGTGTGCTTTCGGCTTTGTTTATATCAGCCAATACCTACAGAATTTTAACGAGCGTACAGTGAGTTGCCTATATAAGTAGTACATGGCAGGGTGTGTACTGTTCCCATAATGAAGCATGTATAATGTCTGGGGCTATGGAGGCAAGAAGCCAAAGGATGTTATTATTGCCCTTATAAATTGTTTTCAAAATAAATAAGATACAGAATGTTTCACTCTGAAGACAAAAAAGGAATATTTGTGCTCTGAATACTGACCAGAGGTGGGGGTGGGAGCAGGAAGGAGGAGAAAGAAGGGTGGGTTGAGCTATAGCCTTTTGATTTGAGTCACTTCTGTTGAGCACATGTGAACTCAGCATACACATGTTGCTGAGACTACAGCCAGGCCCAGATGTGTCCAGGATGTGAAAGAAGATTGGGGGCTACCTGCTGCAGTGAGCAAAGCTAACAGGGGGAGGGAGGGTCCTGAACATCTTTTGTCCCATTACCTCCACGAATCCATCCTGGACTAGGCTCTGTAATTGCCTGCCCATGCACAGGCTCCCAGGAGCTGCAATGGGGAAAGTGGTGCTCTTCATTCAGAAGGATCTGCCCATGCCCTAGTTGCTGGTGTCCTGCGTGACTGGTTGAGCTGTGCCCATCCTTTGAGGTTGGGTTCTTGCCTTGTGTTCTCTTACTGCCATGGTGAGAAGGTGACCAGGTTTGGCACTTGTGTAGTGAAGACAGAGAAAATCCTGTATCCTATTTGCAAAATTCAGGATGAAATAGTGTCCCTTGAAAAGTAGAAGGGTCATTGTTCCGTGACCGTTCAGATCAGTAAGAGACATCCAGCCAACCTGGAGGGAGATGCCTCTAATGATAATAATTCACATCATATAAGTGTTTTGCCTCAGTTGCAAAGTCTTCAGGTTTGGCCTTCAGGAGGAGATGAACCCCAGCTGCTGAATGCAGGTAAGTGTGGAAGGCTCTCCAGTGCATGGGCTGCACTGTGGCTTTCAAGGTTGGCTCTATCAAAGGGCAGGCAGACAGCTCCATGGCTTGGCCTTTGTGGAGCAGCTGATTTGGGAGGCAAGGCTTTTCCCATGCTGCAACTGACAAATGCTGGCAACAGCTCCCAGGCAAAAGCTGGTGAAGGAAACAAATGCCAAGAGATGGTGTGATGCATGCAGGAAAACTGCAGAGCAAGGTGCTGAGAACATCTTTCCTTTGGTGTGGCAATGGGTCACAGTTTGTGGGAAGCAACATCCATGGAAGTGCAATAACCCCATGGCTGTCTAGGGCAGAAGGTGATCTCTGAGTTTGTGTGTGATTAACATTACATAAAATGAACTGGAAAGGGGAAGGAAACACCATGAGCCAACTCTATTTTCTGTCGGCCCCTTGACTTCAGAGACAGAAGGAAAAGATTAAAATCATTAGCAATTGGAAAAATCCAGTTTATTCTATGCATTAGCACTGCTGGCATGCAAACACATCTTCAGAGAGCAGCTGTTGTCCTAGTGCACTTTAATCCTTCCAGAAGTAGCATGACAAGAGCCAGTAGGTGTGCTACACTTTCCATTGTGAGCTCCCTGGTATTAATAAACCGGACCACTTTCCTGGGCAAGGGTTAGCCCAGTTCTTCTACTTTGTTAACTTTCTCCTCTCTTTTAGGTACTGCTGAATGTACCAGAGCTCTCTCGGATATTTACAGAGTTTGGTGTATCATGGGGCAGTATCCAAATAGAGCTGGCAGCAGAAGACACCAAAAAAAAAAAAAAAAGCCACTTTGGAAGCAGAAGGAGAAGAAGGGAAATAAAAACAAACCAAAACAACCTGCTCTCAGCCCTTGACACCATTGCTGACTCTCTCTTCCCTGTGATTTCTTGGCCGCTCTTGTGACTTTCACCTAAAAAGGGAGAGGAGGAATCACCTTCATCCCTAGGGCTAAATTTAGAGGCAGGGCAGCAGATGTTGAGTGGGAACGTGACAGAGTGACTCAGATCAGTCCAGGAACCGCAGATGTGCACGTGCCTGTTTGTATGGCTCACTTCATTATGACAGCCCTGGTTGTATGACACAGACCTCACAGTGACTGGGAGATACCGGTAAATGTGGGCAGCCCTCCAGCCAGCTCCCAGCTGAGCAAGGAGTAGAGCTGTTGGAAACAGCCCTGGAGACCTTCCCATGGAAATCAGGTCTGGACAGAGAAGTGGGACAGAAGAGGATTAATCAGGTTTGTTGCTCAGTTCAGTGCAGAGGGAACTTCCCATTTCCAGTGTGTGGTTGAACTAGGTGACATGAGAGTTGCCTCTTGGAGCAAAAATGCACACACGGCACTGGTCTTGGAAAGTGTTCTTCATTCATCACCTTGATAACGTCGATAGCTCATCAACCCAGGACGTGTTCTGTTATAATGTGATGTTCACCTTTTTGGTGGGCATACCTGCCCCTTTTATACCTCTTTGCCTGGGGAAGGGGATCAGGAGCTTTGCTGAGCCATGGGCTGGTTTGGGTGTCACTCAGCCTGGTGAGACTGGAGGATGAGCAAGCACCACCGAAATGGGGATGGAGAGAAGCAGAAAGGCACAAAGTTCGATCCAGCTCCCACTGGCAAAGGTGGGAGACACAACCTCTGTTGATTCTAACAGACATTAGCACACATCTCGCAGGCTGTGGAGGAGCAGGCATTTGTAGTCACATCATCAGTCTAGGAACCTCCATGGTGGGAATTAACCTGCTTAACATCTGGATGGTGCTTTAGCAGTTGGCTTGACCTGGGAAAGCAGTTCATCCCTGTTTCTTCTGCCCACAAAGCTGAGTGAGAGGCTTCACCAAGGAACAGAGCCTTCAGTGAGGAGGTGTTTCATGAGCACGTAGTCCCACAGATTGAGTTACAGCAGCCCTGAACAACTGGCAAGTGTTTTCCTTGTCCAAGAAGAGCTTTGCCTTTGTTGCTGGGATTTTATTAGTAGTTTTGGGGATTTTTTAAGCAGTTATGACTGTTGCCAGGTGGCTCAGAGGCATCCCAGCTCCTCACCTTGAGCCTATCCCCAAGAAGATGGTCTAATCTGACCAGGAATGATCTGGAGTTTGGGAGCTGATTTCTGTCCTTGATGCAGAGACAGGACATATTAGCACTCAGCAAGGAGCTAAGTTGGTGTTACTGGGAGGCTGAGGGTTTTAAAAGGTAAGAAGCTACTGAGGAAAAGGGTTAGGCAACAGAGGTATGATGATCAGAAACCAAGGCAGGAGGGAAGATGGGGGGACCCTGTATGGTTCAGGCTCCTTTTTTTTTTTCTTCCCAGTTTGGTTTGTGGTTTTGCATTTGCAGCTTGTAAAACTGTATGGAAGGAATGTGCAGCTGGGGGTTTTCGCCAAGTTGGTGTCAATTTGGGTTAAACCAGAGGTCCTGGAACAGAGCCTCATTGGGAGAGTGGGTGACTTGCACTAAGACCAGAGCTTTCATTATTCTCACTTCAATTGTGGTCGTTCCTTGGGGACCCTGTTCCAGGAGCAGGGCCCAAACCCTCTTACACCAGGCACACTGCAAATCAATAACTCGAAGGCAGGCCCTTCCCCTGCGGGCTGGCAGCCCCCAAGATGTTCAGTGTCCTTCCATTGTCCTGCTCTGGCCTCCAGCAACGGCTGTCCTGCCCTGTCAGCAGCAGTCCACGTGCTTCTCAGCTGGACCCCACCAGCGCTTGGGATTTGCTGCATTCAGGACGTTGACCACATGTTTTGTTAGGTGCCCAGCATGTCTTAGGAATCGTACAATGAAGACACTTTCCTTCCCTGGTCCCTGGGGATGCTGCTTCTGGATCATGTCTGTTATGTGCTTACTGTAGGCCCTGCGTGCAGTCAGCCTGACACAGTCCCTGCCAGCATCCAGCACCAGCCAGTGCTCCTCTGCAATCTAGTTTGCCTCTCCGGATACTATATTTTGTCTCCATGCACAGATAAAGAGGCAATCTTCTTGCTTTCCTTCATTCCCATGATTAAACTGTTCACAAGGGCTGCCTGTTTTGTGCAGGGGGATGACTTGCAATTGGGGATTTGTCTTGATCCCTCTGTCCTCACATATCAAAAAAATGAGTATACATCAGTATACAGCTGCCCTTCCCCAGGCCATGCAGAGCAGGTCATCTCCAGGATGGTGTTTGTTTGGCCAGCCGCCTCCTGGCTCTATAGTCTGCATGTCAAAGGGATCTCAAAATCTTAAACATGGCTTGACCATGCCTTCTGTCCACACTGCCAGGTGTACCCTGACAGCTGGACTCATCTCCCTTTACTGAAGGCCACAAGGCAGGTATCAAGCCTAAGGTAATGATCCTTCCTTTAGAGCCAGAGGGGAGAGATTGGCACCTCTGAAATACAACTCATTCCAGTCTTAAATGCATGTTTAAGCTTGACGAGTTGTTCTCAGGTTTGCTCCGTCCCTTTCCACTGCTTGCAGAAGATGCCTGCATGGCTTGCAAAGCCCATGCTTGCCCTTGGGTCCGGGTGGTGTGGATGAGGGAGCTGGGCTTGCATGTTCTCTGTGCTTCATGTAGGTTTGGCTCTGTGTGTAACCAATCAGTTGTACTCTTCTTCAGGGCAGGACAGCTCTGTCTTATTGCCCTTGTCCAAGCTCTGCCTACAGAGCTTAGTTGGACCTTTCTGGTGGGAGGGGACCAGTTCCCCCCAATGTTGCAGGTGTTTCATCAGAAGTCAAAGCTGCTTTGACAGCTTGGCCCTCATCATGCGCTCCTCAAACACAACCCAAGTTTACAAACCACACAAGTCTTCACATGCCTGTTATTTAGATTCCTGACTTAAACAAAGCAGTATGATTGTTATTACTGCAGGGAAGTCATTTATTGTTGTGGTTTATTTACAGAAGGCAACATGCAACCAGCAAGTCTAATAGCTCACCATTGTTCCCATATCAGTCCTTGGGTTGGCAACACTGAGCAATAGCAAACACATCATAAGAAACCACCTTTAATTATTCATATGCTCTCTAGGGGAAACAAAGATCTCTGATGAAGAGGAAATAAACAAAATATCTTTGAACTGTAAATCATGACTGCAACAGCTTTGTTCTTTGTTTCACCAGAGTTTTGTTTTATCTGAGATCATAATTTGTTTTCAGTGATGCACTAGATTAAATTAATTGAGGTTTAGAACAATATCCATTTCCTTTTGCAAGCACTTTCACTGATGGCATGATCTTATCTGACTTGTTACCCCTGCTGGCTCTGTTTTCCTGACCTTCCCTTAGCATCACATGTTTTAGAGCCGTTTCTTTCTGTTCTCTCTCTTCTTTTTTTTTAATTTAAAAAGGGTTGTTTATTGTTGAAAACATCCAAACTCCTTCTCTAGCTATTACTTTTTTCCTATGGATAATTGGTAAGCTCCCTCTCTAAGGGAAATAAGGGCATTTTCCTAAATAAGTATTTCTGGGGTCCCATGATCGGTGCAGTGCAACAGCCTCTCTCCTGCTCCATGACTCTTGGTGAATGCAAGACAGAACTTACAGGAGGAGGGAAGTCTACCTGGTGCAGCACCTGGGCCAAGCACCCCAATAGAAGTCTCACTTTTGTGGAAGGAAGTCAGTGGTTTGAGACTAGTGTCCCCAGCTGAGTTTGCACCAAACTGACATGGCCATGTAAAGAGATCTCAGTTCAGACAAGTCTTCCTGCAGGTAAGAGGCAAGCCCTCCACACCGAGGTGTCAGGGACCTGGACAAGCTGGAGAGGTGAGCCTGTGTGAACATCATGAGGTTCAACAAGGCCAAGTGCAAGGTCCTGCACCTGGGACGGGGCAACCCCCAGTATCAACACAGGCTGGGGGATGAAGGGATGGAGAGCAGCCCTGCCGAGAAGGACTTGGGGGTCCTGGGGGGTGGAAAGCTGGACATGAGCCAGCAATGTGCGCTGGCAGCCCAGAAAGCTAACCCCATCCTGGGCTGCATCCCCAGCAGCGTGGGCAGCGGGGCGAGGGAGGGGATTCTGCCCCTCTGCTCCGCTCCGGTGAGACCCCACCTGCAGCCCTGCGCCCAGCTCTGGGGCCCTCAGCACAAGGAGGACATGGAGCTGCTGGAGCGGGGCCAGAGGAGGCCCCAAAAATGATCCGAGGGCTGGAGCCCCTCTGCTGCGGGGCCAGGCTGGGGGAGCTGGGGGTGTTCAGCCTGGAGAGGAGGGGGCTGCGGGGAGACCTGAGTGCGGCCTGGCAGTGCTGAAAGGGGGCCCATAGGAAGGGTGGGGACAAGCTTTTTATCAAGGCCTCTTGTGACAGGACAAGGGGTGATGGATTTAAACTAAAGGAGGGGAGATCTAGACTGGCTATAAGGAAGAAATTTTTTACACTGAGGGTGGTGAGGCACTGGCACAGGTTGCCCAGAGAGGTGGTCGATGCCCCATCCCTGGAAACATTCCCGGCCAGGTTGGACGGGGCTCTGAGCACCCTGGTCTGGTTGGAGATGTCCCTGCTCACTGCAGGGCAGGGGTGGGACTAGATGACCTCTAAAGGTCCCTTCCAACTCAAAGCATTCTGTGATTCTATGATTCTGTGATGCCCTGGGGACACAGTGGCCCCCCAGCTCTTGAGGCCAGTATCTCCAGAGAAGGTGAGATGGAAAGTTTGGGAAAGTGCTTTCAGGATCCCTAAGGAAGGTACATTGTTTTGCACTGGAAATAAATACATGGGCCAGCAAGGAGCCCCTCATTTCTAGTGTCCTTTTCTTGCTCTGTGTTCTTGGTGGGAAACAGAGACTTGATATCACCAGGCAAAACATCCTTAATGCTGCCATTTGGGACATGTGCCTTCCAGTTAACAGCCCTTCGATCTTTGTAAGGTAGGTCTGTGCTGGGCAGGATCTCCTTGAAAAATACCTCAAGCCAGTTGTGTTCTGGAGACATAAACCCCTAGAAACCCATATTTTGACCAAAGAGGAGAGATACAATTTGTTTCAAGAGTCTGATCTCTGATGATGGAGGCCTGAAGGAAGTTAAGGTAGTGGCATGGTGTACTAAGGGCTGGAAAGAACATGGCTTGGACAGGTAGAGAAATGCTGTCTCCTCCTATGCAAGATGGGGAAGAGCAAACAAGTGGGTGAAGTGGGCACCTTGTATCTGCAATATCACACCAGACTGTATTTCAGCTTCCCAGAGCAGTAAGCCCTATGCCAAAGCCAGCTGTGTGCAGTTATCACCATCAGGGATGCTCATAGGCTTCTGTGATGGCAATTGCTCACAATGGCCTGCAGAGAAAAACTAAAACTGATACCACCATATTTTCAGCCTGATTGGAAAAGGACCATGATGTTTCTCTGGAGAAAGTGTTGAGATCCATCACAGAGCAGAACTTCAGAGTAGTTGCTCTGTTGTTATTTCCATGTGTAATTATTGCAGTCCTTTCCTATACCCCATCTCTAGCACTGGTCACAGCTGGAGGCACAGTTGCAGTCCAGATGAGCCTTTGGTTTGACCAAGTGCTGCCAGTATTGTATTCCTGTGGCATGTTCTTTCACGATCTCTCCTGCAGGACAAGATAGCACTGCACAAGTGGGAAGGGGCTGTAATCTTCCCCTAGAGTGTCATTTCTACTTGGAGATGACTATCGTGTAATAATTTGCCAACCTCCCAGATCTCCTTGCAAATAGAAGATGGTGGTAGGTGTGCAGTAGAGGCTGACAAACCTCTTGGAGACTGTGGACATTTCTGTGCTGCTCTGAACTCTGCTGTTGTGTTTTTCCAGACCACAGATGGCAATGAGCAACTACTGCAGTATCTGGCACAACAGCAGGAATATCTGGATGCCAGAGGAGATTTCCCAGCAGATGGATGACTGGGCTTGGGGAAGGAGCAAATGATGCATCCAGAAATAAAGACTCTTCCCTTATAGCATGGGTTGGTCAACAATCTGATGGCTACAAAAGAGCAAATAATAAAGCAGTGCCTTGCAAACCTTTCAGCTCATGCTTGGGGAAAGCTGTGAAACAGCAACTACTCAGGGTGCGGAGCAGAAGAACTTGGTCACTGTGTCCTTCTCTTGGCAGTGTATCACCTGGATGTTGCTGTTGCTGCTGTTCTTTCACATTTGCACAAGGCTGGCTAGCCTAAAAAGGGTAGGGAGAAAAGATATGGTGGAGAGTCTCCACAACCTGTCATCTGGAAATTATTTGCTGAGATCTAGTAACTGAGTGTTCTTGTAGACACTTGCTGCAATTCCTAAAAAGAAAGGAAGAGGTAAAAATCATGGTGGTTTTGGTTCTCCTGCATATTTGAACAGCTATAATTAGAGCCCTTAAGCTTTAATTAAAAAAGAAAAAATAAGCCTGTCAAGGACATACGTTGCTTAGTTGAGTTAGAAGTTTAATTAGATCATCCCGGTGTCACAGAAGTACAATCCCAGAGACCAGGTTTCTGCCCTGAGAAACCTATTAACAGCTGCTGAAGACACCTGGCATCATTCATGCCAAACCTTTAGGACCAGAGTGATCTTGAAGCATTAAGTGGGTTCTCAGACTCATTGCTTTCACCACAGCACCAGGAGACCCAACAAAGCCCTCCTTTCAGCAGGAGTTTGCAGCTATCCCCAACACAAAATACTGTAAGGGAGCAGAGGAGGCTTCATTTTTGAACATTTTCTCTCCCTTTCTCTTTTTTCCTTTGACACTCATTTCTGAAGCAGATTTCTCCCCCTCCTCACCCCAGCTCCCCATATTTATTTTATTACAAGCATTTTCGCTAAAACGATTAACTCAATTTAAAATTTCAACTGTTTCCTTGCCAAGGATTTTAGGAATTTTCATTATTTCCTTTGGGAATTCTGAGACTGCGGTTAGCCAGTTTGGAGTTCAAGACACGAGAAATGCCAGCACAACTGAAGACTTGGCTGTAAAAGCGTTTTCAACATGAAAGAATTCCAGCGTTTTATAAAAGGAAGTGTAGTACTTGAACAGATATGTTGATATAAGTAAGGTCTTAACAAAACTAAAGCCAATCTATTATTGCTTAAGTATCAAAGAAATCCCTTTGTAAAGGTGCTAAGCCCTGCTGGAAGAACACAAAACATGTCTATTTATTTGTTGTGTATTTAAATGGTTCACGTACGATTAAGGAGCCAAGCCAGTATTACTGAGCTGGCCAGAATTTTGGAGCTCTGTGGCTGTAGGCAAACATTAGTAAAAAGGTAAAACTTCTCTGCTAGGATGGGTCTGCAGCATTTACCAGGGCGGTAATTTAAAAGAGGTGTCTCCAGCCATGGGAGAATAGGTGCTTTCTGAGAGATGGCGTTAAAAAAATAGACCCTCTCTCTGCTTGTTCAGACCTCCAGATCTAAGGGACCAATTCTGACCCCATCAGAGCCTGTGGATGAAGGTTGACTTTGGACTGTTGTTGCAGTGATAAGCCCTGCAGCTCTTTGTATTTTCCTCATGGCAATGTTTTGAGCCATATCTTGGGTGCTGAGTGTAGTGCCACTCTCTGGTCCTGTTTTGTGCTGTGCTTGCAGGCGAGGAGTGAGCCCCAGGTCAATAGATCACCCTTGGGGCTGATGCTGGTGGGTAAGAGCCATATTGCTTTACTGTCCTCTGCCTGGAGTGGGCAAAGTGCTCCTGGTACAGCCCTAGAGAGCTGCTTCTGCAGGGGCCAGGGCTGGAGATAGCCACCTCAGTTCTGCACAGCTGTGGAAACCACTCCCCAAGGGGAATCAGCAGCAGAAGGCTGTCCCACAGACTCAGTCTGTGTGTGCTGGAGTGGGGCCAGGAGGTGGCTATGCCAAGGGCACACATTTGACCCCACATGTGGAGCTACTCAATCTCTCCTCCGGACCTACAGCCAAGCCTCCATCATAGGACCCTTCCCTATCCCATGGCCTGAGCAACATAATTCCCTGAGAGCTCTGCAGGATCAGGATCCTGCCCTTCTCATTTATGCAGCAGGGAAACAAACAGTCATGTTACCATGGGGTCCAAGTGGTGCTGCTGTAGTTATAACAGTCTGTGCCTTGCCTTGCCCTTTTTTCCCTAAAACACACTGGGGAGGAAGAAGTGCATGCTATTTCTTGGACATGCCGGTGAGGACCTGGGAAAGGCACATAAGCAGAAGGCAGGTATCTTAGGATGGTTGGAGAGGTGCTGTGCTTTGGCTAGCATCTGCTTTGGACAACATCTGCTAGCCAGGAGATCAGCTTGGAAACTGAAGATACTTCACTTGGGAACCTCTGGGTCTGCTGAAGCACTGATCATCCTGCTGAAAAGTGACTTAATTGGTGACACTTCATAGAAACCCCAGCTGCACAGTTCTCCCAGCTTCCCTATAAAAAAAGGACGCCAACGTTTTAACATAAACAGGATGCCGAACGCTGATCCAGTGCAGTTCCTGATGGAAACGAGTGTGCTCCCATGCTGTTCTGATGCACCGCAAGCCACAATGCTTGTCAGCAGGATGACAGTCCTGAGCGACAGCTCGTTTCCCTCTGCTCTGGGAATGACACGGCCCAAAAATGAGGCTGCGATACAGCCCAGCACCTAAGGAGAAGTTTAAGTTTTGCCAATGCAAGAGCTTTGCTGAGCAGTAGCATGTCTGTCCCAGGGCTGATGGCTCCCCTTTCCCTTTACTACTTCTCCCCACCTTGCGATCAGTGGGGCAGCACCTGCTAGAGATGAGAGAGAAAAAAAGAGTTTTTTCTGCAGGTTTTCAGAGCCAATATGTCAATTTGGATTCTCGATCTTTGGGCTCCCATTTTGCCCTGTCACCAAAGCGCCTGGTTTATTGACCCTCCACCCCAACACCGTCTTTTTGCAAATCAACTCCATCTGCGGTGCCTGTAGCAAGCTCCCTCAAAATGATCATTCAGAATCATTCCTGGAAAAACACCAAGACACCAAACCCCGCAGCCTGGGCCCCTGCTCAGGAGGAGTTTGGCTGAGCCAGACGCGATGCCACCAGCAAGGGACATGAACAATAGGGACTTGGCGGGGGGCAGAACAACGGGGCTGGCAGCAGGCGCTGAGCTCAGGAAAGTACATGCGAGCTCTGGGAGCCAGCGACCGGGTGCACGTGCCTCTCCAGAGCCTGAGAAACTGCACTTTAACTGAGTCGGGCACATATTGGGGAGATTTTCTCCAGGCAGAAAGTGCTGTCCTACCGAAGGGCAACAAATTATGTCCCAGCAAATGCATCCTCAGCCCCCTGTATGGAGCTGGGGGACCCTGGGGGATGCTTCTGCGTGGTCCCCAAGTTGGCCAATGCTGCAGGAGGGAAAGTGAAGGCAGGACCCATGGAGAGCAATCCCGGACGGGCTCTTGGGGCTAAGCCCAACTCTGAGCATAGGTGGTGGACATCGCAGCTAGGCGAAGGTTTTGCCAAGTTCTCCACATATATCCGTGCACGGGAGAAAAACACACACAATCTGTCAGAGACAGCTTGGAGAGGCCCCAGTTAATGTGCTCCCATCTGAAATGTCTTCCTGTTCTCCATTCAAAGTCTCCCCTCACCTTGAGTGGTGTCTGTAATTGTAAACAAACATGAAGGAAGGGCAGAGTTAAAAAAAAAAAGCCAAACCCAACAACCAAGTCCCAAAGGAGGCCCCATCCTTCCCCCCCCGGTGCTAAAAATTCAGGTAAATCCTGGTTTTATTTTTCTGCAACTAAAATTTATGATGATGTCATGTGTGTGGCTGAACAGAGTAGTTTTCCAACTGGGCAAGTAAGGCTTGAGGATGTATTTAGTATTAATTTATTCACAGCAAATAAAAGCTTTGGGGCCAGAAGATGGGCAGCTCTGTAGAGCAGATCAAAAGCTGACAGGGCTCAGGCCTGCTCTCCTCTGGCTGGCCCCGAGGTTTTTTGCCCAAGACTAAGGCTTTTGGCACCAAAATCCAAAGGACCGTCCATGTGGGAGGTGGAGTTCCCTAGGGACTAACAACTCCCACTTTGGGGGTTTGGGATACCCCTATTTAAGGTCTCTGAGTAATAGGGACTTCTGGCAGCCAGAAAGAGTAATAAGCCACTTGTTGGAGCCCTGGCAATTCAGCGAGAAGATTTGCATCTCAGATAATGGCCACCAACAGCCAAGCTGAAGTTTTGTTTTCACATCATAGGAAAAATACCAAGTGCCAAGCCATGTGGTAAACCGAAATAGCTTATGAAGTGTGCAGGTTTTGGAATATGGGTAAGGATGAACCAGGAAGAAAAAAAAAAAAAAGTGGTTTTATATATAGATACTGAAAACCGAATAAATCACATGACCCAGCCCAAAAAAAGCTTCAGTGAAAAGTTTGTGTCTGGGATTAAGAGCACTAGTCATTACTTTAACTATGTATGGTATGTTCTCCTTTTGAAAAATGTGTACACCAAATATTTTAGCCTTTTCTCATGGAAGGATCCGAAAGGCAAAAAGCTTTTTAGTATTAGGCAAATATTAGCCTTTCCAGGACGATGCTGGCTGGCCGGCTACTTCCTATGGTCCTATATTTTGCTGTCTGTACTTGTGTGATGTCCCCCCGACTCTATGTGGGGGTTTCTCTGGGTTTTTTTGAAGGGGGATGTTCTTTCTCCTATTAAAGGCGGTGAAATGGAGAGCTGATCTGAGCTGCGTCTGGTTTCTCCCCTGACTTCCACCAGGCCTGGCTGATAAACTTTGAAATCTTTTGATGGGGTTTAGTGTGTTTTGGGGCTACTGGAGTTTACCTGCTCTAATTTAATACCTGGCTAGGACAGCCCCACAGGGGCCTTTGGGAAGGTGTTGGTGTGATGCAGCTCTTTCCCAAGTGCCCCATCATGGAGACAAAGATTGTTCATGTGGTGTGAACATACCCACTGGAAACCACCATCCTGGTGAGAAGCAGCAGCCTTGCAGGAGAGGGCTGGAAGCTTTTGGCAGCTCCCCTAACCCGAGGCAGGACCTGGGACCCTGGCACCCCAATCCTTCCTGCATCTTTCTTAGCACTTTGCCTTGAAACCCTGCTTGCTCCAGTCTCAGTTCCTTGCTGTCTGGGAAGCTGTCTCGGAGTCACGCAAGGGATGCTGAGAGTAGGATTTGGCCCCTGGTCTGTCAGGTTTATGGACAAATCAGGCTCTGTCCATTTCCTGGACTCTATATGAATGGGATAGGGTTTAGGGCTCTCTAGGACTTCCGATGTTCCCAAGTATCCCACCACAACCACCAAAGGGGACATCACACTGGAGATACATGAATGAAGCCTCCCTCTGTTTCTACAGAAAGGGCTTAAGCTGCGCCAGGGGAGGTTTAGGTTGGAAATTAGGAAAAATTTCTTTATGGAAAGGGTGGTCAAGAATTGGAACAGGCTGCCCAGAGAGGTGGTGGAGTCACCATCCCTGGAAGTATTTAAAAAACGGGTAGATGTGGCACTTCGGGACATGGTTTAGTCTAGTCTACCCTTGATTGGCTTAGAGTAGACTTGGTAGTGTAGGTTAATGGTTGGACTGGATGATCTTAAAGGTCTTTTCCAACCTAAACGATTCTATGATTCTATGATTCTACAGAAAATGGATGGCAAAATTAACCCAGTCAGGCTTAACCTGTCACGGACATGCAAAAGGCAGATAGCACTGCTGAACGAGCTGAATGTGGGACCGAGTTCAAGAGATGTGCTCGCTCTCGGTGCTGCCATGAACTGTCATGAGGCCTTTGGAAAGTCAGACTGTGTCCCTGCCAATAAAATGGGGATAATGACATGGAGTGGCTCGACATGTGCTTTAAGTTCTGCTGACAAACAGAGTGGTGTAAAACCAAGGTATCACTCCATTATTATGGGTCTCAGAAAAATTTTCAAAGAAAATTTTGCTCATTTGTTTGCTTGTTATGCTTTTAATTAAAATAAGCCTCTTTTAAAAACTGGGCTTATTGACTGGGCTCAGCAATTTTTCATGCTTCTTCATTTACAACCCCGTCCCCTCCAAAAGAAGCAGTTGTTAAAATACTTTAATTGATCAAAAGCTCTGTTGTGCTGGTAATGCTGCTTTGGGGCACTTCGATAAATGAAAAGAAAGCAATTTCTCAAATTTTGTTTGGCTGTCCCCTGTACAAACAAGCTGCATCGCCTTGCCTAAGCTGGGATTTTGCAGGGCATGGAGCCCCCTGACTTTGCATGGTGGCTTTGCATCCCTGCGGCTTCTTTTGCTGCTGTGAGCAGCGTTTGGGACTTGCACAGACTTCACTACACTGCGGGAGCTACATCAGTGCCAGAGTCCTCCGTCTAGACAAGCCCTTAAACCTGATTGCTTCATTCCATTACTGATAAAAAGCACTAGACATGGGAATGAGTTTTCCTCTCCATCCTTTTTTTTTTTTCCCCTTATATCCCTGAGGAAGGAAGACTTGATTTTTTTCTGATCCACCCAAAAGAAACCGCAGTAACCACAACTGCAATTATATATATATATCTTTAAAAAAAACCAAAAACCTTTCTGGCAATTCTTTCGCATTCTTTTTTAAGCTTCTTTGCTACATGTAGAACAATAAATGATTTAAAAATGAAACATAAAGGCATCTGTTTGCACTATAGTTGAAATTAAATTGGATAAAGCTGAGAGGGAGCAGCTAGTGACTAATACCAAACAGTGCCCAAGTAATAGTATGACGAAGTTAACAGGACCCAAGTTAAGCTAAGTTTCTTCCTAAGGCAGGAAAGACTCCTTTTCTTAGCTCCCTCTAAATGTCACACTGACTTTTTGCAAGATGGGGCCAAAATATTTATTTTCTAAAGTTATTTTTGGTAGAGAACTGTTTTAGGCTTTTTTTTCCTTTGTCCTAAGAACATGACAAAGCCAATTAACATTGACACCAAGGGATTATTGTCTGGTGACTTGGATGATACAAAGCCATCTGCAATGTAAAATTCTCACATCAAAGTGTTTTAGTGACTTACTGGAGAAGACGGAGCACAAACCAAAAGTGACGGAAAAGAAACATCTGGATGTTTTGCTCAGTTTTATCCCATCTGCCCATTTATTTAAATTGCTCAGGCTGTATTACTGTTTCCAAGGAGGCCAAGCTCTAAGTGGTTGATGGTTTGGGGGACACAACACTGGGGAAAAAGTGGATTTGTGGTGAGTCACTCTGCTGTGCCCTGGGAGATGCTCTGTGACAATGGACATGGGACGTGGTAGGTGGGTGGGTGGCGGATGGACTTGGTGGGTCCCAGAGAGGGGCCATGGCATTGCATCCATGGCGAGAAGTCCTCTGGTCTCAGCCCATCTCCCCCACACATCTGGTTATCTTGCATAGCAGTTCCTGATACTGGGATACACGTCCTACGGGTGTCTGCATTTCCAACAAACTGCCCTAAGAGGTTGGCTTTGAGCCTGCAGTCCTCATTTCTGCAAACCTCCCATCATCTGTAGGCTCCTGCAGGGAGAGTGGATGACCAGAAAGGCAGCTGGCAGCTACAGTTACAACCACAGACCTGCCACGGAGATACATGGTGTTGGATTTGATCTTATCATCTCCACAATTAAAAAGAAGTATCAGTTCCATAAAGCCCATAACCACAGCACTGGTGTAATTACAGCAGTCTCGCAGCGCATTCACACTGCAGGATTATCCCTGTCCTGCCAGCTATAAATTATGTACTAAATACAACTCATAATGAAAAAAATGGCATCCCCAGAGCAGCTACCAAGAACATTTTAAGTGCTTGGTTATTACAAAATGATGGAGCATTTGTAATGAGCCCATTGTTATGGTTTGGTTCTTTTTTGCACTTGGAGTGGTGGTGGTGGCAGGGAATTTATCCTTTTATTTTCATATGTTTCCATCTTTTTTAAGGCTTTTAGCACTCAATAAAGCTTAGATTTTCATGACAATATTCAGATGACCTAGTTAATGAATCTGAGCCTTTTGCAATTGCAAACTGACTTTAAATGAAATTTATATTCTGAATCTGAGAATATTAGTCCTTTCTAGCTTTAAATTTTCTGTCTGTCCACCTTGCAAATCAGAACTATGTGCAGAGTAAGTGCCCACAGATGACCCTGGGGCTATTTGCTTATTTTTTTAGGTAAAAGAGAAAAATATGGTCATTATTCATCAGAACCGAAGGCCTCTGTGCCCATATAGTGAGCAGAGATTTGGGGTTGCATTAGCTGTTTCTTTTCTCTCTAAGATAGCTCCTTGAATTGGCAACTTCTATACTATTGCCTTAACCTGTCAAAGTGGGAAGACCTGTCCAAAATGGAGCTAGGGCAGGCTGTCCAAGATCAGGCACTGATGGATATAGATGTGCTCAGTGGGGTGTCCACAGTTTCCACGCTCCTAGATAGTTTTGGTGTCATACTAAAAAGAAAGGGAAACTCAGTCTTCATGGGCACTTCAGGGTGTTTTGCCTATGACTGTTTGCACTTTTCAAGGTTTCATTGCTATTATGCATAAAGATTTCTGTTAAACATTGTCTCATGCCTCAGAGATGGGACTGGAGTTGGCTTGTGAAAAGTTAGATTCATGAGCTGAAAATGTTCTTCTGAGCTGAAAGATGATTTGCTGTTTCCCTCTGCTTTAAATTCAGTGCTAAGGACCAGCCTGTGAAGGGAAAGTAGCAGGAACCCCATCAGTCCTGTCCTTTCTCTCAAACTAATAAATTTTGAGAGTTAACATGGGTGATGCACCCAGCTCTTGGCTGCTGCAAGTTGGGACACTGTGATCTCTGAGCGCACAATTATAAATGAAGCTGTGAAAATGCACAAGGAGGATAGGATGAAGAACAGAAAAAAACAGTGATATTCTTGGCTATTGTGCCAAGAAAGAGCAGGCAGAAGATTGGCTTCTGGTGTCTTTTTTATCTAAGGAACAGGTATTTTATAACCTGAAAAATCCAGTCACAGAATAAGAGCATTTGCAGACAGAGGAGGGTGTTTTACTGAGCCAATTCAGCCAAACTTCTTTTCCCCTCTTTGGAGGCAAAGTGGGATAATAAAGCAAAACAAAAAAAAGAAAGAAAATAAATTAAGTATGTGCCCAGAATCACAGAAATATTGGTCAGAAGGGATATCTGGAGGTCTGTAGGTTCTGCATGGAATGGGATCAGATCATCCATGACTTTAGCTGAGCCTTGAAAACCTCCAAGGATGGAGATTGCCACCACATCCCAAGTGACCTGTCCCAGTTCTGCACCACCTTCTAATGAAGACATTTCTCTTAATGTTGAATCTGAACCCCTTGAGCTTCAAGGCCACTGCTCCTTGTTATAGTGTCTGCCCTGACTGAGAAGAAGCCCTGATAAAGCCATGCTGGTAGCCCTCCCAGTTTCTCAATGTCCCTCATGAACTGAGGGAATGACCAAAACTGGACACAATATCCCAGGTATGACCTCATCTGTGCTGTACTGTTGGACCAGCAGCATCTGCCAGAAAAGCAGGACTGGGGTGTATCCAGGCTCTCCACAAAGGAGGGACACCAAAAGTCAGAGCAGACTCAGACAAGTTGTTCCTTGCCTGTGTTGCTCCTTATGGGTCTCAGCTGGGATGGTTTGGATGTGGGTCTGGTTGGAAGACTCCCAAATTCCTGAGCATTTGTAGCCAGAACTTTGTTTGGGTTGGATCTGTGAAGTTTGTAGTGTTCCACCAGAGCGAGTTATTTGTTCTAGCAAATGTACAAACAAGCAAGCAAACAAACAAAAACAGAAATGGAAAGAAAGTCTGAGCAGTTCCACCAGCGATGGGATTAATAAATCTCGGTTTCCTATGGGTTTGTGATTTGAATGTGAGTGCCCATGTGGATTTGATGATGTTTCATAAGAGTTGATCTCCTGTTTCAACTTTTCTCTCTGGCCACCCTTTTACTTTTTTTGCTGACCTTGTAGGAACTTAACATCTTGAAGACCTCATCAAACCCAACCAAAAACGGCCAGGGAATTCCACAGTAATTGGTGAGGAGTGATGGGCAGATGGACACATAATCTGATCAAACAGGGCCTTGTTTCTGTAAGAAGCTGGGCTAGAAGAGGTCATAACAAGTTTATGTGAAGTCTGTGTTTATTAACATATAGATGAGTCCCTGTCTGCCTCTCAGCAGAAGAATTTGTTGTTCTCTTTATCAGAGGTACTGTGGTTTACAAGAAAAGGAGCAACTGAGAAGGAAGAAGAATATGTTAGACAGGAAAGAATTCATACATTCGGAATCACACTTTTCATACTCTGAAATCAGTGGCCTCAAGGTTGAGAAATAATTTGTTTGACAAAGTTTCAGGGAAAAGAAGTTTCTAAAAATAAAAATAGTGGATAGGGGAAAAATGCAGACCACCAGCGAAGAAGAAAAAGGGTTAATTCTGTCTGCACCAAGACAGCCATTTCCTCGCTTCCAGCTGAAAATCATGAGGCAGAAATTTCAATTTCAGGAAAAATACATGAAATGAAAAGCGTGTATGCATTTATATGTGGCCGCTCTGACACAAGGAGCGAGAAGGTGGCGGGAAAAGCCAGCCTGAGTAAAATAGCAAACAAACAAACAAAAGCGCTTTGAAGGTGGGTGGCTTCCATGCTGGACTGTTTGCCATTGACTAAAACAAAGTCATTCTGTGGTTTGTAATTGAGCGGATGAAATGGGAGCATATGGGCCTTTGATGATGGGTGTGGTTATACGGCATTTAGCAATTTGGCGTGTCCTGCTAAGTATGGAGCGGTCCGTATTGTAGCACTTTAGTTTGGCCTGCTAGATGTCCAAAGTGTGAGTTCGGGTGTCAGCTAAGTGAAAGCAAATCTCTTCAAAGCGAGAAGGAGCTAAAACAGAGGCACTGCTGAAAAGGAAAGAAAAAACAAAAAAACCCCCCACTCTTCTGAGCCCGTGGAGATAAACCCGTGGGTTAAAGGCTCTGCCTGGTTACTCCTGCTCTCTTCTCCTCAGGAGCTTCCCAAAGAAGTCATCAGCACGGCGGTGCTTCCCAGCATGGGGTGGCAGAGGAAACAATGAGTCAGGTGAAGAGTCCCAGAAGAGCGTTTCATAAGCCCTTGGAAGGGAAACCATGCAGCGCTGCCTGAAATAACTCCGGGGTTGAGAACCAGAGAGCTCAGAGAGCAGCAGCCAAAGCACACTGGCCTTGAGGAACACGGCCAAGCAAGGCGAGGGAAGCACGGGCCTGGGTGGTGAGCTTATCCATGAGGAGGACAGGAGATGCCAGGTCTCTTACAAGGCCAGGCTCAGTACGGGCCACCCCAAATCCTCTTTTTCCTGAGTCCTTGGCCAGAGTGATGGGGGTGGAAGCAAGGACAGAGGTATCAAGCTGCTAGCAGCATGCTTTAGGCTTGCACACAGGGCTGGGAAAGAGCAAGACCAAAGTGACCACTGGTGAGCACACCCCATTTTTACCTGCCAACCACCTTGTGTCCCTGCCTGAATGGGAGGGCAAAGAGAGAGGGTTGAGAGGGAAGGGAGCATATGGAGGGGAGGGAAGGCTAGCAGCAGGGTTCATCCTGCTGAGGTCAATGCCATCCCAGCTCCTGGGAGAAGAGACAGAAGAATCCCACCATGTTGTCCAAGAGGAACTGAAGCATGGCATTCATGATCAATGCTATTATAAATAAAGAAGTACACACTGAAGAAGAATGCAGAACTTCAAAACCAGCTTGGCAATTTTTCCACCCAAAGATTTTATATTTATTTCCTCTTTATATGCAAGTTACCTAAAAGATCAGCTTCTATGGTGATATTGATAGATGTTTGATAAGTTTTGGAGACTGGAAGTTGGTTAGGAGCATATTTTCAGGCTAAACCATACAGGCTCCCTCCTGTGGTATAATTAAGGTCTACCAAGCAACTATGTATGTTACAATATGCTGCATAATTCAACACAGGATAGAGCCATCTGCCATGTCAGGACTCATATATATCTATAAGAAATTTAGCCTTGGACCTTGCACTGACAGTGTAAGGATTGGTTACAAGATTGGGGCTTCACTCCTTTGCACACTACTGTGACAGAAAAGAAATTAAGCTGTAGAATTCAAAGTCAATCCAAACTGTATAAATAGGCACTTCAAAAATTCAGAGCTGCTGCTAACCACACATTGCTTAGGCTGGACTTCTAACTTACATGGCAGCTCCTTCCTAGCATAGATGCTTCCAAGCCAAAACACGGCATTACTGGTCTTATGGTGTGTGGAGAGCACCAACTGCCCTTGCTCTAATTGCAGGGAAGGGGTTGAGGATTAGGAGTTCTTTGAATTCAAGAAGGCTGAGAGCTTGATGCCGTTTGTACGTACATCAAAGGCTGTGCTTCTCCACAAGTCATTAATTTGGGTTGGAAATCTCACAAAAGCAAGTTTTCCAGAAATTCTGTGTTCTGGTTTACCCAGACAGTGGCAATTGCAAGTGACAGCAGACCTTGGTCTGGGCTGGAAAAAAAGTACAGAGGCAGAAAAATATGACATTGGTCTCCTGTAGTAAGCAAAAATAATGACTGTTGATCAAAAGAGTGACTTCAGTAGATAACACCTGAAGAGGACTCACAACCACTTCTGTGTATCAGCCCCAAGGCAGGAGCCAAGGACACAGGCCCCCAAATGGGTACATGGGTGCAGTCCACCCATACAGAGTTACCAGGGGTGAATTAACACAAATGCAGAATATTATAATACATATGCCCATGACCCACATGCCTGTAGAACAGGTTACCAAAAGATATACTTCAGCCTTCCAAACTCTTGATTTTGGCTTTGAGAAAAAGGTTGGTTTGTGCTTTTAAGATCAATGCCCTCCAGGAGGAAGATCAGACCTGTGGGAAGATGCTAGACATAGAGCACCGCGTGGGAAAGCTATGAAGAAACTCATCCCTGCACGCCAAGACCTGGCCAGCTCCAAGGGAGCTTATGTGAGACAGAGAGAAATGTGTGGTGCAGCTTGAAAAAAACCTTGAAAGGGCAAAGCCAGACCCTTGTACCTCACTGTATCACATTGTGCAACTTTTGACCACCGCTATTGTGTTTGATATTACTTCTCCTGACACCAATGTCCAACCCCCACTCACAAGGGTGTCTCAGCCCCAAGATACACACCTTCCATATCTGGGGGTTTAAACTAGACATGACACATTTCTAAGCCACAGACCACCTTCTGCCAGGTGGCATGGCCTAGGGACAAGGTCTGGCACTGATGTGGAAGGCAGGAAGTCATGGGCCAGGACTCAGGGCAACTTGGCTCAGTCAAAGGCTGAGTCTACCATCTTCTGGGAATGTCACACTGCCAGAGGCTGGCAGCATTCAAGTCACCTTGGATCATTCCCAATGCCTTGCCATGGCAGGAGGTGATGCCAGTGAGCAGACAGCCCAGGGCTCAGGAGTGTTGCAACAGATCCTGGCTCTGATGTTCTTTTGCTCAGTAGCTTTGGTCTATTCACTTCCATTTTTCTGTGCCTCAGTTGTCCTGTGTTCAAGGCAGAGATGAATAATACAGTCTTCAAGCAGAAGTGCATTGAAGTTGGTGAAGTCTCACCTGTGTGAAGGCATTAGCCGTAAAACCAGAATCGGGCTCTTTCCCTTGGGAGGAGACATTACAAATTCCATTTAGATTATTTAAAAAACATAGTGATTTGGTTACATAACTAAATCCAGGGCAGAATGAACCAGAGTATTTTGCTTAAAAGGCCAACATGTAAACTAGCTGTTTTGCTTAAAATAAACAGGACTCTCCAGAGGACAGAATTTCTCACAGTCTCCTCTGGGCTGGCCGTGTTCCTGCAGGACATTGCTCCAAAGCAAAAGGTTTAGATGCTCTGGGGCCTATGGCGATATGAACAAGCATTGCCTCCAGCTGGTGAGAAAAGTTGAAGGTTATTACATTTCACAGAGAGGATGAGGCCTCCAGAGAGAGAGAGAGACTCTGACTGCACAGCAACAAGTGGCACATTAAAAAGTCCTTGCTGATATTCATTATGAAACGATGCCATGGGCAGTATCCCATGCTTTGCTTCAAAACTTTCTCAAGAAAGTCATTAAAATAAAGTAACATGCGGCTGAAAACCTTTTCATTTCTGCAAAGCACTTGGATTTGCCAGAGATACCTGTGGTTGCTCTTCCCCATGACTAGGTAGGACCTCTGTCTTCCTCTGGAGTTTGCTGCTGGCAATGTTACAGCACCCTGCTAGAAATGTGATGCTCTGTCATCGCAACACAAGTCTTAATGAGCCTAGAGGAATGGATACGGTGAACTGAGTATTGGAAAGCAAATCAGAGGAACATATAGCCAGGCAGCCATTTCTTAGGCAAGGCCAGATGCTTTAGCAACCAAGGTGGCCTGAGACAACCCCTCTGAGAAATGTCACTATACCAAAACAAGTCCTGCCTAATCCCTACCTAGATAGAGTGCGTTAATGTGGCAGGTATGCGTGCTGGCTGGAAGAGGGAGGGTTGGCTCTAGGTCTCATGAAGGTAAAGGATGGCCCATTGTTTTCTTCCAGCTCATGTTTATTTGGCTTTTTTCCTGAGTGTTTCCCATTAGACATATTTTGGTAGTAGCTTTTGACAGATCATGGAGGGAGAATCACACCTGCTGGTATATCCATCCATCACTGATCTGAGAAACAGCTGTGTGCTGAGACGAGTCTGGCAGAGGAGGATATCTGCAGAGAGTGGTCGTCGCTCCACTGCAGCCTATAGCTAGACTGGGGGTTATTTTGTAAAGGGAGGGCAGTTTGGGCTACTATTTTTCATAGCAGGGAGAGGCAAGTAAGAACTGTGGGCTATAACAGCTATGTGCTTTCATAGAATCCTGATGCTGAAAGCAGCTTGAGAGGGAAGCAGGACACCTTGCATGAGACAAATCTAGACTAACCTATACCTACAGAAATGCCCTCCCATCACCATCAGTTCATGAGGGATATTAATGCCCCAAAGCCAGGCCTTTGGATTGCTTTTTATTGTTGTTATTCTCCTTTCTGGCATCTACATGAATCCTGGGCTCCTTCCTTAGCTTTCTCTGGAAACAAAATGTCTGACCTCGAACATTATGTTCATCTGGAGAGCTGGTAGAAGAGACGAGGACCCAGTGAGGGCCATTATCTCCTCCTGGGCCAGTCCTGCTAACAGCCCAGCCAGAGTAACTATGTCATCAAGCCAGGGAGGGGATGTAGGAGGGTTACCCAAATGCATGAGCAGCAAGCGGGGGCTGATAGCAGTGCTGGTAGGTGTTGTAGAGACGTGCGACATCAACTGTTAAGAAAAGCACTATCACCAGTACATTACTTATGGAAGCAGATGTTTGGAATCTTTCTTAGCCCACAGCATTTAGGTGGTCTGGTGGTGGATGTGCAAGGGCACGAGCACTCCATTTCTCTCAGCATTGTAGCATTCTTTGGTCGGAGAATAATTCTGTATAATATCATAATTAGGGCTGGGTTTCAGTGTTAACAGAAGATTCAGTTTGGACTCCTGTGACTCAGCACTGCGGCATATTACCCCCTCTCAGCTCCCTGTGAGCCATTGTCTCTTAAATTCAAAACAGAAGGTTGGAAAAACAGAGAGCCCTGACCTTTTGGGAAGGTTGGGTTTTACACCACGCGGAGGGGCTGGCGGGGGGAGGAAGCCTCCAATTCAGTTTACCACCGAGGAGCTGAAACAGAGCAGCCAAAAGGATGTGGCTAAGGAAGCTGAGGGCAGTGCGGCCATGGGCGATGACTTGTGTGCATGGCGGGGAGCTGGGAAGAAGGATGTAGGTGAAGTGGCGGATTCAACGAAAATAAGGCTGGAGCGTTCCCTGTCCAATGGGTCTCACATTTGGCTGAAATCCTCCAACAGACACTGCACTGGGGGTCCTAGGTGTACGTGCTGTGTCCTTAGGCAGTACCTGCATGAGAGTTTGGAGGCTACAGAGCATTTGCTGTGGTGGTTTTCTTAAAAAAAAAAAAAAAAAAAGCCCCCCAAAACAAAGCCAAACTGTAAAATAACAATGTGTTGAATTAATTCTGCTATCCGGGAACACTGAGTGTCTAGCGGTGAAGTCCCAGGAATGTGACGCTGCTGCTTCGCAATTCACCCTCGTGGAGCCTGGGGGTGGTGCATTGTCTTCCAGCTACACGCTGAGGGCCCGGGAAGAAGGAAAATGCATGTGTGTCTCACAGGAAAGTCAAGATGTCTGTGTTTCTTGGTCACAGGCAAAGGATTAGTAAAGCACCATTAACCCTACTATAAAAACACACCAGCTAGGGCTTCTTTCATCCCAAACAAAGTTTATAAACACACCCTTATCACTCGGAGAATGTTTATCTTCATGTGCTATAAGCGGATTCCAAGGAAGCAACAGTAGCTAATGAAATTAAATATGATGTTTGGAGATACATTTTCTTCATTTAACTAACTATGCATGCGTGTGTGTGTGTATTTAAAGAAAAAGAAGCAATGCTGGGGTTTGGTTTAGCCTAAGCCTCCCATTCCAACATTAATTTAGAAGCCTGACTGATACATGTGGAAGAGCAGGAAAGAGAAGGAAGGAAAAATCTCTCTCCTCTCCTCTCCTCTCCTCTCCTCTCCTCTCCTCTCCTCTCCTCTCCTCTCCTCTCCTCTCCTCTCCTCTCCTCTCCTCTCCTCTCCTCTCCTCTCCTCTCCTCTCCTCTCCTCTCCTCTCCTCTTCTCCTCTCCTTCTTCTATTCCTTTCCCCCTTTCTCCCTCTCTTACTTTCCCAAACCAGCTCAGAGAAGAAGGTTTTCCAGACCGTGCTCTGGGAGGATTCTGAACACATTTGTAATTTATGATCACTCACTCTAGAAGCGATCAACAGCAGCAGAAACCTAATTACAGCCTCCCTGGCTGAGTGCAGTATCCTTTGGGGCTCCGGTTTTAATTGTTTTCTATTTACATTCAAGTTTCCAGGGGCTAACTGCCTAGCAAAGACCCCCAACTAACCCCTTCTACTAAAAGCTTCATTTATTCTTAATAACATGTTTATAGACCTAGCCTCATTTTTCATGAGAAGGTCACGTTTGTTATCCGTGGTTGTTAGGGAAATGATTAAGGAATCCCGGAAACAGTGGAAGTTCCTACTAAGGAACTGCACAAATATCTGTTAACAAAATGCTCTTTCCAGCCTGTGAACAGCCATTCATGAACATCGACAGGAGGATGCGTATGGCATATGGGATCTGTACCAGGGAGAAGAGCAGGAACTGCCTGCACGGTTCAGCTTAATATGCTCTAATTAGTCCTCTTGGCCTTGACCAAAACATAAATTACTGCCATCAGTGTTGTTTTTTACTAAGGGGAAAGTGGAATAGGTTCAACCCACCTCACAGAGGTAGGAAAATATTATTGCAGACAATAAATTTGTCAGTACTTTATTTGGAGAACTTGAGTGCAGTCACTCTGTCGTGCCAGCATCCAGGCAAACGCGGAAGCTTTCAGATAGAAAGATAAAGCTGTAGAAAGGTCTTTCAAAAGAAAATCTCCTTAAGCAAACTGGAAGCACAGATCCCACTGAGGAAGACTGGTGAATTTGCATTTCATGTTTGTTTATTTGTATTAAAACTAGAATGACCATTCATGGGTGAAGAGCTCGGTGTGGTAGGTCCTGTATCACTTCAAGTCAAATATGTTAGTCCAACTACAGCATGCTTACAGAGCAAGGCCACTGGTGGGGACAGGCAGATGATGCTACCATAGAGTTGAAGTGTTCATGACCCTTAGTTTAACCCGAATGAAAAAAAAAAGAAAAAAGAATTTTAGTGCAGTTTCATTTCCTATTTTTACTAACTCTGCTTTTACTGTTGTATTTTGGTCATCTTGATTATTGTGTGTCTGAAAAAGGGGTTTAAGGTGTGACTTGCAAGAGGACTCCTAGCTTTTCTGGAAGAGCTTAAATGCAGTTAGATTACTGTGAATCACTGCACATCTGCTGAGCCTTGACAATGGGAGCAGTAGATGTTCCCCCAGATGCCAGGCAAAGACCAGTTCCTTGAGTCCCTCTGAAGGTCTTTTCAGGACAGCCTTTAACTCATGAGAAATATTGAGATAGACCCAAGCAACTTTTCTCAAGAAAAAATTTGGTTGAAACCGGTACATTCCTCCAGGAAATTCAGTTTGGATTCATCACTTTCTGATGAAAGCCCCATTTGTCACAAGGACATTCCCGACATCTCTTCCCTGAATGGCTTGAATTCCTTTCATAAAAACAGAGCAGTTAGATTACTTCATATTTATAGTAAGGAAAGGCACAGTCCTGCTTCCAGACCCTTTTTTGGGTGCTCATCGATGTAACCTCCAGCCACTATCTTTTCTTTATCATCTGTTGGAGACAACCTGCAGAGGACACAGGATGTGCCGATAGTCCAGACTGGACTATAAGAAGGGGTTCAGCTGTCTCAGAGTCTCACTAGTCTTGCTTGAGCCTAAGAAACTTAAGATTTTTAAAGCCCATTTACAGAGTCGTGGCTGCTTAGTTCAAAGGTTAGCAACTAGGTTTCTTTTCTGGAGGACGAGTCAGTCCCAAAGGTGCTAACCATGGTGGCAATGAAGAGGCAGAGCAACTCCTCCCTGCTGTGAAGGTTGCTTGTGTGGGTTTGGGTAGCAATGTTGGACGAAGTGGTGCATGCTCTCCCTTGGGAGAGGTCTGAGTTTGGCTAAGTGTGCAATGAACGCTGGGCAGCATAAGGCTGTGCCATCACAAAGCATGGAGGAAAGACTGGTTAACTGGCCCTGTGTCTTTCAATGAACTCCATGTGCCAAAGGACATTCTTGCCTCTTTGCTAATCACAGTGCTCATTCAGAAAGGGAATACTGAAGAGCTGGCTGTATGTACAATGATAGACAACTACACGCCCCCACCTTTGGTACACGCTTCTTTGCCTTTGGGTTTTGGTGCACAGTGCAACAACTCATGGAAGTGCAGGGCTGGACGATCTCAAGAGGTTTCCTACTTCAGTTTGCTGCAATGATGCAAGAGTGAGTCTTTCTGTACCCTGAGATGGAGGGTCTGAACTGTCATCCCATCCTCCCACATCGGCCATGGAGAACGAGCGAGGAATGATTCTTTTAAAACAACCTTTTCTTTACAAGTCCATTGCCCTGTCCCTTACTGCAGCCTTCTCCTTTCTAAATCAAACCAACATGATTCCTCCAGCCTTTCCCTGTAGTTTATGCATACTCCTTCCATCACCTCCACCATCCAACTGTTTTTGGACTCTCACTTTTCCCTTGCTTCTCCTGGGAGATCTTGGGATATACATAAATACTCCTGGGGAGCCCAGCAGATCATCTTCTGCTGAGTTATACTGCTGGAAACCCAGAACAATCCCACTTACTGGAAACACTGAAGTCAGTGGAGCTTCTGCAGTGTGCACCAGTGGGAGCTGAGCAATGTCTTGAGCAATTTCCCTGTGTGTTTTCTTCCCTTTCTGTTCTTGTTCTTCCAAGGGGGAGATTGAGAAAGAGAACATGAATGGATGTGTGAACCATTCAAACACATCGACTCCCTCTAGTGGCTTTGACTCCATATAGAAGCTAATGGCTCTTTCCTTCATCTCCAGCCACAGAGGTTTGTGGCCTGAGAATCAGAGGGTCTGGGTTCATGCATGACAAGGGACATTGCTGGAAGACCTGTCATGTTGTTAGACCCTTTGGCCTGAGGAGTGAGCTGATCTTGAGAAGAAACAGCTCATGTGCACTAGGAGGAGAAAGCAATGGAGGCAAGAGCTCCTTGTGACTATGGAGAGCCCAGGACCCTCTCAGGATCAAGTACCTGTCAGCCTCTTGCTTACAAATGCCTCTTGTAGACAGCACTTGGTCCAAAAAGGGCTTTTATTCAGATTTTTTCAAAGCCCTGTTACCAGAACTTTTTTTATTTGCCTGTTGTATCAGCCCTATGCTGATTATTTTGTTTGGAGCTCTCATTTCTTAGCTCCATGAAACCATACATATGTGTGACTGCTTCTTCTTTTTATCACGAATGAAGTGCTGTGGTTATTTCTGCAGCTTCAGTAAGCTTAGTACCCTCAGCATCCTTCCCAATAACCTCTTTTCTGAATATATGAAAGCAAGAGTTAAATTAATTTTACTTTTTCAGTAAATAGCCTTTTTAATTTTTGTATTTTTTTTTACCAGTACCACAGTTCCCTAAGGGATACTTTTTTTCTCCCAGAAACAAAAAAAGAGAATTGTCTTCGAATTGTAGCTACAGAGGACAATGCCAAAGACATGCTCTTTAGCTAACTAGGTCATCAGTGCAAAGATCCCAAATGTCTCTCTAGATTTCATTGGTTCCCTGCAATTACCAGTCCCATTACTGGCATTTGGGCAGCTATGAAGTCTTTGCATGTTCACACTGCATTCAGTGTGAAGAGACTGCCACTTTCTCTAAGAACTTAGCTTTTTCAGAATGTCTTATTCACTGCCCATCATTGGGAGCCAAGCCTGAGGACTGGCCACGCATTAGGCTTGTCAAATCCTGTAAAAACCCTGGTCTGAGCCCACCAATCCCTTGATCCATCAGCACAGTCCACAGGTAGTCCTCTTGCAATGTGCCTGTGGTGGTGTCTTGTGCCCCTGTCCTCTCCTGCTCTGTGTCTCACCCGTTGCCTTGGAGCAGTGCTTCTAACCTCATCTCTTCGCTTCACACAGGGCTTGCTCCTCATGTTGCAGCTCTGGAGCATCTGTACCTACAAGCTCTTCTCATATATACAGCTAACACTAACTGGTGGTTTCTGCTGGACACCTGTAAGATGTGTTTTCTTCTGTCCATCTGTGGAGCTATGACTTTGTTTAAGCTCTCCCTATCTCAACATTGCTGCAACGTTGTCTCTGCCTTTTTGCAGCAAATGCTGCCCATGTAGAAAGCTCCTGCAAAGGTAACTGTCCCAGCATGTGGCTTTCACCATGTCACACCACCAGTGCACTTCCTAGGTGGTTCCCCATCTCATTTGTACCAGTCCTTTTTGTTGCTTGTCCTGTTCTCATGCCATTTGTCACTTCTCATTCAGTATCAAGAGGCTTCACACAGGTCCCTGATGTTTGCCTTCATTCTATGTGTGCTGGATTTTGTGCTCTCTCCCATGCTTGGAGGAAGCAACCAAAACCCCCATACATAGATACCTCATAGACCTCCTGACAAACCTTTAAAGTCTCTTTTGCCACAGTGCTAGGAAAAAATGCACAGAAGTTGGGCAATGACCTGTCACATTGAATGCTCCTATGCTCCTATGCCCTGTGACAGTGGAGCTAAGAATAGAAGAAACGTCAACAATAACAATTAGGATGGGCTAATTTTTATTATTTTTCCATGGAAACGGGGGCATTTCTGTCAGTGTGATGTCTTGCACAGAGGCTTCCTTCTACAGCCAGAGGAGGTAGAGAGGCACAGTCCCTGTGGGGTGACTCTGCCAAGGCGGAGGGGTCTGGACCACACAGCTGAGCTCAGGTGAGATGGATCCATTGGGTCTGGAGGGAGGTGAAAGCTTGCAGCTGCCTAAGCCCAGCGCTTTTAATGGGATGGAAACCGTTTCAGGCTTTTTGAAGAGGCAGCCCTTAAATTCCTGATTTGAGTTTTGGTTTTCCTTTTGTAAATGAAGTTAGCAATCCCAATTCCTGACCAGTCTTTGTTTGCTGACAATGTAAACTCCTGGTGCAAGGGTACTTTTTCTCTCCGATTGCAGCAAAGAGCTTGGCTGCTTCCTCATCCTCTCTAGCTTGGGCCTCCGGCTGCTGCAAGGGCACAAAGGGATCATCATTTTCAGTTTACAAACACAGGCATCTCCTATTTTTTTTGTGGTTTCCTGCTGAATCTCCAGACTAGGACACTGAAACACATACAATTAGTAAATCTTCAAATCCCCAGCTGAAACAATTACAACTCCATGCCTGTGCAGCAATCAGATGTCGTTGGATAACGTAATCACAGCTTTACATGGCTGCTGATGATCCCTTGGTTTATAATGATTTCATTTCCCCTCTCCCACCTCCTTTATATTTTCTATTATGTAAAACCCTAAGAACTAATTACAAGTGGGTGGATCAAAGATCATACATTTTAATTTTCTTTCCAACCTCACCCACTCACGGCAAGGAATCCAGCATAACCCATTAAACTATAGGTACTTGCTGACAGAAAGGGAACCATCTGCTGAACAACTTCTGTTAATTATTTTGGAACACACTAACGAGAAGAAAGTACAGGCCCGTAATGACCTTTCCCTTGGTGGCAGAATCCACTGCAAAGTAGACAGCTGTGGCTTGAAGCCAAAAGTTAATGGTTAGTATTGGCACAAAAGACTCAAGCATACTAGTATTTATTAATTTCCCCTTAGTGGAGAAAATATTCCAGGCATTCTGAGTATAAAACTTCCTAGCACCTGCACAAAACCAAGCTCCAAAATACTCATTTAGAGCATTATTCAGAGTCCCTCAGAAAATGTGGACTTCACATGTTTACTTCCTTGTGGTGTTCTTTTCGTTTTGTCACATCTGATTTGGTCAAACAACCTTTTGTTTTGTTTAGCAATGAGCAATATTTACACAGGGCTTTTTTGGCACATAAGAATCACAATTATTTCATGTCCCTGAGGCACAGAGGTCGATGGAAACTTATGCCCCTTGTAGACACGTGGACTGGTCGCTCATACGTTTTATTTTTATCTATTTTGTCTGTTTTAGTGCAACTGAATAAACTGGCTTTCTCTTTGCCCTTTCTGATAGATGCCTGCCGGGCTTAATGCAGAGCTCATGGAGCTTTCTGTGAGTCTTCCTTCTGCGGAGCTGAGCAGACTTTGGATCACTCCTCAAAGTATCTGGATATCTTGAGTATGAATTACCCATCTGCCTTAATACTTAAATGGTGCGAAACTCCACCGTATTTCTTAATACTTTTTGCAAGAGAGCTGTGCCACTGTTTTCAGGGAATAAAACAGAAGAAGGATATCCCACTGAATCCTGCAGAGTATTTCAGCTACAGCTCTGTCCCTAGATGTTAAAATACTGAACCTTTGAACTGTGTTTTAAATTAGGTGAGGAATTGCCCGTTACACAGGGGACGTGGTCTACTCTGTTTGATTTCTGTGGGGTTTTTTGACTCTGGGGACTGCAGCGTTTCAGTGCAGAAGGGCCATTTCAAGGGCAATTTCTTCACGTGACTAACCAGGGGTTCTAACCAGGAATGCTCTTTCTAGGTCTGTGTTTGCACCCTTATTGCTCTAATAGCAGCAGGTAAAATAAAGACGCAACATAAGTGGTAAATTAAAAGCTGTTTGTGTCTAAGTCATCCCATCTGTGTCTTTTGGATAGAAGTCAACCATCTTTGAAACCACATGCATCAAGCAATTGGCTAAACGTCCTTGTAGACAGGATGTCTCCTATTTGCATTTGAAGTGCCGCGCTTTCTGTTTAAAATACGAATGCAACTCACTTATACCGTTTTCTTAACTTGTTTACAAATAGTGGCTATTGCATAATCGAAAATAGGTGTTAAAATGCTGAAGCTGTCAAAGGGCTTTAAAGCATCTTTGTGTGAAGTACATGAGATTTATTGGAAACACCTGAGGTAGCATACACCCCAGCCTCTCCTCTGCCTCCAGCCCAGCCCACCAGCACCACTGCCACCCACCACCACCTTTGATGTCACTTCATTGGTCATAGACGCACTGCAATTTTGGGTACACACCTATCATTCAAAGGGCAATATATTATCCACATGACAGATGTAATCAGTCCCTTGGTCTCTTAGAAGTGCAGCTGTTGGTAAATTCTTTTTTGTGAATGTAATATTTGAGAAGACTTAAGTTAAAAACTGACACTTCCATTGAAATCTCATCTCCTTTGGAAAGAAGGTTCCCATTTTCTGGCTCTCCTCCGTGTGTGACAGCCAGGGATGTGTCAAACAGCATTCAACTGACAGTTTCCAACAGAGATGCCATTAGCAAAGATGGCATGAAAATAACCCTCCCTTAGAAACGTTTTTAATGTGAGCTGTTTGTCTTCAGAGCTGTGGCAAGGCCAAACCAAGAGGAAAAACCTCATTTAGGAAGAAGGCATATATTGGGAAGAAAAAAAAAAAAAAAGATGCTGCAGCTTGGGAACAGGTAACAGTAGATGCAGAGGAGCCAGAAGGAGCAGGGCAAGATGAGGGGTGGGAGAGATGCAGGGACCAGCAGTGGTGTTTGCAATACTGGAGCATTTTCACCCTCTTTCCTGACATATACATCGAGTAAGACAACTCCTGCCCAGATGTCACACTAGGAAAGGACATTACTCCGAAGGGTGGAAGGAAGGCACTTCTTTGCTTTCCAGACAGGGAAAGGTACCCGTCCCGAGCTGGGCCCACTGCCCAAAGTCACACAGGGAGCTCACAGCTGAATCGGGAAGCGAACCCCGGGCCGCCTGAAGGCTCGTCCAGTGCCTGAACCGCAGGCTCGTCCTTTCCTTTTATTGGTAAAAATAAAAATATGACCTTCTTTTGGCAGCCTTACAGAGCAGATGCTGCTTTTTAGATGACAGCATAGAAATGCAGAAAAACTTTGGGGATTTGCAGAAATTCTTTCCAACGACAGATTGTCTGGCCTACTAGTGTCATAATGTCAGCCCTGAAACATGCCATAAAGCTTTCTTTCAGCAGAACAAACATAACCCCCTAGACCAGTTCTTTGACAAGTAAGTAAAACAAAGCAGGGTAATTGCGGCTGGAAACCCACCAGGCTCTTAATGTGACCTCTTGAATACTAATAGTTATTAGAGATGCAATGAATAAACATCAAGAATATTACAAGCAATCCGTGTTTAAGAAAAGGACTCCAGAGGAAAGTTTGTGAACGAAAAACTTCTGAATGTAAGTTACAGTAACAAGGAAGCGCTCACGTGGCTCCTGGAGAGCCTGAATGTATTTTTCATGCGCTGGTAGACCGAAGGATGGAGACGGAGGACTCCAGGCTGCTACAAGCTACCAGATTGCTGGATCCCTTGACACAGAAGACAAAAGCCCAAGCTTTTTATGCAGCTGCTTTGTTCAATAAACACACAGGTGGAAAATAAGTGAGGAGGGAATAAAGAGGGTATCGTATACTGCATGTTGATGCAACTTAGCATCTTTGGAAGACCACAGGTTGCCTATAAAAAGTCTTTTGTGTGTGTGTGCATGTGTCAATCACACAGATGAGGCATGCATGCATATGCAGAGATCAGCCCCAGGCGCCCAGGGCTCTTGGGAGATCCCCCTCCTTTCTCCCTCCCACCCAATTACTGGATAACTGAAGGAGGTGAACCAGTAGTGTGTAACTTGTGGGGTTAGGGTCAGAGTGCCTTCGGGGCAGGAAAGCTACCTTTCCTGGCAGAGTTTGCCTCTGCCTTTAGCTTTGGGCATTCTAATCATAGTCACAATAATTTTTCCATTTCCAACTATTTCCCTTGTGCTGTGGCACCGTGTGTGACGTGTCAGTGCACAGGTTCTACTCAGAGCTAATTTTGTAGAGAAAGCAAAGCCAGAACTTTAATATATATGACCAGAGACCTGGTTTTGGTAAGACCAGACTGCAAAATGAAGAATATGTGCTATGTTATGCCATTCTGGCCCATGGAAATTCTGGCTTTGCTGGGAAGTTTCTGCTCCTCTTTGCATAACAATGTGACCAGAATTGTCAGAGTAAAAGAGTACAAAAAAAAGGTATATTTAATTTGTGTAAGAACTAGAAGAGGAGAGAAATGGGACGCTGGGTTTTTCCATACGTGGGCCTCGGTGCTGCAAAGGAGAAGCCAAGAGGCTTGGTCCCAAATAGCCACACTGTGTGACCTTCATAGCATCCCACTGGGTAGTACCTTTTGCATTAGACTCCTTGTGCTAATTTTTGAATTGAAATGACTCAGATGGCATGGATGCTCCTTTGGTTGGCCCTATACCCATTGCAAGGAATAGGTGGACCTCTGTTAGCCACATTTAATAAAGGTGCAGATGTCTTGTGGCAGCACAGCCAAAACACGTGCAGCTCGTGCAGAGCTGTTCTCTTTTAAATTGGCTTCTTAGCTAAGCCATTTTTGACTGTGATTTCAGCGGGTCGGATATGTCAGCCTGTTTCCTTTTTCTCATTCCCTTCTCCAGCGTCACCAGTGATATGACTTAAGACTTGGGAGGTAGCACTGAGGCTTGTTGGGTGGTGTATGTAAAATGAGACACTGTTTAGTTTCAAGGCTGGGAATTCAACAGTTTAGCTGCACACACTGGATAGGAAAGTGTTTCTTTTTATTGGTTTTGAGTGTGCCACCTTTAAATGTCACGCAGCAGCCCCTGCAGGAACAGGAGCCATGGACCTCTGCCACTGCTTGGCTGCTTCCTACTCTGCCATGTCCTCACCTCTTTTCCTCCTTTCTAAGGTAAACAATCCCTTGGGGGGGGGTGGTTTTGTTTTGTTTTGTTTTGGTTTTTTTTTAGTGGGAATACATGGTTTCAGCTCTAAAGCACAGATTTAACTTCAATGATTGAGCTTGACAGGAATATAACAATGCCCTAAGGGTATGCAAACACCCAACTTCAACAAGAGGGTGAGCCAACCCAGGGCAGTCTTGTTTTGAGCCTGAGCTGAGTTCCCACATTGCAAACCCACGTCTCACCCCAGAGCAGAGGTGTCCTGCAGGGGAAGCTGTGATCAACATGGTGATCATTAGACCTAAAATGGCATGAGACTGAGATCCTAATTGTTTTAATGGTTGGTTGCACCTAACCAGAGCAAACCTGTGCACTGCAGGACAAGGTCATGGCTGGAGGCTGTTTTGGTGGAGATTTTCTTGTGTGAGGAGATGGATGATCTGGGCCAGTTACACAGGCTCAGTGCTGGTGGGCTACCAGAAGGGTGTTTCATCCTGTTTCTCACTTGCTGTAATTGAAGTTTCCCTCTAGTAGCCCCCCTATGCTTCACAAAACCTTTTCTCTTTGCTAGCGATGCTGTGACTCTCCTGCTCATCCACTCCCGCGCTGTGTGGTGCGATCGCCAGCTGAGCAGGGTCAGACCAGTGCTTTCTTAGTAATGAAGTTCAGAAAGACGGGTCTGCCTTATCTGATCGGCCCGGAGAGCCTCGTGGATTGCTTTGTTCTCAGATATCCACGCAGGGAACAAATCCTACCATGCTGCCGCATGAAGGGGCGAATCCTCCTAGGTGCAGGATTGGATCTAAGTGGATGGGAACCCAGAGAGACTATCAGATCTGTCTGTCTGCCTATGAGTCCTAAAAAACACATTGGCTGCAGCATGCATACCCCAGTGTGAAGTCAGCCAGGAACAAGCCAGAGAACCTGCCTCTGACCCTGAGGACATTGCTTGAAAAATATTTTCCAGAACTCGGTGCCTGGGGACCTGCAGCTAACAAACATTCTGGAAGTGTAATCACAGCCTTTGGCTCTGCTGCCGAACCACCTACGGGAGGTGAGTTTAAAGAGAGCGGCTTTAAAGCTGTCAACATAAGAAGGAGGGAAGCCAAATTGCTTTCGTGCTTGCGTTCACATGCCAACTGGTTTGTCATGGGATTGGTATGTAGCAAAGATAGAGTTGTCTGCAGAAAAGCTGTATTATTCTTTTTTTGGATGGGTCCACTGGAGATCAGTCAGGGCCCACAGTAATTTCCTGAGGGGACAAATCTAGCCCTGAGATAGGCCACTGGCTCCTCAGTGGTTGCATGGAGCTTTGAGTTGGGTCAGAAAGTCAGCCTTTGAGGAGAAGAACTGGAGAAGCCTTCCAGGAGTGAGACCTGATAAGACAGCAGCTCCCCAGCTGTGCTGTGGCCACACAATGCCGCGTATGTCATCAGAGTAACAAGAATTAATAACCCTGGGCCAGACTCTGACCTCTGCTATTTAGGCATATATCCCTGGCAGCTCCATGGGCCTCTCTATTGGGTTGCGCCTTGGCTTGCGTAACTTGTCTCAGCCCTCCCACAGCCCAGGTCTCCTCATCTCCCGCAGACTCTAGCCAGGGTTAGGGACATCTGATCCCTCTCCAAGGGAGGCCCATGGAGAGAAGGATGTAGCGCTCGAAGCAAGATGAATGCCAAGGGCTGTGCTCCCCTGCACAGCGTGGAACACTCTTCCTCCTGGCATCTGAAATAGAGAGATGTGGTGTAAGGACTGCCCGGCCCGGGATGTAATGTTCTGTGTTGGTCCAAGGGTGACCACTTAGATTTGGTGAGAATGTGGCATAATGGGTCAGAATTCATGAGCAGTAGTACATACACTTGGTAGAAGAGAAATCCCTGGTCCCAGGCAAAGCATGTGGTGTATTCCCACAAGCATCTAGATGAAACTAAGGTCAATCACAGTAACAGGAGCTTTTCCAGATGAAGAATTTCCCAGGTATCCCTGATGCAGGGTGAAAGGTGTTGGTCAGCATGGAGCATCCCAAAATGGCCCCACTGGTGTTAGCTCTGTCTATGGGCTGTTGGGACATGCAGAGCCCGAGTGATGATCGATGGGGACAAGGTGGCCCTGTGCAATGGTGCAGGGCAGGGACACCTACACTGTCCATTGCCAGACCATCCTGGGAGGACAGGCAAACAAAGTCTTCCCCCTGCAAACTAATCCCCAGTCCTCTTTCAGGTTTTTTCTCCAAGATGTAGACATGCAGACACCCAAGGTGGCATAGTCAGTATTTCTCTCAACAACTCGTTAACTCCATTTGCTCAATAACACACACTAATGTGAGAGTGGGAAGGGACGAATAGACTGTAGGGAAGCACAGATCTAAATTTATGCAGCATAAACCAGGACTAAAGTGTCCCCAGCCTGTGCTCAAAGAGCTGCGTTTGTGTGTGACCATGGGGTCTTTGCTTGGCTCACCTGCTACCAGCTGCTTGGGCACCTCGGGGTGAGAAATCTCACAGCTGGCCAGGCTGGGCTGGAGGGACCTGACAAATTGTCCTCCTACAAAACCCCAGCCAGGCTGCAGCCCTGCAGGAGACATGAAGCCAGAGGGCTTTCCTCACCCTCTTCTAAAAAGGTACCTTCCCAGAGACGTGTGGTTGGCACCCATTGCCTCTCCACGCCTGATGCTGCAAGGACAGCCGTGCGTGAGCTGGCAGCCTCTGCAGCCTCCTCCCCAGATGTGCCTGCTCCCCGGGCGATGCTCAGCCCACACCCTGCATCCCCGTCCTTCGGCGAGCTGTTCCCACCCTCCAGCTGGCCGGGGAGAGCCGCCAGCTGCCTCCGTGAGTCAGGAGCGCTGGCTCAGCCCGTCCTCACCTTTCCGAAAACATTGGCAACGGCTTGCAGGCCCCCCCGAGACACGGCTACAGGAACATTTTCTCAAATAAGGTTTGCAATGTGTAAAAGGTGTGGTGAAGAAAGGCAGGAGGAAAGCTCAGTCCTGGCTGCTGTGGGGCACCGGGCTCAAGGGGGAGAGGTCAAGTCCCTGGGTATTGGGGATGATGGATTTGTTAAAGTCGCTTTTCTTAGGCCACTGTTGCCTCGTTGATTAAATCATGAACAACCAAACCTGGCTCAGTGACTCCCAGGTTTATTGGGGTGGATGGATTGAATGGTGCTTTCCTTATTTAGTGGAGGTGATCTGGAGGTAAACTGTTGTGCTTGCGACCGGCTAGAGATGTTCAGATGAAAAACACGTGCAAAGCTGAAGGGCTGGGAAGGGACTTGTTAAGTCCATGTGTTGCATTGTATTTTCTCTCTATCGGTCCCAAGCTGCAGGCACTTACAGGGCCAGACAGACTCCCCAATGCACAGTTCACCTGTAGACCTCATCTGCGTTTTCCCCTGAAGCACAAGAGACTGCAGCCCCAGAGAGGCTCTGGGGTGGAGAGGACAGTGCCAGGCTGATGGACTCCATCAAGGATGAAGATGGTGTTGCTCCTCAGACACGAAGCATTGCCTTCCACCCCAGATCAGACTGGAAGGATTGGCAGAATTAAGAGGTTTTTGATTCACTCTCCAACATGCATATATGGGGGGAACTGGTTCTATACGTCCAAGTTCACCTGGGCATTTCCAGGCTACTGCAAGGCTTTAGGACATGAGTAATGCCCTCCTGGGTTTCTTTTTTTCTGAGGACACATTACAGCTTGTGGTCCAGAGGTCCTGATATTTGCTGGGGTACCAGCGAGTGCTGTGAAGTTGGGGGTCCAGGGAGGCACGGGCTAAACCTCTGCCTGCCTGAGCCAGCTGGTACAGGTGGTCTTTCCCATTCTCAGTTCCTGAGGTATTATATCATATGATGTGTTTATCCATCCATTTGCAATCTTGGGGAGGTTGGTGTGGTTTTAATTAATGAGCAGTTGTTGTGGTTGTTGTGCAGCGCCCCAAGTGATTCAACAGGGGTGCTTATAAATAAAACAATTATTATTACCCTACTTCATTAACATGCAACGCTGCCATTCCCTCCTCCTGTCCTGCCCCCTTGCTGCTGTCTGTATCAGGTGGGTCTGGAAGGGAGCAGAGTTGGCAGAGCCCAGCTGCCCTGAGCAGTGCCAGGGTGGACTCTCTGGTGTCTCCTAAGGGCTGAGCCTTTCTCTCATCCAGGCCAGAAATAAGATCTTTCTCCTCCAATCATTCCCACAAAACTTAGAGAAGCCAAGTTCTTTTTGAGAGTTTTACTCATCTGCCAAATTGGGATGAAATCATCAACAGGTTAAAAACTACTTGCAATAGATAGACCTGTACACAGTAACTATATAAATTCTGGTTTTTGGGGGGAGCAAGGCCCAGAAATGGACATAGGTGCCTAAAAACAGATTTAGGCAGAGTTTAGTAACCCAGATTCAAAAATTCCTCCTAGAGGGGCTCTTGGATGCTCCCAAGGTGCTGGATGCTTGTGTGCCCATCCGGTACTGCAGCTGGTCCGTTCCCCATGACCTGCTTCAACTCAATAAGGGTTATTCCCAGGTCTGCTTTTTTACTGCCTGCCTTTTTATAGCTCCTCAGGCAAAAAGGGTCCCTGGAGCCTTGTGTTCTCCCTTCTCCAGAAGATTTTATAATTGCTGCTGCGGCAGGACTTTCTTTTTCCCCAATAACCAGAGCAATGCAATACAAATTAGCATGCTCAGCCTTGCACCTGATGTGAAGATGGAGCCTGTGCCCACCCCCACTGCTTTGCATTGTATTTCGGATTTAAACCATCAGGTGGGTATTACACTGGGGGGAACTCCAGCCTGGCCGCAGGCAGCTTTCAGGGCTCTCGTTTTGCCTCTCCAATGAAAGGGCTGTTCGCGCTGAAGCTGTAACCTCACAAATTAAAATAAACCGGGGTCCCTGTGTGACTCCCTGGCAGCCTGTTCTTGCTGAGCCTGTGATGAGGACACCTCACCTGTCACCTTATAAACATGTGCAGCTTGCATCCTCTCTCTGAATGAGGGAATAACATTGCTTCCCTAATGACCAGGACTCAAAAGGCTTTTCAAAATGCAACATTCTCGCATAATATCCTCCTCGGGAAGCTGGCAGCTCATGGCTTGGACAGGCATACTCTTCGCTGGGTAAAGAACTGGTTGGGTGGCCGAGCCCAGAGAGTAGTGGTAAATGGTGTTAAGTCCAGTTGGCGGCCGGTCACGAGTGGTGTTCCCCAGGGCTCTGTTTTAGGGCCAGCCTTGTTCAATATCTTTATCAATGATCTGGATGAGGGGATCGAGTGTGCCCTCAGTAAGTTTGCAGATGACACCAAATTGGGTGGGAGTGTCGATCTGCTCGAGGGTAGGATGGCCCTGCAGAGGGACCTGGACAGGCTGGATCGATGGGCCGTGGCCAACTGTATGAGGTTCAACAAGGCCAAGTGCTGGGTCCTGCACTTGGGTCACAACAACCCCATGCAACGCTACAGGCTTGGGGAGGAGTGGCTGGAAAGCTGCCTGGCCGAAAAGGATCTGGGGGTGTTGGTAGATGGCCGGCTGAACATGAGCCAGCAGTGTGCCCAGGTGGCCAAGAAGGCCAACAGCATCCTGGCTTGTAACAGGAATGGTGTGGCCAGCAGGAGCAGGGAGGTGATTGTCCCCCTGTACTCGGCGCTGGTGAGGCCGCACCTCGAATACTGTGTCCAGTTTTGGGCCCCTCAATACAAGAAAGACATTGAGGTGCTGGAGCGTGTTCAGAGACGGGCAACAAGGCTGGTGAAGGGTCTGGAGAACAAGTCTTATGAGGAGTGGCTGAGGGAACTGGGGTTGTTTAGCCTGGAGAAGAGGAGGCTGAGGGGAGACCTTATCGCTCTCTACAACTACCTGAAAGGAGGTAGTAGTGAGGTGGGTGTTGGTCTCTTCTCCCAAGTAGCTAGCGATAGGACAAGAGGAAATGGGCTCAAGCTGTATCAGGGGAGGTTTAGACTGGAAATTGGGAAAAATTTCTTTACGGAAAGGGTGGTCAAGCATTGGACCAGGCTGCCCAGAGAGGTGGTGGAGTCACCATCCCTGGAAGTGTTCAAAAAATGGGTAGATGTGGCACTTCGGGATATGGTTTAGTCTAGTCTGCCCTTGATTGGTTTAGAGTAGACTTGGTAGTGTAGGTTAATGGTTGGACTGGATGATCTTAAAGGTCTTTTCCAACCTAGACGATTCTATGATTCTATGATTCTATCTGAGCCTCTGAGCACTGAGTCGTGTGATGGGACACAGCAGCCTGGTGACGGTACATGACTTGGAGCAGTACCCTGCCAGTGGCATCGCTCTCCTTGTCACTGCATGGCTGTAGCCTTCCTCCAGCCCTGGGACGCAAGAGATGCAGCCAACTGGCATCTCTCCAGGGTCCAGGTGGTTACTGGCCTTCAGAGTCTGCATCTTTGGGGATGGATGTGGCCCAGCCCTGACTCATTCCAAGGGCTGGAGGGAGCAGAAGCAGAGCCCAGCTGGCTTCTTTCAATCCGTGTTGATTTGCCTGGGTCTTCATCCCAGAGTCAGGCCAGACTAACTCACATAAAATTAGGGATTTTTGGAGAAGCAAGGCCTGTGCTCACACTATAGACAGACCCAGACATGCCCTGCAGTACAGTGCAAAGTAGGACTGCCCCATCAGACAGCTTTGCTTGACCCTCCACACACGTCTCCTCTCTGGGGAAAGGTAGCAGATACCATCACATCCTGGTTTTAGCAGTGAAAAGGGAAGTCTGGCTGTGCATTGGTCAGGTGCAGCCATTCAGGTCCCCATCAAGGTGGAAGGAGGTGTCCTGGGAACCGTATCGGTCCTGCAGCATCAGCTAGAACTGGAGAAGCTCTGCAGAAATCTCAGATGTCTGAATGCTGGGACAGCAACCTTTGGGATGTCTTTTGTGGGAGGCAGCTCAGACATTCAGAAAAAAGCACCTTTGCTCCTTTTCTTCCTTGCAGATTCCCCATCCCAGCACCTCGCATGGTGGGAGGTGCACCGTTTTCCAGCCCCTCTTTTACCAGGAGAGGGACCAGGAGGGGATCCCCAAGCCAAGCTCTCCCACGGCACAGCAGGACGTGGGTGACATCAGCTCTTCCGTAGCTCTGAACAGGCGGGAGCGACAGGCTGCCACGCTGCAAGAACGAGCATGGGCGTTGCTCCTGCTTTTAACGAGCCGATGAGCTGCTGATCGGCAGTGACCAGTGGAGGCAGTTAAACGCAGGAGGGGAACATGGCTGGAGGGCCGGGCTGCCAAACCTCTCCTCTGAAGCACGTGCTGATCCAGGGAGAGCGCTATAGATTATTTCTGTGTGTGCGCTCGCCTTGCCAAATATAACTAAGTAGCGGGAGGTTGCTCTGTTTCTAATTGGGTGATGAAAGCCCGTTTAGGAGGCCAAGACCGAATGGTCAGAAGGAGGGGAGGCAGGAACTGAAATGGCACTGATTCCCGATGCAGCGAGGACTGAGCCGCGAGCACCAGCTCTCCCCTCTGTGCCGATCTCGGTCCTCTGCACGGCACAGAGGAGAGAGATGAGGCTTGGAGAGCGTGGGGTTGCACTTTGGGAGGATGGGGTTGTCTCCTGGGGAGGCCTTTGCATTAAAGGGGCTCAAAATAGTGCATTTTGAGCATCGAAATGTGTTGGCTCTACATTGTATTATATTCATATTAGGCTTTCTAGGGAAAAAAAAGGGAAAAAAAAGAGCTGATTGGAATGAAAATTTTCATCAAGCAAAAATTCCCTGTTCCAGGGAAGGCTTCAGTATAGGCAAACCTTCAATTCCAGCAGGAAAGTGCTCGGTTTCTGCATAGATGCATTGCTGACTGCCCCCCCCCGCCCCCCCGATGCATCCTGCCTGGGGGGAAGAAGGCAGCATGGACCCTGCAGACAGCAGATGAGCAAGAGAAGCCTCAGCCTGGAAGACGAGCAGGAGCAGTCTGGAGACCTGGAGCATGCAGTGAGCGCAGGGCTGAGCACAGATGCTCCCTGCAAGGCTCAGTGGCTTCGAAGCCATTCCCGTGGCACCCCTCCTTCCAGCCCCCCGTGCAGTTTGCAATACTGCTATGGGTAGCCCACCTCTGCGGGGTGAGAATGAGGGACTCCTGAAGGCAGGAGCTGTGATCCTCCCTGCTTAACAACACCTTGCTCCTCAGAGGGAGAATATAATGCCCTTCACCCCACTGTTGTGGAGGTCCCAAGTGTTGTGCTTCAGCAAAGCTCCTGCTGTCATCTGAAGATCAGGCAATTACACATTTGGCCCATGTGCTGTGTTTGCATAGGAGGGGAGAAGAAGGGATATGTGTACTTGTGAGATACAGGGGAGTGAAGTGATGGAATAATTCACTTAGTATTGGGACATTTATGAGTCACCTTCCTCTTCCCCTCCCCTCCGAGATAGATGTCATAATGGAGACTAACCCTGCAGTAATCTCCATATAACATATGTGATATGTTTACTTACTTCTTTCCCCTGTCTTTCCTTCTCTGCAATGTAAATAGTCATTTGTTCCTCTTCCAGATGCTGGTACATGGTCTCACCAGTAGGAAATATATTGTCATCCAATAAAACCAAATTCTTGGTGGCAATGATGATGATTTATTGATTTTGGCTCCGTTGCCTTCACAGATGGAAATAGAAGCTGGCAGTTAGCTCATGTCTTACAACCCAGCCTAGACCATTTGCTTTAGCTTGCTGAATGTTGCACTTTGGAGATGGTATCTGCTCCTCAAAAGAAAGTTTCCAGGGTTGTGGCTGGATTCATTTAAGACTGCAATCAACGTTGATTAAATGTGAATGCATCATGGGGACCCCTACTTCTTAATGGAGAGCTACCTCTGGGATAGAGACATCCAGGGCACATCTCCAGCCCTGCAGTGATGTGTCCGCCCCAGTAAACATACGCACCGGGAAGCTTGTGAGCCAACCCAAACAAACACGGCAGAGTAGCCTGCAAAGTCCTGACCCAAGGAAACTTCCTGGGTCCAAGGGTCTCTGCAGCTGGAGAGGATGTCCTCGCTTACAGCTGCGGTGGCTGCTCCCTTTCCAGAGGCAGCCCTTCCCTTTCCCTGCCTACTCCGACCCCATACGAAGCCATGGGACTCTGGGAAGTGGCCTGGGAGACCCGGCGTGCCTCCTTCCCAGGGCCCAGTGCCGGGCTCCTCCGCTTGCTGGCCAGCGTTCAGCAGGCAGAGCCTCCGCCGGAGCAGGGTTTCCAGCCGAGCCCACGCACTTGCGCTGTGGGAAGAACTGAGACCTCTGTGGTTGGTTTGTGTTTCAGAAGCCACTTGTGTGTGAAAGCCTCTTGGCCGGGCACTACTGGCTTTGCAGAAAGACCTTTTTTTTATTTTTTAATTTTTTTTTCCTCACTGATTCTCTAACCGGGCCAAGAGGAACCCCCAGGAGCCACCAGCGGACCCAACAGCACACTCAAGGCTGCGCAGATACTGATGGATTTTGTGCAGGGCAAAGATCAATGGAGTTAATGACTGAATCACTTTAACGTGCCAAAGCAGCTGTTTTGGGGGCCTGGTTTGAGTCCCCTTAAAAAGCCCCTGGCTTATAAAAGAAGAGCCACATTTGGCCCCGGAAGCCCCAACCTTTCTCTGCTCCTCAGGTCCACAGCTTCTTTGGAAACACACCAACCAGGCTGGATAGAGCCAGGGCAGGGCAGGCACTGCTGCTCTGCCATCTTCACCCTGGCAACCCTCAGGGCATCCACCTCTCCTTGCTAGTATCCTGCTTTGGGTTGCGTCACCCCCTGGGGACATGAGCTGGCGGAGAGGGGTTTGCCCAGAGCAGCTGATGAGCAGTAGCTTGTTTTCCCCGGCAGTAACCAACCGCCCTTAAAACTTCTGCTTCATCCTCCAATTGCTCCTGGTCAGAATCTTTCATCTGTTTTGGGAAAGTTTGGTTGACTTTCATGTGGTTTCCAAAAAAGAAAATCATCCACCAGAATTTCCTGTTATGCCATCAGTCTCCAGCCCGGCCAAAAGGAGCAGTTTACTGTTGTTTACATAGCTGCAAAAATGTACTAGGACCTTCCCAGCCCAAGGTGCCTGCTTATTCTTAAAGCCTGGCCTCCTGAGGCTCCGAGTGCCATTTGCAGCTGTGTTTTGCTCTGCAGGCTCTCGTTTCTGGGGAGGGAATTTCTCCGAGGCAGGAAACCATGTCTTCACATGCCTCCACACTGCGCCTCGTGCCAAGAGGCCCTGATTCTGACAAGGGATGCAGGATGCTCCGGCAATTGCAGACGTGTACTAGAGCTGGGAGAGCTGCTCCGAAAGCTCCTGCTGCCAGCGTGAATGCCATTAGAGTCATGGCATCTCCTGGCTGGGCATGGAGGGAGGAGAATGCTTGTGGTGCAGCAGCTGGGGAGGGTGAAAGGAGGGAATGCAGGGCAGGAGGAGGGAGGCCAGGAGGCAAGCAGCGCATGGAGCTTTCCAAGAAAGCTTGCTGCTATTCAGGGACTGATGCTGAGCCCTTGCCAGGCTTGAGCCACGCTTGGGACCCCATCTGAAAGGCCTCTGAGAGTAGTGTGAAGGCAAGCAAACAGCCTCTATCACAGGGGTTCCTGGAAGCCGATGGAGAGTATGTGGTTTCCTATATTTTTGTGTTAATTCGCCTCTTTCTGGGTAGTGGGTTTTGGCATAGGGAAAAGTGGGTATTTGCACAGGAAAATAAACTTGTCCTTCAAAGTAGACCCACTACGGGATTTAGAGAGCATAGGGGAAGCTACTGTACGCATCTGCTCACTGAGCCTCTGCCATGGGGGACCTCCGGAGTCCTTCAGACAGTCCCAATGAAAAACACGCTCTCAGCAAACACTAGTTTAAGTGTGAGTGTTAAACAAACCATCTCTCCTTGGAGGTCCAGGGAGGCAGCTCTTGCAAAACAAGCCTGGCTCTTGGTCATCACCCAAAAGGGCGCTGTGGGAACACATCCATGGGGGAAACCCCACCTTAGGAGGTCAGAGGAGGAGAGGACCATTTTAATTTGTACCTTCTAAGTGCTGGAGGCATCATTTAGGTCCTGAGTGCCCAACAACCCCAACACCCTAGCTGTCTAATGATATGCAACGATGCATTTGTTTCTTCACTGAGAGCTAAGGCATTCACTGCAGTGGGATTGTGCTGCTTTTTGTTGGCAGAGCAACACATGCTTAATGGAAAGCAGCAAGAACCTAGATCTAGAGGTGATATCTGTAGTGATTTCAAGGTCTCTGGAAGACCTGCCATGAAGATAATCCCATTTACCATTAAGTTCCTTTCACCTGCAAGGGTTTCATTTCCCAGCAGAAAGAGATGAATCACTGAGCTTCCCTCAGGGCATGGATCACAACCCATAAAGTGCCACTGAGGTTTATGAAAGGAAAAGCTGAGTTACATTGGTCACACATCATATTTGAAGTTTATAAAGGGTTAATAAAAAATTAACAGGCAGTTTTGCAAATGGTTACTTACTTTGGTGCTTAATGTGGTCCTTCACAGCCATCATTTGCTCATTAAGATCAGTCTCTAACGCAGAGTACTCAGACCTGTACTCTGCTTGTGATTAGAAATAATTTGGTTTCATTTTTTCTAACAAGAAAGGTATTTTAACAAAAACAAAGTTCTTTGCAATACACAAATAAAATGTTTGAAATGGCTTGCTTTTTAAGGAAAAAAGTAAACTCTTAAACATATATTTTGTTTTTATGAGAAAAAAATAAGTTTTACTTGTTCCCTCTCTTTTTGCTTTTCCAATATGGAAAACTACAAACAAAATAAAACCTGTGACCTTTTTCATAATATACTTATCCTTTTTGGACAGATTGACCTTAGAAAACAATTCATAAGTATACCCTTAACAAAAAGCTTGTGTGTGTATATATACATAGCTATTGATTTACAATATTCTTAAAATTATAGAGCCAAATCCTTAAGTCTTCACTTTGTTTTTCCATTAATGGAAATTTGTGTAAATAAAGAATGAAAAAAGAAGTCGCTTTTGACCTAACTGTCCTGTGAACATTTTGCCCAGGTAAGAAGTGATAAGGATTTCAAAATTCAGTCCTTAGGAAAATCTCTGTGCAAGATAAAATAGCAATGTGACCAGCATAGAAAACATTTTTTTTAAATCTTTTATCAATTTTAAAAACAACACCAAAACATTCCCTTGTATGTCTCTCAGATAGTGGATTTTGGAAAATGTTTCTTTTGCAGAGCACGGCAAGAAAAGTGGAGACTGTAGTGCAGTCTTTTTGGGGTTGTCTCCTTAATCGAAACCAGCATCACATAATGCTTTCCAATAAAAAGAACGTTCTACCCTACTGGAACTCTAGTCCTACAATAATCAGTCAGAATACAATTATCCATCCTGGAATTAGATCAGTAGAACTAGTGGGGAAAAAAAAAAAAACCAACCAAACCCAAAAACCTAGTTAAAACCATTTTTATTAATTTGCTTTTCTGTTTCCATAAATGAAAAGCTATTTTCAAAATTTGTTTAAATTGAAATGTACTCGCTTGAACATTAAACACTGGAAAAGATCTCTTTCGATGAAAACTATACTGTTTTCTGCCATCCCCCTCCAATTTAAACTTGTCAAAATAAAAATGTACCTATAAAAATTGTTTATTGACCTTCTCCATGGAAAATGCCTCCTATTTTCTGACTCCCTACACTGGTGTTAACAATGAAGTTATAGAACGGGCAGCTTCTCTGCCCAACAGTGGGTGCCTTGGGAAGGTAAGTCCAACAGTTTCAGAAGAATTTCTGCACATTTATGTGTTGGTTGATGAACCTCATCTTCTGGACAAAGGTGTAGGACCTCCAGTGGTAATGCAGTTGAGGAGGCCTTGGATTTCCATCTCAGCTGCAAGGCAGCATTTCAAGCAGCCTATGTAACTTCTGAACAGGGTCCATCCAGTCCAGGTTCTGTCTCTGACAGGAAAAAGACACAACAGGAGAAGTGCATATGGTATTTCTCCCAAAATTCACACTACCTTCAGCTTGGAGAATTTCCTTAGCCTGATGTGACCCATCTATCTATTTAACGATCCCACTGCATTGCTCCTCCAAGCACTTGTCCAGTCTCACCAGGACCCCAGGTAAACTTTTCACACCCATAATTCCCCTGCGGAAAGATCTGCACTGGCCCATTACCCACTGTAGGGGAAACATCTCCTTTTGCTTATTTTCAGCTTGGCTCCTTGTGTCTTTGCATGGTGCTTCTCCTTTCCCACATCCTGCGCAGATATGGTTCAGTACTGCTTAGGGAGGAAGGTTTCCCACATATGAATCATCCACAACACTCCCCAGAGCATTTCTCGATGCCCTCCATTCATGTTAAATAACCAATAAAGTTCAACAGCATTCAGCTTGTGAGGGCTGATAAGATCACAGTGAGAAAGGGGACAGTGCCAAAAATATTGAGCTTTTTAAAGGATGTGCCATATAATGCTTTTAACATTTGCAGTCCTTAAGGCCAAAGGGATCATTAGATCATCCAGTGTGACCTGTATAATGCAGGCTGGAGAATTTTGCCTGCTTACCCCCGCGCTGAACCCAGTAATAACTGGTGTTTAAGTGAATGGGTAACACTGAGGGTATTAAAAGCACCAGCACATGAAACTGCAGCTCCAGTAGCAAGGAAGGATAATGAATCTGTCAACTGGGGGCCACTGTCCTGGGACTGGAGAAGGAAAAACTAGTGCCTAAATTCACACAAGTGAGGTAAGGAGGGCAGGATGCTCATGGCTACTGCATGCCCATTAGCTGACCTCATTTTTATGGAGGGTCTGAGAGCAGAGTTTGATGCAAAGGGGCGATCAGGAGCATGGGAGATGGAAAAAATCCCATGTGGTTTTGTCGAGGACAGATCATGTTGCTCTAATGCAATATATAATCATAGATATTCAACAAGATAACTGACTTCTCTGACAAGGGGAACTAATGGTCCAAATCTGACCCTAAGCTAATTAATGTTGGGTTTGAATAAAAAAGGAGTGGAGATCTGGCTACAGCGTTATTCTAGAAACCCCTTATACCTTCAATGGAGTGACAGGTCAAAGAAAAATTTCTTGTGTTTCTGGGGGACTGGCTGTAGGACATGACACCTGAAGAACATGTGGCACTAGGGAAAAATGTAGGTAACACAATGTTGGGTCACATTTGCAATTCTGAGCACTACCAAAGAGGTAGCCAAAGTAACTTTGTGGAGTGGCAGACAGCTGGCCACACAAATGCAAGGTCAAGCGCAAGCTAGAACCATTCCCTGAATTGGACACCAGTGGTTTGGCAATGTAGAAGATAGGAGAGATGGATACACTCCCTCATCGTGGACTGACTATGGACCACCAGCACGAAAATAGCTAATATGTTGGTCATGACCATGTTTAGGCTGGAAATCAGAAGTTTGACCCTTAGGGACATGGGACTCTGGACCCCTCACCAAACTCAGGGAATGAAGTGTCCTGAGCTGCTTGCGTCACACTGGTGGACAAGATCCTAGCATTAGAAACGAAAGCTTGAGGGATGATGTGTTGGGTGTCGAACTGTCTGGAATTTCCAAGAGGGGTTAGAAGAAGAGCTGATGCCCACGTTTGTCATGCAGCATTTACAGCCCATTAAATTAATCACAGGCTTTGGAACTTCCTGGCTCTTGCAAGGGATGAGCATTATTTCCTCACCACAGTTCCTCTCCTTCTTGTGCAATCTCACTCCTGGATTTGATTTTTTGCCTTTCTCTAAAGCTTTGGTAACTGGGCCCATGGCCTTGGTGAGCTGACAACCACAACACCAAGATGCTTCTCAGGTGAGCCTTGCTCGCTGCCTCTGCCATAAAAACATCAGTAGATCTGTGCTCAAGCAGGAATTTTCTCTCCACTTAAAGAGGCAATTCCAGTTGGGACTCCTACTTCTGCCACAGGGTGGATCGTGGGCCACTTCCAAGTATCATTTTCACCTGGCATACTTTATTCTACTGCACGGTCCAAGCCTCTGGAACCATGCTTGATCTCTCCTGGTCTCTTCCTGTGCCACACTGCAGTTTTTGAGGCTTTTTGAACTTCTGTCTAGAGAGCTCAGCTGTGAGGTTTTTTTCCCCTTCCCCTGGGCAGGAAGGAAGTAGCATGTGTGGCATCACACTATTGACTCAGTCAATAAAAAATTGCTTACCTGTCCATGGATCAGCCATGGCTTTTGCTCTTAAATTGGATAATTCTTGCTGCACTTGCCACATCAACACATCAGCTGCATTATGTAGCGGGCTTTGTTCACCTCTTTTCACTGTAGCAACCGCGAGTAAAACAAAGCTCTAAAAATGTTCATGTATGGGATTCTATTTTTGATGAGGTGGCATTAGTGACAACAGGAGGAGAAGGATGAGCCCCATAAACACACCCTTCCTCCCTCCCAGGAGCTGGCTTTGATTGTTCATCTCCATTTTGGCTCCTCATCAGAGGCAAAGATTCTTCCCCAGGACAACACAATAGAGGAATAACAGTGTTTCGTATATTTGTCTCCATGGCCACCTTCTTCTCATGTTATTGCCTTTTCTACTGGGGCTGAGGGCTCCAGCTGACACCCTGTTGCACTTGGTGCTGCATGTGATGAGAGACAGACCCCGCAGAAGCTCATAGCTTGGGAGGTAATGTAGGGCTATGGAGGACAGACTTGCCAAAGGCTATGTAATGGGCCAGTGTCAGAGCAAGGAATGAGATTGGTGCAGGGGGCTGTCTCTCCTGCTGCTTCCTGTGGCAGCAAGACTCTTTCTGTGCTTGCTACTGCCCAAGCGCACACTCAGTTTCTCAACACCAGCACATCCTGCACAGCTATTTGGCATCTCCTGCGTAAATCGTTGATTGCCAGTAAGTGGGGTGATAAGATATACATGAGTGCACATGGTGGAAGGATGAGCTAACGTGGGCACAGGGAGCTGTATTTTCATCACAGGTTTCAATGCGTGCTTACACAGACTTCTGCCTTTCAGACACAACCAACGTGAGTGCACGTGCAGATGGTTGGCTCTGAGCACCTGGAGAACCAGATGGCACAACATGACCATCACCAGTGAGCGTGGTCACCCTCTAGGGACGTGTCAGCCAGAGCCAACACTTGCGCTTGGCAATGAGAAGCATTGTGCCCCATCCTGCTACACCTTCAGTCTAAAATATGGCAGGAATGTGACAGGATTCACCAGCCCTACAAATCAGGCTCAGCCTTGCAAATGCTCCATGTCACTCTACATAGAAGGAACGAGGAGGGAAGCATCATTTTACATTAAGAAAGCTCTGACCAGGCACCACTTGTCTGCAGAAGAGTGTGGCCAGGCCTGTTTCATTGCTGGGCACTAGGGACAGCAGCCTTCTTCCACCATCTGTGTATAATAACTGAAGAATTTGGGTCATAAAAATTTCTACCCTGTTTAAGATGCGCGGTATTGCTTTTCTCAAGCTAACTGCCCCTGGCAGTTCCAGTTAATACTTCCGTTTGAAATAAAAACCTTAAAAGCCTTTTAAGTTGACATTTAAAGTAATTTGGGAAACAATGTGAAAACATAATCTCTCTTCCAGGGTCTTTTTGCAAGGTATGGAGTTTAGCAGCTCTGCAAACCCTTTGCCCATGGCAGACAGCCTTCGTGAAGCCTCAGGAAGAAATGTTTATCCTAGTTGTGCAATATCATCTCTGGCTCCCAGCCTGGCCTTGCACTGCTATGATAATTGTAGATGCATCTTTTCTCCAAGGATTTGTACCAGCTGATGTGAAAGTCCTATTAAAATAATATTGGAGCAGGTAAAGATGCGTAGGGAAAACTTGGTGCCCTCCACAACATGGGGCACGTGACAAATCTCAGTCTTTCACGAGAAACCTGGAGCCATCCATCTGTGGCAAGCAGTGAATGGAGCTGCCTGGCATGGGCTCATGGGCTCATATTCCACCATCTGCACGGGGTCTGACCCTCACGTCCCACCCACCTGCAGGGCAAGGGGCTGAATCTCCTCATTTCCCTCAGGGAACCATGAGTCACCCCGTCCCGGGCAAATCCCACTGCACCTGCAATGACCTTTGGCAAAGGAAATGGGAAGATGGTTGTGTGCATAATACCCCAAATGTTTCCACTTTGCATGGGCTGGATGGGACCATTTTCCTGGCAACTATTTTTAGCCATTTTTTCCACAAATATTTCTCCCCTCAAAAATACATGGAAGTTTTTTGGGTTGTTGTTTTGTTTGGTTTTTTTTTTTTAATTATTATGTGCTTGGAATCCTGTCTTTAGCAAGTGCATGGCTGAACAGCTGTCTGTGAAATGAAGAATTACAAACATCACTTCAGCTGATGATTTTGTTTACATAGTTTGTGGAAAAATGGTAGAACTTCAGTGATGTCAGAAATTTTTTTCTCAGGAGCTTTGTTTTAGAAAGGAGGCCTTTCTGGTAAAGGCAAATCTTTATGTGCACCACACCAAACACAAGCAACTTTGATCTTCACTGGTGCTCTGAGTTTTACTGTAAAACAAATAAATAGAATTTCTCAAGAGAAAGGTTTATCACAAAAAAAAAAAAAAAAAAAAAAAAAAAAGCCCCCAAAACAAAAAACAAACCATGGAGGGGGAATTGTTTTGAAATTGCTTCCAAATTTTCCTTTCCAGTTAATCTGCAGCTGTATAGCTGTTATTCGGAGAAACTCCAACTTAGACCAGTACCAAGAAGCACATGGTGAGAGATTTCCCGAAGGCACTAACCAGATATATCACGGAAAGAAAATAAGACATGTATTGACTGAAGGCACCAAGGGCAGACTTCATCTGATGGTACCTCAGGGTCTATATCTGAGCTACTCACTTTACATCCCTCTATGCAACAGAAGTCCAATCAATACAGGATATAGGCCATATGGATGGCCATGAGGAAGATGTCCAGGTGCCATCCCCCTCAACCTAAAGTAGATGCCTACATCTGGTCATGAAAATCGTGTGAAATATGATGTTTATTTCCCATTCAATATAAAGAAAATCCTGGGATGAATTGCTCAGGTGAAGACACCCATGCCATTGACAACCAAGTTAGAAGAGAGTATGTCTTAAGTTGACCAAGTGTCTCCAGGGCAGATGGACAGAGGGCTGTGAATGCTGTGGTGACATGCCTTAATTACTTCCATCAGTTAATGAGCTTGTAAAGATGATCTTGGAGTACCAAGCACCAGGCAGATATTCAACACGGGCCAGGAGTAGGAATTTCTGTTCTGCCAGGGTTTCCAGTCTTTTATAAAATGAGAATCATTCCCATTTAGAACTAAAAGCTAAAAGTCGCTATTGCCTTCAGGATAAAGATACTGAAAGAGGGTGTATTGGGATGTTTTGCTAGACTATGTTGAAGGAGGTAATTTGTTTTGACTTTTACATTATATCAACTTTTAAGTATAACTGATTATGTAGAACTACATAATCTATTGTAATAGAACAAGATTGTATTATGATATAAAAGTCAAAATGTCACAAATTGAAATTATGCTATCAAAATGCAATGTTTTGACTTTTTCTTGACCAAAAACTCTCATTGACATTTGAACGAGTTCCTGCTTGATTTCAGAAAGAATAGCATTTTCCAGTGGAAAACCTCGTGGTCAAAAATATTTTGCCTTGCTCTGCTAGGGGTAGAAACGGAGGGTGACTGCAGGAGAAATAAATGTTATGGCTTCTCTGCCTGAGTCATTCTGCTCAGTCTTACTCTGTCCATCTGGGAATCTATGGGCCAGAAGCGGAGGTACTGGGACACTTACAGCCACACACAGCTGGCTACATCCTTTCTTGCTTTAGACAACAGGAGTTGTCTATGGAGTCCCAGTGGCTTTCCCAGCTCTTTATTCTGCTGAGAAACCAACCCTCATGATAACCCAAAGATCCTCCGAAAATATCCCACCTATAGGGACTGTCACAGAAAGAGAAATCCTGGTGGTCTCCTGCTTTCCTTGGCTTAGGGGCAACCTATCTTGCACGCTAGTGTGTATCCGCCCATTTCAGGAACTGTATAGGAGAGAGATTTAGGATCAACAGACCTGGTATTAATGTTATTACTATAGCCAGAACGTTGGGATTTAGCCAACAGTGAAAAACAAATGACTCCCCCTTTCTCAAATTTTGGATTTTTTCATCAAAGTTCTGTGGAGCAGAGGGAAGGTTTCCACTCTGCAGTTTTCACCTGAAAAATGCAAGGTTTTTGATGTAGTCATTTTCTAGCTACCCAGTAGGTCCAACACTGAACAGCCTCATTACCCCCATAGACAAGTTAATGCCGATCTGCTGTTGATGGTAACCTGTGAACAGCAGAAATTGTCACTGAGGACCCTTTTTGACTGTGACTCAGGGCAGTGTCTCCTCCCAGCTCCCACCAATACATGTCCCTGCAGAAGTAGCTGAAGGCTGTGGTTAAATTGAGTCCCTGCATGTTGGGAACTTCTGGTCTAAGAAAAAAATGTGAATTTTTTATTCTGGTCCCATTGATGTACACAGCATTTCTGGAGTTTTCCTTCATGACACAGAGAGATGTGGCCATTGCCGCAGATGTGTCCATGGAGCATTTTCAACACCCTGACACTTCATTTCAGTGCTCAGCTCTACTGAGTCCTAGCTCTACCTTTAGGTTTAGTTGTTAACTTGGAATAGCACTGTCCTGAAGATGGAAGCTTCCTTCATTTGGAGCCTACAGAATTTGTACAGGAGGAAAAATTACTTGTTGCTGAGACAAAGGGGCTACTTGCCCCAAAGAGTTTAGAGTCAAAGCCTTGCTACAGTGAGGACTCGTGGTCAGGGTCTGACCCACACAGACTCCATTCACATGTTTTCAGCTCCTTAACACATGCTCTAGAACCACTATAAATACGTTTTCCATCTAGGCCCTTCCTAACCCATACTGAAAATGATGGTCTTAGTAAAATTCTACGCCGCAATTTAAGGTGTATGAGTCTGTAACACGTGATTTACCCCTGGTAAGGGACGCAGCAGTGGTTTCGTGCTCTATGTAATGCTCAACCAACACCAGCCCTAAAGATAGATCATCAGTGTCTAAATTGTGAAAAGAATGTTGGTGGCATTTTCTTTTCTTTACTCCACTAAAGACAAGAGAGGTTCATGTAAAACATAAGCTCTGACCCCTTTCCAACATGAATGCAATTTACTGCAGAAGTGCTCACTTTTTAATTAAGCTGGAATGCTGCTACTCTTAGTAGGAATGCAAAACGAACGTATTACTGACAGAGGAAAGGGCTAATGACTGCAGTCTGCTCTTAACTGAGCAGAGCAAGACTTTGCCACCTCTGCTGGGCTTTGCTCAGGAGCAAAGTTTGCTCGATGGAGCAGGCAGCGAGCAGCTTTGGGTGCCGGCAAGCAGAGAGCCTGTTCAAATGTCTAAGGAGTAATTCTGCAAGCCTCTTCCCTCTTCAGTGAAGTCACCATGATCAAGTGGCTGGGATGTGAATTTCATAGGCTGATCTAGTTTCTGAATAAATAAAAGTCTGGAATTTTTTTGAACTTCAAATGGCTCAAAATGAAGAATCTACACCCCCTCCACATGTGCCCATAGCAAGCTGTTTATGAAAGTAGAGCATAAAATATTTGATCATGGTTTTGATCCAGAACATGCAAACATTTGTCCTCTTGTGCTGGCTTCACCTGGTGGCTTTCATTTTCTTCAACATAAAGACAGGGTGAAGCAAAGTAATAGAAAAATAGAAAACATCTTTGTCGAAAATGAGATTGCAGCTGTGTAACTGGAGCGCACAACCATAAATCAGAATGTCAAATCCAAAGCACATGACTTTTTGCGAGTTCTCCATGTGTGCTATAATGTGATTACAGCCTGGTTACTATTATGATTTAAAACAAAGTCTTTCATGCTAGAAACAAAATGCGGAATGTGAGCAGCCTGGGGGAGAGAGACGGGAGACTTAGCCCTGACTGTCAGAGGTGGGCTAGAGGGTTTCAAGTGCTTCTCCGTCAGGTGTGAGGGGACAAGGGAAGGACTCAACCCCGGCTTTGGCAGCAGTCTTAACATCAGGGACAAATTAGCCGGTGGTGTTCGGCTCTGTCTAACAATCCTCAATTAGGGATGGGGTAGGTTTCTGTCTCCCCATGTCGTAGAAAATCCTGAAGCCAAATACACAGATTACAGAAGTCATTCTTTTCTGTCTATCACATAAACAAATGGTCCAGCTGTTATTGCTAAGATTCCAGTTTGAAAACTTGGACTTTCTTGTATAAACTTCAATGTAATGGTATTTAAAGTGTCATAGACAATAAGCATCTAATCCTAGTCAATAAATTGCAGACTAGTTGCATGAGCTTCGAGAGCTGTTAAAGACAGCTGTGCTTTTTTTGTAATTCAAGTCATTTCCAAATTGGGCAGCCCTCCTGGTGTATTTTCAGACAAACACAGTGTGCTCAGAAAATGTGTTGTTTGGAGCAGCACGAGCATGAACGCAAGGGCGTCACATCACCCAGAGACAGAGTGGAGATCGCATTCTCCATTTAAAGAAGCTCAGGTTGATGAGGGGGAATTTCTGAGATGTCTGTGAAATTAATAAATGGCCCTACAGATCTCCCAAGGGAAAAATGTGGCCCCTGTGGAGAAGGGGAATATTCCTATTAATTTCAGTTGAGCCAGCAATATAAATGGGTCTGTAGAGACTCCCATTCTTTTCAGAGAGAGGCGAAAGAGGGCAAACATTTTTTAAATATCACTCAGCTGTTTTGGAGAAACAGCGGCCAGTAAGGGCTGAAGAAAGTGGACAAAGCAGTATTTTCCCGGAGCTAGCCTGCTGCCGTGCCCCTGAGGAAGGCTGGTTGGAGCCACATGGTTTCCACCAACACGAGGTGTCTAGGACACATCTCAATGCATGTGATTTCTACTGCTGGGATCAAACACGAGGGGTCAGAACAGGGCTCCCTGGGTAGCAAATCTGGGATCATGATCATGGTTTTGCAGAAAGAGCGGCAACCACCAGCCTCTCTAATTCCTCTTGTTGACCTCAGTAGGAGATCAATGCTTCTAAAGACCAGACAGGTGCTTGCAATAAGCTTTCAGAGCCTCCCCACCAGGCTCAGGGTGGAAATCTTGGCTCAGCTGTATATTTGCAAGGTATTTCAAACGTTACATTTGAAACCCGTTAGCACAGGGTCACTGCCTGGTATTGCGAGGTGCCCTGCGGGATTTGGTCAAGTCGAAAGGTGTCTGCGCACTTGCTGCTGGGCTGTCACTCTCCCTCCGTTGGCAGCTGTGGTGAAAAACATCCAGTTGAGCTGTTTCAAGGGTATTTTTCCACATCTGTGAGCACCAGGCAGTTTAATCTGTTTCTTTCCCTCCCACCCCCCTGTAAGCCATTTTATGACCATCAGACGGTTTACACCTGAGAAGCAGCCTTGCCTCCTGCAAGCGCTGCTCCACGGTGCTCAACATCTGCCCCTCAGCACGTATCAAATATCCCTCTCCTTGTCAGCAGCATGAGGAAAACAGACAAGCTGGCAGAGAAAATATAAATCAAAAGCCTCCACTGCAGGGCAGGATTTTGCCGGACCTTTTCATGGGGCCAAGTCCCCAGCAAGCTCACCTGGGGGTGCGCGAGTCCCACTGAGCACCTGCTGCAAAGGCATCCCACCACCGGGATGGGTTTAAATACGTGCAAGCACAGTGCTTTTGTCAAACATATGTCTCCCTACCTGCGTTGGCCCAGCACTGCATGGGGAAGGGTCCCAACATGGCCCCAAGCCCTCAACCGAGGCCCGACCCTGGAGCCTGGAGCCTTGGGCTCGATTTCCAGCTTGGCCACAGGCTTCCTGTGTGGTCTTGGGCAAATCATACACTGCAAGGTTCGCTCTCAGTTTGCTGATATTTTGAGAGAGCCGTGGTTTGGCAGGTGAACGAGCTGCATACGTATGTTGGGAGAGGAGGTTTTATTATTAGCCCTGGTCGAAACACAAGCGCCGTCTCCGTCTGCGCACATTGCAATTTTGCGAGCCTCTCAGCGCAGGGTTGGGAGGAGAGCGCTCATCAGAGCATGTGTAGGGCGGCGTTTCGTTCCCGCCTTGTGTGTAAATGGCAGCATCTCTGGGAAAGCAACCTTTGCCGATCTGAGCAGCCGTGAAACTAGTCCATCATCACGTATGTTCTCAGGAATGTGCGCTTGTGTGGGTCTCTGTAGACAACCCTGATTCATCACCTCCAAAGCAATTAATAAAACTCAGCTGGCCCTTCCCCAATATATTGAAAATGATTTGCAATTTGAGAGTGAGAGTCAGTGTTGTTTTTCACATGGAATCAGTTTAATTAATCACACTGTTTGAACAGCTGGGTCCGCCATGCATTTCTACTCGAGTTCAGCATTCCTAGAAAACTTGTCAAGTATGAATCAAAATAATACCATCTCCCTGCTTCCAATGATTAATCACATATCTCTCCTTCTCATTCACACCTAAACATCAGCTAAATCAAAAGCAGCCTCCTTCCCCACCATTGAGTTTGTGGCTACTCGCCAGCCTAGGATAAATTATCTAGGGAAGGCTTTGAAAAGCTGTTGGTTGACCCTCAAACTTTTGTTATCAATGTCTGTTGCGATTTCACATGTATTTGTAGTCTCCAGGAGCCAGCGACCGCACAGGAAATGTGCACATTCCAAAATTAAGGATTTGTGGCACAGAATTAAAAAATAAAATTAATTTCTAGCATCTGGAAGTCCAAGTGAGGTATTTGCGGGAGGTCTCCAAAGGGCGTCTGAACAAAGGGCCAGAGTTTTTAAGAATATGGCTGTGATTTCCAACATCAAGTCTGGTATGTCCCGAACATTTCTGTTTGCTTAAAGCAAGACTTTGTCTTTGGCTTTGCAGCAGTTTGCCGACGCAGATGGTGGGTCGTGGTCACTAACACCATGTGTGTGCTGCGAGCTTGGGCCATCAGGGTTCACGCACGAGGCGGTGACTGCAAGCAAGGGTGAACACACAAGAGGTGAATGCATGAGGGATTTCTCCATGGGGCCCTCCAGGTCTGGGGGGCTCTTGGCAAACGGGTACAAGTTACAGCCCCACCCAACAAACAACTGGTTTTGAGAATGCAAAAGTGAAGATGTTTGTAAAAACAAAAGAGATCTTCAGGCAGAAATGAGAAGTTTGTCTCTTCAAGGGCAGAGAAGAATGCTTTAGGCTGTTTGAATTGCCTACCCCGACGGAGTCACAGTATAGCAGGGCTCTCACCAAATCCCTACCTGTGCTGGTTTTGGCTGGGGTAGAGTTAATTTTCTTCCTAGTAGCTAGCATGGAGCTATGTTTTGGATTTGTGCTGGAAACAGTGTTGATAACACAGGGATGTTTTGGTCACTGCAGTGCTCACGCAGAGTCAAGGACTTTTCTGCTCCTCACACCACCCCTCCCACGAGCAAGCTGGGGGGCACAAGGAGTTGGGAGGAGACCCAGCTGGGGCAGCTGACCCCCACTGACCCAAGGGATATCCCATACTGTATGGCGTCATGCTCAGCACATAAAGCTGCGTGAAGAAGGAAGGGGGGATGTTTGAAGCGATGGCGTTTGTCTTCCCAAGTCACTGTTACGCGTGATGGAGCCCTGCTTTCCTGGAGATGGCTGAACACCCGCCTGCCCATGGGAAGTAGGGAATGAATTCCTTGTTTTGCTTTGCTAGCGCACATGGCTTTTGCTTCACCTATTAAACTGTCTTTATCTCAACCCACAATTTTTCTCACTTTTACCCTTCTGATTCTCTCCCCCATCCCACCAAGGGGGAGTGAGCAAGGGCTGTGTGGTGTTTAGCTGCTGGCCGGAGTTAAACCACCACACCACTGCAGAAACCTGCTCCCTGCCCTGGGAGGGGTCATGGCTTGTTTTCCTCCTACCATACAAGGAGGCAGGAATATGCCATTGGGCATGAGCCTTGAGGAAGCAAAAAGAGGTTAGAAATAGCTGAGCCTTCCCTGAGGACCACCCAAGAGGAGCTAAGTATGGGGTTTCTTTTAAGTGGGGTTGGGATCAAAGAAGAAAGGAGATTAGAGCCAATAGGGAGCTAAAAGGTAACATCTGGTCCTTGAAAGAGGCTTTCTCTGGAGAAGCAAAGTATATAGAGGAGTCTGTCCTTCAGCACGACACAGGGTGCAAGTGGGAAAGTTGGGCTCAGAGATGTTGCTTTGGTGTCTTCTGGTCCCAGCATCTCTCCATGCTGCATGAGAAAGGCACCAGGCCTGGAGCCATGGTCTCGATCACTCTAGAGGCCACCTTAACCCATCTGTCCTCCACAGGGAAGTGCTATGTTGAGGCACTTGGGCTGCCTTGAAGAGGGGAAAGCTCTGGCTAAAGGGAATAAATACCATCCTGGTGTTGCATCACCCCTGTCACAGCATTACAGGGCCAGGATAAGGCAACATTGCCCCATCTCCAGGCAGCACAGCATCCTCCAGGGATGGACACGTGAACAGACAAGTCTGAGGTTGTTCTCCTACCCTCCTCTCACTGCTGTCTGCCTTGACATTAGTGACATTACACCCATCCACTCCCCATGAGTGAGTCCTTCCCCATGTCTCCTATTTCCATGGGAAACACTGTAAAAGACGGGTAGACAAGGGTGAGGGCAAGCTTTGTGTCCTTCCTGGGCTCGCTGCAAAAGGCTCTGATGGGAGGCCATCAATCCGCCGTGTCACCAGGGGTGCCAATTAACCAGAGTAAAGTGCCTCTGGGCGATAAGCAAATCCAGTCATTGACCTTCTGAGGACTGAGCGATAGCAGGACAAGTCCTTAACTTGACAGCTTAGTGGGCAACACATGACAAGTCCCTGTTGCTGGAGGCCAGCTGGCTTTTCCCAAAGGTTCCCTGTCTGCTTTTTAAGCCCATGGTCCAGTATTTTGGTGGTGATTTTGCTAATTTTAAGGAGTGGAAAAGGGCTGGTGTCGTTTTCTCATGAACATTGTGTTTTTCCATCCCTGCCATCCACTGACCCATCTGCAAAAGCCTTGCCACAACTTCTGGCAGAGCAGATGTCTTACAGGCTTTTAAAGAGTGACATGCAAATACGTTTGCCGGGGTACATATGTCAAATCGCTTGCCAGGGTTTTGTCCTTAAATGTGCTCTTGGGTGACATCCCCTGGTCTCCTGCAAATGTATTAAATACCAGGTTGCTGCAAAAATTAGCCCTCAAAATTAATCACACCTCACTGTAATGTGCTGGTGTTCAAAGTGGCCAGGCAAACCTGGTTTGCTCTGCAGATCCTTCAGGATCTCTCAGTCATTCTATTTAGCTGCCTGGGGTTGTACATGGCAGCAAAGGGAGGGAATAAGCTGTTCCCTATATCCATTGTTGGCAGGAAAAGCAATCCTGGATGTATCTTGCAGCAAACTCAAGGAACTTTCTAACAGGGATGATAATGATGTCAGGATGGGAGTATCTGGGGAGGATGCGGTGTGTCCATCACCAAGTCAAGCTGGTTCTGCCGTGGGGCAGAAGGATACAGGAGGAGACCTCTGGAGTCCTCCCAGCCCTGGGACCCACACATCTGTGCACACGAAGGATGTGACGATGAAATAATTTTGCTGCTCCCTTAGGCTTCTCACCACAAATTCCACACCCCCACACACCCCCACCCCCCCCCATCACATCCCACTTCTTCTATACATTTCTGGCAAGAAAATGCATACTTTGAGAAAAAAAAAAAAAAAAAAAAGAAGGAAAAAACCCTCGGTTTGCTCTCCATAATGATACCAGATATCCTGCCAACAAAAATACAAACCCTGAAATGGATCTAGTTCTTTTCCCACATTTTTCTAAATATAAGGTCTGAATAGCAGCTCCAAGCTCTCACTTGGAAAGAAAGCTGCAGCTCAGTGCTGGGGGTTAACTCAGCAGGGAGATGATTGCCTCCGGAGGTACCTCAAGTTTGCAACCCAGACTGGGGGTTTCCCTGCAAGTTACCACCAGCCAAGCTGATCCATCAAGGCTGAAGCACGTGGGCAGCTGCATGGGGCCAGCCCAAGCTGGCAGTAGCGCGTTTTGCTGCATCCAAGCTAGTGGGAGACTTTTGTTGGGATAACAAATGGAGGAACACCACCAAGGTGCTGGGATCCTTGAGGTGTCTGGGTAGACCAAGGGGACTTGCAACCACTTGAGCAGCCACTGCTGACCTCAGGTCCCTCCTTGGGGGTTCCCTGCCTGGCTGTATTTTGTTCACATGCAAAGGTGCCTACCTGCAGCCTTATGAACTGTCTTCAAAAGAGCAATGGGAAATTCCGAGTCACACAGTAGAGTGGAGCAGTCATACTGCCTACATTAGGCATTTCTAGTAAGTAATAGAGACTCTTTCTCATTCCCCTTCCCACTGCTTGGACTGCAACAAAAAGTTTTAAAAAAGAAATATATTCAAGATAGAATAAAAATATAACCTTGAGAAGAGAGGTGATTTTTTTTTCCATTTGAGCATATGCAGTTCATCCCCCTCAGGTCTTGTTGTAGGGTCCAGGATGGAGACCATAGAGATTACAACCCATATGTGCACAGGTGTCAAGAGGATATAAAGCTCCTGATGAGTTCAGCAGCATTTGGGGCCAGTGCAACTCAGTGTGTGCTGTAGAAGACCAGGTTATATGCATTTCTGATTGCTTCAGCTCTCTTTAGATGCTTTTGAATTGCTTGTGCCCTGCCTGGGGCATGCCAGGGCAAGGGTATCACTCACAGGAGGTACTGCTCAACCTGGGAGTATCACAGACAAGTTCAAGGCCATGTGGGGAATGTGACTGAAATGAGTAACCTTCTTAATGGGTTGGGGTCTCCATTAAAACCTGAATATCTGTGTGTTTTCAGCTGTACCTCCTGCGGGTGGCAAGGCTGGGTTGTCTTCCACCCACAATTTCATGAGGTCTTTTTCAGGCTCTTTTCCAGGGCTCGGACTGCATTAGGTTTACAGGATCATCCACCACCTCCCCTTCAGGTTCTTTCCACTTGGTCCTTTTGCTCCTCCCAACCTCTTTGCCTTAGAAGGAGCTGGGGAGGTTGGAGATGCCATGGGTCTGGAAACACAGACCACACAAACCCCAACTTCTAGCCCTGGAAGACAGGGATGCACCAAGGAAGCCTAAAGAAAGCCTTCTTGGGTGCTGGAGGTGGGAGTGACATACACACAGGGAACCCCACTGGACCTGTCCCTCAGCCAGTGCCAGCCTCCCGGGTGCTTCCTCAAGCTGCACTTGTCAAACACGATGTCTGTTGAAAGAAATGACCTTTTTTTCAAATGACCTTTTGGAAAAGGTCACAATTTTGGAAACTGTGCATTTTTTTCAAAGAACATTGGAAAACACTGATTTTTTTAATTATTATTATTCCTCCATTTCCATTTTCCCCCTCATTCTCTTCTTTCTTTTCCATTTTCAGTGTCTGGATCCTCCAGTTCTCCCAGTAAATGAAAATGTTCCTTTGAGTGGGAAGCTGCAGGGATGTGTCTGGGTGAAGCCACCCAGGGATGTCTGGCCCCGCGCTTGGTGGGAACGGAGGCTCATTCACTCAGAGCAGACTTTTTCGTGTGGCAGTCACTGAAAAGTGCCTGGTATCTGCCTGCGCCATTTCAAATATAAGTCATTCAAAACATTCTCTGTGTTTTTTAGCTCATAAAACTGCTGAAGTACATCCTGTACAGTGAACAAATTACTCAGCTTTAAGCAGATATTTATGCTAATTATCCATGGGAAGCTGTTTCTGCCATTGTAGTTTTTCATCTGCTGGCATAATATTCGAAAGGTTTTATGTGGCGTTAACTATCAGCAGTAAAATCCCCCGAAAGTAACATGAGAAGGAAGAATCTGCTCTGCATACATTTTTCTTTAAATGTTCTTGATTTGCCATCTACGAGATGAAAGTGTTTACACTCAGCACTCCCTTCCCATCACTACGGCAGCATTCTCTCCCTGCCTGCTCTTGCTTCAGTTTATTTACCGAAGAATATTCATATTTTGTAAATCCCAGGTATTTATTCCCTTGATTATTTTGGCATGGTGCATTTTGAGGATGTTTGCTTTGTTTTAAGCAAATCCTTTTTCTGCCTTTGAAAAGCAGAGCACTAGTAAAAACAAAGGCAACAGCAATATTTGTTAATGTAAGTCCACGCTCCTAAAATATTTATTCTTTTTTCATATGAAGAAGATTAAATGCTTGCAAAATTCTACAGACACATGCACATATTTGACCCAGAAGGACGTCTCTTGGGATTTGTAACAGCAAATGTGTGTTGAACAAAACGTCTTGGCCCTGTACAAACTTACTTTGTGTTCTAAAAGCCAAAAACTTCATTTTAGCATGACCTTAGAAGAATAGTGATACTTTTAGTATTTCCTGGTATTTGGTGCAAGGAATGTTTTTATTTGAATGCAGATGTCATTTGGTTTACAGGAAGGATTTGGTAACATGTCCATGCCAGTACTGCACTTATCCCAAATTTCCTGCTATGGAGGAAGAACATATGTCAAAGCTCACTGTTTGTTAAATTGAAAAGATTCAGTACACCAGAAGCTTTTCTTCTAAACATTGTGACTTTGTGCAATTTACAGAATGTTCTATCTCCATTAAACAATAAACCCTTGACCCCTGGAGCTGGCTTTCAGGATCCTGCTATTTGAGAAGGTAGACATAATGGATGGCAATAATAAATGAAAAGTTCAAGAGGTTAAGAAAAACTGTTTAATTATTTCTCTAGAGCGTGGGCTGCAGAAGAATTGCATATCTGCCTTCTCTCTTGTAGAAACCCTGCAAGGAATGACTCCAGCGGTGCAGCTCGGGCAGGGTATAAAGCAGGTTGCTGGCCCTCAGCTGTGTTTATGAACAAACGGTCTCTAGATACTCTTCCATCTCTGAACCTTCAGTTTTCTGTGAGTTAACTCCCTGCCAGCAGCGAGCCTGTGCCAGCCCCACAAACCTCAGCATCTGTTTTGCAAGGATCTTTTATTTGTTAGCATGTGAAAGCTATTGCTCATGTGTGCTTCCCAGCTGTGGTGTACTTGGGCTTGGTATCTTTAAAGAAATCTTTGCCTTATTTGCTTGTTAAACACAGACACACACAAAGCAGTGCGTTCCCCCCTCATTACGTGAGCCTGTAACGCAGCCTCTGCTAACAGGTCACCATTCCTTGCCTTTCCTCCACGTTAAAGCAAATCCAGGACAAACTTCATTATGACATGAAAATCAGTAGCCTTTTCCTTCCTCCCCTTGAACAGACATCTCTCTTTTTTACACTCCTGTTTGTGTTCTTGTCACATCGCTTGCTGCATTCAATTACTATGGGCTTTATCATGGGACCGAAAGCCCTGAGCTAAAATCATCCTCCAGTTATGCAAGTCACTGTACAAACACCCAGCGAGAGAAAGGCTGCTCCAGAAACACCCACGGCAGGGCAAGGGGTGAGGGCAGAGACAGGGCTGAGGAGTCATGCCCAAGGTCACCAATCCAGGGCTAGAGGAGATAGGAGCCTGCTCTTAAGGTCAGACCCTTGGCCACCTGCCAATGAGCATTTCTTTCTCTTGGACACCCCGTGACCTCCATTGTGGTGTCTCTTGGGAGGCCTTCCACGTGCACGGAGCATGGCAGGGCACAGGTATGGCGTTGGATGCAGCGGTAGGGTCACGCAAGGAGGAGCTGGAGTATCTCTCTCATTGGGACACAGAGCCCTGTGCTGCAATGGGGCGTCCACCCTGTTGAATCTCCCCAATGTGTTTCCAAGGGCAAATGCTCTGCTTTGGCATCACGGCTTGCCATGCAAGGTGTCCGATGCCCTTTTATGTGTCTTGCATGGCTCAAAGCCACCTCTGAGGGTGCTTTGGAAATGAGAAGTCATCATTTAATGCTGGGGCCAGGAGATGGAGCTGACCCTCCATTGGGGTAAATCAGCTTGTATATGTGACCTCCAAGATGCTAGGTCAGTCGGCGCTGGCTAGAAAGCTGGCCAAGGGTTTTTTATGACATCTTTTGAAAGGGTTTTAAAAGCTTTTCACATTCACTTTCTCCTTCTAAATGCCTTGATCTGCAACTTAGCCTATCAGGAGTCATTTTCCCAAGATGGGCCTGGTGCAAGAAGCATGGCTTGACTTTGTTCTTTCTAAGTTCCCCCAAATCAGCTTTCCTTCTCTGCCTGCTGCATTGGCTATGAAAGCATCTCGAACACAAGCCTCTGGTCTCCCCACAGCACTGTCAAGCGGGTGGGAAATGAGACGTCAGGTTGTGACCCTGATGGGACCCTCTCTGTTTAAATAAACAGTCCGGGTTTCATGTAATGTTATACTCTATCATGAGCACTGGAACAATAACAGTGCGGGGTCTATTCACGTGACTTCTCTGGGATATATCAACAAACAGAAGGAGCGGTGAGAATTGGTGGCTCGTGCTACGGGTTGGATGGGACATGTTCTCAGTCTGCCATCAGATGAGCAAAGCATCTTTCCACCTGCAAAACACGAAATAAAAAAGCTTGGGATAGAAGATTTTTTGGCCCCAAGTAAGTTCTAAGGAAAAGTACATGTGAACATGGTCTCCAAGTCTAGAAGTTAAGTGAAAGGATCTAATGTTTGTTTGTGGCAATGGAGGGGGTCATCCCCAAAATGTCTTTGCAAACAATCTCTTTTTGCACTGCTGAGCTTGTGATGCAGCCTTTTGCCCAGGTTTGGTTTCTTTCCATGGGGAAGCTGGGTTTGGTCCATTAGCTGTAGTGAGAGGCTGCAGCCATGGCTCATTTCTTGCAGCCTATAGGTGATGAAAAAAACCCAAAAAGTCCATGGAGGTTGGAGGTGTTGTGAAGTGAGAATGCAGTCTGCGTACAGCGCATGGGAGCTCATCCTGGCAGAATCACCAAAGCAGAGGGTTTTCTCCTCTCTGTCATAGTCCTGGAGTACGTGCCATTTTCCTCACACTGGCTACTTCTACAACGAGAAAGTCGTGGGATTTTGAGCTCAGTCTTCCTTGGTAAATTCCCCATTGGCTAATGACTAAAATAACGATTCCCCACCCTGTCCCCTCCCTTCCCCTTGTGGGTGTGGTGGGAGAGCAGTCAAAACCTCTCATTTCCACTCAAGAAGGTGTAAGGAGGAGCTTTGGCTCACAGTGAAAGCTGTCCCTGCTTGACCTGGCTGTGAGTGGTATCTGGCCCTTTGGCCTGGAGAGGTTCAAGGAGACCGAATGGGATCATACCTGGGTCCCTCCTTTGGATGCTGCTGGCCATGCAAGCTGGCAAGCCCCAGGCTGGGAAGCTTTCACCGCATCCTTCTCTGGGCATGCTGAGTGCCTCTTGGCTCCATGCCACCAGGGCAGCTCCACGTCCAACCGGCATCCCGCCAGCACCCATCCAACCGCAGCACAGAGTAGGCTTTGGGCCATGTTTGAACCACTCACTGCAGCCCCAATGAGTGATTTAGGCACTTGGATTCACAAGATCCACCTTTCCCTGTGGGTGATGTGTCCCATACCCTTGTTGCTCCTCTCTGGAGCACCTCCGAGTGCCCCCATCTTTCCTGGACCCAAAGCCCAGACAGTACTGCAGTGCTGGGGGGAGCCGGGGGGACTTGCCTGGCTTACAGACCTCACTCCTAATTACATGTCATGATAGGATGCGTGCACTGGTGACTTTGCTCAGCTTGTGGTTTTTCCCTGTGTTTGCACAGTTGCAGATTACGTACAGAACCATCTGCCTGTCTTGTATTGATTCACACCCAGTTTTCAAGGCTCTTGTTGCCCACAATGAACAAAAAGATCATGGTTATATTAGGAAAGATAGAAGGCCATTTGGTGCCTGACACACACAGGGATGCCTGCTGCTCCATGAAATGCAAGGGAAGGACAAGTGAGCCTGCTGTGTAGGTCCACCTGACCAAGCTCCCACAATGTGGAAGGGCAGATGCAGGCAGCCCAACACCTATGGTTCACTTTTCCTTTCCACTGATTTTGTAGGAATGGGGGTAGCCCAACTATAGGTGTGCCTGAGCCCAGAGCGATGCTCGTGTCCCTGTAGCCTCATCAGTATGGTCTTTACACTCCTCCACCCCATGGAGAGGGTGAGGGTAAAGAGGGTGTGTGTGTTCATCTTGAAAACAAGCAGTACATGTTAAGTTTCTTCTCAGGAGCTTTTTCTTTTACTTTCCCTTAGTGTGGGGGACCCTGAAGCATGCAAGAGCCATGGTTGGGGCAGGATATGACTAAACTCCATGAGGTGTTTTGCTTCACACCACGTGTCAGCAATGATGCCTCCCTTCTGCAAAGCCACCAAAGCCAGGCAAGGAACAGACCCACCGTACTCATGGTTTTCTCTTTTAGGGTGACTCGGGTATCACTGAGGGCCCCAGTTTCTAAGAAATAGGTGACACCATATCTTAGCAGTTTGATGACAGAGCAAACCAACCATGATAGCAGACTTTCTGCTCCTGTGAGTGCGTACAGAGGAGACTGGCACTGCTGGAGTAACACACCCCCCACACCCCCCACACCCCCAAAACTGTCCCTTGTCGCCTTTGCACAGCAGCATCAGGAAGGAGTTTTGGTGGCTTGCAGCAATGCCAGAGGAATGAGGGGGAGGTAGGTGGCTTAGGAGGTACAAACCTCTTAGGGACACCCTGGCCAGAGGAAAGCCAATGAAAATAATGACTCACTTGACCCCTCACAAGAGAGCCAGCACCCAAAGTTTTCCACGCGGTGTTAAAAAACACCACGCACTGGCCTCAAATCACGTCGGCCATGCCAGACTCCCACCTGTTTATGTGGAAAACTTTATGCACCCAAAGCATGAAGTTTTTCAGCATAATATGTTGGGTGGATCAAGGTTTCCATGTGCTCCAGTGCTGTCAAAAAACGGTGTCTTAGCCAACACAGGGTGACATGAGGAGGGCACAGAAAGTTTCAGTCTTCAGGAACTCATTTGCAGAGGCTCTCCTGTTCCTCAGGCACTCAGAGACCTCTCACCTCCTGCCCTTTTTTACACAGAAGGGCTGCAGATTCAAGCTAGCTCTGGAGAATGAAAGAAAAAACCCACTCCTGTACTGCTTTGCAGCTGTGCCCTGGAGGAGAACCTCCACAGAGGTACCCTCTTCCAACTGAAATTGAGAGTATGATGGGTACAAAACTTGGAACATGTGACAAAATAGAGACTTGACCTATGTAAAACAATGCAAGAAGTTGGATTGAAAAGCAGAAGAGCAGGTGATTAGAGAGCACAACATGTTTTGTGTCAAAGGACAGAACACGAACATCCTCTCTGAGGAGAACTGCCCTTGTTCAGTAGAAATGTCAGGACTCATGCTGGCTGGCTTTAAGCTAGGATGAGAGACTTTTCTTGAAGAAATTGAGAAAGCTACCTGGACAGAGGCAATAGCACTCCCAGATGCTCTGGAGCCCATGAACATAGGATATGGTGCAATCTCCCAGCCAGCTCTTGGGCAAGGGCATTGGGTGTCCTGATCCCAAACTTCAGTCTTCCTTGCTGCCATTTGAACTCCTGCCTTGTGTTCCATCCCCTGAAAGCATGGAGAACAGAGTGTTTCCTTCCTTTTTGTGGCAGCCTTTCATATGTTCTTCTTTCAGCCACAGAACTGCAGAGCTGTTCAAGCTGGGAGGGACTCAGCAGGTCTGTACCTTAAACAGGGTCAGCACTGAAGTCAGATCAGCTTGTTCAGGGCTTTTCCAGTCACATCTAGAAAACCTCCAGGGTTTCTCGCTCCAGGTATTAAATCCTCTTACGAACTTTCTCTTTCCAGGGTGAACAAGACCTGATCCCTCTGCATCTCCCTGTAGGACATGCTCCAGCCCATCTTGGTGGCCATCTGCTAAATCCATGGCCATCTGCTAAGTCCAGTTTATTAGCATTTCACTTGTACTTGGAATCCAAACCTACACACTGCATCCCAGCTGAGGTCTAATGAGTGCCTGTTAAATGGGAATAATCACAACCTCTTGTCTGCTTGCTGTGCTTCTGTTGTACATTTCTTCTCTCTTTACTTGTCACAATTTGCTATGGGCACCTCTGCAAGCAGTTAGAAAAGCTCCAGGCTAGAGTAATTTCCAATAGCAGAATGCAGTTGCATTTCTCAAACTCAGAGCAAGAACGCATCAAATAGTAGTAATAAAAAGTGATGTTATTCGACTGAAGAGTACATGCCCCAATAACTACAAATTCTGGTGATGAATTCTCTTGCTAGAGAAACCATGCTGCGAAAGGCTGGGTATCCTGGGGACAGTCACGCTAAAGCAATGCATTTCTTCTTTGAGACGTTCTGTTCTTGGAGATTGCCGAGTTGAACTCTAAGCTGATAGAGGTCCTGGGACCTGCAGCAGTGAGTGACAGCTTTGTTAAGCTATGATTGATGACTTTGCTACCAAATTCTGATTAATGTTTCCTTCCAAACCCTCCTTGCCCTTGCAATATGCTGTCCATTAGCCCCTGCCAATATCTGCCTAGAATAGCCTTCTTGCTGTGATAGGAGTTGTGTGATTATAGTTATCTAAACGTGTGAATAATTGGGAGGTTATGCCATATTACATGCTTCATCAAGTTCTCTATTCAAGTCTCAGGGAAACATCTGAAGTTCAACACTATGTCTCAATTATGCTTGAATTTCTGGCAAGAGAAAAAAAAGTCACATTAACAAAGCCGTCAAAAACACATTCTGCTTTAAATTTCCTGGGACAATTGGACAATGAAACTTGCCACGCAGTGAAGAGCTGCCTTCTCCTCACACTATTAACAGGCTCTTGAATTTATTGAATTTCTTTCTTGCTTAGGCTCTGAAACTAGATCTTGATAAAAAGGAGTTGCGCAGTAAATGAGTAATCTCTGCAAACAATAAATTCTGTGCTGAAACATTTATCTCCAGACAGTCTATATGGAAAGCAATGCAATTCTGTTGGGATATGTAACGAGTTTGCACTATGGTGATATTTGTAAAATGTAAAAGAAATAAAATAGGTGTGTTGTTGCAGCTCTGGTGCAATATTCTCATTACTGCAAGTGAGACTTTATTTGTATGTGCACTCTGGACAGGGACGCTGCAGCAGGCAGCTTTGCACTTCAGGACTTTAAAGGGGGACAAGCCTATGCATATTCTGACAAATTCCTTTGAAATATCAGGAGCAAAGTGTTATTGAATAGTTATAGATGTCAGCGTTGGACACCATCATGGGCTTTCTGAGGGAGAGCTGGACTTTTAACAGGGAAGCCAGATCCCCCAGCTGTTTTTTCTTGCAGTGATCACAGCCTTGTGTGCTGGCAGCATGCTGTGCCAGGATAACGGAAACTGGAACAAGCTGAGGCTCAGTATGAGCAAATGCCAACCGAGAGGTGGTTGGAGAAGTCCAAAGAGTGTCCAGGAAGAGGTAGGAGGATAACAATAGTCATCACCTCTTGGGCTTGTGCTGCCCTGATTTCCAGTGACAGACTGGTTTGGGACTGGGAAGTCACCATTGAGCTTGTTGTGGTAGATGTAGACACCATCAGACAAACCCCTTTTCTGTTAAGACAGCATTGAGGAGTTTTTCTTTCCATAGCTTCTCCATGGAGTGGATGCCATCTGCATATCAGCATCCTGCCCAGTACATTAGGCAGTGTAATTTTATGAAGAGGAAGGGCTGGTGCTCCATCATAATAGAGACCATGCAGGGACTTGTTCATGGTCATTCATATATACGTTGTATAAGGTAACATAGTACTGGAACATCAGTGGTGCCATAGTAGGAGTGGTGGGTAATGCTCTGTGCTCTCGCTCTGTGTGTGCTGAGCAGGGGCCAAAAGCCATGGCAGCTCCCACGGGTCTGGAGGGATGACTGTGCAATACCAGGTCATCCATGAGATGATGGCAGAGCCAGTCCTGAGCCTGCCCTGGGGCTTGCCCAATGCATCAGACAGCCATGTCACCAGGACTGGCATGACCAGGGTCATCTCCTTGCAGCCTCAGTGCCCTGCTCTCATGGTGGGAGGGCAGGCTGGCAGGCTCAGTGGCAAGGTGCACAAACACACAGTGTGCCAGATCATTAAATCACATTTGATAGGGATGGTATCCATGTGGGTGGTAGCTCTTCCCCACCTTCCCCCTCTTTGGGTGCTTCCCTTCCTCTCTTGGGATGCTCCCCACTGCAAATCCCACAGTGAACATCCCCTCTCCAGCAAGGGGCTGGCCATACTGCAGCCATACTGCTTCTTGCCATGCAGCAATGGTGGGAAAAACAAGGGAGTGAAAGGCTGCAGAAAAATCTTAGCAAGGTGAATGAGTGAAGACAGACTAAGTGTATTTATCTTTCCCAAAATATTGCAAAATACATCCAGGCTTGGCCTACAGTGAAAGTACAAGCAGTGAAGAAATCTAAAGCGTGCAGATGCATTGCATACCAGCACGGAAAAGTGACAGCAAGACAGGGCCAAAACAGGCCAACCACACTCCCTTGGGAGTCTAGGAAATAAGTGAATCAAAGAGGGCTTGGGGCCAAAACAGGCCAAAAAAGGATCCCTCAGGAGTCCAGGAAATAAAATGAATCAAAGTGTGTTTGGGGCCGATACAGGCCAACCACAATCCCTCTGGAGTCCAGAAAATGAATTTAAGTGTTGTCCGGGCCAAGACAGGCTATTAAACTTTCCCCCACCATAGAACAAGTCAGCTGTGAACTGAAGAAAGTGGGGCCATTCTGCTTTAATAAGGACAGCACCCCAAAGCACAAGTCAGCAGCCTCCTGCTCATCCAGTTCCCCTTCTGAAGCATGGTGCCCCAGGATGCATGGCTGATGCTTTGGGCTAGAGTCACCCCCTGGCCAGGACCCTCCCTCTGTAAATTCTTTTTAACTTTCCAGTCCCTTAATGAGCTTCTCTGCCATCTTCCAGCTTTGCTCTGGAGGGCCAGCTGCAGATGCCTGGGGCCAAGAGTTGTCCTGGCATCCCTCTGCTTACGGCAGGCAATGCCTGTGGGACTGTTGTCCACGTTCATGGCAGCGCCGGCCATCCTTGCAGCAGTCTTGCCCACATTTATGGTGGTGTTGGCCATGTTTGTGACAAAGCTGATTTGTGAACTGCAGTCTTTAAAGAGGAGCAGGAATAAAATGCTAGGTTGCCGTGTGGGTCTGGGCCTATGGATACTGGTGGGGAATGAGATGTTGACTCCAGCTTCTCATGCTCAGCGGCTGCTCTTCCAGCATGTGCTGCAGAACCCTTGGGAGCCATGGTACGTTGGTAGGACAACTAAGCACCATCTCCTTGGCATGTTGGTTCTGCTGCCTGGCACACAACTTGTAGGGTTAATCCATCAGCTGTGGATCCTCACCTACCCCATTGCCTCCAGCCCTGCCTGCTCCCCCAGCACTTTCCCACCACGGGAGTGCCAGTGAGCAGGGCAACTGCCTCCAGAGTGGGTCTGTGAGCCACAGCCCTGTTAGTTCATGGCTCCTACAGCTGTGAGGTTGATGCCCACATCATGGAATGAGGCAAAGAGCTGTGACCCCTTTCTCAAGAGTGAGGAGAGATGGACATTTTCATGGGGAACTGTTGGAGTACCCCACCAACAGTGGTCGATGGCCCTGTCTCCCTCATTATGCATTTCTCTGGGTATCCTGCACTGGGGCATCTCCATATGAGGATTTTTTTTTTTTTTTTTTGGCAAATAGTCACAACTGCAAACCATGGGGGGCCTCAGCACCTTCTCTTGGAGGCTGTCACCACTATCACTGAGGGGTCATGAAGGGAGTAAAACTAGCGTCCGCTTCATTTTATCCATGAAGCAAATGGCGGGTAAATGGAGAATAAATCAGAGGAAGTACTGACAGTCTGCAGTCAGGCACGGGGATTTACTGCTGCAGAAGGTTTATTAATAGAGCTGTAGATATAGCAGCACTGTCTGTAAAGAGCTGTGGGATAATTTAATGACCAGCAAGGACAGAAAGCTGAGATAAGGATAACTGTAGCATCCATATTAGCAATGTTTTCTCTCTGCGGTGGCTTAGCTCCCTCTGAAGGGCCAACCAGAGGTGGAGTAAATCATGTTTAGCCTCACCTCGGGTGTCCCTGTCCTGTGCTCCTCCATTAAGGCAAACTGCTATTTACTAGTGAGAAAAGTCTTAGATACCAGCACCCACCTGAGGGCTGCAAGCAGCCAAGTGTCCCCTTAGGTTGAAGGGCAGAGGGGGACCATGGAGGTCCACCAGGACAAGCACCTCAGCATGGCCTTCAGAGGGAGAGATGTCACCAGCACGGTGCTGCAGCTCTGGAGGGTGAAGAGAGACAAACACTGCCAGTCAATACCTAAAATGGGACTTTTAAGTAAGTGACTTAATCTTAGTCACCCCTGAAAGCTGTAAACAGCTCAGGCAAGGTCATGAGGAGTCTCCTATGAGATACCTGCTGCTAAAAATGCCACCATCACTCATGCTGCTTTTGGTGACCTCCAGAGCAAACAGGTTTCTTTGCTTTGTGACATGCTCTGCCTTCTTAAAATGAACTGAGAACACAAATTCGGCAGCTCTGGGGTTTCTCTCAGCCTTTTAGCTTTGGGTCACATTGCTACTGAGGAGGGGAGGCAGAGATGGAGGCAGCAGCACAAGTGGCTGCTCTGTGTCCCAAACTGAGTTTATTGGTGTCTCTTTTCCTGATGGACACACTGAAGCAAAGTGCATGAGTCATTCCCCTCCCTGTCTCTGTGATGCTGCAGTAAGTGAATTGACCTAGAGTTTATAACAGCCTGTTAAAATAAGTTTCTGGGATTAAATCGAATATCCTGGATTAAAAATGCAAACCCACCCAATGCAGCAAAATCAAAGCAAACTCCTTTTTATTTGGTTTAGTGGTGGACACTCCCCAAAGTCTTCCTGGGGAAAGTGAAAAAGCCTTGTGTGTCATGAAATTAGATCTAAATGATTATGAAATTTTGGGAAATTGGTGTTTATGACACCTGCTGAGGTACACTTCCTCCTCCTGCTGAGAGATGACAACGCAGGAAAAAGACCAAGCCTAACTTGTCTGACCTCCTCCTGACCTACAACAAAATCACTCAAGACAATTTAACTTGAAAAAGTGATGGGCTCCCGGTTGTTTGTTGAACTGAAGAAAATCCGTTTCACTTCCAAGTACTAATTTTCATTATTTTGCATCTTACTTCAGGGGAAAATTCCAAGTTATTGGGAAACCACAGGTGATGTGACCCATTAAAACTGGGATTTAAGCACTGGTTTTATGCAGCAGATGGATAAACTATCAGTCACTCGCCTGTAGGTGGAAAAATCTTTGCTTAAGCCATTAACACTCCCTAGCATAATACTACCTGTGTTAAGCAAAGGGAAATCTGTTTTCTTACTGCGATTTGATATTGGGAAATAACAGGAGGAGATAAGCTTTATAACAGTGCTGGAAATACGTCTGTGGTAATAAATGAGACATGCAGCAAAACCATCCTTGCTGCTCAGCCTACGTTGGCATGAGTCTGGCTGCCCTGCTCTCTCACAAGGGGTCTGGGGGCAAGAAGGTCCTGGGGCAGGCTATGGACAAAAGGAAGAAAAGAAGAAGAACATTTCATCTCATCCTGTGGGCTTCCACCATCCCTCCTGCCATTTTCACCATGCTCTGCAAAGGGATACCCCAATTAATGCAGCAACAGCAATAACACAACTACGGCTGGTTGCAGCTCTTGTAGAGCACCCGCTGGCTGCAGCACCTTGTATTGCTATGGACAGCACTGCTTTACAGCAGAAATTTTGTCCTTAGCTGCTCCCATTCATTTCCGCACACTCTGAGTGTCCAGATCCAAGAGGGGGATGGCTTCCAAGGCGAGGAAGCACAGATGTTGGGAAATCCAGGAAGAAGGCTCATCTAAGTATTTAAATATGTAGCTGCTTAAGTGCATGGCTTACCCATGAAAACTTGTGCTTCTGATAGGCCCCATCCAATAGTCACTGAAGTCAATGAAAAGACGCCCCTAGAGTCAGATGAGGTTAAGCTGCACTTGGAGAAACAAACGTTTATGCTTCCTTGAAATGCGTATACTTAAAAAGCCGTAGCCCATCCATCCATCACATGGCCCTTGACTTCCACATTTCCCCCGAGTTATTGGTTTCCATGCTCCAAACACGTGCCTTTTTCAATGCTACTGGCTAATCTCACTGTTATTTGCTGGAAGGGATTTCTGTCTAGTAACTAAGTGGAGGTCAAGGGGTGGGGGGGGGCAGTGTTCAGCTTATTATACCTTTTTTTTCTTGTGGTTCTCCCTCTGTTGGTTCCCGAAGCCTCCCACATGGATGCAAACAACAAAACTTTGCATGAATGATGATGATGATGATGATGGTGATGATGATGATGATGATAAATTTGGTCAAGGTTTCACTCCTTCCCACTGTATGAAAGCAAGTGTAGTGCTGCTCTGGACATTGTATCTGCTGGAGTGGTCATTTGCTATTTTCTATCTTATTCCCAACTAAGAAATGTACAGCTCCTGTTTCCTCTTCCAAGTCATGGGGAAGGTAGGACACATAGTAAGGTCTTTATTGCCTCTTGCCTCTTGACATGTCTGTAGCAAAGGCTGCAGAGGTCTGGGAATAGCTTCCCAGAGCGCCACGTAGTGATTGTAAAACATAATCCCACCCATAAATTTAACAAGCTCCTTCTTCAAACTGAAGAGGAGCCTTTTGCCATTGATGGCCCACAAGAAAGTCATTCCAGGGTTGTATCTTTACAGGAAGAGAGAGGGGGTTCCCTGTCTCCTGTGGCAGTTTGGCTGGTGGAAGCAGGACCAAACTTTTGAAGACTTCATTCACCTGCAGGGGACAGAAGGTCTTTGGCACTCAAGGTGGCCCTGGCATTCCTGGTGCTATGGTTGGAAAAGCCAGAGGTTAACACCCATAACTGAAAGCCATTGCCTGTGGAAGAGTTTCATCCATCATTTCCCATGTGCCCATGTGAGCCCAAGCCTCTGCCCAGCTCAGGCAGAAATCCTCCCCATACGTAGACATCTCACAGCCAATGTGGCTGTGATTTCTGGGCAAGGCATGGCTTTCTCATCTGTATGGAAACATGCTTCATTTTCCCCTACCATTGAACTCCTAGTGTTTCAGATATCCTCCCAGCCTTTGTGGCCATTCAGGTACATAAAAGTCTGACCCCAGGAGCAGCTAGTGGCTGCATAGCGGGTCCACCTTGTACAACACCATGGGCTTTGAAGTGTTGAGTGCAGCAGGTCCCCGCCAGTGCTGGTGACTCCAACCCATCGCTGAGCATGTCAGGTGCCTGGGCCCCACGGGCTAGCCCAGCATTGCACAGCTCAGGGCTGTCCCTTAAGGCGTAGCCCATCTCAGAGATGCTAACGCTCTGCGGTGGTTAAACACTCTCTCACTCCTTACCAAGCACTGGGGCAGACAAGTACTTGCGCTAATAGGTACATATATCCTAAAGCAATGTGTATTTTTGCATTTCCTTTCTTTTTTTTTTTTTCTCTTTTGCAACCATGAAGGCGAAACCCACAACAGACATAAATCAGACATGCCAAGCTCAGACCAGTTTGTCCCAGCTGAAGATCCTTGAGGGATCTAGAATCTCCGTATCTCAGTTATGCAGGTCCACAAAGTTCCCGGCACAAGAACATTTTCCCAGCCTTTTCTTGCGCAAGCTAGGTGAATTCCCCCTTTGTTTTCCCAAGCAATCCATCTCCACCAACCCACTCTCTGATGCCACAAGCTGTTTGTAAGGCAAGATGGGGACTGTACAGAACACCCTGACTCTCATCTCGGTGTGACTTACTGTGCCTCTTGGCGACTTTTCCTGAAGCAGCCTAGAAGTGTGCACAGTCCTTTCTCTATTTCCCCCCTTTCCTCTTTTCTTCCTCTGCTCCTGTTTTCAATCATGGACTGCCCGGGCAGTGTAGTGGTCAGGCTTAAAGACTTGCTAGAACTGGATTCAAGATTTATGAGAACTAGATGTAACCAGGCCTCTCCCAGAGGTTTGGGAAGAACAGCTGGAGTCTGGCACTTTCCATCATGACAAGGACTATTAAAAACTAAGAGTTGAACTGCAAAAGCGGGGGGAAAAAAATGTTTAGGCTTAAAATGCAAAACAAGCGCCTGCAGTATCCAGGCCGTCTGCACAGGGGCCAATTCTGACAGCAAACGGCTTTCGCAGCTGCTGCTAACTTGGGCTTATTTTAGAAACCACTTTAGAAACAAGAGGTTAAAAGAAAAGAGGGAGGGAGGGGGATTTCAGCGTGAGGGCTGTCTGTGTGCGATCTCGATGCAAAGCCCTGACTGGAGCGCGGCGGTGGAGCGGTTCACATACTGCGCTGTCTGGAGGCTGTTTCGGCCGGGCCACCCCACCCAGTACTGATGTAATGCACCCCGGCCGGCTGTGTTTGTCGAGATCGCTAAGGCGTGCGTGTGTCCGGCCATCCCAAGCCAGGACGGCAAAGCTGCTCCGCAACGAGGAGGGAGGGGACGCTGACGATGCAGGGAAATTTGAAGTCTCTGAGCTCCTGCTTGCATGCTGCATGTCCTTGGCACTCCCACACTGTCCTTGCTGTCCACGCTGTCCATCCTTGTAGGGCCATCTCAGTGTACAACCTGTCCCACGTCCAAGGACTGCCCAAAGGTTGCCCCCAGCTGGGACTGGGAGACTCATGGACCTTCAACTGCTGTCACCTGGCTTGTGACGAGGAGAGGAACAGGGGACCTGGAAGGGAAACCAGAAATAATGTCACTTCTGGAAAACTGTGAGGACTGCTGGCATCAAGTCTACTGGCCAGGTGGCTTACACCTTCACCGATGGAAAGGTGGGAGATGTGTCAGCACAGCCAGGATGGTCATATTAATTTTTCCCTTCCTAACCAGTACTGCACAGATGACTATTTCAGACCTGAAGTGCCCACCAGCTGACGTGTCAATGTTGGTTCATAAGTGATCCCACACTCCTGACTCCTGTGTCCCACTCAAATACCTACTGCTTTATGGGATGATTCCATACCAGGATGCTCACAAACAAGGCAGCTTGGATTTGCCTGCATAAAAATCTACCTTTGGTCAAGGCTGCTCCATGCTGTAAAATAATACATTTCTAATTCACAAGGAAAAGAAACAACCTCCCTATATCTGCTTTGCCTGGCCTGCTCCGTAGCTTTATCTGACAACCACCAATGGTGTGACATACCAGCACGACTAAGCCGAGGGGTTCTGTGCCTTCTTTTGCTCTGGGCATTTTGTCCCCCATTTCACTGGGAAATCTGGGGGTTCTGGCTAGCCAAACACCCACCAAAAAACCTCGAAGCATTGTTTTTGCTTCGTGCCAAATCATGTTTCAAGGCTCTCCATTAGCCCCAGACCGCAGTCATAAAAAAACCAAAGACTTCACAGGCTGACCTTAACATCTGTCTGAGTGTTCATACCTGCATATGTACACTGGTGGAGCATCCCTTTCTCTTGACCTGCAATAGTAATTAAGGCAGCCCCACCACCACCTCCTTGGACATTTTCCCCCAAAATTACAGGTACTATGAAGACCTTGAGGGATTGCTGCTCCTGTTGGTTAGGAAAGCTCTGCTAGAGAGACGTGCTGCACAAAGATTGAGTGTGTTGCATTTCCAGGCACCCACTTGCAATGCAGCACCCTTTGTTAGGCCACACACATCATTCCTTCTGCCTACTGAAGACAACCCAAGGGGAGGTTTTTATTCTCGTGCAGTGCCTCGTGCTCTGAAGTCCAAAGTCAGATAAGTAGGCAATGGTGCATTTTGGGCTGTGGGTCCCCATCTCCACCTATGCAGGATCTGACTTCTGGACTGCCATACAGGTTGGTGGAGACATGAAGATCAAACCAAGCTGAAGGCTGAGTAACACAAGGGAAACACACAGGTATGAAAAAATGTCAAAATGATACGAGAATAGTCACAATGACAACCTCAGAAGCTTCTTCTAGATCTTCTGGCTGAGAAGAGCTTTGTGGTGATTTACTTTGATGTCAGAAGAATCTGGTAGCAAGAGAAATTACCTTGTCCATGGTCACCTCTTGCATTGCCTCAAGTTCCACAGGCCTGGGCAGGAGCCCACTACCTCCTTCCAGTCTGCGCAAGCAAAGCGAGAAAAGCAATGCAGCCAAGATGGAGGGTACTTAAAAGGTAGCAGGAATACAAAAGGAAAAATAAATGACCCATAAATCTCAACTCCCAACCCCATTCTAAAAAAAATAGGGGTAGTTGCACAGAAGACACCCTCAAACAGGGGTTGCATGGAAAAACAAAGGGAATTAAGCCTTCACGTGCCAAATAAATTAAAAAGACAAATAAAACTGCCAGTCTACAATGAGCTGCAAGGCTGACTCCCAGCTGGTCTCAGCTGAAGCCAGGTTGGTTTGGGAAAGTCCTATGTACTGGTGAACGAAAGACCTTTTGAGCACAAAGGCACCCATTTGACCCATCAAATGTCCAGACACGGTGGTGGCACAGGTCACTCCTCCCTGAGGTTGGCAGCACAGCTGTCATTCAACAGAGTGGTTATTGGGGGTCCACATCACACAGGGTAGTCCAAGACTAGATTTTTCCTCACCCTAAATTAAGCTGAACTTTTTCTAGTAGCTCTACCCAGGAAATGTATCTCTGGTGAAAACCACTTTTCCACTTCTCCAGAGTTGAAATTCCAGTTCCTACCTTTGGCTGCTCCCATTGCAGTGATGCTGGTCTCAGAGACTGTAAGGCTGTGACAGCACCTCCCAAAACTGAAAGAGAAAAATACACAATATGGGTATTTCTGAGACGTACCTTTTTCCTTTAAGAAATATCCCTGGTCTTGGAGATTCTGCAATATCATTTCAACATAGCTCTTAATAGGATGCAAAATAGGGCAAAGGCTGGCAAACAATGGGAACATGATTATTATCAACACTTTTCTAAAAATACTTGTTTCTGCCTTTTTTTGTTTGTTTGTTTTTTGGATGTTAAACAATCAGCATCTTTTCTTCAATTTTTCATTGTCTCTTAGCAACTGAACAGTTTTGGTTGCATACAGCTTCGGGTAAGGAGATAGGAAACGATTTGCAAAACATGACATTTCAAAAAGGTGACCTTTTTCTGCTCAGAGTTTTCAATTTGGGCAAATCTCTTGGGAAAAATTACAGCCAACACCAGCCCCAAACAAACTGTCCCCTAATGCTACAACATGCAGGCAACAACCTTCCATTAGAAACCTCAGTGGATTTATTATTTCTCCTGCTCTTTGGGACTGCTTTTTGCTATGCACTGTGCAAATATGGAGCAGAAAGAGGGTGTCCAAGAGCTCATAACATCTGCAGAAGAGCGGGCACAGGTGTGTTACTGCTTCACACTTGTTGCTGTTCCATGTGAGACATACGGGCCGAATCTGGCCCCGTGGAGTTTCACAGAAGTGGGATGTTACCGTAGCAGGATTGCAGGCTCGTAACTCTGCCAAGACACAACAAAAAAGAGCTGTTTCATGGTGGAGGAATATGAGGAGCACATGTTTGGTCAAGCTGGTGGGCAACATTGTTCCTTCACCTCCCAAGGCTGGCTGGGCTCTGGTATGCCCATAAAAACACCCCCTGCTTCCTCCTGTTGCTGTGGGGGCAACAGAAAACCTTGATTCCAGCCCATGCAATTAAAACAAACGGTTGCCACATGTAAATATTTGTGTTGTTAGGCATCTCACTTCATCCATGGGGCTCCTAAAAACAAACAGCAAAATGCACCCCTGGCCATTAGAGTAGGATTTGAGATGTGCTGCACTCTGAGTTTCCCTGGTACCTTCAGCAGCAGCCAAACCAGCAGGCCAGGAGGGCAAGGGGAGCCTGAGATGGGACACTTGCTAGCCTTTGGATCAACACAATGCTTGTGGGGTGGTGCTGATCCTGTCTGCCCTCAGTGGTGGCTCTGTGAGAAGACGACCCTCTCCTCGCAGCCTCCCCAGCTTGCTTGGGGTCTCACTGAGTGTGCAGTTGGGGGGACCGTCACACGTCTGTGTAAAAACTCATGCTCCAGAGGTGGAAAACCCATGTCTGCGCTCTGAACCATGTCTGAACCATCCTCCCCAGCAATGTATCCAGAGCCCTGGTCCTCAACACGTGTCTACCACTAGCAGTACAGGGGTCCTCTCAGCCGAGGAAAAATCCCTCATCCCTCCTGAGCACCAAAGAGTTTTAATGCACATCCATGCAGGTTGCACCCACAGGACTGGGTCCAGAGAGAGGAACAGCAGGGCTGAAAATGTCTCTGGATGCGTGTGCCTCTAACCTATGTGACACGTATGTATGAGCTTGTATATTATCCGGGTTTGTTTCAGCTCAGCACAAACATTACAAAATCAGGTCTTTACCACGCTTGTCTCTGGGGTTCTGCCCTTTGGCGTTTAGGAGTGAGGTGGATAATTATACAGGATTTTTTCTTCCCCTGGGAAAAGACATGAAACCTGGATCATTTCTGGCTTTCCTTGGTGGCTGTCCAAGCAGAAGTTAAAGCTCTCACAGCAATTTCTAAAATCCCCTTCTAGATAACACAGCGGCTGGGTTTCAAGGTTATTCTCAAGGGTGTAATAGCAGTATTTCTTCTTCACTGCAATACCATGATCTAATGCACAGTTTCAAGAAGCTTTAGGACAACTTTAAAACTGGAAAGTGTTTTGCAAAAAAAAAAAGAAGGGAAAAAAAACCCCAAAAACCCAAACCACCCAGTTAATTCCAGTCTGCTTTCTTTGTGCTGTTTTGAATAAGTTAGAAAGCAAACTGGGAAAATTTAATTTACACCAGGGAAAAAAAAAGAATACTGCTATTCAAGAGAAAAAAAAGGTCTACACTGATCCTGTTCCACTTCAACAATTATTTGTAGCATATCCCATATATATGTATGAGGTATATATATAAGTGTTTTTCCCCCCGGGGTTTTCCTTTTAAAGATTTTTGCCTTTTCACATGTGAACTGTAAACAGACTGACAGATGGAATTCTTTTGTATAAACTGTTTCAGATACACTATTCTTCCATGCCTATGTCAGTTGTTTACAGTATCAAAAAGCCACAGATACGCCTAAAAGTAAGGAAAGTTGGAATTTCTGCCAAACATTTGGATACCATCCATCCTCAGAGGCTATACCCTCACTGCACCGGGTGGTGCTGAGGAACTTCTCGCTAGAGGCATCTCCACAAGATATAAGTCAGCAGGAGGCTGGGGGATCTTCAAAGGAAGGGCTGGGGAGGGAAAAGAGGGGCAGTTTTGCAGACTGTAGGCCCCCAGATTTGCTGCTGCCAGTGTCTACACTTGCTAATGAGCGTCTAATAGACTGGTGGCTGCTGGGCTGGTGATGGGAACATCTGGAGCTCTCCACGTGGGTGGTGCATGGTCCCCATGGCTTTTTTCTTTTTTCTTGTGTGTTTTCCCTCCTTGTTTTCCTGCCCTAAATGCCAGGCAAAGAGTCTAAACTCAAGGGCCATCATGTACCAGTACTCAGGGATCTCCGTGACTGTGACTCCTGGTGTGTGAGTCTTTATCAACCTAGTTTGGGCTTTAAAGTGTGCAGAAAAACACAGCCTCTGAACAGTCATCCCAAGGAGTCCTCTTCTAGGAAGAGCCTATTTCACTGGAGGCACCAATTTAAGCTATCTCAGCTAGCAATCTTCTCAACCCTGTTGCAAAAACAGCTGTACTGGGTGATTCCCAGCCTCATGGCAAAGCCATGTAGAAAAGCCTTTATTTTCCCTGAACTCCACTTCTGGCCCTTACCCTAAGAAGGGCTTTACCTGCATGGTCTTCACCTCCAAATCTTTTGTGCTGATTCTTTCATCTCCAAACCATGCTGTGGATTTACTTGGAAGAAGGGAAACGGCCACACATCTCCATCACCACCACGGGCCGGGGCTGGGTCGTGCACCAGAGTTAAATACAACCTTTGGTGTCCTGCAGCTCACAAAGATTGGAAGAGCCCTCCAGGTCTGGCAGAGCTTTGCAAAAACCAGCCACACTAGGGTATTGCACCTCTGCTATAAGGATTCATAGAAGATTGGCCATGCAGTGGGAGCAGATGAATGCCTGTTGCTAGAGAGCCATCTGCGAGGAGGCAGGGAAAGCGTCACCCTGGGAGCAACGGGGAAGGTTGTCACGGATGCCTGCAGCGTGGTCCATCAGGAAGACCACTGAGCCTTCAGGTCTGAGGGACTGGGAGAGCCTGAAAAGGTCAAATGGCCTTCAGGTGAAAAATCCTCCCACGACATGATAAAAAAGAGGCCCTATGACACAGAGGAAGGTTTTGTGAGGTTTTGAGTTTAGGGAAATTAGAAAAAAAGGGCTTCTGAATGGCAGTGTGTATGACTTGTCCTCATAAGGCTCCCCAGGGATTGTCTCAGGGGCCAACCCCCTTCTTTCCCAGAAGATGTGGTTTGGGAAAGATTTTGGGTTTGTTCACCAGGACATTTATTCATGCAAATTTGGAGCTCAAAAAGGTACCAGCACTAAACACTTTGGGAAAAAATCTCCATAAAAAACAACAACAAACAAACCAAAGAAAAGAACCTCCATCTGTCTGATACATCCCACCCCCATGTTTGCCATCAGAAGTTGTTCTGGGTCAAGTCAAGCCCATAATCTCCATTGGAACAAAATCAGTCAGGAGTTCGTCTGCACAAACACCAGTGATGCTCCAGCTGAGGAGTCTGGATACAGCACTGCCCTCTCCTGACTGGAGAGCCAGAGCTTGCTGGGCACCAGAGCAGGCTGCCAGCCTAGCAGCTGCCCAAACACAGCGGGATGTAGAGCTTGGTCTGCTTGGGCAATCAGGAAATCTGCCCTCAGCATTTAATTTGGCAGGTTCAATGCTTTCTGCTAGCTATTTCTTCGTGCCACCATATTCATATAAAAACACATTTCCACATTTCCAATGAGAATAATACATTGCAATATTGGGGATATGGTGGCATGCAATGGGGATGTGATCAAGAAATGCATGAATAGTTGAAGAATGGGCCTAAGAAGTTGCTGTTTAGGTCTCCACCCTGCAAGGGACCAAGCCTCTCCAGGCTTACTCCAGTCCTCTGCACCATAAATGCTTCAGCACCTGCTTATACTTTGCAAAGGCTGTATCTATCATAGAATCATAGAATGCTTTCGGTTGGAAGGAACCTTTAGAGACCACTTAGCCCAACCGCCCTGCCGTGAGCAGGGGCATCTCCAACCAGCCCAGGGTGCTCAGAGCCCCATCCAACCTGATCGGGAATGTTTCCAGGGTTGGGGCATCGACCACCTCTCTGGGCAAGCTGTGCCAGTGCCTCACCACCCTCACTGTAAAAAATTCCTTCCTTATATCCAGTCTAAATCTATTCTTCTTTAGTTTAAATCCATCACCCCTTGTTCTGTCACAACAGGCCTTGCTAAAAAGCTTGCCCCCACCCTTCCTATGGCCCCCTTTCAGCACTGCCAGGCCACACTCAAGTCTCCCCGCAGCCCCCTCCTCTCCAGGCTGAGCACCCCCAGCCCCCCAGCCTGGCCCCGCAGCAGAGGGGCTCCAGCCCTCGGATCATTTTTGGGGCCTCCTCTGGCCCCGCTCCAACAGCTCCATGTCCTCCTTGTGCTGAGGGCCCCAGAGCTGGGCGCAGGGCTGCAGGGGGGGTCTCACCGGAGCGGAGCAGAGGGGCAGAATCCCCTCCCTGGCCCCACTGCCCACGCTGCTGGGGATGCAGCCCAGGATGGGGTTAGCTTTCTGGGCTGCAGAAATCCTCCTTTTCCATTCTTCTTCCGTTCAAATAGCCTCCTTTTCCATTCAAATCCCCAGCTGGAAGTCCATCTGACCTGTCTCAAAGATTGCCCACTGTGGACTGTAGGCAGGATGGTAGGATGCATCCTACAGCATTCTTAGATCACAGTTGTGCTAACTTGGTGAGAGAAACCGGACAAGGCTGACTGCAAAAAGATGAACTCAGAGGATGGGGAGGGAGCAAAACAAGCTCAATAAGTAGATGAGGGAAGTCCATTAACGGATCTGTGCTCTGCTGCAGTATGGAGGAGTGACACAACTGTGACAAAATCAGGCTGCACTCTGGAGCTGAGCAAGGACCCCATACGGTGGTCTCTTAACAGAACCCACCCTGACACTGTGTGATTTCACTGTGTCTTCACAAAGGTGTGCAGAGCATTTGCACCTTTTGCACCTGCCATTTGCAGGTGGGCAGATCAGCAGGTCCCATCCCTCTTCCTCTGTTCACTGTTGGTGCTGTTGTGAAGCAGGCAGCTCAGAGAACGTGCACACCCCAGCACCTTCCCATAACACATCCGAGGTGCGAGCAAGGTATCTCAGGACTACAAGGCAGGCATTGCAGGAGGGACAAGGGCATCGCAGAAATCCCAGCTGTGCAAACAGCCTTTTTGGAAGTATGTTGTGGTTCTGAGATGGAGAATACCAACACAAGGGTGTGCGGGGCTTTGCTGGCTCTCCCTGTGACACAGGCAGCACTCAGCTATTTGCCCAAGCAAGCGCAGGCTCCTCTGGCTCAAGGGGAAGAGGTCTGCTCTCCTCCGAGCACACAGGCTGGAGCTGTTGTTCCTGAGGTCTATGTAGCCATGGTGAGCTCTGTGGTCATGTAAACATTACACAATCATGAGCCCCCGCTGTCTGAGGGCAGCGGAGGCACCACCGGACTCCTCCTCTTTGGATTGCTCTTCCTGGGGGAGTGCAGCCCTTCGTGAAGTCATGACAGCAAACTCCAGAGGTGCCGGCAAGCCCGCGGGATGCTCTGAATTATACTTACATTGCTGAGAGGATGGGTCACATTTCTGGGAATCCGCCCTGACCTCCTCTGGTGATGCTCTGGCTTCCTGAGGATGGAGAGATGGAAAAAATAGATGCTTCTTGCCCAGCCTTCGGTTCCACTTGAGGAACTTTACGACTCTGGGTGATTAACAAGCTCCTGAATACTTGGAACAGGGCCTTGCTTGGTGGACAGACCTCTTGGAGGTATGGTGAGAATAAGGTGATGGTGTGGGCAGCACACCCTAGGGGCAATGGGGGCAGGAAGTGGGAGGAGAGAGCGCTCTGGATTTCCCCATCACTCCTAAAGGGCTACCTCTTGGTGACAGCAGGACACCATCTCCAGTACAAGTCCTTGGTGTGGTCCCTGAACTCAGGGGCAACGTGGTTTGCAGGTAAGACCACAGCCTTGTCTGTGATGGGGAAAAACCTATGGACACGTTATTTTCTGCACAAAACCACCTCCTCTGCTTGGAGACAGGTGGAATCCTGTCCTATAGCTAAATTTAATATGTGTGCTGATGCTCCCTAAACTATTTTGCCTCCTACAGTTACCAAGTTATTAATTTGCACTCTGCAGGTTTTCCTTTGAATTTCAGTTTAAAACATCGAGGAAGAAAAAAACGTACATGGGCAGCTTTAGCCCTTCCTGAGGAGCTGCTGGCTACTTTGGTGGGAAACTCTGAGGAGAGGCAAAGCAAGGTGAAAGCAACTTGATTTGTCCATCTTCATCCCTGGCAGCTGCCTGCAGCAGCTGAAAAAGGGAATCTACGGGTAGAGCCACGGCCGGCTGGGTCAAGAGGGGCAGAGCGTCACGTTGAAGCACAGAGCCGGTCTTGGGCCAACTCTGAGCCTCCCAGACCCGGCACAGCTCTGCAGATGGTCGGATGAATGCGAAACACCCTGTGAGACACTGCCAGTGTACCGTCACGAGGAGCTGGGAGTGCTTTTTGTGAAACAGGAGTACGATGAGCAGACCTTTTGCTGCCTATTGGAAACAGATTTTTTTCTTGACACACAAGCGCAGAAGCGATTCCTCTGGAATGAGAGCCCTGACCAAGGCTGGGTGACAGAAAAGGGTTTCCAGTGAATTGCGGAGAGGAAGGAAATCCGCCTGTGGGACAGACGATATTGTCTTTTGTTTTACTTTGTAGCGCTGATTGTTGAATGCTTTTTGATTTCACAAGAATTTCTGGGTTTTGTAAACTTCCTTCAGAGATTTTTCTGGGAAAAATGGAAACCGTGCTTGGGGTTCTCCTTTTCCAAACAAACCACTCCACATTTTCATTCAAATCAAAATTTTCCATTGATAGTGATGCATATTTCCCAACCAGTGTCATAAACATAGTAGGCACTGCATTATCATCTACATAATATTTGCATTCCAGCAGCAGGAACTCAGGTCAGAGCCCTCTTCTGATGGACCTTGTGTAGTAAGAGACAACCTTGCTCTGAGGACTTCATGATCGGAATAAAAAAGACAAAAGGGTGAGAAGAAAGAGAAAAATACTATAAATATGCTTTAACAGATGGGGCACTGAGGTGGCAGAAGATGAAGTGATTTATTTGACGTCATGATCATAGGAAAGTTAAGCCAAAAAGAAGAACTAAATCCATCCCTCTTGGAAGGCTCAGCACATATCTTTAACCACAGCCCATCCTTTCCCTCTGGTGCTGTTGACTTTCGGTCGAGCCTTTGCTCTTCAGTGGGGGATGGCATTTGGTACAGCTGAGGATCAGCCTCCTTATCGGGGCATTTCTTGGCTGGGTCATCAAGTTCATCGCCTGGCACGTGGGCATAATGCATGATGCCTGCTTGTTTCCATCAGTCCCTCCTGGAGAGACCCAGAGCCCTGATGATGTTGAGTGTAGGCAAGCCCTGATGGTGTTGAGTGTAGGCAATGCTGACATTGGAGATCTTAGGCTTTACCACTGCTTTGGCAATAATAATAATATTAATAACAATAATAATAACAACAACAAAACCAGACCTGCACCTGCAGCCATGATTGAAGGGATCCTCCAAGGTGAGCAGAGCACCCACGGCAGCATCCCCTCTGTGGGGACAGCAGGAGAACAAGGGGTTTATCCATCATCTGGAAATGGGGGAAGATGCTTAAGGCTTGGTTTCATCCCACCTGGCACGTTGGTGGATCCCTGGCAGCACTCCTTTGACCATAATGGAAAGCATGTACAACACATGACCAAAATCTGGAGATTTACACCCACTTTGCTTCCTGCGACAGCACAAATCGTGGAGTGGCCAAGGGAGCTGACCCTGTTCTTTGTCCTCCTCCTATGTTTCTTGCAGCGGATGGACAACTTTCACAGTCCAAATACGTGGTCTGGTGATGGGGACAAGCCACTTGCTGCCAACCCCAGGAGCAGTTGATGCTTCAGGAAGGGAAGGGCTTGGGGGAGCGTGGTGGCAGCAGGGCACGTTGCCGAGCTCTGCTGGGGCTGGCGTGCGGAGTGGGCTGGGATTAGGGCTGGAACTCGCAGCATTTGGGCCATTGTGCAATGCTGGGCAGCTGGAGGGTTTCACTTTTCAGAGGGGAAAAGAAAATATGAAAAACTAGAACCAGAAAACTCTTTTCTTCCCTCCTTTTTTTGGACCTATCCAGAGCTTTCCACAATGCTAGTGATTTAAACCAGGCCTGGAATATGAATGCAGCTCTAATATTTCTACCTTACTGTTACATTGATGAGTCGAGGAGCTGGCTGAGGCTGAAATGCAGCAATGTATATACACAGGCTACAGCTGAAATCTCCCCTTGCATAGACACCTTGTCAGCTAGGGCTGGATCCGGAAGGTTAGTAATGTTCTTTCCTTTTGGCTAATTCTGTGAGCATGGGAAAGAGAATATGAATTTAATTTAAAATCTAGACATTCCTTCAGCTCTGGGACAGAGAAGACAAAGCTAATTTCACCAGCGGGCAGAGGGAGATGGAAGGGGGGCACATCCTGAACACCGCATCCAGACTAAATCTGGCCTTAGAGCTGACTTCTTGGGGCATTCGAGCCTCTGGGTATAAGAGAGCAGTGCTGTTTCTTGGAGAGGAATAAGGTTGCACCCTGGCACAGGGGCTGAGAAGGGGAGCAAGTGCCTGGGGTGCAGGTCGAGCCACTCGAGTGCAGGCATCCCTCACTGTCTGGACTTAGAGGCAGCGGTGGGGAGAGCTGCCAGTGTCTCATCATGGGGACCAAGGGATGGACGTGGTCTCAGGGTCAGATCTAAGCAGGGAGCAGAGGAGTCCCAGAGCCAAACATCTGCCCAGTGCTGGGAGTGGGCGCTGGGCTTTGCTCTCTGCATCCCAGGCAGAAACCCTTAAAATGGCCTCTTCTCCTTTTTCATCCCTCATCCACATCTTCAGCCTTCTCACAGTCTCCCTTCCTCCATCCCCTGTGCCAAATAAATCTCCTTAGAGTTTAAATAAGTGCCGTAGTGTCCTAAAAGTCTTGCAGCCTTGGAAAGAGGAGAAAAAAAAAAAAAAGAAAAGAAAAGGAAAGAAAAGGTATTAAACCTGAAAGAGAAATAGTAGATGTGCATCTCCTTCCCTTTGGTCTCTCTGAAGGCTATTAAGTGATGCAGGGTGACTGTGGACAGGTACATGCAAATAATAGGATCAAGGCAGCAGTACAAAGGTTTGTCTCCCAATCTTAATGCAGGTGTGGGAGACACAAACCAGGTGGCTAAAAGGCTCCTTTGTTTGAAGCTGTCAGGAGGAGAAGCTGATAATCGTATGCCTCATCCCTAAACTCTCTTTCAGCCGTGTCAAGGCATCTCCTCACATCAGGAAGTCTGCAATGACATGGCTATGTGCTAAGCTCAGTTAATGTGGTCCGAGGTTTAAACACTTCAGGTTGAAAGTGGATAATTGGTGGTAGTGGATTTTAAAAGCTCACACAGGTGCCTTTGAAAAGAGGTCAGGAGTCAAGTGCATCTCTCCTATGAGAAATGGTGAGCCTTTCCTAAGGAGATCAAAATTCTTCCACGGAGAGCCCCAGGGCCTTGTAGGAACTGTTATTAATTTAGTTCTGTATGTTCCAAATAATGGAAAAACGATACCACATGTGTACACGCCTAGGATCTGGGGCACGTTCACTCCAGATAGATAGGCTTTCACCTGGCACTCCTGGATCATTAATTAAGTAATCCGCTCTCAGCCCAAGCAGGAGCAGCACAGGAGCCGCTGTCAGTCGAAGTTCTCCCAGCCGGGGCACCCAAGGCAGAGGAGGCACCGGGTGCCAAGCGAGGGTGGGGGCTGCATGATTTCGGCTCGAATGGGACCCTCAGGGGCAAGGACAGACCCCCAGCAAGCATCTCCCTGGGGGTCTGGAGGGCTGTGATGTCTCTCACTCAGGTTTTCCAAGCAGCCAAAGGATTTGGGCAGCCAAGGTGCACCCTTGCTCCCATGGGGTGCTGCGGTCCCAGTGCTGCCACCCCGGCCCGTGAGCTCTCCATTTTCAGGGCCACGCTGTGGGCGTTACACAGGCTGAGACCTCCCTGCTAGAAGCAGAGCTTTTTCTCAGCAGTGCAAACACTGCAAGCACCTAAGCAAAGTACACCTTTAAAAGACGACTGTTCTCCCTTGTCGCTGTATTATTTTCTCAAATTGTGCTTAATTAAGGGAAAGCTGGAGGAAATTAACATCCAATTATTTTCTTATGGTGGATTTTTTTGTGTCGGCCGCAAGCCATAAACTTGCCCAAACACGCAGCACATGAAAGCAGCTTTCGCCCATGGCATATCGGGTTGCAAAGGCCCTGCACTTGCACAGAGCTCTCCCCAGCGGAGCCCTGCACCTGCCCGGAGCTGCGGGGAATTTAACAGGGTTCAGCATGGAGCAAAGACAGCTAGGCAGATCGGGGCCAGAAGAAGCTGGTTGTGTCCCACGTTCACCATGTGTTTGAATTTGCAGTCTGAGTACCCGGGGTGACATGTGCCAATAAAGCTGAAAATAGCATCGTTATTACTCATATTTGCATTGAAAGTGTAATTCGGTCTGCTTTTGTAAGTGGTGGCTATTATTAGGTCCTAACCCCACTGGAGCAGATGCCTCTAGCTTTACCTATGCAAACAGCTCCTTTGATTTGAAGACCATATTATTTGCCATTTTGGTGCGTGCAGCCCAAATACACACAGAGGCAAGGCGTCATGTGAGAACAAGCTTATTCCAATGATGAGAGAGAGCAAGGAATTTGCTCCTTGAAAATGTTGAGATGAATTTATTGATATTCTTTGAAAGAGATGATACGGCATTTTTAGCGATAACACACCTACCGGTCCTGCTGGCTGGATGCTTTGTGAGCAGGTGCTCATTTTGCTGGCAAAGTTGTTCGGATAAAATAGCCATTCCCATCTGTCCTCCTTAAATCTTTTTTGCTGTTTGTGACTGGGGACAATTTGGGAAAGATTCCCACTGGTGAAAAAATGTTATGTATTTGTGACTATTATTTGCTGTAAACTTATTTGTCTTACAGTAGCACATCAGAGGCTCTGAACAGGCACAAAGTAAAAAATATGGTCCCCGCTCCAGAAGGTTTAAACTACACCCTCCTCTGAAAGGTGGCTCAAAGCTTATCTATTTCATTTCAATTTTATATGGCGTAGTTTGAAACTGAAAATTGCTGGGAAGTAAAACCAAATGAAGCCTTCACCTTTGCAGTATGGACCATGGGAATTATTGAACCACTTCTTTTTTATTTAGTTTCTTACCTCGGAAGTGACGAAATGAATGCTTTTCTCACAGAAAGTTTCACTTTTGACAAAGTGAACTTTCCTGAAGGGACAAATATCTCATTCAAAGACATTTCCCAAGCTCTGGTTGTAAGGAACTTAAGAACAGCACTTTCCCTTTTTTTATTAATATTGTTTGTTGGTGAAATGGCTTAATGGCTGCAGGGTCAGTTGACAGATAGGAGGTAACATTGTTCTCCTCCTCCAGCGAATGTAGCGTTTGGCATGACTTCAAAATAACCCTATTGTTTGTCATCTTCTCCAAATACACTATAAAACCCCTGTTAAAAGGAAAGATAACGTTTTCTAAGCATAAGTCAAGTGCTGGGTTGCCTTTTTTAAAGCTGCTTGATGAGAATTAATGGTGTTGGATCTCCTGTTTTAAACACATTTGGCCAGGTTTTCTGGAGGCACCTAATTTATCTTGAGGCTCTTTCATCTATTATCTGACTGTAAGCTTGTTCGTAGCTCATCAGCCATCCTGGTTTTGACAGGGGGCCTTGTGATGAGTAGCCAACAGCGTACTGTGTCGGGGCCATGCGTATCTCTGGCAGGAAGGTGATGGGAAAAGGCTAACCTTCTGCCACTCCTCCCAGCACTCACCAAACCCAAAAATAGAGTCTTAGATCATCACGCGTCCCGTGAAGCCCTTCAACGTGGTTCCTGCATCCCAGCGTCAAAGGAGACCCTCACCAGATCAGTTCCATTTAATGGGTAAATGGTACCCTCGTCCCATTGTGAGAGCTTGGGCAGTGTTTGGGGAACTTCCTCCTGTCGAGGGGACAGTCTGTGATCGAGAATTGCTTTGGCCAAGGCACAGACCATGTCCACGGTGGCATCGGTAAAGAGGAGAAAGTAGCAAAAGTTTTGGAAAAAAAATACCCTTATCTAATAAGGGGAGGAAATAAAGAGCTTATGTAAAAGCTCTTGAAATGAAGAGCAATTTTTCCACAGTTTGGACCCAAACAAGAATTATCTGGTACATGATTCAGGACCATCGCAGATGTGTAGATTTTGGGTGTGAGCTCCAAAGCCATTCTGGAATCAGCCAGAGAAGTTTTGCAAAATAAGGACGTCACCTTCTTTTTTCTGCTTTCAGCATTGATGTATGCGAGCACTTGGAGTAGCAGCTCCGAAGCTGCTGGAAAGTTTGTCACCATAACACTGGCTGTTTATACTTTGTGTGGATGAAAGAACAGCTTTCTTCAATTAGGCTTTGTACTTCAGCTGGCAGGCGGGTGCCGATTGTCTAAAACTCCACCTCTCCATGCAGCTTGTCTTGGGGAGCCGATGGATGCTGCGCACGTCAGCGCACCCAACCGCACTGCTGATCTGTTCTGCTCACAATGGGACAAAATGGGACACATCCAACCAGCAACAGCAACCACGTGGATTCAGTTGTATTGACTTCTCTGGCCTGGTGCAACTTTAGAATCATAGATTCATAGAATCATAGAATGGTTCGGGTTGGAAGGGACCTTTAGAGGCCACCCAGCCCAACCCCCTGCAGTGAGCAGGGACATCTCCAACCAGACCAGGGTGCTCAGAGCCCCGTCCAACCTGACCGGGAATGTTTCCAGGGATGGGGCATCTACCACCATTCTGGGCAAGCTGTGCCAGTGCTTCACCACCCTCATTGTAAAAAATTTCTTTCCTATGTCAGGTCTAAATCTACCCTTTTTTCATTTAAAACCATTACCCCTTGTCCTACCCTTTCTTTTCCTCTTTGGTCCGTGCTCCATCCACGTGCAAGGATCTGACATACCAGGGAGAAGCCTGCTAGTTCCTAACGAAGAGCTCGAGATCATTTTAAAGCCAGTGGTGGTGCAGGGACAGCAGACTCTTTCCATTGACTTGAGCAAGTTTTGAATAAGTTGCCTGGATACCTAGCTATGTAACACAGCATGTGTGACCGGCCGATAGATATCTATTTAATAAGAAACAGTGCATGGGAAGGGAACTGCCTCGATACCAATGTGCATTTATAAGACACTGAGTGCACTTTGTCATGCCGTTTTGCAGATTGAGGGAATCGGGGGGTGTTTATGGTTTACCAGAATCTGATAGCAAAGCCGTGGCAAAAAATCAAATGCAACACCCATGGCAGCCTTTCACAGGGAAAACTGCCTTATAAATTAGGATCTAGAGAAATTTGTGATTTTTGCCTTGGAATTCCTTTAGAGTGAAATGTGTTTCCTGGGTCAAACTGTGACAGAGAAAAAATTATGCAGTCACTCGATGATGGATGAATGATGGCTTATAACAATTGAAAACAAATGTACATCTTCACACCCAAGCAGGTACATGTACCATGCCAATAGCTCTCTGCTGTTTGTCACCTCTCCTGTTCTGTTTGTATCTTTTACCGTAATCAGTCTATAGAAGAAGGGGTTACAGGAGGTGTGGTTACAAGTCCCACCTCCTTCTGGGGGTTCAGAGACCTGCAGAGATATGGTGCGACCTTGGGCACTCACACAGCCAATAATCCCCTGCTGAAGCCAGACGTGGTCATGCTCGGTGCCCATTTGCATGTGCCAAACAGAGACTCATCCATGGAGGACGGACGAATACTGCTGGGAAACGTTGCCGTATGAGTGCTCCAGTCTTCCTGGCCAGACTCCTGCACGTCCCTGACCCATTGCTGCAGCACACGGTGTGTGGGACCACGGGGCTGGGGTGGTACGGCATCGCCTGTTCCACTCAGTCTCCAACATTAGGATTACAGCCCAGCCTAGGCTACGTCTTCAAGGGGTATGGAGGGAGTTGTGCCCAAACTCAGGCAGTTGCCCACGGTGCCATGTCCTCACTGGGATGCATCACAACCTGCCAAGCCTGAGCTGAGTGGCCATGGGAAGAGATGCATGAGGAATAAAAGAAGGAATAAAAGAGGAAGAGTCTCCCGGGGAAAAACATCTTGTTGTTCTTAATTAGAGAGAAAATAGGCTGTTTTCTTTCCTGCACATCTTCTGTGCTGACCCTCTTAGCAGGACTCTACCCAGATCAGAGAATGCCTGAGAGGTCTGGGGTGGGTGAGTAGTGAGTGGTGTTGGTGCATGGGGAGGCAGCAAAACCATGACTCAGAAAGGAGCAATACTTCTTCCTGGCACTTGGAGGTTATTTGTAAATAATTTCCCTGGGAATAAACACAAGCACCAATGCTGCAAGACCTTGCTCAGCCTTGAGAGAAAGAACTGGTCTTCGTGCTCTGAATTCAGCCTCTGATTTTTTTTTTTTCCTTCAGGCTCAAAACATTTCTTAATAATAATCAAGGGAGAAACAATGGCCCATTCACAAGTACGTTCAGCTCTTCTTTGTCCGAAGTCCAAATGGGCATTGCTCCTGAGAACTGCATTAACTCAAGGCTTGGCAGACCCAGGTGCAACACCCTTCTCTCCTGGGGATTTCCAGTCTAACCCTGAGCCAGGTAATTGGGCAGCTAAATCCCTTTAAAAGTCTGGCCCTTTTCCTCAGTTCCCTCACTGTAATTCCTCCTCTCACAGGTGGGTTGTGAGATTAAACACATGAAAGACTCAGAGGCACCGAATGCCGCCGTGATGAGACCCATCTGACAGAGAGATCAGCTAACCGCCGCAGAGCGGAGGGCAGCCCAAGCTAGAAAATGCCTTAGATTTTTCTACCCGACAGCAGGATGGCCTTGTGGATAATTGATTTCCCCCTTGCAAGGTTTGAAGTATATTTTTAGGGAATGCAAACATTTTTATTTTCAGTACCTATTTTTCTTTCCTCCTCAAATAAATGGCTTTTCCTACACACGGGCTGGCCAGCTGCTCTGAAAATTTAAAAAAAAAAAAAAATCTCATTAACTTTCCCAAAGCCTTAATTGTCCCATTTATTTCAAGGCAGTAGGAAAGCCCATCTTTCAGTGGCTCCCTTGCCCTGCTAACAACTCACTGTAATCCTTTTCATAATCCCCAGGAATGCCGATCGCTCCGGCAGAGTTTGATTCTCCTTGCTGATGAATTGCAGGGTATTTTATATCCTCTTGTCACAAAACCGTTCTTCTGCCTTTACTCTTTCAGCAAGGAAAGTCACTTTTATGTTACCCATCAGGCCTTCCCCCACCATCAGCGACCTTTTTCTCTTAGGTACACAAAAACAACTGTTCTGGAAGCTCTTTAAAATACCTGAGCAACTGGTAGTAAATGAGCCATTTCCTGTTGTTCTAACCTTTTTTTTTTCAGCTGAGTAGTTGTCTTAGCTGGGTATGTTAAGATAGTTGCATGATCTTCTGTGTTTGTGTGGATAAACATTATCTCAACTCATTCCTGAGCCGATCAAACCGATTTTATAAACAGCCTTTCATAGTGGAAAAAAGGTTTGGGTTTTTTTTTTCCCCTTCTTTCCACGAGTCTTCTAGGCTGAAGTTTGGCGGATGCTGGCATGCGGGAAAACTACTGTATGTGTGTTTGCATTGCAGTAACTGCAAATCTGTCCATTTCAATCTTTTTTGAGTTAGCACACTGGGCAAACTAGGTGGTTTTGAAATGACCTCATCCCAGGATCTCAGCAGAAAACAGCCCGCGTACATAGCTGAGTCTGGAATGCGAGCGGGACCTCATTCATAAACTTCCTTACCATTCCTTTACACTCAAAGGCAGGAATAAAAATCGGCCAAAACAAGCAGAAATGGTGTTCCGGAGTTAACCAAATGGGAAAATATATAGATGCACTTTTTAAATTTTATTGTATTATTGAATCAGAATACTTTTAACCATCTGTAGGAGACTTTTTATGGTCATACATTCATGGCCTCTCTTGGATTAGACTAGAAACTTTATTAAGGCTTTTTCTTTTCTTTTTTTTAAAGATATTTTTGTGATAACACCTTCTTTTTCTACCACCTGCCCTGTGCCACTGAAAATATAAAGCTTGAAAAATGTGTTATAAACAGGGGGTGGTATGAAAAGACCATAATACAATTACAGGTTTTTTTTTTTAATTAAAGCTGTTAAATAGCAGGGGGTTGGAGGGGGGGAAGCAATTAATTTTTGCAGTTTTTCTGAACAAAAACTCCTAAGGACTTTATCATCCTGAAATAGGGAGGCAGGTTATATGCTAGCTGTGAACAGTAGGTATATACACGTGAGGCTATCCTGCTGTGCTGGACTGAAGATGAAATTCAGCCTCCAAAATCTGACTTGGAGACTCCTGACCTCTCAACCTGGCTCCCTAGTGGCATTGGCTGGATGTCACCGAACAAGGCACTGGCAAATTTGGGGTCCTCAGGCATTTCCACAGTGGGATGCAGTATAATTTGGGTGCATTTGGAGCCCCAACCAGATGTGAGCTCCACCATGCTAGGCAATGGTTTCACTGCTTTTAAGTCACTCTTGTCAGCTCGACAGTAAAAATTGGGCTGGATGATAATTGCAGTCACTGGAAGAATTTTCTGTGGTCTAAAATAAGTGCAACCAAGGAGCTCTGCCATGTGCCTCCAGCAACTTGGATTTGCAAGTGGTCTTACTTTTCAGTGCTGGACACTCCCAAGAGGAACTTAGTTTCCAAGAGAAGATGACAGTGGGTGTATTCAGTCCAACACAGCTGTAGGTACAGTACAAACACACAATTAGAGACAGTTCCTGCCCTGGAGAGCTTGGAGTCTAAATAGACAAACAGATCATCTCCAGATGGTAGGGGCTTAGGTTGAGTTGGTGGGAGAGCGAGTGAGTGCGTGGCACTTCTGCTGCTGGATGCAGACAGATGGTCAAAAGGCAAGGAGAGAGATAAGTGCCTTAGTTGTTGCATAAAAAGCGGGGGGCTCAGATTTCCTGCAAACAGCCCACAGGGGTGGGGTGATTATGTGGCGATGGCTGTAGGGCTCGTTGTTGCAAGCGATGGGAAGAGCTGGAGGAGGGAAGAGAGGGGAGAAGGAAGGAAGTCCATTTATGGCAGCTTCTTCTGAAATGCAGGGGGGATGCCACCACTTGTCGATGCCTGGTGGTGAAGAATGGATGTGATTTAACTTTACTAGACACTTGGGAATTTGCTGTAGAAAGGAGGATTGATGGAGAGGGCATGAATTTTGGCCAATCTGTAAATGAATAGTGCAATGGTAAAGACCTTTTTCACCTTCCACCATCACCAATACAGAGCATAGGACTCATGTCTCAAGACCAGAGGGTGGATTGCGGCGGGGGTACTGGGGAATCACACAGACATGTCCATGGAGCAGAAATCCACCGAGGAGAACTATAAGCAGTCATGCCTGGCTCAGAAAGTCCCTGTTCTGCAAATATTTGGGAGCTGAGTAGGTTCTTAGGGGAGGTTGCATAAATCTCATACTCTTCCCCAGGCCTGTTGAGGTTTCGGTCACTTCCAGAGACAGGACATTGGACCAGTGAGACCTATGGTCTGACCCACTGGGTTGCCCTTATACTTCTGCTCCCTGTCATTTGCTCTGCCTTGGTCATCGCAACCTCCATTTTGAGGGAATGCAGCTGAAGTGAAGAGAAGAAACCACCGGTTGCCTGGGAAAACTTCTGAGTATTTATTTCAGACCACAAACACTGTAGGTGGCTCTAAGGTTTGGGAGGATGCAGATGAGAAGGATTTGTGGGAAAGTATTGAATTTCCAGTGGCCAGAACAATAAAGAATAATAAGTGAGAGGCACCTCTCCAAGTAGACGTAGGGCTTCACCAGAGTGGGACAACGAGCAAAGTGTCTACCAGCAGTCAAATGCCACATGCCTCTGTGCTAATTGCAGGAGTTTACCACCAAACATGGGAAAGCTATAGTATTTAACTTGGCAAGAGGTGAGGTGATTTAACTGGTATAGCAGAGATGTGGTTGGGCAGTATAAATCAATGGGCCACAAATTACACAGGAAATTTGGGTCTAGCTTTCAGGTTTGGGGAAGGTGGGAAGATGAAGGAATTAAAACCTGATACCATTAAAATATTGCTTCAGGGTAGAGACGACCTTGCTGTAATGCTTCTTGGGTTTCAAGAGTCCATAAAAAAAGGGCAGGAATACATGGCCAGTCACCCTTTTCCAAGAGCTATCTGGTGACACAAAGAGCAAATTCGCAGCAGGCAGGATGATGGGACTTGCATATTGAAAGACATGGGAGTAATCCCGGTCCTTTGGATGAAAAGAAAATCACACTAAGGGTGGTTTGGATATGATGAGGTCATCCAGCCCATCACCTACTCTTTAGCTGGGCTAAATTTCCAATAGAGGTATTAATTGGATGAGGGTTCTTACGAGCTGTAGCTGGAGTGAGACCCATCAATGCGTTCACCTGACAAAGTAACTGGCTCAACTCATGGGTTGTGTCAAGGTACATTTAGAGCCTTCTGTATGCACTTGGTCGCTACCAGGAAAACTTTGGTCTATTAGAAATAGGAGTTTTACCTATTTCTAAAATGGTATTCACTGTCTTCAGGCTTTTGTAAGTTCATCATTTTAGGCTAAGAAGGAATCTATGATCAACTAAAGATTTTGCAAAGCAGAGGTTGTAAAGCCAGTAAGGTCAGCATGGAAGTGTAGAGCATCTCCTTTGGAAAGACATTCAGTTTCATTTAATGACTCCACATAGCTGAAAATATTTCACTCTAAACAAATGGAAAAAAATGCACACCTAGTTTCTGGTGAGAATTTGTTTAGCTGCATTTTCCAGCTAATGGAGCTTCTTTCCTTTTTTTTTTTTTTCCCCTCATTTGTTTGCTTGCTTGTTTGTTTTTCTTTTAGTATATTTAGCTTTCCTTCTAGTCCATAAACCTGTTCCATCTAGTCTAGATTGAATTTCCAACTGCTTTGTGATTTGATTAAGTTGAGCTAATTCTCATCAGACGATTTGAAACAAGCTGATCCAACTTCTTCAGATACCTTGGCAGTTGCAAACTGATCTCTACCTACTTGCAACTGCCTACGATCACTTCTGATAATTCAGATCATCTGTGATGCCTTTAGGGACTGATCCAAATTCTGCTAAAACAGCGTAAAGGCTCCCCTTGATCTAATAGGCTTTGGAGCAGCCTCCGATCTCTCCAAAACAGCAGGTCATATATCTGACTAAAGGTAAAATGTTTGGCTAAGTGCCTACAAAATGCATTGTAATACAAGCTGGGGATAATCAGAAGACAAATTTTGTGTATGTGCAAAGTATTAGTGCCCTTAATGATAAAATGTTCATGCTTGACATAATTTTTGGATAAGGCTTGAAAACAGCAGGCTTGAGCTACTTTTCACATGGGAATACCTTGCAGGCAGTAAAGAGCAGATGGAAAAGATCAGTGTAAAGGGAATGAAGTGCTCTTCATGCTACAAACCCCAGGATCTGTGGATGTAAGCTATTGCCACTTTGTTATTAACTGTTTGCACCTAAACAGGTATCCTCACAACACGGGAGAAACTTTTCCTATGGGGAGAGGCCATGCTGAGTAGAGCATATTGAGTTGTCCGCTGAACCCATTTAGGGAGCGTCTCTGGGCAATCTGCTGGTCCTCTCTCAGGAGATGCTCCATTCCCTTTCCTCCCTGAAAACAAGCACAATGTCAAGGACAAGAGAGCATTATGGTCCATTTGGCTGTGCAGCAGGACACAGTGAAGGCAACCCAGTACCTGGCTGATGTCTAAGGGAGATCATTCTCCCACCAACTTTGGCAAGATCCAAATCAAACCGGGGACACCGACCAGGGTGTCCCACCTTGGCTCCTGCATCGGCACAGCTCAGTACAGCACCCAGCTTTGGCCTGGGAAGGGGTGCCTGTAACCACATCTCAGCTGCAGGCAGCCCTGAACATCTTCAGCCATCAAAGAGCCTCAGAAGCAACCGCACACCAAAAAGTTCTGTGTACATCGCTTTTTGGGCATAAACAGAATTTACCACCTGCCATCTAAATAAAAGCTCCTCTGTAAATGCCCACACACTTCAGCATCACCCCCGCCACCTGTCCTTAGACCGAACACGACCCTCTCCCACTCACTCCTGCAGCACCTCGATGGTGCTCTCCACTGAGAATGAGGACAGCAAACAGCGCTGTGCTCAAGGGCAGGCACCTGAGCACACTGGGAGAGGAATGGTTTTGGTCTCCCCAGAGCCTGCCTAGCTGTACAACACTGTGAGGACTCATGCCTGGCGATGCTGCAACGCAGGATGCACCTTCACGTGCTGCAGGACCAAAACCACAAAGTAATTCAATCAGGACAGCATCAGGACAGAAGGAAATGGTGGTGGAAAACAGAAAATGTCTGTCCGCACTGCAGCACTCCATTCATGCTTTTGGCAGCACCTTTTGTATCAGCAGCAATGCTTAATCACTAAACAGATAGGCTGAAAAATCACTTTGTGATATAGATGGGCTGAGAAGAGAAGCATATTTTTAAACCAAGGTATAGGATGTTCATTCACGGAGTTTTTCCAGAGGGCTGTCTTGTCTGGGGCCCAGCTGACCGCATGGGGTGAATGGGCCTGCCTCCCCGTTCCTAATGTGCACATCCCCTGCAAAGCTTATGTGGCTGTCACAAAATGCTCCAGTTCTCTCCTGCACCCCAGCAGAAGGCGGCACGGAGGTGGTAGCTGCCTTGCCCACGGTGTTGCCTCATGGGGATGGGAGGTTTTGACTGTGGAAGTGATTCTATACCAAGGGTTTTGCCCATTATTTGTTGGCTAGAGGTTTGACTTTTTTTTCACACACCCAACCAGCACAGACATGTTAAACTGACCTGTTCAATGCAGTGCAAAACTACAGTTTACACTTGGTGGCACTGCAGGTTTCTATCCTGTCTAATTTCATGGCATATTCCAGCAGTCCCAGCTAATTCAAGAATAAAAGAATTCATTACAAATCTGAGCTTTTGCTACCGTTATTGCTTTTGATAGTGATGCCAGTCTGAAAATCTTCAGTCCGGTGTGTTAACTGCCCAAAGTCATGCTTGCTAAATCTCCCTTTCATTCCCCTACGAGCTCCTTGTTTCACTCTTTTATTTACTATACTCCCAGCTATAATCAAGTTCTCCATTGTGCAAAATGCAGCAAAGAAAACAACCTTAGAGGAACCAAAGAAAGGCTGCCTCTGCTCTACCAAGGAAAGGCAAGGTCCAGAAGGATGTGGTGACTCACCTTGGGTTGCTCCAGAGCTTGAGAGCAAAACATCTCTGAACGTCTGCGTCCTTCATCTACAAAGCCCCTTCCCTTGGACCAGTCCTGGAGTGATCTCATCTCCCAGGAATGCAACATCCTTCTTAGAAGCACAATATGGATAAGCCACCAGGACCACACTGCTTGGGAGAACAAGGAGACCAGAGAGTTCTCAGCAAAGCTGGAACAGCCAGTGTTTCACAGCAACATTATTCTCCCCTTTAGTCTATTTACTGATTTCTCAAAAAAAACCCCAAGTCTATTTTTTATCCTGGTCTTGCAGCTTCTTATCCAACACTGCAGGTTTTCAGCTTTGTGCTCTTTCTGATCATCCATCCTTCTCCACACGATCCTGCAGGAACAGCCACATGGGACTGTGCACTAGTCCTTCACCTGCTCTGTCACATCTCTAGTAGTGACTTGTAATCATAGTGCTCCCAAGGAAAACACGATAAAATAACTGAGGAATAATGAGTCTGACTGGTATTTTTGCCATTCCAACTTCCATTTAGTGTTGTGTAGGTGCCTGAGGGCAATATCATAGATGCTTCTTGCTTTCTTTTCAGCTGTGCAGTATGCCGGATCAGTTGATGTCTGACTTCATTAGATATATTTTTGATCCTTCTTTGAACCCCACTAAGGAACACTTACTGCATCTCAGGAGACTCTGACAGTGAGTATAGACATGTATCATTTAGAGACACAATACTGAAAAGTAGTTACTGGCTCCTCAGACTGTCATTAAAAAAAAAAAAAATTTGTTGATTTTCATTTCTTTACGTGCCCATAGCCTCTGGCCATAGTCGCCGAGACCTGGGTTCCCTCCATGTGGACACTGAATTGAGATCTGGAGCAATAGCTGAGTTGCCTCAAGCACCCAGTTTCATCAAAGCAGAGATGCTAGAAACTGCAGGGAGTGAAGATCTGAACTGCCCCAGAGAAAGCACTCTTGCTTGCGGTTCATCAGAGACAGAGCATAGTTCAACTAATGCAGGCACCTCAGTTCAAGTGATTTTGGGTAGCTTTGGGCCAAAGCGCTTTTGGGTTTCACTGTGTGCAAGGAGTCAGCTCCCTGAGACTTTCTGTATTTTTGTAATGGTCAGATTCCTAACATCTCTGCCCACCCAGTGAAGGTATGCTTTACATGCCAGTCTTCTGCAAAGTGAAACATCCTGCCAGTAAAAGTCTGGCAGTTGACTATTGCTGGTGCAACCCAGCCCTCCCACTTGTCTGGGAGCACAGAAGACCTGAGTGGAGCCTTCACTCTCAAGACAAAACATGCAATGCTAAATCACCTCCTATACAAGAAGACAGAGAACAGATGCTGTTGTCTTAAGAAGGGAGGACAAGCAGATTTATTAGGTATATCAGCAAAGCCTGAGCTCAGGTTGACCTTATCAATAAGCAAACCCCCTGCCTGCAGACTCTGATCTCCACCTCACCTTCTGCTGTGGTATTTCACATGCAAAGCTTAGGAAAACCCAGTCCTGAAGAAGACACATAAGAATACTCAAACCTTCAGGAGGTCATACCATATCACTGGAGAGTGTGCCAAAGGCTAGTGAAGCCTGAAACAAGAGGAGATGTCATATGACTACCTGGGGACATGGAAGGAATGACACTGCAGAAGTTCAACATGGAAAGAGTGTGTGTACTGCCTCCCAAAAACCACGAAGGTTATTATGCGCTCAAATCAACCAAGAGAGAAGATATGTATGTCCCACTTGCAAAAGCAATAGAGATATATGTATTATTTATAGATGTGCCTTATACTTCAGGTTCCCTAGGAAGCGTCCTCTTATTCCACAAAACAAAAATCCCTTTTGTTTGAACCTCATGAAATATCAAGTAGGCTGAAGCACTGGGACATGAATTTCAAACACAATAGCTACCGCTATTGATTCTGTCTGCTCCAAGGGCCAATCTCTCACAGCAGTGTCCAGAAGAACAGGGTATCTGCCACTCAGTCATGGTGGGAAGAGCTAGGGCTTGCCACTTTAACATGTGCTGAAGTGTCTTCTTCCACCAGTGGCTCTTGTCACAGCTCTCCTTGTTTGCTGAAGGACTTTTGAATAGAGCAATACATCGACCTTCAGGGGCTGTCTGGCAGCTTTTCCTCCATCACATCAGGAAAACGATTTGAATTCTTCCTAATTTCTGATTTCTAGACTAAGACTCCTAAAATTTTATGGAGCTGTTTTAAGTTAGTTAATGTTTATGAGGTACTCGCATATAAGGACTGTGGGTCAAGAAAGCATCTCGGCTCAGGGGAAGAGAAACATCTCTAGATTTTGAAGAATTGTTACTGTGAATACACACAATAAAACAAAGAGGTCAACAAAAACCACATGACAAACATCCAACAAATATTGATGAACAGCAGGTACTTTTGCAGAGGCAGAAACCAATTCATAGGCAAGCAGACGGCCTAAATTCACGAGCCGAGATAAACCCAATGCAGAAGCTGACCTGCCTTGATCACAACCCAAGGAAGACTTTTATCAGATGTGTTTAAACAAATCCCTTCTGCTATTTCTGACTTGTGTCAAAGGAAAAATATATTTTGCCCCCAAAAGAAAAACCTTAAGTTGTCTTCTAAACTCACCAATAAATCAAGAAGAGCCAGAAACCTCAGCTTTGCGGCCGCTAGCCTTCATTCTCTGTGCTAAGCTGAAAGAAGGTCTGAGCTTTTTGGGGGCCTGCACTTGTGCAAAGCAGCAGGACGAGCACTGAATGTGGGCCATACAATGTGAGGGCACTTTGAAGAGGCAGGCTGCTTACAGGGGTCCTGAAGTGGGTTGGCATGCCCAGCTGCGTCTCTCCCCTCGCAGGATGCTCATCACGGGGCTGTGTGTGTCCCACAGCTATCGCTGCCTATGGTCCCACTGACTCCAGCAGGGCAGCACCCACAAGCCAAGGTGTTACGTTGCTCAGCAGCAGATTTCAAAGTATTTTGATATCAAATCAACCCCACGACAGACTGTGACACCCTCAGACCCCGGCATGGAACTGGCAAGATCAGTCAAGACACAAAACCCAGACCCAAACCATGCTGTTACCTCTTGTTTTCCTCAGTGGAAACTCACTCAGTGCAGTGCAGGGAAGGTGGAATGGAAGGAGATCATCTTTGCAGATGTAATGAATTTCTCCAGGCAGCAGAGCTGCTGGCTGCAAAGAGGTTTTCAGATATAATCACCTGAAATAATCACCAACGAAATCCAGAAGGAGAAGAGCAACAACCCACCCTGCCTTGTATTAGCGCAAAGTCATGACCGTGGTCACAACCATGTGCTCTGACCTCATGTCGGCAAGGGCCACATCCATCCCACCCTCTGCCATTTGGAGGGTGTGACCATCGGCACTAATGCTCTACCCCTTAGGCAGGATTGCCTCTTTCCAAGATTACCCCAAACTCCTGTTTTCCCACCCCATGGCGCTTGTCCCCTGCTAGGTACGTTCAGACTGCAAAACGGTCTTCTGCAGAGTGTGATTTTGTAAGAGTCAGCCACTACACTCAAGCAAACTTTCGTTGCCTCTGTCTTAAGTTCACAGCTATAAATAGGGTCTTTCATAAGGTGGCGCCTGCAGAAGAAGTTCTGGCACAAACAGTTTTTAACATTTTGAATGAGCGGGGTTTGATGGGAAGCCCGCTGCCCGTCTGGCTTGGCAAACTCCGCAAATCTTTTTGGGTTTAAACATAGAGATATCCAGCAGAATGAACTGTTAGCCTGGCTGAGACCATTTCAGCTTATTTCATAAGTGACTTAGACAGATGTTTAAAGGATTTATGTAAGGTTGGCTGAAGTCAAACACAGGTGTAAGAGATGAAAGGGGAATGGGAAAAATGCACTGTGATGATCATTTTTCCATTTCTGTATTTTTTTTTCCCCTGGCTGTTGATTCTAGTGCCCTTTCCATGCAATGTCTGTGCTGTGAGTCACTGAGAAAAAAAAAAACAAAACTATTTTTATTTACTACCAGTAAGGAATGAGGTTTTACACAAAACTGTGCTGTAGCTGTGCTCTCTTCTCCTGTTTCAGCTCTCCGGTTTATTTTTGCTCTACTTCAGCTGCTTTTTGCTCACAGGATGTGCTGAGCAGACATTGCCACTCTGAGGAAGGGGAGAAAATGAAAAGTGTAGAAATTCACTGTAGCCTGCTCATTACTTGCCTTTCCCTGCATGTAGTACATGAGTTTCATGCATGCCTGTGCCACCCTGGTTTCTGGATGTCTCCAGTGGTTCTAACACAAGCCCTCACCTCTTGTTGTGTGGTTCTGGTGCTCAGACAAAGGTGGGTCAACACAAAGTAGCTGCGTTGTGGTCCTTTAGGAGCCTTCATCAGCTAAGCATCACTTGCAACCTTCCCCCAGGGCACTGCACATGAATTTTGTCCTTGGGAAGTACCACCTCGCACCAGGTCCCCTGTCCCAACCCCAAACATTTGTTACCCACCACCGGGAAGCTTCGGTGGAGAGGGAGAGAGAGGCAAAAGCAGCCGGGGCCCTGGGGTGGGCCAAAGTGGGTGCCCCAGACCATCCCTCTCTGAGATGGCATGTGTCCCCGCGCTGCTGGAGCCTGTTCAAGCAGCGGTTGTAATATAAACACAGCCCAGCCAACTGCTTTTCCAAACAACGTGTCGTATCTCATCCCAGCCTGCTAATGGCCACCCGAGTCAACAGAGGAACTCTCTGTTGACTCTAAAGTTGCCTTGGGATTAGGTCTTAGAATAGCATCCTCAAATATCCTGTAGGCATCTGTGATCCCATGCGCAAATCAATTACTCCCTCCCAGCTCACTGGGTGTGTGGGTCAGTGCTCCTTCAAGTGTTTCAGACACATCCTAGGCACAGTTCAGGTCTGTAGTCCTGAAGCGGTGATGGATATTTCTAGGGGATATTTCGGTGTCTCATGTGTCAAACCATACCCAGAAGGCAAAGACAAACCCCTGGGGTACACCCTTCCCCGGGTGAGCTATTGAAATGGGTTAGTTGGGAGCACTGAGAGGGTGTCGTTAGCCCGGGATGGCTGAGGGACGGTGTATGCCTTGTTGCAACCCCCGATCACGTATCTCCCCTTTGCATTTTGCATTTGCACCTTTACAGGAAAGCCCTTTCTGTGACTCTGCAAAGCACAAGGAGAGAGATGGAGAGGGCACTGGTCCTGGAAATGCTTGAAGGAGAAGTGAGGGGGAAGAAAATACAGCTTGCAGGTAAATCCCCAGTGATCATTCCCCCTTGTTAATTATGGACTCGTTACCTGCCCAAAACCCACAGGTGAAGGCAGAGCAGCCCCGTCCACCACAGCTGGCAGGGAGGGACGCGAGGCACTGGCCGAGGCTCAGCAGCCCGTTGAAGGTCGGCGGCAGAGCCAGGAGCTGAGCTCACATCTCCCGGCTCCCCGGCCAGTCCCCGACCCACAGGGCCATTTTTTCCTCTCCGTTCTGCCTCATTAGCACTAGTAAGCACTTCTGTCATCAGGGACACGCACACTCTGGTGGGGAGTGTAACAGAAATGCCTATTAATAAATGATATAATACTTTCCAGTTTTCAAGGCTCTATGTGGCGTCCGCTCAGCAGCCCTGGCTGCTCTTTTATTTACACCCTCAGCCCTGCCAAACCTGTTGTTTGCCATCGCCTGGGCTTGCCCAGGGACATACCCGGCTGCCGAAGGATTGCCTTAAGCTGGCCACGCATGCAGCCCCGGATGGGGACCAGGGAGCGGACGATGCCGGTGGTGTGGCAGGCATGGAGGGAGGGGAGCCGGCAGGAAAGGCGCCCTGGGCTGTGCCGTTCAGCGTTGGATGGGAGGAGAGGGGCAGCTTCATAACAAATGTTTTGTATTAGCCCTGAAAGCCTCCAGCCCTGGGCTAGGGATCCATCTGCAAGCACGAAGCTGGGGCGGGCACTCGCCCCGCGCGTCTCGGAGTTATTGCTTCATTCTCCTCACAACAATGTCGCACAACGGGACGTGTTTTATGGGGACATTAATCCACCCAGCAATGGCCTTAATGCATCTCACCACCCGAGGTGTGTATTAGCTGCCTCTATAACATATACCCCAGTGGGTTTTATTGCTATTGCAGCATAAATCCTGGGGTTTAGAGCCTTTTAAAACTCTCCTGTTAAGCTCTACCCTTCCAGGTCCCAGTCCAGAGGATGGTGGGAAAAAACCAAACCCCCTCATCCTTACCCCATCTCTCAGGTGACATGGGTGTTAGCTGAGCCTCTGGAGACGTCGGAGCTGTTCTCCTACTTTTCCCATAGGAAAGCAATGATGACGAAGGGATTCAGTGTGTTATCCCTTCTTTTCTATTCATGCTACAGCTATGCAGACACTCAGCACAATGCTTCTTTGTTGTCTGCCAGGACACCCAGCACCGCATCTAAGACTTCGCTGCCACCAACACCTGAGCTGCTGTCACCTTTTGCATGCCTGAAAGGCAGCTGGGAGCTGCTCCCCTCTGTCTCTCTAGCCCGTGCTGAATCTATTCCTATGAGGAGAGGTAAGCAGGGAGGGAAAGAGTGCTTTGCTCTTAGGAGGTATTTATATTGTCAAGACAGGAAAAAAAAAAAAAGCAATAAACCCCAAAGCAAATGTTCTGGCTGTTGAAACAGTGAAGAAAATCATCAGCGGATCTCACCTGGCCTATGTGCCATCCGTGTGGCATCTGTGGCAGCACCGTGCCCCAGAGCCACCCTGCCGTAACACAGGGGTCCAAGCTGCGACTCTGCTTTTTAGCTGCAACTGCAAAAGTCCACCTGAGAACTGCCTCCCCCGCCTGTTTCTAACCCTTTCATTTTTCACCAAACTCCTCCACCCACCGCATGAGGACCACATAGACCCCCGCGTCTGCCATCAAAGGTTCGCTGGGTGTTTTCCCCCTATGCCCAGCCTCCTCCTTTCAGGAAGGTGACACACTATGGCCATCGGAGTTTGTGCTTCAGCTCCCTTGTGCTCTTCCTGTGCTCGCCCCACACATTTAGGTCCATCCCCCCTCCCCTTGCTGAAGGAACAACCCAAAGCATTCCTCACACTGGAGACCTCCCCACTGAAAAGTAATTTCCTTGCCGAGGACCAGATTGCATTAACTCATTAAGCCTGCACATCTTGACCCAGCTGCCACTCTTGAAAAGGTCCCCACTTAGCATTTGACAGGAATGTCAGCAATTCAGATGCTTAATGAAACCAGGGAAGGACTTGCCACTCTAACCACGCTAATAGCTAAATGCCCTGTCCCTCTGCACCCCTGCCAATGCCACGGCTCAGGACGCTGCCCTCTCCCTGCGGTGGAGGCCAATAGTAGCACCAGCCACTACTACCACACTACTATTGTAGATATGCATGAAATACTTGGTGTTAGGAAGGCGTTTTTAGAGGATTTGACCGGTAGGACCCATTCTGCCCTGGACTCCCCAGATGAGCAGGACAGTCTTTTGGGATCATGCTGGAATACTGACATTTACAACAGTGGTAACAGAGACGATAACAATTTGCTTTGACTCGTCTATGACAAACACTGGCGTTAGTTCTTTGCAATTTTTGTCACGCTTTAAGAAAGGAAGGAAAGCTTTAAGAAACAAAATGGTTATCCACTAAACAAATCACCTGGCAACCTGAACAAGGAGAAACTTCCGCCTGAGACAGGCATTAACTCTTATCCCAATATTTACCTTTAGGCTGGTGGCCACTTGGCTCTGAGAGGCCAATTCAGATTGTCAGAAAGCCATAAATTTTAGGATGTTCTGATTTTCATGTTTATGAGAACACCATGGCCCCATATTAAGACTTGCTTGGGCAGTGTCCACAGGGGGATATGGTTTTCTTCCTAGGACTTTCCATCCTGGAAAGACTGGGACTTGGTGACCACACCCAGGGTCTCCAGTAGACTGGCTTTTTGAGGGAGGTGGCTAGCAGCCCAGCTGGGGGGTTAAGTTTTGTACTACCAGCCCCACTGCTAAAGTAGTGGCAAGAGAGCCCAAAGAAGGACATTTTGGAGTAGGAGCAGGAGGCAAGACAAATTCACCAGTTCCAGCTTGCATGCCTGACTAAGGAGAGAGGGAGAATTTCCACTGGCATTTTACTTGAGATATCTCCTACTTTAATACAAATGCCTTTTCTCTACATGAACACTTACTGGATTTGTTTACAGGGAGCTTTCCTGAGCATGGAAACTGGATTCAACCACATAACACCACTTAGCTGTCCCCATCAGTTTTAAGAGATGTTGTCTGAAGACCCCATCACACAGGCAGAACGTGAAACACATCTGATGTCTGAAAGCTATCATCAGAGTTTCCTCCAGATGCCAGTAAGCCTGGGTCTGTATTTTAACTCTTATTTAACAGTACTCCTGTGGAGATGAGTAGCACAGATCTTTTCCCATCCGTTCTTGAATGGGGTGTAATTGCCAGCATCATGGAGAGATGTCCCACCAGCTTATGAGTACATGCTACAGAGGGAACCTCAGTACAATAGTATTCAAGGAATGAGAACATTTCTCCCACTGCTGCCCCTTGGGATACAGAGGAGTCACCATACTAAATGCAATTCTTTTCTGGCTGAAAAAAAATCCTGAGCAACTGCAAGACAATAGACAGACGGGCCTCGTTGTCTCTCCTCACTTTCAGGAGACATGTGTGGTAGATATGTGAGACTTTCCTTGCTTCACACTGAACTGGCAGTGTCACAGAGAGCTGATTTCTCCTCTGCTTTGTGTCCAAAGATGATTTTGGAAGCTGAAATCTCACTTTAGCCATGAACAAAAACAATTTGTGATGGCCAGCTTGCTGTACCACTGGGTTAATGGAGATATGTGTGCTTATCTGTTTTGGTTATCGGAGTGACATAGTTTCTCTATCTGTCATGGAAAACTCATTGACAAAGCAGGGAGGAAATGAAGCTGCAGTTGACCAATGAAGTGCTTTGCACGTCTCTGCTTCCCACTGTTTCAGTCTTGGTCATTGACCTTGCACGACTGGGAAGATGAAACTCTCCTGGCATTCAGATACAGTCTCACATGAGCCATTTCAGCTGGGTGCGCACTTGCATCTCACTCTCAAATGGCCACACCGTGCATGTTGCCCTTCAGTATTTTGCCAAGATTTCTTAATACAGGCCAGAAAAACTGCAGAGAAAAATAGCTCCAAAGAGCCTGATCCTCCTCAGAAATTGTTGTCTCTGGTTTCTAGTGTCAAAAAAACCCTCCAAGAAGCAGCATAAAAAGAGGAGAGAGTTACTTCCAAAGTCTGGACAAAAAGAAACTTTAGGCCTTGAGGTACAATAAAAGCTGTTGCAATATCTTTAATAGGGAGCAGGCTTGTGGAAGAAGACCACCGGTACGAGGGCTGTAGGACTGAGAGTTGGGCTTATCTTTGCAGAAACCTCTTCCAGCTGATCTCATTGTTACACCACCTACAGTGTTCAATGAGGAGGACATCACAGTTCAATATCAACACCTTGGATAAATCCTCCTCCAGGCCTTGAACAGTGGAAAAAACAATGATGTATCTGAATTAAGGAAATTTCTAACCTTCTGCTGCAGGGGAAAGGCCCCATCTTCACCCTCACAGAGCAAATGGTGTCACACCAGCAAACACACCTACTCACCCCACTAGTAAGTGGAGAAAGGAAGGTCACACAAGAGACATGGTGCCAGGGAGCATGCTCAAGTCTGGTAGTGGTGGGGTGTAGCGAGACCCTAAACCAAGCAGAACCTGTATCTTGGCAAGAGTGAGGAAGCAGGTGGTTATATAGAGAGATGTAAAGGCAGGTTTGAAGTCATGTTTGCTGTGTGAAAGGCCAATGGATTAGCAGACACCAAGACTTTCAGGGATTTCCAGCATGGCCCAAACCCAAGGTCATCCCAACACATCCTTGAAGACCCTTGGCACAGAAGTACCAAGAAGGGTGGAATCACCTTTGCTCTGTTATCGGCAGGTTTTTACCTCTTGCCAAATTCTGGCTTGGTATCAGGGAGTGAAGCCAGGGGAAATTTTTCTTCAGGGCTGGTTGTGACTGAAGCTCTAGCTCAAGCCATTCCGGTCAGAGTTCAGTATCATTCAAAGCCCAGGTTTGGCTGGGCTGTGGTTCAAGATAAAAAGTCCCTGCTCCATCGGGTTGTGCATCCTGTGGGACGTGGCTGCTCATGAAGTGCATGGGATCGCATGGGATATGGGAGTCAATTTTTGGGGCACTTGCCTGTGAAGGAAGGATTGTGTAGTTTTTGTTTAGTCTAGTTATAAATGTCATATGTTATATATCCTTCACCATTTCCTCGTAAGACCACTTCGCTAATGGATATCTGCACCAGGAAACTTTTGTGGCTAGACAGCCAAAATTTTACCTTCTTCACTTTCAGCCCTTCCTTATAACTCTAATTCCTTAGGATTTATGTCATTCCAATATTTGTTTCATTCTCCCCCAGTTGCTGCTAGCCAAGCCAGTGATATTTCATTTATTTTAATCTTTCTTCCAGAACTTCCATTTTTCCAAGCTGAATCTTGATGCCTTTTTTTTCCCCCCCGATGTTCATCTCATTTGCCAAGGAAAGGCTAAGGCAATATTGCATTATATCCAGAGTGAAAATTATTTTATTAGAGTAGCCAACTGGGTTAAAAGAAGAACTTGTCTTAACCAGAGCTGATCATCTGCTTTCCCTTTTAACTTTGATAACAGGGACAATGAAAGAAACCTAAGTCACTAACTTAAACTGCTGGCACCATCTAGTTTCTGGGGGAAAAAAGAAAATAATTAAATTGAGACTTTTGGGTTTTTTGGTATTGCTGAAACTACTCATATATAAGCACCAGCAGTGTCATGTAACACAGACAAATTACTATTTTGTGTGGAATAACTAGAAGGTATTTTTTTCAGGCACACTTAGATCAGTTACATGTATTCTCTGGTCGTTACCATTTATAATTTTGTGTATAAGGAATTTAGACTTTGAGTTGTGTTGCCCTGTGCAGAGAGGAACACTTGGCTGAATAAATCTGAGAAACTGTTACATCAGACCCGCAGCAGGCAATTACTAAATATTGAGGGAAATTGCTTTATACATCAGCTGATACATCATGTTATAATTATTTTAACATTAAAGGGAGAAAAATCAATTCAGATAGGTGTACAGGCATATTAATAAATTATTTTTGGGTGCTTCCTGCTCCATTTGCATTAGCCTTTTTTCAGGGGATAAGATTTCTCTTTGAATTTTGCTGAAGTACTGGCCAACAGACCTATGCTTGCAAAATATTTGACTGGTGAAAGAGAAGGTAAAAGTCAAATGATGTTTATGCTCTTTAGTTTGCATTTTTAAATACACACCAAGTTATTTACAGAATTTGAAGAAATAAAGAGTTTGCTAACCCCTCCTTAAAATTATGTTTTTCTTCATGTGGCTAATTTTGCTCACTGCAAGCTATGTTTTCTGTAATATATAATTTTTTCTGTAAACAAAATAGTCCAACCTAATCTTGACAGTGTTGGGGAAAAACAGAACAGATAAAACAGTGTAATGTAGGTCTCTTTTAAGCCACAAAAAATGTTTTCTAACCCTTCTTTAAAATACATTTTACTATTTTTGAGCAACTCTACAATCCTCTTCTTTTCTTTTTTTGTTAGAAAGAGAGATCAGTTAGGAACGCTCACATCGCGTTTTTTAGAAATTAGCTCAGCTTACTGGACAGACACTCCTCAGAAAATAGTACTGGCAAGTACATCAATTACATTTACATATCGATAACGTTAATTAAATGCATTTATCCTTTCTTCTGTCTATAAAATGTTGTGACTGGGGCTCACACCTGGGTATAGTGTAACTACACCAAGATGAATATAGCTGATAAGGAGGAAGACCTAATATTTCCACAACAGGCAAGGGAGATGCCTTGGCAGAGACATTCTTGGTTTCTAGTGCACAGCTGGGGTCACGCTGTGGTAAGGGACCTCAAGATTTCCTTTGGTGGGGGCTCAGGGTGGGAGATGCATGCATGGCTCCCAGCACTGGTTTCCGTGTCTGCCCAAAAGCTGTGTGTGTGATTTTCCATCTCTTTCACCATTGGGAACGGAGCCATTTAACCTTTTGCTGTAGAAGGCTCCACAGCCCTTCCCTCCTGACGAAGGAGCCCTACGCACACCCCCTGCCCAGGCCTTGCAAACTTCCTGGGGCCCCTTACCCCAGGCCACAATTCCCCCCATCATTCTTCTTGCCAACCCAGCAGCCGCCTTCCCACCCCATAGCTCCATTCCCTTTCATCTCCCGTATCTCCTCCCTAACTCATGGGCTACCTTTGATTTTCAAATACTCATATTCCAGTCCCTCCTTCTCTGGTGGAAACTTTAACAAATGCACCAACATCTGCTATAGTTAGTCATCACACTTAATGTACAGGATATTCCAGCTGGCTTCACTCTCCTTTTATTATGTATTGGAAAGAGGTTTCATCTGCGCTCCTCTGGCTTGGCCAGACACACACCCAGACTCACCTCCACGTGGTGTGGACGCAGCTGGGGTACCATGGGGTGCCCCTTGGCCACACGCCCATGGCATCCCCCAGTCCAGCACCACCCCGCACCCCAGCTGCTCTCATGTTTGCCCATACAGCCAAGGTGGGACATACCCGGGCTGTGGGGTCCTTCTCTGAGGAGGTGTGATGTCCCGTGAAGACAGCCAGAGTTTATGCAGCTGGCAGATAGACAGTTACCCACTGCTCAAACATTTTCAGAGGGCTGGAGATGCGATCCCTTGCCTTTGCTACCTACAGTGTAGCTGCAAATCACCAGCCTACACGGCAAGACCTCCTTGCTGAAGGCTCATCTTTGCAGGAAATCAGCCCCTTTCCAAAGCTAGGGACAGAGCAACCACCCTCCATCCTTGACCCCAGGGAAGGTGCTCAGCTCCTTGGCAGAAGAAAGCAGCTGAAACAATAGAAACCCCAGCCCAAAGCCCTCATCTTATGGGAAAGCATGAGCCAGAATGACATCAGACACCATCACGTGGGCTTCCTCCACAGCAGATTGAAAATGCAAAGGCTGCACAACTGCGTTATTGGAGCTGCGGTTGTCTGGAGCATCGGGCAGGTGAGGGCAGCTGGGAGGAGAGGGCAAAGCACTGGGCCTGGTCCTGGAGGGAAGGAGAGCAAACCCCCAAAGAATAAATAAATATCTTCAATTTAAAAAGAAATGAAAGAGTTTATGAAAATTCTGGTGTTTGGGTGCAAGAATACATGCTACCCTTTTTCTTCCAGCAAATGTTAATCGGTTTTCTTACGGCACCATGGCCTTCAGCTGATCAGGTGCATGTTAAGTATTGGCAATCACTGAATGGCGCCGGAGAGCGTGAATTTTGTTCAGAAAGATAGGCTACAAAGAGAAGTTGTCACAGGATTATTGCACAAAGCAAAAGCAAAAACATGAAAAGGGACTGAGGCTTTAAAGACTTCAAGGTGCACATATTGACGTGGTGGCCTGGCTGGAGAGCGAGCAACTGCAGAGCATTTGAAGCACATTAGTCACATTAGGTGTGCGGTGAAGAAAAACACAACAGAAACACACTGAGGCCATGAATATCCCGAAACAGGTCTTGCGGCTGACTTCACACATGATCTGTGTCCTCGGGAGTTTCCATTTAATACCCTTTGCGAGACAAGTGGTTTATTTGCTTTCCTAGATAAATATGGACCCACGTCATGCACTTGTTCCCCCGACAACACTTTACAAAGGAGCATTTTTCTCAAGTGTTTGATCGTCTTCAAAAAAGAAATAGCAGATGGTTAACACAGTTGTTGGTTTTCTCTAATTGTAGGTGAAACTCCCAGGTCAGGAGGATTTCCAGCTGCTAATGTATTTTCCTCATTTTGGTGTGAAACCAGAAAATGCAGAAACTGTGCTTCTAAGCTCTGAGACCTTTATATGCCTCAGTTTGGGGTCTTTTGGTAAGTGTTATTCTGGCTAAATAAAAGCTGCCCTAGGACAGCTGCGGGCTTTTCAGTAGATTTGATGGCAAAGATGTAAATTCCTGCTAAAAATCTTTTTCAGTTATATTTTCTTTCATTTCCCAAGGATTTCCCATCCCCTTCAGAGACTGGCAGGTTTCACATTAAAGACCAAAGACAAGGATGATCCAAAAATAGTGTGTTAAGCTACCAGTTGCAATGAAACCTGTTGCAAAACAAGCAGACGAGATGTGTTGTGGGGTCTATGTGAGGACTGGGCTCGTGTCCTGGATCCGTGCTGGTCTTTGGGGTGCAATGGAGGGGCACGCAGGAGGGGTTTCTTGGCTGAGCTCGGGGTGAGCTGTGCAAAACGGACCTGGAGGAAAGCCGATTTCATTATTTCAGAAGACTGAGACTGTGGGATAACAAAAATGATGGAGCTTATCTATGTGATCGATGAGAAAGAAATCCAAGTGGAATCCATTTAAGGTTAAGTTTGGTACTCTCAGGTTGAAATATTGACAATAAGTGGAGAAGTCATTCCCTTTAAAGAGAGTGACATCATCACAAATGGAGCTATTGATGCGCTTCATAAATTTCCCTGAAGTTACTGCAGGTGACAGACAATGTCTTCTAGGAAATGGAGGAAGTTCAAGGAAACAATAAATAACTCCTGCACTGCTATAACCACAAAATTTGACATGACAAAATGTAAAAGAATCCAGAGAAATTTGCTGGGAAATGGCTGATTTACCCATGAAGAATGCTAGATACTCTTTCAAAAGAGTAGACCTTGAAAGTATTTGAAACACAATGCCAGAGCAGATCTTCCAATACATTACTGGAAATTCAAAAAGGGAGATTAATTTCCATGTGGCTAAAAAGATACGGGAAAATAAGGAGAACTCCACCAAAGGAAAGATTCATCCTTTCCTGAACTCGCCTGCTATCGCGAGCATTATCTGACACTTTAAATTTGGTAAGTGTTCAACAATCATCCAATGTATTTTGGAAAATTCAGGAAATTAATAATTCAGGTACTCTGATAGGAGTGCCTCAGATGTCTGGATGTTCTTCACTTCAGACACTGACTGCTTTATTTTAATGCTGGTATTGCAAACAAATGCAAGAGGAGTTTTATTTTTACTTAATTGCATGCTTGAAAATAGGTTGCTGTCTAAATGCCATGTAGCAAAAGTGTATGTATTTTTTAAAAATAATCTCAATATGCTTAGTCTGAGTACCGTATCACTGCATAAACTCTGGTATATGGTAGAGCAAATCCCAAATATATGAAGATTTGCAATGGAGACCTCCTTAAAAAAATATGAAGTGGATAAAATATGTGATAAGTGTTGATGTGAATCTGCCAAAACGTAAGTCGAATTTAGCCTTGCTCCTCTCTAAAAAGAAACGCTAAATCTTGCATACACGGAAACCATGTTTGTTTTTTTTTTTTTTTTAAAAAAAAAGGTGCAATACTTAGTACTGTATCATAAATTTCTTCTTTTAGTAAAACCAACCCATCGAGGCCTGGAATAGTAACAAACCCACGCAGGTTCAGAGGGGCAGCAACTGAGATGGGCTCAGTCTTTTGCTGGTGTAAATCAGTGCTGCTGATCTGCACCAGCTTCTGCCTCCTTCCTGCGCTGCCATTGTTTGAATGGACACGCTGTAATTTAAGCCAGCATGTTACTGTAATTAAAAAAATACACAAATGACAGAATTTGACTCAAACCCCACCATCCTTCATGGTTTACATTTCCTACAAAGGGAGTTAACTGGTAAGATGTACATGTTTATTGGTTTCCTTCTTTGTGCTTTTACAAGTATTTTTCTCTTTGATGATCTAAACCATATGTTGAGGTACTTTGGAGGATTATTTTATCAGTTCCTCTGCAGTATGAGAGAAATACCAGGGCAGAGCCTATAGGTTTGCACACATACATGCCACTAAATCATCCCTTGTTCCTGAGCAGCCAAGCTGCCATATTGATAAATAGTCCGTGTCACATTAATTTAATTCTGAATCACTCTGAGACATCGTTTTGTTACAAATATAAATTTTGTGGTGTAATGGAATGTGTTAAGCCTTTAACAAATGAACATTTAATGGCCGCTCATGAAAAAACATAAATAATCAGAAATAAAATTAGCAGGATTGGTAATGAGCGTATGCAGCAGTGTGGCACAGCCCCACTTCCCCAGGGCAGGGGACAGGTGGGAGCAGCATCCATGCTTTTTCCTTCTCTTTGGTGGCTTTAACTGGGATATAAATGTCTGAACTTGACATACAAAGTGTTAGTCCTTTTTTTGAATAAACTAAAATTTAAAAACTAATCTGTTGGATCATTTTTGGTAATAACATTGAAAAACACCTATCCTTCCCTCAGTTCCTCTCTACCTTTACTTTATTACTACTATTTCCATGTTGCCTTTCATTTATTCCTTTCCACTACTAGCTGAACCCCACCAATATCCCACACTCAGAAAAAAACTCATTTTCTTGCCACCGCTGTTTACTAACTCATGCCTCTGCTGTGTCTCAGCATTTGCACAATGCCAGAAACAGCCAGCATACATATATTTTTTTTTTCTCTCTTTTTTTTTCACTGAACCACCTACATCTATAAATATTTTTTCAGGTTTTTTTATTGAACTCCTGCAGCCAGTACCTGTTAGAAGCAGCAGCTTTCCAGGCTGCTCCGGCCTCGCTGGACTTATCCGCACACCGTTTTTTTGGGGAAGCCACAACCTCAGCACGCAGGAATGGGGATCCGTTAGTCCCTGGGTCAACTCGAGGGCAAGATGTTAAGCACACAAGTGTTGCATGATTAGTGGCAGTCACTGGGAAGAAGTTTTAGTATCTGTGACTATAGGCAGTTTGTGGACTTCAGCCAAAATGTTCTCTTTAAATATCAGAAAGTATCCCTAAAATTGCAAGCCTATGGAGGCCACGGCACTCCGCAAACTGCCAAGAAAAACAACACGTAGCGCATAAATCTGAAACAATCACTTACTCCAGCTATGAAGGGACCAAATGACAAAACACTTACCTAAATGTTTTTTATTTGCATTAACATTTATTCAGAAAAGATCTGAAAGCCTCAGTCACTTTGCCTTTACTCGTATGTACGCTAAGGGCTCGTGCACAGCTCCTGCGTGGGAATTCCCGTCTCTGGGGTGGTGGGGTTAATCAGACTCATCGCTTATGGGGACATGAAAAAGGGGGCATAAAAGAGGACATAAAACCACCCCCCGTGCCCCTCGGTTTCTCTCTGCTACTTCTCTTGCCTTTGCACCAGGGCTGGCAATTTGTGTTTGCCTAAAGCATTTCCCCGGCCTTAGCCTGAACATCTAAATGCAGAGGGGACACCTCCTGGTTTTTAATTTATAATGGTTAAAATTCACGTCTGTGTTTTAGTTGGAAATCACTCGGGTTCTGCTTCCAGGCTCCATGTGTATAATACTATCCTCCTCTGAAATGACCTGGGCAGAAAGGTGGTCCTGGTCCGTACCCTGCTCTGTGTTTTCCTTACCTCAGGTATGGGATGGTGATATGTTCTCAAGATCCACTGTAAATCAGCGAATCTCTCTCCCTAGGATTTGCTCACGATTTGAAAATCTGACTTGAAACAATCGCCTTTCCCCTAGGGCACCATATGCAACTTCAATATATTAGTGGCGAAGGAAAATATGCTGTGCTTGGCGTTTACAATTCCCACTCTAATTTACCAGACAGGTGTTTCTGAGGAACAGCTCATCTGGAAAGAAGAAGGAGGGTCACTGGGTTGGGGCTTTTTTTTTTCTCCCTCTTATTTTCATTAAGGGGGCAGCCTTGCAAACAGCTGGTAGAAGGAATTGCTCAGGGGAACGTTGTTCCCCCACGTTAACGGCTGCAGGGGAGAGGGTCAGGAGAAGATAGCCATGCTTGCTCAGAAAGGGTCCAGCCAAAATTCCTGATTTTGTATGAAACAGCTCCCTGATGACTGGTGAGTTGGACTGCCAGTACCCTGGCTCCAGAGGGCATGAGGATCTTGCCCTTCCCCTGAAAAACAGGCTTTTTCTGAGACTTTCTGCAGGATGAGTACCAACTTTACTGGTCCTGAAACTTGTGACTTGCATTCCTGCCAACCAGCCAGCAAATTCTTCCTTGAGAGGAAAAGGAAAAAAAAAAAGAAGGAAAAAAAAAATTAAGCTAAACTAAATTAATCCTGTTCTGAGAGCTAAATATGGTCAGGACATCTGTGACCTCCCCCGACTTCACCCTGGCTGAGCGGGGACAATAGCTGCTGCCATGTGCCACCCTTTGTTATGGAGCCTGGAAAAGATTCCTAATCCCAGAATAACGCACGCGTGCACCCATGCACGTAGGCAGGCACACACACACACACGAGTGCTGCTAAACTTGCTTTTCACGTCCAGAAGGGAAGAGTTGGCAGCAGGGCTGCCCTTGCAGCGCTGGAGGGATGAAAGAGCCCCCCCCTTGCTTCATAAAATCCGTGTGTACACAAGGGTTTTTCTTTCGTCTACAGATGTCCATTTCTAGTGTTACAAGGTGCAAATTCCGAGGTTCAGCAGACGCTGGAAGCTGTGTTCTTGTGTTGAAATGCCGGTATGTGGTCCGCGTGTCTCTGATCTCCAGAGTTTCCTAGCATGACATCTTTCATCATCATCATCAAGTCGGAGGACGTAGATACATGTGGCCACCAGATTCTCTTCCAGCATGAAGACGGGCCGCATCCTTTAACTCCCCTCTTTCCCCTGTTATGGGCGAAGCTTTAAAGTGACTCTTGCCCAGCATTGCGGGATACCTGGCCTCGCAGCGCAGAGCCAAAAAAGTCCTGTAAATAAGGACACATGCCAAAAGGAGACGGTTGGGGCCCTTGCTCCAGCCAGCAATGCTCTAACCTCTCCCTGCCCCTCTTTGAAGGGAACGGGCGAGGGTCATCCCGCGAGCCCCCGCTGCTCAGCTCATCTTGTCCAATGTCAGGAAATGGTGGCCTTTTTCTTTATTTTTTTGGAAGGAAGTGGTTAACTCTTCCTTCGCTGCCCCACGATGGGATTCATTTGCAAACACACTCTTCAATCAAGAGCAAGCATGACGGCAGATATGGCTTGCGTGGGAGGGAAACGGGGCTCCATGGGAAGCCTTCAGACAACGGCCACAACCGCCCACAGCAGAAGACCCCCTACCCTGGGCACTCCCTGTTAAAGTCATCTCAGCCACCCCACCGCTCCTGATCCCACAGGTGCAGGGTTCCCCATGTGGGAGATCTCCCACAAGGGCTATCACTTGCGTTCGGTGGATGTTTCTGATTCACATCAAAGTGGAAGCTGCAGCAAGTGTGCGTCAAGCCAGCTTTGGCAAGTCTCGTGGCCCTCTTTTTTTTTTTTTTTATTTCCTTTTTTTTCCCTTCCTTCTTCTTGTTGCTACTCAGCCCTGCAGAATGTAATTAGAAAATGAGCCATTTATAAAACAAATGTTTCCGGGAGAAACTCCCCTGAACACCCGTGTCATAAAATTATTGAACACAGTGTGTGAGAGTGTTCAGGATCCAAAATTTCCTTGGGGCTCACCCCTATCCATTATTCTGTCACTGCTTCTACTGGGCGGTGACATTTTACTGGCGGCACCCTGCTCCCCTCTGAAAGAAGTTGGCCTTCTGGCTGTTCTGCTAATAAACCAACGCGCTTCTCCCTTGCTGTCCTTCTCCATCTGCTAAAACTATGGCGGGGATGTGGTTATCCTGGGGCTTCCTGGTTTACCTTCTCGGGTGGGCTTTGCTCTCCCTCCCCTTCCCAGCACATTGGAGGGGACAGAGGAGGGTGATGGCCCTCCATCGCGCATACCAGCAGCATTTTCAGGGTTGAGCAAAGCAGCGTGGTTTCCAGAGCTGGGATGTCCCCTCCTTCTAGAAATGCTCATAGCTTTTGCTCAAGGTAAACACTTTGGGCTGGAACATCCCGTATTTCACCCTCTGCTGGGATCAGTTTTGCCCAACGACTCAGTTCCCACCGGAGCACCATATAACTCGCCAGACTTTCCAACACACTCAGAACCTACAAAGTGCTTTGAGATCCCTGCCAGCTCCCTCTCTGGTCTTCTGGCACAGTTCAAGAGGCAGATATTAATCTCAACAGCTATATGCTGGCTGGGCCCTGGTTGCCTAAGAGATTCTCCCTGAATTTATTTATTTGGATTTATACAAAAGAGCATAAAAAGGAACACTCCTCCCAGACTCCAGGCTCACCAGCCATAAATTACAAAAACAACTACAATGAAACCACCCACAGTACCTCCCACCCCCGACACGACTGTTTTCCTCCAACACCCAGCTCTGCAGCAGCAACGTCCAGCTTCTCTGCATGCCTTGGCATTCCCACATGGAGCTGTAGACTGCAGGCAGCCCAAGGATTGGGGTTTTGGGAAGCCCTGTCCTCACTCCTTCTTGAGAGCTGCTGGGGTAGCACTTGTGTGAGAAGTGGAAGAAGCAGTGGATGTGATTTCCGGCAGATAGGATGATCCCCTAGCACTTTTAAAAGTCCACATGGATAAAGCTAGAGTAGCTCAGCTTGCAAATTCATACGGGACAGGGGTGGCCAGAGAGACCTCAAGAGGTCTTCTAATCCCTGCAGGTCTTCCCATGCACCTAGTCTGTCCTGACACATAGCTAAATAACTTGTTCTTGAAAGCCTCTGGTGATGGAGTTTCCACTGCCTCCCACACAAGGAATCCTAGTTCTCGCCCTTGGAAAATGTTTCCTAAAGTCTGACCTCAGTCACCCATGCCCTTAGCCTATTCACTTTATATGCTAGCCCCAGCAGACATGGAGCACTGCTTCCTATCTCCTATCCAGTGGGGAAATTCGAAATACTTGAAGGCTGTTATCATGTTTTCCCTCAGTTTTCTCCTCTCTAGACTAAACAACCCCAATTTTTTCAGTTTCTCCTTGCAGGTCATGTTTTCTAGAGCTCTGTTCCTCTTTGTTCTTCTCCTCTGGACCCTCTCCAAGGAGTCCGCATCTTTTCTCAAGTGTAGTGCCAAAAGCTGGATTCAATATGCAGCTGAGGTCTTCCTGGGGCTGTGCGGAGCAGATGGATAACTTTGCATGTCTTCTGTGTAGCGCTGCAAGCCTGACGTCTGGTCTGCTTGCAAAAGGCAGAGCACTGCTGACTCCTCTTCAGCCTGTGATACACTATGCCCTCCCCAAATGCACCAGAGCCCCAGACAGGGTCTCTCCTTATCAGCAGAGTCCTCTCTGATTGAAGGTTATTTGGCTTTGCTTTACAACTCTTTTTGCTGCTCATGCTGAGTTTTGGCAATTTTAGCAATGTAGAAGCAATCCCTTGAGGTTTGAGTGCCCCAGGGCCACGTTCCTGCTGAGGGAAGGAAGACAGCCTATAGGTCTTTAAACATATTGTCATGAATTCACACGCACGCCCTCACTTTGCTTCAGAGCCTGAAAGGCTTTGTTCCAAGAAAGTAGGATGTCTCCCAGGACTTGTCTCCTTCCCTGGTGCAGCTGCACCCTGATCCCAGATCGATGCTGTGGATGCTGTGCTGACTTGATTTTTGAGGTTGTGCTCATCCAGCCCAAGGTTTCCATACCATGCCAACACATCTTAAGAGCTTCCTTCTGCCCTGGGATGTGAAGACCCCTTAGACCCTGCCTTGTCCTTCCTTGCAGGCCTGTCCTTGCCTTAGACAGCAATGAAGGGTAGAAGGAGAACAGAGAAAGAAGAAGTGATGGGATGGCCACCAGCGGGTGGGCACCCTGATCTCCAGGCCCGGATACCATGCAAGTTCCCAGCACATGGCTGGGCTGGGAGCAGGAGACAAGATGAGGTTCGTGCACTCCCCATGTCAGACTGCATCACATCTAGGGACTGAGCTGCATCAGCTGTAGGTGACCACATGGTCTAGCAAATGGTCTGGTAAAAACAAGTGTTACAGGATCACAGAGTAACTCAGGCTGGAAGGGTCATCAGGAGGTCCCTAACCTAACCTCTGAGCTCAGCCCAGGTTGCTCAGAACTTTATCCAGTTCAGCCTCAAAAACCTCTAAGGATGGAGACTGCCCAGCCTTTTTGGATCACCTGTTCCAATGGTTGTCTGTCCTCATCATGAAAACATTTTTCTTTATATCCAGAAATTACACTCATGGATCACACCTGGTATTTTCTCTCTATGCATTTGTCTCAATCCAAAGACCTAGACACAGACCTAAACCAATCCCAAGATCTCAGTTACAGCTTTACTGCCCCTTCTGCTGCCCCCTTTGTCCAGAGCATAGTCACAAAGTGGGATTTAGTGACAAATTGGAAAGGAAATGGTGCAGTGATATCCAAGTCAGTGTTACCAGGAGGAAGAAGCAAAGAGAGCACACTGAAGGCAGCAGGTGAATCTCAGATAAAGCATGGGACCTCCCCCTCAAATGCAGCCACATGCCTTTTGAGCTGAAGCCACCTCATTGGTAGGCATTGGTGTAAGTTTTTGCACAATGGGGTCTGGTCCTGGAGGGGTTCTTCAGACATTGCTGCAATTGCAAAAAATATGCAGTCTCAAACAGACATTCAGGCTGAAGTGGAGGCTGCAGGTGGAGTAACACCATTACAGAGATGTTGGACTCATCCCAAGCCCCAGGAGCTAAGGTCAGAAAAATCAGAATTAAATTGAAACAGGAAAGAAATCGAAACCAGTCCAGGGTGTGTTCATTCAGGATATTCTTTCTTTAAGTCTGCCCTACAGTCAAGAAATAATGACGCAGTTATAATTCAAGCATGGTTATGTTTGTAGCCCTTGATTAGATTCAACTAATTAGATTCAGCAAAGATTTTTCTTTCTCTCTTCTGTTTTCCTTTATGCTCTTTAAAGTTACTGTGTCATTTTGGGTGGGTGAAGGCTGCCAAACAGTTAACAAACTAGCCAGCAAATTCTCAGAAAGATCATATTATTCTGCTATGTGTTGCTCCCAGTTCACTGGGGAGGTGTACCAGGGGCAGAAGCAGCTTTCGGCTTGCTGTCAGCATTGCCCAGTCCCCCAGGACTATATCTGGGCTTAATGATGGACCTAGGAAAACTGCGGCTATGACAGTGCAGGAGAGCTGGTGAATGGCTTGGGGTGTTTTTCTCAGGAACGCACTTCTATGTTATGTTGTGATCCACTTTTTGTGCCAGAGTCCAAGAATTACGGAGCTGGAAATCCCACACCTGCTGGATCCAAATGCAGAAATCACCTGGTTCTGCCAGACCAAGGTTTCACCCTGGTGGAAATTAGCAGACAAAATATTGTCCATAAGATAGGAAGGAAAGTGGTACTGTCCCAAGCAAGCCTCTTCAGCAAGCATGGCTGCACTCTATTCAGGAGAAAAGCAAAGTTCAGAAGAAAATAAAAACACCTAAGTGTTTTGTCTTGGCTGATCAAAGACATCTTGGAGCACAATGCACAGCTTTAGAAGAAAACCTAACAAGTTGCTGCCATATAAATAAAAAAATGCATAAAAAGAAGGTTAATGCAGAGCAATTTTCTTGGGCTTGGAGATGGCCTACAGAAGACCAGAGAGCAGAGAAGGGATCCACCCTGGGGTGTCCATACCCATGATTAACTCCAGCAAAGCTACGAATCTCATGGCAAGCTGCACCAGCACAGAGCCCAAAGCCAAATGCTAACAAATATCAAGAGGCCCCGTGGAAACTGGTGGGTTGCTTTATACACTGAATGTCATAGCAATAGCTATCCATGCTAGATCCGTAATTCAGCATAGATGGTGGTCATCAACATAAGATAAAATAATTATGGGAGGTAGGAACAACCTGAAGCTACATAAATGGAGCTTCTTGGTCTCGCTGAAAGGTGCAATGGCCGCAAGGTTTAACCTGAGGACTCACAGGAAGAAACACTAGATTTGCTGAAAGGCTAGTTGAGGTTTTGGAGAATGGAGTCCACCAAGACCTCCAGAGGTAGGAGAGGGGCTGAAAGGATGCAGCCAGCAGGGAACAGGAAGAGGAGAGAAACAAGCCTTGCCAAGGAAATCCCAGGAGTGGGGATGGCAACAGCAGCACTGGCTCCAGCTCCCTCAGCTACTGCTTTAAGATGGGAAAGGAGCAAAAGGAAGGGAAGATGTCATCAGAAGAAGTGAAGGGTTGGCACTGATGGGGCTATGGACTCCCCAGGTTTTATGGAAGCAGGTGTAGCAATGGGGGTCTAGAAACTTGGCCCAAAAATGTCTGAGGATTCTTCTTAGATGGATATGAGACTGAGGTCTGTCCCACCTCTCTGACTTGCACCTCTTACAGATATGAAATCACTTGGCTATCTTTTTATCTCCTGCTAGCCACACTTGTGACATAGCTCTGCAGTCACCTGCCTTACAGGGTATCCTGACACCTGTAAGCAGTGTCCTGACAGCAAGGGGGACAATGCTGTCACCTCTGTCAGGCCAGGACAGCCACCTTTCCCACCCCTCTGACCTGGCGCAGGTATCTCTGACCTGCATCTGTGGTGGTCCTCACAGGTTTCCTTTGTAACCATTGGAGAGAAATGGGCAAATCGAGGGTGCCCTTTTCCCCTTTTGCAGCAGCAGGTGTTGGGTGGATGGGGTCCTGGGAGCACCTATTTCTACCCACCAACTCCGTAGGGAGCCTGAGAGGACTCGATCCTCTGGAGGCACCTAAAGTGCGATGAGATGCAGCCAGAGCTTCAGGGATGCCGGTCCATGTCCAGGAGCAGAGAAGACGTGTCACAGAGGGCACCCAGGCTTGGTGCAGTGCCGTGGGTTTCAGGGTGACCCATATTGCACTTTCCAGGGCTGTTCCTCTCTTACAGGTGAGAAGAACCCATGTTGAGTGGTAGGAGACAAGTTCAGGGCAGGAAAAACCCAGCAGGGCCTCTCTTCTTAGGGATGCTTTTCATGGTCTTGCTCCACCCGTGTTGTCCTCTCCCCGCAGATGTTACCTTGCTACTAAAATTACACTTTCACAACATAACCTACCATTTTTAAAATCAAGTCCAGCTCCCTGAACCTGTGACACTCACTGAAACCCCAATATTTTTTTAAAAGCCCATTTTCTGTTCTTTATATTTTCCAAGTCTTGAAGGTGATCTCAGGTTTCACACCTTATTTGAGAAAACTTTTTAAACAAACACTGAAATTCTCACTTAGTCACATGACTGCAAGAACTGGGACTTAAGAAATACCACAGAGCTTGCAATAAAATCCTGTCATTTGGCAGCTCTGTCCACCTTTAGGCTTTGCTCAGAGCAATCAAGTTCAGATATGCAGTTCCTAAAAATACCAGAAAAATTAAAGCGCTCCTCAAGTGCCCTGAGCCAATACAGGAAAATGCTTCATCCCTCTGCAAAATATGGACAAGACAACCCATGCTTCCTCCAGCCTGTGCTCCACTGCGGGAAAACACTCTCTGCCAAGGCAGCAGGCTGCACATTGGCATCAGCAAAACCTCCACCAAGGACCTTGTGCCAACTTGTGCATCTTGTGCTGAGAAAATGGTCCTGAAGGGAATTTTGGCAGAGAGGTGAGTCCATTGTCCTGGGTGATGTCTGACACAGGTAGGCTTTGAGACCTCCTTGATTCCCCTGGATCATTATACATCTCATGGTCAGATTAATTAAGCTGCAATGAATTCGGGTGCTGGATCAAGGCCAAAATGCATGAACGTATCCACACCCACCCTTACTCCAAGCACGGCATGTTGGGACAGGAGGGTCATAGTCCCCAAACGAGAGTGGGCAGGAAAGGATGAAGCTGGCGTTGATTAACTGAGCTGATTTTCCCAGAAAGAGCAGCGAGGGGGATCTGTCAGCCAGGACCAGCCACAGGGCGACCCATGGGTGCTGGCTGGATGAGAGGGTAAACACAAGCAAGAGGCGTCACGCATTCTTCTGTGCATCCCTCACCTACAGCTGGGCTCAAGGAGGAGGTGGCCAGCTTGCCGCTAAAGGAAGGGTGTGTTAGTGCAGCATCTCAGCTCCCATGTGATCTGCCCCAGAGCCAAACTACCGTTTGATTAATCAATCGTTCGATCCAGGTCCCTGCCTCCCTCCGCATGCAACGAGCATGAGCCGAACAGCACGCACTCACAGCCTTCAAGGGCTGGCTTAGGCAGCCCCTGATAGTGCTGTTTATACAGCTTCCCAATGGAAACAATGTGGATTTTATTAAACGATCCCATTAATGTTTCTCCATGTTGTCATTGCAGACTTCAAACGATGATTTATGTTGGCTCATAGGTCTTTGTCCTCGGAGCCGCACCGCGAGCAGCATCCAAGGACAAAGTGTTCTGGGACGGTACGGTGGGAGTCCTGCTGCTCCGGCTGTGCGGCCGTGCCGAGGTCTGCTCCTCCGGTGCCACGCACCGGGGAACAAAGGGGACCGCCGGCCGGCCAAGGACAGCGACACAAGCCACACGGCCACCTGGGACCATCCTTCGTGCTGCAGTGTGGTGTTGGCCTCCCACGCTGATGGCTTAAAGGCAGAGCTGCACAGCGCTGCGCTGCAAGGGGTCCTGCACAACCACGGGCAATTTTTTTACTCTATTTGAAGTGGCACAGCTCCTTTTGTCCCAGAAAAATTCTACCTGTTTGTCCCATTCTGGTTCTGAGCCCTAACAATTACATTTATATTGCCAGGCTGCTTTTCCCCCTTAATTTTCCCATTTTTCCACCCCATCATTCCCTGGCTGATTTTACCCCCAAAACAATTTTGCTTCCTTGCTGCCCATTTTGCATATATGCCAGTTTTTACCTCAAGAGTGACCCAAGTAATCCACTCAGCAGAGAAAACCCAGCTATGGAGTTGAGGACTGTCCTCTTTGGAACCAGCCAGCCGCAGACAGCCATTCTTGGCCAAGGTAAGATGTGGCAATGGCTGGTGTGACCAAGGAGTCGGTATGGATGGAGCCAGGAGGAGTCTAGTTCTCTATATGTGCTTTGGGAGGTGTAAAAAATGCTGCAAAGTCCATTCTCTTCAAAGTACTGACCTGCATTGCTCTGGCGCGTGCTGGGTCTGATCTGGGTGCAGCACTCAGGTTGTGGGAATGAGGCATTCCTGAGACACGTCTTCCCATCTAAAAAAATCCCAAGGTTTTCACTGGCAAGCACCAATTTTGTGTGTGTGCACAAGGGCTTCACTCTCAAAGCTCACCTTGAACATCCTCCAGATTATTTTGGTCACTCGGTCTTCCTGCCAGTGAGCAAAGACCTCACAGCCCTCGTGCAATCTGCCTCAAGAGCATCGTTCGAGATGAGTGCTCTGGGTGGGGTGGTCACAAAAACACATCCAGCAACAGCACGGCCATGTGCAACTGCTAAAAAATCAGTCAAGGAGGTTTGTAGCGAAGCTGCTTTTCCCGCACCCAGGACAGCTGAGTGAATCTGCTCTTTACCCTCCTGTTTAAATACAACCCTTGCCCTTGGCTGCAGTCGGGGAATATTTCACCCTGTGGGAGTCTCTCAGGGAAGATCTTGCTCTTTGGGGAACCACAGTCACGTTGGAGCAGATATTGTGAAGGGGTTCAAGCCTCCTCTCTCTCACACATGTAAGGTCGCTGTAACCACCATAAAACAGAGCTTTCAAGTTTTTGGAGTATAGGCTGTGATTTTCCCACTGTTTTTTGTTGGCACCTGCATGCACCAAACATTTCGGCACCCAAAACTGTTACACCAAGAATCGCAGGATGATGTTGCATAGAGGATTTTGGGCGGGAGCCTGTGCAGAATAGCAAAAGCGCAGCTCAGTTTCTTGCATATTTCTGCTTTAAAAATCATCACAAGCTGAAAGCAAAAGGCAAAATGAGACCAAACAAAAATGCCTCTTGTCATCCACAGGTAAGTTTAGGATCTTGCAGCATCAACAGCCTTTCCTTGCCCAGCTTTGGAAAGCTCATGTCCCTGGGCTATGGCCCACCTTGTGCTTCTTATTTCTTCTTTGTTGGCCTATTACTCTCCTCAGGCCTTCAATTTACCAAGCACATGCTCTGGCCAGCCAGGACTTGACATCCATAGCACTGCAACAAGCCTTGGACCAAACCCCAGGAGCTCGTAGCAATGGCCAGAGCAGCTCTCCAGGCACCGGCTTGCTGGGATTGGAACATGGTCACCACGCACACCAGGTCACCTTGCAGAGGACAGTCACAAGCACGCAGCTGCTCTCCTGGCCCTCCATGCTGTCCCCTTGACGGGGGGACGTGTGTCTTCTTAGGGCTGCAAAGAAGGAGGATGTAAACTTTTGCAGTAGTAAGAAAAAAACTAAAGAGCCTCGACTTTCCTTTCTCCTCGGGAGGAACACTGCTGTGTCTAGTTTGCGGCACCATTTAAAAGACCATCAAACCACCAGATTTTTTGCCACTTCAGTGGGAAATGGCAGTATGAAAGCCCAAGTCTCAGATGCCCACCTGAACCTGCCTGAGCTGAGACGAACAGAGGGCTGTATCCGAAAAAGCCATGGAGGTGCCTGCGTGAGCTTTGCAGGTGAATCCCTCTCCTGGGCAAGGTGGCAAGAGGTGAGCTCTCCTCCGCAGGGTTTTGCAGGGAAATATTTCTCCTGAGCACGGCATAAAGGCTGCCTATATTACTATGGGCTAGCAAAAACCCTAAAAAGTAAAATACAGCTGAAGGGAAGAATACATTGGGAAGGGAGTCATATGGCTGGCTAGGAAATGCAGGGCTTTGAAAGGGGATGGGGCGGGACAGGAAGAACATTCCTTTCTCACTACAAACGCCTTGAGCCACTTGGGAAACATCCGACGAGGCCGCCCGCTCGCACCCCGGGGCCGGCAGCGCGGGTCCTGCTCGCCAGCAGATGCTGCACCGCGGAGCCGCAGGCTCATCCAAGACCACCACCATAGATGGAGAAGGATGAGGTGCCCGGAAAGAGGCAGCCTGAGCCCCAGATGCTCTGGCTGGAAATCACCGTGTGCGCCAGGCGCAGGTGGCTGCACGCAGCAGGCTCACCTCGTCTGCATCGGAGCTGCTCGGCTGCATGCATGGAAAAGGAGGGAGAGGGGAGCAAGGAGGGAGAGGGGAGCATGTTGCTGTGGGGATGCGTTTTGCAGCTCCATGTGGTGCTCACACCCAGATGCCTTCCCTCTTTCCTGGGAAGATGGGGAGAAGTGTGGTTGCTTTGTGCTTACACCTCAAACGGAGCTTTACAGACCCTTCCCCACCTTGCTGTGGGACACAGAGGATTGGGACCAGCTTCAGGGCAGGTCTCCTTTCCACCACCTTGTTCCTCATCCCCCTGCCTCTTCTCTGCCCCACTGTTTAATAGGGTTGTCTATTCTTCCCCAAATTTCTGCATTATTGCCAAAAGCAGGGTTTGTAGATACATGGAAGTGAAGAATTAAACCCCTTCCTCTGCATCTCCATGCTGACAAAGCCATCACTTGGGACGTCAAGGACACCCCAAATGACCAGATGAGAATAACAGCTGCTGACCTAGCCCCAGGCTCCCTCGGTCCCCGTGTAAGCAGCACAAGCCCTTACATTGACTTCTACAGACAACCAAGAGACGTGGCCCAGCCCTGCTCCCCCACTGCTGCCTACAATGCCACCAAAACTGGCGTCAGGGTAGACCCCATCCTGCAGTGGGCTTTTTTTTTTCTTATTTACAAAGGGCTGGCTTTTCCTTTTGATAATTATCAACCCCGCTGATGTGCTTTTGTTCCCTTTGAAGTCATTTGTGTCTCCACACATGCTTGCTGCTGCTTTGAGACACGTTTTTGTCCCAAATTGATGAGGACACCCATGAAGAGTTACGGTAGCGAAACGGCCCCACTGTCTCCTCCCTGGCACAAAACTGCACAGGAAGGTCTCTGCTCCTTCCCAAATACGTAGTAGTTTCCCAACAAGTGCCAACAGTGCTTGTCTCCTGCAGGTACGGTATTGACTGAGCTCTTCTTGTAGAGAAACTTAACGTCTGCCGTTCCCTCCTATCAGCTGGCTGATGGCACGGTGTTTGGCATTTTTAAATCCGATGTCCCGTCTGTGTTTCGCTTTGCAATGCTAAGACTGACGCAACGCAGAGGATGCAGCCAGCAAACGCGCACGCAGATGCACTCATCCCCATCCAGATCCCCACACCACGCCGGTGACACGCAGCACGTGGCACGGGGCTGGCAGAGCAGCAGGGCACGGGGGGAGCGCAAGGAGACCCAAAGACCCTGAGCAAAGAGCCTGACTGCAGCAGGGGTGGGAGCAGGGTTTCTCATATCAACACATCCCGGGGCCTGGCAGGGTCCCGCATCCTCAGAGCTCAGCCTTTCCCACGCCTGGAAAAAGCCACTGCAGGAGCGGCAACGGCAGCAGGCAAAGCACATCTCACCCTTGGCAGGCAACAGGTAGGGAGCAGAATTGCCCCCTTTATTTTCTCATCCTGACCAGAAAGGAAGATTTTTGGAGCTGGTGGGAGAGGCGTGATAGTTTAAATCAACAGTTTGCTGTTAGCACTGAAGAAGCCTGCTCTGCACGTTACCCGGTAAACAAACTGTGCTCTGAGAAAGAAAGGCCTGTTTATAAAAGCTCCTCTTGACATTCGCCTCCTCAAACATAGCAAAGCATGGGCTAGAAATAGATGCATGAATGATCGAGTCTGTTTTGAGTCTCCTCTCTTCAACAACCAAGGAAATCCCTATGTACAAACATTTAAACTGTAACATCTGGAGCACAGTAATTTTATCTTGAAGATCCACATCAAACAAACCTGCAGCTCAGCCCAAGAAGATATACAAATACCTCCCCAAGGAGACCCCAGTCTTACAACTTGGGTACCAGGAGACTTGTGATTTAAAAGAAAGATAATTCAGCATCTCTTTATCCACGCCTGACAAGTATGCCTTCGGAGGGCATTAGCATGAAATTATCGCTCTTAATCAAACCCAAAGTAAAACAGATTTGTCCCAATTATTTGATGCAGGCCTTGAAATACCCATTTTAAAATTCATAACCCAAGAAACCCTATGCATCATTTGCAGCCAGAACTTTACCCAAGAAATTTCTCTTTGGTTACACTTTTTCTGTACAGCTGAATTGCTAAAATAAGCACCCAGCCATATATAGCACAGTACGTTGGCACTCACAGCGGTGGGGAATGACTGGATTCAATTTTCCATGGAAGATGACAATTAAAACTGCTTTCTTTGGTATATCCCATCCTTTCTGTTGTTTTTCTGTGCTCTCCAAGCGCAGAGTAAATTTAGGACGCCGAGCTCCTTTTCCTTCAAAATCTCACTTCCAGTTTCCATCTTATTAAAGACATGACTTAACTTTAATGTGTGTAACATAAACGGTATCGTAAAGAGGAAGAATTAAAACAGCATGGGAACATTTGTAGTTTCAAAAGGGGGAAATGGCACAGCTTATTTCCTTTTTGGTGGTTGTTGTTTATCCAGTGGATAAACCTTGGCGTTCCCTCTCCTACCAAATGCTTCGCCTGCCTTGCAATAATTGGGAATTCCACGTTTTGCAAAGTTATTATATTATATCCACAAATAATCCATCTTGTCAAGTCCATCTCGTACGGCGAAGATAAAGTTGGAGCTGAGTCACTGCAGACATCTGGAGAAGGTTCATTACTTGTAATTGCGAGCCCCTCTGTTAATGCACCCCATGAGAAAGGAGCTGACAGGCTGCATATTTCTGCAAACTGTTCCCAGAAAGAACCAATTTCCTGACTTCCATGTGGTGTCAATAATATAGGCATGAGACGGAGCAGTGCTTATGAAATATTAAATCTGCTTACAGGACCCAGCTATAAGCAAATTCAGACCACCTGGGAGATGGAGGTTTGCACCGGGTATGTAGAGTTTGGCACTCACCTGGTATACGAGACCGATGGGCTCTGATCTATGCATTTTGGCTTATTTGCCACAAAACTTCCTGACAGTAGTAGAGGGGGGGAGAAGAAGGCAGAGGGTGGAGTGGGTAGAACACATTTCTTCACGTTTAGGATTCAAACCTTTCAAATCACTGACATTATTAAATTTACTATCACAAGCAGCCAGAGATCTTATTATTCATCAGCACAAAAAAAAAAAAAAAAAAAAAAAAAAAAAGCTGATATTTCATGGCTTTTGAGTTAGATCATTTTGGTTCATGCCAATGAAAACAAAGCATTAGTGTTTTGATGTTTTAATATAATGATTTAATTCTCTCATTGATATTAGAACCCAGAAACACAACAAACATGAAGACCCCTTCAAAATCCTTGAGTCGGAGCAAAGGCTCTTAAATCACTTCAGCACTCCGACCTCCCATTTCACAGCATATATTTTATGCCAGGGACTTTGTAAAAAGGGGATCCTTACCATTGCCAACGTGCGGTTTGATAGTGCTAACCTGCACTCGGTGAGCTTGCCTGTGTAAATTGAAAAACATCTGGGCCCTTTCTGCTGGCAAAAGTGGCACTTCCTTGACCTCAGAGCAGATCCATCTACTTGAGCTCCAGTGCAGCCTTTTCACCAGCTCACCCCTAATTTTCCACTCTTTGTGCAATGACCCCCAGGAGGCAACCTCACACCCCTGGGCTGGGAGTGGACGGAGACATGGAGCCATGAGCACGGGGAGAAAGCAATTTTAATGGCATCAGGCCACCACCTATGTTGTACTCCCCGGTGTTCAGGGCTGGGGATGAGGTGTGGTCTCCATTTTCTGTAGCTGGAAATAAAAGACAGTTTTCCCCCAAGAAAGACGAAGGGAAGAAGCAGGGGAGAAATAAGCTTTCAGTAGAGCAACAGCAAGATGCCAGCAAGCCTAATGGGGACATTTTTCTCTGTGCTGCATAGAAAATAGAGGTAAAACTTTGCATGGGACTTATTAGCAACACCTTACAGGAGGAAAAGCTGTCTGAGATGATGGGGGCAGGGCCCAGAGGTGGTGGAAGATGGGAGACACACATGGTACTGCAGACCAAGAGCTGGCCTACACCAAGCCCCATGGGACACATGGTATGGAGATGTAGGATCAGGCCAGGCTGGCACATTTGCACCATCTATGCCACATCCACCCCACTCCTGGGGGGCACCCCCCTTCCTGATGCCGAGCTTCTCTGCCAGGGCACCGCACAGCACAGGATGTGGAGGTTTGGGCGCCCGTATGCTTTCCCATCTATTTACTTCATGTGTGCGGGCAGGGGCTATTTTTGGTTTATAGCCTCTTTGCTGCAGCCAGTATCTGTCAGCGGGACATGACGTACAGCGCTGTGTGATGGCTCTGCTCCCTGTGCTCCCCCTCATGTGGCAGGAATGCCTCTTGTTTTCTCTCCTCCGGACCGCGTCGGAGCTGAGAGCATCCAGCCGGGCCAGCTTGAGGCACAGGCAAATCAGGCAGCTGCCCAAAGCAGCCCAGGCCTCCCTGCTTGCGCCAGAGTACTGCAAGACTGGTGGGCTCCTGCCACCAAGGGAGAGCTGGATGCACAGCTGCCTGCACCAGCAGCAACCGGAGCCGCACATTGAGAACTTCTCCCACTCCCCGTCTTTGCCCCGACTCTCCTCCTGAGGACCAATGGGCACAGGTTGAAAAGCTCTGAGCTGGATTTGGCCCCTGCCACACTGCTTAGACTTAAAGGTCTGATGCTGCAAGGTGTTTTTTGGGGGTTTTCTCCTGTGTCCAAGTCCCACATCCTCCATCCATAGCTCACTTCTGGATGCAAAGCCTACAACCTCTCAGAGGATAAGTAACCCCACAGCCAACTGAACATCATGTGCTTGTGTTGATCATGGCTAAAATTCCTCCCACTTCAAGTATGCTGAGCCTGGGGTTTGGCCATATCGATGGCTTGGTAGAGCTGGTGGAGACAGAGGAGAGCTGAGCTGGTGCAGGACTTTGTCCTTCCTCTGGCCATGCAGAGTACCATGCAGAGGGGCAGGCACCATTGAGGGGCAGGCAGCCTGGTCCCCCGGGTTCAAGGTGGTCCTGCAGTGAGCACCTGCAACTGTGCAGTCACTGGGATGCTCTTCTCGCTTGCCTCATCCCTGGGGTTCCATGGAGACACTGCTGAACTCATCCTAGACCTGCAGAAAATGGGACTTGCTGGGGTTTATCCATTGAAGTCTCCACTTTTTCACACTCATCCCACCGACCACTTCAATCGGGATGGCTGAAAAGCCACCAAACACTTGATTTGTTTCTTTACTTGCCTTCACCCTCTTGCTACCACATTTTCCCAGCAGGACACAAGCAATGCTCCCAGCCCTGCCTACATGCCCGTGGCTGCCTGCCTGCCCTGTGGGGCTGCCTTTGCCCAGCCCCTCTGCAGGCAGCTCAAAACCATGCCCTTCTGCACAGGCAACGCCAAATTGTACATGAGCTGGCGAGGCCTCCTGCAAGGCAGAGTTATACTTGCTCAGGACCAACATCAGTGCCTGAAGCCTGGAACGAGTGCATCAAACTCATGGAAAAAGTCTTTCCCAACCTGCATCAAGCTGAAGATGGAAACACAGGAGCACATTTTTGTCTCCTTTTGTGGATTTTAAAATCGAAACGACATGTCCAAGCAAAGTTGCTTTTACCTGCCAGGGAAGATCTGGCCATGGTATATGTCACCTTCTGTGGCTACGCAGTGCCGATCTCCTGCCTGCTGCTGGTCACTGGACCTGAGCCTCTGACTCCCACATCTCCAAATCTCCAAAAGGAGTTTCAACAACATTTACATCTAATTGCAGATGCCACACTCTGGCAGTATCTAATGTTTCATGCTTCTCATGCAATGGGTGTTGTGTGCTACCAAAACAAGACAAATTAAAAATGCTCATAAAATAAACAAGAATGGTCCTCTGTGTTCCTCAAAATAATAATAAAAAAAGGCGGTGGTTTAATGAAGAATGGAGTCTGTTGCTCCTGACAGCAAAGACTCATACCTGGGGCTTGTTTTAAAGAAGGCTCAGCCCAGCTGTTGCTAGTACAAGGCTGCATTTCATGCCCATTGATGGTTGTTCATACATCTACATTCCCACAGTCCATGCACAGCCCAATAAGTTGCCATCCAAACAAGCACCCCACAGTTAGGTGGTGCCTGGCCAGTTTCCAGGACACCAACCAGTCTGAGGAGCTTCATTTTATGCCTTCTCTTCTCCCAGCAAAGACCCAACACCACAACATCCATGGGGTCAGCAGCCATGGAGGGTTACCATGACCTACAATGGGACTAGCAGTCTTATGGAGGGAGTGTCTTTGGTACTGTGTCTTTGGTACTCCTGTAGTAAAGGGGAAAGGGGTTAAGAAAGCAGCCCTGGCACACAGAAGATGCAAAGTTTTGTGCCTGAGCTGCTCCTTGAGTATCCAAAGAAGCTCATCCCAGGGCAGGACCTCTCTGATGACACGCAGCCCTGAGCACTGTGGCATCCCATTGGTATCAGTACATTCACGGTGCAGCTCAATATCCCCTTCTTGCATTAACAGAGCAGGGCTGTATTTTGGCAGAGGGTTTGTGACAGCTCCAGCTGCTCTGCCTGGCTGTCCATCTCAGCTCCAGCTCTGAGACCCCAGACCCCTCCTTTCTGGCCCAATCCTTCCTGGCGCTGAGCATAGAAGAAGTGCAGGCAAAAACAGGGACATGCGGCACCGAATCTCACCAGTCATTTAACGCCTCAGCAGGAAGAGCTTGGTAACAGGCTGTTATCTTTAGCAGAAAGCAGCAGTAGAAAGGAGACACCAGGGCTAGTTCACCAACCCCAGGTCACCTCCCTGGCCAGTGCCGTTATCAGTTATCAGTGTCTGCAGCTCTCCAGGTGCTCAGGGAACAGAGATACTCCTCACCACCTACGGATCATCTTACCCACCCACCGAAAACCGGAGTCAGCCAGGTGCCACTGCCCATCAGTACATGCCAAGGCTTTTGCCAGCCAAGGTTTGAGCTGGGGTGTGAGCCACCTCCCTGAACCATGCTGATTCACCCCAAAACAGGCCTTCCCTCTGTCCACCCTCCCAGTGCAGGGAACATGTTGCATCACCCCCACCCTTCCCCTCTGCTTGTTTCTGATGGATCATGGTGACCTTTTCAACATATTTCCATAATAAAAATTTATTATTTATAATAATAAAGTGCTATCTGAATGGGCCTCTTGCAAAAAAACAGCATAAACCAAAGCAATTTGGGTAATGATGGCCTTTTGGTTTGGTTTATTCTGCATCAGACTCCATAGATGGCAACTCTGGAAGTTTCCCAGACCTTCACAGTAGACCTTGGAACTGTCTCTCTGATTTATTGGTTGTTTCACAACACATGCATTTCTCCTATATAATCCTGGTGTTTTGCTTATAAGCCATATTATAACTGGGAATCAATCTTCTTTATTTGAATGTTTAGGACAGATTCACACATCATTTTACCATTAATTAGAATAGACTCAGCCTAGCAGATCTTTCAGGTTTCAAGCCTGGCTGTGGTGTTTTGGTTCTTTGCTGCTGCCGGCGTCACGTGAAAAAATCACAGACTTCAGGGCTTTCTGTTGCGGCTTGAGGAAGAACACAGGTTGTTTCATCACGGGTTGCGAGACATGTGTTACCCGGCTCATTAATTCACAACAGTTCTTGTTTTCTCTGCCTTTTTCATGCTGATCTGATACATTTGTGAAGTCCGGGGTTGTACTGCAAGTGATTAATGCTGCAGTAAAGTCTAATAAACTGAGATTCCAACAAAAAGTGTGAAAAATGTAATCTCTAATGTTCTGAAAGCTCACATATGACAAAACCCATAAATCACCCTAGAAGTAGTCATTATGGTGAGTTACTAACTAGATTATACAGCTGCATTTGTCATAATTTCCCATTACGTAGAGAATAAACCTATCAGCCTGATTTATGGCAGAGGGCTTCACGATATGGGAACTGGGACCTGTGCTGTTCTGTGGCAAACGAAGAGAAATGTTGTGTCTGCTCAACTGCAGGATGGAAAAGGCAGGAGGGGAGATCTTCCCTTTTGCTCCCTGTCATCTGAAGGCACCAATTCAGGGACAACACGTGCATGGAGAGGAGGCAGGCTTATGCCCATGGAACGGCAAAAGAGAGCATCCACCAACCTGCCCCAACACCAGCAGCAGCAGCAGAACATGCTCTCCACAAGAAGTGTGAAGGGAGAAGCTGGGAGGTCTTTTGGGGGGACCAAGGTTGGTCATGGGGAAAGTGGGTGCTTTAGTCATGTCTGAGCATACGTTATCTCCAAGACCCCTTATATACACCAAACAGTCATGCCTTGAGCATGGAGCTAGGCAGAACCTTTCCAGTTTTATGGAGGAGAGAACAGGAAGGACTGGCTTGGGACAAAAATGGTCAGGTTCAGCCTGTAGAAGAGAATTTGGCCAACTCAAAGAAATGGCCGCATGAACAAGGGTAGGCTGCATTTCTCCAGAGGTCCAGTCTGCTTTTCAAACCACAGCAGAGTAAGTTACACCCTGCTACAGTGAACTCCGTATCACCATGCCATTCTGGATTGCATGAGAACATCTGCAGCAATTCGAGATAATTCCCAGCCCCTCCACAGAGGCAAACAGTGAGCTGAAGTGGCTGATTTACTAGCAAGCACAGCTGATGAAGGCAACATCAATGAGGACACTTGGCAAGCCTGGCTCCGTGCAACCAGAGCCTGCCTGTCTGTGGTGGTACAGCCTGTAATTAGCTAACACTCATCTGCTATATGCAGAAAGGATAAATATTGACAAACTTTGCAAGGGTCTCCATTTATTCGGCAGCTGCTGAAAGCACCAGGTGGTTTGGTAGCCTGGTGCATCTGTCTGCCACCGCAAGCTGCCACCCACCCCTACGACAGCCAAGAGCAAGGAAGAGGTTGCCCATGTCCTCTTCTTCTAATTAAATATCAGAGGGGCCGGGAACACAGATGCAAGGCTCAGAGCAGCAGTGTGAATTCCTCTTTGCCTCAGTTTGCTGCTAGAGATCAGACACTGGAAGCTGCTAATGCCTACACAGAAGGGACTGGAGCACTGGATTTTGTTGCTTGGTTCTTCCAAGACTTTGGGCAGGTCTCCTTGGTCTTCTGTATCTCAGCTGATCACCTGCAAAAAGAGTGGAGGAAAGACTGCTATTTCTGACCCATCCAAATGAACCCACAGTCACCATGTTTAGCTGCTGAGATCCTCTTTCTGGAGCACCTCAGAGCAATGGGGAACCTTTTTTTTTTTTTCAGATGGACCAGCTACAGGCATCCAACCTTAAAGCTCCCCACAATCCTTCTCCCAAAGGCCAGGGAACCAGAGAGGGCAAGAAACCTGAATAAGCACTTATGCTTTTCTAGTTGTGGAGAATCAAAAGCACTTTGTGGGTTGTGGGAGGAAGGAGCTGACAGGCCAGAGTAAGCCAGGAGCTCAGCGGCCATGGGCCAGATGCCCAGAGCTCCTACACTCCTCCGAGAGTCTCCTACCATGGCCTCAACTGTTTGAACACCCCAGAAAGAGCCCAAACGTGCAACAAAAGAGGTTGTGTTTGTCTCCCGGGGGGGTTCTGCTGATAGCCACTGTGCAACAGGCAAATGCAATGAAAAAAACAGTGACCTTAAAGGCGATGGGGATCCCTAGGTGCTGTAACTCAACAGGTTCCACAGTCCCAACGCTCTCATGGGCCATGTTGCCAGATATTGGGTGAAGCGAAACAACATGGCTTTTTGGTTATTTATGGAGGACTCTCACCTCTGTGTCACTTTCTGAGGGCAGAAGAAGCACGAAGGCGCTCGCAAAACAATGGGACAAAGGGAGATGGAGGTGAGCCATGCTGCCACCCCTCTGAAAGCTAGGAAAAGGTCTTTCAAGAGTGATCCCCAAAGCAAGCACACGTTGTTTGTGCCTGCTCTAATGACAGCAAGCACTAGCAACAGGTAAGTGTAACCTGAGCAAAGCGCCTTACCTCTGTGACACCTGGATTGCTAGACGTTATCACTGAGCAACACTTTGATCTACCAGGTGGGAACAAAATGAAGTGAACCCACATGTTTCTCAGGAGACTTCTCCACTCTGAACTCTCCTGGCCCACCTGAGCCCACCTGCAACATCCAGCTCCGTCTCAGATTCCCACCCCAGCAAAGCACCCATGGAGCTGAAATCTACCTTGAAAAACAACTGAAAAAAAATCAAACAGGAGAATAAACTTTCTTTTGTGGCAGCCAGGAGAGCTTGCTTTGGCCAGACAGCAGAGCCCTCTTCAGTCCAGCAGCAGGTAGTGAAGAGATGGTTGAACCAGTGTGACCTTGCAGGCACTGGCAATCGCCCAGTTGGGCCAAGCTGGGCTTTATCTGGTGCTTGGGTATAGTGGGCAGCAGTGCCTTTGGGACATAACCAAAAGCACCCAGTCATCGAAGCTGTCACCATAGACAGAAGACAAGGATCTGTCAAAACCAGAGGGTGGGAAATGCATCATATAATTACAGATTCTAATTCTAGGAGGAAGTATTATTTCATGGAGAAATCTTGGGGTGAAGGAGGAAAAAAAAGGGGAGAAAGAAAGAAAACCCACATTCTGAAGCTAATAAATAAAAAAGTGATTTAAGAAAACATGTCATCATGTGACAAGGTAGTTTTTCTTGCAAGCAGGTGCACCGCAGTTTTAGAAATATTAAATCTTAAGAGGTTTGCATTGCACAATAAATGGCAGCCAGAAAGCATGTTGATGTTTTTTGGCAGTGTTTCAGATGTCATGGTATTTTTTTTTCTTTAAAGCTTCCATCAGCAGGAGGGAAAGCCGTGCCAAGGAAAAGGAATCAAATCTGGATGCAGCAAGACTCGCATTCAGACAGAGGCTCCCTGCCAGATGCTACAGGGCCAAATCGGAAACAACCACATTGAGTTCATTACGACAACTGCATAATCAAAAGCCTGCATAAAGGCAAAAAAAATTTAATCTATTTAATACTTAGCTAAATTCTCAACTGTTGAAATAGATTTGAAGAAAAATTCATCATAATCCCCTCTTCCTGTTAAGAAATTCCTCCTTCTTCTCCGAGACGTCCATGAGGTGGCAGGAGTGCACTCTCTGCCGATGGCCGAAGGGACCACGGCACGGGTGCCACTTCCACACCGGGAACTTCACTCCAGCTATGGGCACTGCTGAGAAAACACTGATTTATCTTTCTGTGTATTGCTGCTGGAAAGAAATGAGCAAGTGGCACCAAAGGTCACATCTTCAGAGAAGAGATCGACTGATACCAGCTTCCCAGAGAGGCTGGGAATGGCTCCATTTGCTCCTCTTGCTTTCAGGCCCTCTAAAGTGTTTTGGGTAATACAACCCTGCTCACTGTAGACCCTGGGTCTACATGCTTTTCCCATGCTGTGCACAGGAATTTGTGAACAGGCACTGAGAAACTGAAAGAGTGCAATGAGAAAAGGACCCGGACATCCACCAGAAAGAAATCTGGAGGCTGGGATTTCTAAATCACAGCCCTGGCATTTATGGTTGGGGGTGACTATAGAACCAAACCCTCGGGGATGTCCCAATTTTCAGCTCTGTTTACAATCCTGAGGCCTCTACACAACTGGGGCACAGCTGCAAGCCCACCTCTGGTTAGGCAGGACCCATAGCAGCCCAGCTTCTGCGCACCAGGCCAAAGGATGGGCTGGCAGTTCTGCAAGCACTTCCCTTAGCCAGGCTGCAGAAGTGACATCCCAACAAAAAACTGCTCATGGCAGCTGAAAAGCACCCAGCTGCTCCAACAGCTTCAAGAGAGCACGATGCATGAAGGAGCTGCTCTTTGCATGCTCAAGGGTCTTCAAACCAGGAGGTCTTCCACTCTTTCACCCACTGGTTTGCCAAATCCATGCTCAACTGATAAAGTCATGTACAGTTGTTGCAGTTTTGCATGGGGGGAAAGGGTTCATGTGCATACGCTGTCTCTGTGAAGGATACAACCACTTCCACACCAGGTTCATGTTTGCTCAGAGACCCTCAGATCAGGTCCTACCAGGATCGGAAGGCAAAAAGAACTCCAGCAGCCTCACACTGGGTCCTCTCCAGCAGCGGGTGTAATTGGGACATTACAGCCAACATCTCTTCCCACTGATCTGCTCACTGCATCTGCACTGTAGGAGCAGAGCTGGGCCAGTTTTTCTGCGCTCAGAGCTCCCTCTGCATCTGTGAGTTCACACCGACGTGCACCTCCAACGTGCACCACTGCAATCGAATATGTGCATGAGTCAGCATGCGTGTCTGCCTTGTACTGAGCAGCAGGGGCTGGGGGCAGAGAGGACACTGAGGGGGACCCAAAAGCCTCAGAAGATCTGTATATTTTAGCAGAGCAAAGGCTCACTCTTTCTCCAGTGTCCCATCTCACAGCAGGCACTGCCCAGCACGCAGTAGAGCTGCATTCCCAGGGACATCACTGCAGCCTGCAAACAGCTGTGCTGCAGGGAGATACTGCCCTCTGCAATGACCAAGAGATGACGTTGGTTAACTTTTCTCAATGTCTCCTTTAATCTTCACATAACCTGAACTTCCATTATCTCCTGTCCATTGAATCCTTTGCTTCTAAATCTTCCTTAACCACCTCCTGGCTTTCAAGCTTTGCGGTTCATCATCCCTAATATGATCTACAAGATGGCTTTCCTGTTCTCTTAATTCCCTCTTTCTTCTGCATGGTACATCAATTGGTATTCTAGCTCCTGGTTGCAGAACCACTTTCATATTGAGACACACAGCCCCAATGCATCAGATTGCACAGGTGAATCGGCTCGAGAAGCTGATGTTTGCCTGCATCCATGGACAGTTATCTTGCTGGTTATAGATAATGCCCAGAAAGCAAGGGGACAGGAGCAGTGTGAATCCACCAATATATGAGCTCTACTACCTGGCTCCTGAGAGCCCACAGAGCCCCGGGGGCAGCAAGGGGACATCAACAGGATACAACAGTTTTGAAGATGAGGGGAGAGTGAGGCAGGAATTGTCCCTTTCTCGTGAGGACCATATCGTTCACAAGGTTAGTGGCCCATTTACAAACAACGTGCAAACCCACAAGACCTGGCCCTCAAGAGAGCTCTAATCTTGAATTCTCAACCTGACTGGAATCACTGCTGCTCCCTTTAGTGTTTAAATGAATTATTAGAAAACCTCTGCCAAATGCATAAATCCCATCATAATGCCCCCTGATGTCAGAAGGAAGGTGCCTGGTAACGTTACTGGTCTTTGGATCAGAAGAGCAGCTGCAAGATATTAACCAGCAGGCTCAGAAATTCATCTTTGCTTTAACTTGGTCTAAACCGTTGTAAATAACTCACGATAGGTCAGGGAAAAAAGAAGCTAACAGCTCATATCTGGCTGTGTTCCCCTGTCCTATAAAATAAGCTTACGGTCTTAAGAAAGAGGAAAGCTCACTAAACAAATTCACCTAGAGTGGTGGTAGTTTCCATTCCACAAACTGAACCATTCAAGAAGCACAGAAATCACACGATGATTCTTCACCTTTTTCCACGGCTGATAAAAATTTCCTCCTTGCTCTGTTCAGTATTCCCACTGCGGCTGTTTCCTACCACCTCCTGATTGCCAAGAAATCCCTCCTGCTCCTGCGAGAAGCACGACAGCTCCTAGGAACTACCTGCTCATGGCATGTAAAAGCAAGGTGGTACGGGGAGGAGGAGCAGGTACATTTTCTCCTGGCAGGAGATACGGGCAACGTGGCCTTCTTGGTGGGGTACAAGGCTTTAGGGGGGCAGGTCTGTCCTAGCTTGGGGTGTGGGTGAATCATTCCACATTCCTCTAGCTCCAGTTGTGTCCACCAGCATCTCAGAGTGCCACAATAACACAAATCATAAGCCGAATACCTTCTTATTTTGTTCTCTAAGGTAGTTCTGAAGCAGCAGGTGCTGTTACTTGGCTCAGCTGAGAAATTGTTTGGTGTTGCAGCAGTTTGTGTCATGATTATCACCGCCCCAACTAGGAAAACAACGGCTCAGCAGGGAAATACAGAGCTGCAATGGAGTGAAGGTAGCTGCACATCATGTGGAGATCTTCCACAGGCAGAAATATGGAAATATTAGCATATTTTCCATTATGCAAAGGACAGGATTCCCGTGCGGCATTGGCATATGCTGAGCAGCTGTGAAAGGCGGGGATTGAGTGTACCATGCTGTCACTTCTGGGGAAAGCAGCCAAATGCATTGACACTTTTCATGTATGCTGGCTCTAGACCAAACGGCTTTATAGCAGGATTTCCAAATTACCACCTTGACCACCGCATGTGTTTCTTCTATGGTCTTAAAATCCACCTATGTAAATGCTCATTCCTTTCTTCTACCAGGACAATTAATTTTTGCCCTGAAACTCCACTTTTCGGTTCTCTGGCCTCCGTGAGGATCTTAACAAGGCTGAGAAATCTCAGGCCTCACACTGTCTGCATCCAGGGGTGTTTAACTCTGCATGTGAATCATCTCCCAACCCTCAGCGAGGGCAGCACTCGTGAGAGCAGCCCTGCATTACAGACCTTTCCAGAGCCAGAGCCCAACTGAATCGAATTGCAGAGACGAAGGGCATCCTAGGGCTTGCTTAAACTGCTGCTGAAATGTGGTCTCTTCTGGAATGAAACACAATCACCGATTAACAACACACACAATCGGCCGTTTAAAGCGGCAAGTGAAAGAGTACAGCTCCAAGAGAAATTGCAGACAGAAGTGGTCGTGGCATGAGGGGGGCAGAGCATCTGGCTGCAGATCTCTGTTGAATTAGGTGTTGGAGCAGACTAGATCATAACAACAGTGTTAAACCAGATGCACTGCTGTTTTCCTATCAACAGGGATTACATTGGTTAAACCATTTATTTGATACTGACTAATCGAGGAAGGCTCAGAGGAGCTGGGAAATGGAAGGGGTAATCAGATATTCCGGAGCTCGCCCGCTCAGAGCGCACACGCAAAATGTTCAAAGCCAAAGCGGTGCAGGTGCATATTCCCAAATGCAGACTCTTGTCTTGTGCGATTTAAAACTGGGTTGGCAAATGACTCAGTTTTCCCTGGGAGCTACTGTGACTGCAAAAAACTTCCCAGACTCCAGCTGCCATCTCGTGGTCGAATGAGACATCTTAATTTTTTGCCTTCTGACCTACCACTACTCATGGCTCCAGCAGTACTTTTCCAGGATTGGTAACGTCAAAAATTCCGGGAAATGTTTTCCCCAGGAAAGTCCTGGTTGGAAGCATCATGTTCCAAAATTGCAGTGGTTTTGACCTTTTCACCACGCATTAGAGAGGATACTTTATTTTCCACCAAGCGACATTTGAAAAAGGTGGACTCCAAGGGAGTAGGGGTGTTTAACATTGCTTGTCATCCTTGAAAGCTCCAGGGAATTTCAAGCAGCATTCAGCAATACACTCAGGTTTGAACTTTGCTGCTGTCTTCTCCTGACTCCTGGTTAACACCCTCTGGCCCAGCCACCCCAGGCAGGGAGGCTTCAGAAGGCTGTAGGGTCTGCAAAGCCCGCAGGCCAAGCTACAGCACACTGCAGCCCCTCCGAGTTGGAGACACTGTTTGTTGGCTCCTTTCTCTGAGCACTTGCTCCAGCCCTGCTCCGTGCAGCAGATCTCAGAGCCGTCTGCAGCCCCAGGAAAACCAGACAAGCTTTGCACAAAATCAGAGGTCCATCTGCGCAGAACAGCTTGCAGTACAGAGAGTCCCGGGGTAATGTCCTGGCTCCAGCAAAACTGATGGGAGTTTGGCTGTTTTTTTTCAGCAGGACCAAGCTTTTGTCCCTGTTCTTTTTTCCAGACTCACTCAATGTGACTCAGAGTGTCGGTGGGACTTAGAGGTGCTTACGGGGTTACTCTGTGCATAAAGCAAGATACATTCCCAAAGCTGATCTGGTCTAGCTATTAGCTGATGTGCACAACCACCATGTCATACTCTGCTCCCTTGTCCTGTTGCATGTCATTGTGGCCAGCAACCACCTGACTAAAAAGCCTGTTCAACTCAATCTCCTCATGCTTAATGACATCTGTGTGGTCACCGTTGTAAAGCCCTGGGTTCCTCAGACACTGTGTACACTGAATAAGCCCATGGCACCTGTGCATTGACATGAGATGTGTTTGGTACAATCTAAAAAAATAGCTGATGGTCCACCAAGACACTTCCTTCAGCTGGTACTTTCTGGAGGCAACTGCAAAGGGAGCACATGTCCTGTGCATGGTCCATCACTCCTACAAAAGTTCATGTATCCTGCTTCCCAACATCATCTCTTGGCTATGTCTGGTCTGTCAGCTATAGGTCTGTACCAGTCCGGCAGCAAAGCTGGTGTCCAGTGCCAGGTACCTGAGTGGTTCTAGAGGCAGCAGGTTGCTCTAAATCATGTCTTCTCTGGGGCGGCACTGTGTAGGACAGAGCATGCTGAGTTGATCCAGAGTTACCTGACATGCTGGGTTTTCTACAGAGAAATTAAACTTGAGAAGTAGGTCCTTCCCCAGCACTGACAAAACCTGAGCTCTAGCAAGAAGCTTGTGTACCATCAGATTAAACTGTTGAAATATTTATTTTTGGACTTAAAGTCTACACATTAGCTCTATTAACTTTCTTCAGCGCAGAGGAAAGGGAGCCTGCTTGCAGCACTGCTTTATGGATGTCTAGAGAAGGGCTTGCCTTAGCTGACTACACTGTTATAAATGTGCCGCACCAGTAACTCAAGAAATAACCAAGATGGGGTGTTTGTGTCTCATCTTAGAGAGGTAAGGCCAATGAGGAAGAGCTTGTCTGCTGGTACACTCTATACTTCATGTGGCTTGCCACATCTCTAGCTGTCAGGCAACGTCCAGCAAACATTTGCCATTTTCAACCATTGCTTTGTCGTGTACAACTAAATGGTGGTGCATGGCCAGTCATGTAACACCTCCCCAAGTGCCACTTAACTCCTGGGACAAGACTCTTCTCTGACGCCAAGGGCTAAGGGCTGGCACCAAATTTAAGTTCTAGACCTGCATCTCCTGGCAGTCAATCCAGGCCTACAAAAAACACTCAGAAGAGCACTTTTATTTTGAGTGTCTCAAAACCAAAGCAAGGATCATGTCCTAGCAGGACCCCTGGACCAGCCATTACTACAAAATGTTAATGGCTGTGTTGTGTAATGTCCTTCTGTATCAGAAGAGGCCACTTACCTTTTATACACTTTTCTCATTTGGAGTAGATTTTGGATCAAATCTTCACATCATATGTTAATAATAAAAGCCAAAAAGTTTTCCCCTGAAAAACTGGCATCTGCAAACAACAAAATGGATGGGGCCTACAGGCTGAAATGGGGCAGTGAATGTGTAAGGAGAGAAGAGGTCACTTAAACTAACTTCTAATGCCCCAGAGAGCTAGACTCTGTTATCTGTCTTCACTATTAGGTCAGATTTCATTGTCCAGCTCATGGGGGCTGGAGTAGGTGAGATAATGGAAGAATTCAAGTAACATAGGGCCCAGTGTGTGCACCCACATGAGGAACTACCCAAAAATATCTGCTTTGGGCTGCAGGAGCAGGGTCCTCCCAACTGAGTGCCCAGGGCGGACAATCCCAGGCTGGGCGCCGTATGAGCACGGCTGCACATGCCAGGACCCAGGTGGGTGCTGGAGGAAGAATTGCCAGGGACCTGTGCCAAAGCCCATAAACACCTCTGTGCCAGAGGTTTAGTCACATCCCCAGCAAACCAGGTGCACCAAATATTTTGGGCTGAGCCCTGATTATTGCTTCTCACAGGCTCAATCAGCCAGCTTGCTGTTTGTGTGGGGCTGATGCAAGTTTCCTGTAATCTCCTTTGCATCTCACACTGGCCAACCAGTCCCTTCTTAGCTCAACCTGCTTCCAGATCAGATAAAAGCATATTTCATGTACGTTGGTCAACTCGGAGATAAGAATCACACCGGTAAGAAAGGATGTCAGCTGCCAGGTAAACTAGGTTTGTAGCAGCATTGTGCTGCAGGAATGATTAAAAAAACCCTCATACAACACCAGAGAACTTGTCTTCAGGACAATAGCTAAAGTTTCAAAACACAAAATATCAGCAAAAAGGTTTGACAGGGCAGTTCTGTCCTCTGGTTCTTTTGTTCTGCCATTGGTCTTGGCCATGAGATCTCATCCTCTCCTGGTGATTCCTAACCACTACCACAACTCCAGCAATACCTGAGCTGAGGTGCTGGTGAGCTGTGAGGACCTTCTTTGAAGATGTGGGTGCACAGCTCATCAGCACATGTTTGGCTTTGTGCATCTGGGCTGTGGAGCTTAAAAAGTTGGCGCTCACAGGTGGAAGAGGGAAAATCTGTCTTTTTTCCATTCTCTGTCTGGATTTGGTGTGAAGGTTTAATCAAGTTCAGGCCTCTTAAGGTGCTTACAAAGTCAATGCCAAGGCTAGGCACAGGCTGCCTAAGTAGCTGCTGAGTGCCTCTGCGTGTTTCCCAGCAGGCTTGTGCAACAGATCTGATGTTTTTCAGCAACAACGGTGGGGAACCTCTTCCTTTCTCAGGGCAAAATAGGCTTTACTAACACATTAGCCAAGATTTGATTGTAAAACTGTGGAAGAATGAGCCATGTGATCATGGCTGCATGAATGAAATTCCAGTCTGTAAATGCTCGGGCTGCAGACTCCCCACCCTGGTTTACAAATTTTCTTACACCATGATCGTGCTCTCGTCTCGTACTGGCAAACGGCAAGACTGGGGCCACAGTCAGTTTACTACACCAGGTTCTGGTATACAAACTGTGTCCTTTCCAAAGGGTTTTCGTAGCAAGCTTGGTCTTGCCAGGTGCCACACATTCCCGGTTCCCATGAATTTCAGAGGAAGCACTTGGCAGTTTGCAGAACTTGGCTCATACCATATGAAGGAATGTCTCAGCATCTGTGGCACTTGGATTAGCAGACTTCGTGCTGCCAAGCAGAGCTGAAGCCGACTCCTCACATCTTTGATTAGATCAGCCTCAATCCGATTAACATTGCCTAATAAGAAAATTTTAATCTATGGTCACTGACCTTCAAGAAATTCCATACGATACAATTTTTGCACTGAAAGTAAGCTATATGCTGTGTGCAGAGCAAGGATTTGGGTGTGGTTCCAGTTCCTCAGGACTATTATGCATTTCTCATTATTATACACTGCAGAGGATGTCTTTAGGACATTAAATATCTTAGGAAGAAAATATCTCACAAAAAGAACGGTTCTAATTGCTTATATATTTCTTTTCTTTCATTTAAACAGTCAGATTCCTTCAGAGACCAAAGGTAAATCTGAAAAGCACAGATTTTGTGTGTGAGCCTCAGCTAAGTACTGGGTTTTTGTAATTGGACCTATTACTAAAATTTCTATATTGATTTCTAAAGGCACTCACTGTATTATTTCCCAGTGGTGTTTCACAGAAGCTACACGACATGAAAAAATCAGCATTTTGCCAACAGTGATGAAAGGCTGTGTTTCCATGAGCAGTTTTCTCCACCAGTGGGCAAATCTGGAAATGAAAATGTGGAGATGGGATGGGAAAAAAAGCAGCGTTTCATCATCGCAGCATAAGTTTGAAAAGACTGCTTTTAATGATGCTTGTAAGTAGCCACAGGGGACAGGAAGTTTAAATCTCTGATCCCTCCATCACGTCCTTTTGGACAATGTTGGATGCACGGTCACTGCAGATGGGTTCCAAATGCTTGGGATGGTCTTACTGCAGAAAAACTAGCAAACTCTAGGGGGAAAAAAAAAAAAAAACAAAACAAAACCAAAACCAAAACTCCTAAGCCAGTTATTTAAACACTTGGCAGCTTTTTATCAATCAGTGTATATCTAACACAGAAATGCAGCCAGCTTAGCTGTACTTACACATGTCTGAACTTGCCTTTTGCAGAGCATGGACAGAGTTGTGCCTTGTCTGAGCTGCTTGAAAGGTCTGTGCATTAACCTCCTCTCTCCCAAGCATTCATGTTCTCCTCCTGCTAAGAGGGGAGAAGGATGGGCCAGAAATGGGGCTGCAGGAGACACGAGCCCTTTCCCTCAGCCCTTTTCTTGTAGTGCTGTTTTCATCATGCAGATTTTTCCCCACCCCTTCTTTAAGAGGGGCCATAAAGACAGATGTGAGAGAGGGAACAGCTGTTATTTGTGCAAAGTTCGCACTGCCAGAAGGCTTGGAGAGCAGCTAGATACCTTCTGATCTGGATTCACATCCAGACTCTGCAAGAGCCCCATGTGCCCTCCCACAAACTATTCAATCATCCAAAGCCTCACTTTTCTCTCTGCCAACATCATCTTAAAATACTTCCTTTTACTTGATTTTTTAGTTTCTCCTTAGAGCTTGCATATTTTGGGGGGCAAACACGGTTGCACCTCTCTCTTTAGCACCACACCCAGCACAGTGGTGCTCTGTTTTGGCTAAGGCCTTTAAATTATTCATAATCATATTTATTAAGAGCTATTAAAGCCTCCTGGACAAGCTAGATATGTTCCAACATGACCAGGCAATTCTGAATCGTCACCTATGTCATTGCTAAAAGGGGGGGAAAGCATGATCCAAAATAAACGAGCATCAACGTGTGCAAATCAAATCATGAGACAAAAGCCATTTCAGATCCTAAAGAACAATTAACCAAGCAGTGCTTCACCTGCCAGGCTGAAATCAACCCAGAGGGAAGCTTCAATTCCCCAAATTCGCTGCCTGGAGTCTTCTTTCTACATACACTAAGATAGTCTCTGAGGGGTTGCTGTGGGGTTAAGGAAGGAGCAGTCTGTATGGAGATGTGGGTTGCTGTGGGGTTAAGGAAAGAGCAGTCTGTATGGGGATGCTTTTCATGATCTGTGCTGACCCGTGGCATAAAGAGGTTTGTTTTCATGGTGGCTGTATGTGCTCTTTGCATTGCCCCATCTCACCGTCCCCTGGCACTGAGAACCAGCTTGGTGCCTGCCAGCTCCCAGGGGAGACCTCCCTCCTCCTGGGCTCCCTTGTCTCATCTTGCAGGAGCAGAGGTGGTGAGAGGGCTGGGTGATCGGTGTGGGGCAACCCTTCCTTCACCAGTTTCGTGGCTCCAGGGTGCTGGATGGGGGATGGCCGCAAAGAGCCTGCTCGGACTTTTGCAGTGTGGCTGAAGGAAAACCCACAGCAAGGTCAGGGAGAAAAGACCCCATGTCATCTTCAGGGTGGAGGGGGCAGCTGCTAGAGGTGTGTTAGGTGCCAACTGTTGAGTAAAATAAATAAATCAAGAGGAGCTGGTCCTGAAGCACATAGAAGCTCCTGGAAAGGCTCCTGCTGCCTTGCCTGAATCAAACCCTCAGAGATGCTCACTAATGAATTCACATCAAGTCAAAGAATCCTTCCACTCGAGCACTATTGACTGATTTATAAAAGACACTGGCATCTGGAGGTGAAAACAAGGAGCTTCTCCTGGCTGCTTTGAGGAAAGTGATTTCAAACTGACCTGATGGAGTGAACCCATGAAGGGGGCAAGCTTCAGAGGAAGAGGGCACCACCGAAAACACAAGCAGCAGCCTACACCTGGAGAGCTGAGCTCTGTGTGGGGAGCATTTTGTTCATGCTGAGCACAGACACAGAGCTGGGTATTGTTCACTGGCACGTCCATGAGCCAAAGCATCCACAAGCCACATAAAGAGAAAAAGCTGGATGGAAGAGAAAGGGAGGCAGCACGGCCCTAAGAGAAAGTCACAAGGTGGAGGGTAGTTTTTTCTAAGCATAGCATTGCTGTTAATTTAGATGGAATAAATGAGCTTGAGCAGACCACAAAAATAAGGGAAAGCTACTTGGTGAAGGCTTTTTTGCACCAGTGATTGCCATGAAGGGACCGATAAAGGAGGAAGGATAGCATGTTTGCAGTACCTGTATTTGCTTGTGTAGCTGTACCCAAACCTGTGGCCATGAGCCCACTGCTCAGAGGTTTTTGCAATCCTTGGCCTAAAAGCACACGGTGAAGATGCTCAGACCCTTATCAAAGCATGGACGTTTAATGATCAGAGCCACAAGGGGAAAAAAGCGATCTAATATTTTGATCCAGGTGATCATGTGAGACTTAACCAAATCCTACAAAAATCAGATTGTCAGAGTTAGCCTATGTTGTAGGCATTTAGTCTGCCATGTAATCCATAGGGGAGGCTGATGTCCTTGCTTCTGTTCTTGGTCCCACAAAGGGACAGAGTGTCTGCCAAAAAAAAAAAAAGCCCAGATCCCTGACTTTCCCCAGGCAGTACAAGCAATAGGCTCTTGCTTTCTTTTTAGAAAAAGGTGTGATGAATGCAAGATAAAGTAGAGAGAAAAGATGAATAAAAATAGAAATCACTGCTTGATTTCAACTGTCATTTGTGATTTGGCTGCTGGGGAAACAGACACTTTCCCATCTTAGCGGCAGCCCTGAAACCTGACACATTTTTGCTAGCTTTGGCCTCTTCCCTTGGATATTGCTTTTTCAACATCAGAAACAGTTACAACAGTTACAACAGTTGCAAAATGTGGATTCTTGGCTGGCTCTGCTAGGCCTTAGGAAAGGAGAAAAGGAAAGCATATGAAATCCATGGAGAAGAAAAAAAGCCCTCACAAGAATAGTAGCAAGAGGGGAAGTTGTGTCTCTCATTTTGAGCAATGTTCAGGGCACAGTAAAAGGCAGCAGAAAGGACGGTCACTTTTGCTGGGCTACTCTTACTGGGGTTTGTCTCAGGTACAAGGCAATGAAAGGTCCAAGACCAGCATCTTGATACGTGCCAGGGGCCCAGGACTTCATGGATGTGGAAGCCACAATGACAAAGCCTACTCAGTGCCACCCAGATGTCTCCCCCCAGAAATGTTCTTCTCTCCATTTTCTTAAGGACCTAAACAAAAAGCAGTGGACAAATAGACCCTCTGCTCAGAGTCTTATCTGCCTGGAGAGGTCTAATTGCAGCCCATCCACTTTGGCTGATTGTGCTTTACCTTCCCAAGCCATGATCTGCGATGCTGGCCACCCACCCAGGCCAGGAGGGGTGAGAATACAGAACGTGGTTCTGATTTTACCACCCCCACCCCCCCACATCAGGAACTGCTGACTTAAAATCACTGTAAAAAGAGAACGAGGCATGGGACATTACTGTCTGAATACAGATGTTCACATCATTAAACCTGTCATTACTCGTGCTGCTCAGCAAGCCAATTGCAGTGCTGACACCAGCTTTGGATACGTGACTCTATTATCAGAATCTCCCGTATGAAGTACAAAGCTCATGTAATATCCAAGTGATAAGGCCCTGTAAGAAAAACAAACCTTCAGATCAGGGCATGAAATCAGATGCAGTGAGAGTGACACATATGCTCATCCCTCACCCACCCAAAATGCCTCAGCCATACGGACGCAATTTGAGAGGGCAGGCACTTGTTTTCCAGTGCAAGTACCTGCTTGGGGAAGAGGGCAAGGATCATTAAAGACACCGCTGTTTTGCAGATCCACCCATTACAGCTGGCTTTACAAACATGGTGTACATGACTGGAAGCTTCTAGCTCACTTAGTTCACCTGGGGTGAGAGGGCTACAGTGACCTGGGACTTAAATAGCCAATAAGCCTTTTCCTAGGAAGGCTTTGGAAAGCCAGAATACTCTGGAAAGGGCCATGACTCAACCTACTGAAGAAGGGAAAATATTCTGAAAGGTTTCAATTACCACATTTATGCCAGCCCAGGGACAGATCCACAGGGCAGAAGCAGAAGGAAGGCAGTCCCCCGCACAGCCACATCATGTCCCCATCCACACCCAGGCAGGAGGTGCTGCAAATGCTCTTATATTTCACTATGCATTACATAAATGGGAAATTTTGGGATGGTAGGCTGATGTAAAAGAACGCAAATCTTTGGGAAGCAAAAGGTATATTTCACACTCAGATGGTTGCCTACCTCTGCAAAGAAATGGGGAAGAAATTTCTTCATGTGGCCTTTTAAATAATCTGAGTCCTTGGAAGATTTCCACCACAGTCAGATTTCCTACCACAGTCAGATTTTCTACCGCAGAAAGATTTTCCACATCAGATGCTTGTTCTTTCTTTTTATTCTTTTTTTTTTTTTTGATCCCCCTGTTCCATATGAGTACAGACTGTCTCATTTCAGCCCAGAAGACAGCAGCAATCTTGGATAATGTGAAGGCTAAATAAGTTTAACTGGAAAGATCTCACTCTCCGAGGCCCCTCTCCTGACTTTCCTTTCCAGGCCCTTTACTACTTGCTATAACAGTACTTCCACCATAAATAGAAAGGAGATCTCCTGCCTGCACCACTGGCCCGGGCTGTAGGAACAGTTGGCCTTCAGTCCCTCTCAGGCTTGCAAAACTACAGTTCAATCCATCTGCCAGACATGACATAAAAGAGGAGACCTTTTAACAGTACATTAGAGGAGAAGCGAATAAATCTGGCAACGGAGGCAGAACAAAGTAGCCGGAATATTCAGCAAAGAGCAAAACTGGAGTGTCCTGAGGCCCATAGGAATTGGAGGCTTATGATGAAAGCACTTTCCACGTAATGAAAAAAATGGGATATATTTATAGCTGGAATCTGGTCCTAGCTGTCACCTGACCGACAGACAGCTCCAGCCAGATGACAGCGCAATGTCTTTGCACATTACTGCTTTCCACAACCCTCCTGCGCGTTTTCACACATGCTACAGCCACAGGCAGCAAAGATCCCATTTTACCTACTAAAACCCCAGTCATAAGGACATTCCCTCGGGGCAATATGACGACGTCAAATGATCCAAGGTCACTCACCTACTATCATGCCTCATCTTACCAAGAGGTAACATTTGCATCTCTGCAGATATGTGGAGGCTTAAAGGTCTTCTCAATCAGACCCTATTTCAGTAAGATATTTAAGATAGTGCCTGACTTTATACGAGTATTTCCATTAGTGCTGTCATGCCTGAAGTTAAGTACGTCCCTCAGTACTTCCATCAAGGATGCAATGATGAGCGCTGCTACTCGGCTTTCCCAGAACAGCATGTACTGCGAGGACTAGGTAATATATTTTGTACCTCTTATGATTCATCATGCATAACAGTTATCTCAAGTTCTGGCTCTCAAGAGCCAGAAATACATCCCGTGGATTGTGATCAATTGACAATAAAAAACGCTCAGGAGGGGAAAGGATGAACCGCAGGGAGCGGGTGAATTTTTAACCCTGCTGAAATCAATGGCAATACTCACATCGCTCTCAGTAAAGCCAGGATTTCACACACGATCACACTGATGGTGACCTCAAAGTCACTTTTAGTGCCAAGTGTTCCCAAGGTCCTGCAACTCCAGCAATGCTTTCGGGTGTTATGAGACAAAACATTTGCGTGCAATCCTCCAGACCTTGTGATTTTGGTACAGAGGGCTTCAAAATTTCTTCGTTCCCCATCTGACCTCACTCCTAAGATCCTTAGCTGTGAACTCTAGCACAGCCCCACACTGCTACAAAACCCTCCTTAGTCCACCAACCCACTCCCAAGTGAACAAGGGAGTATTTTTGGTTTGTTCCCTTATAATCCCTATGTGCAGGAGTTTTGGACAACTTGTAACCACCTCTTGTTCTTGGTTTTTCAGCCACTCACCAGACAGAGGGGTTCTGTGCAGGATAAAGGGGATTTTTTTACTTTTTCTTGCGGCACTTCCAGCTTGTGCAGTGTGTATCGTATCCTTTCAGACAGCCAACCGCAAGGTGTGTGGGAGAGACAGCGGCCTCCTACTCTTTACTCAGTGTCTGCAGAAAGGAACCAGGTTTCCATTTTCCCAAAGGTCTGTGATGGTTTTCTCTGGAAGGTCTTTGTGCTTCATCTCTTGGCTTAGTGGTTGGCACAGGATGAATACAGAGCCCTTGTTTTCAACCTTGATCTGGTCAAGTCCACAGTCAACACTTACCAGGATGTTATACAACACCCCTTGCCCTGTCCCTCTTCCCCCGCAAAAGAATTATCTCCCTCAACTTTATTGTTCTTGGATCTACAAAACTCATTTGCCTCCCATGTGCCCACACTCATAGTATCTCATCAGGAAGGAAAAAGAAAAGAAACAAAAACAGCCACAGGAAGAAATATGTCTGCTCTCAGATTATATTTTGATGGCTTTAGCTAAATGAAAGGCCTGGAGAAAGTAGAACTTCAGGCACCTTGTGCATCCTGTTACAACTGGCAGGAAAAAACACCACAAGAACTACCTTTTTATTTTCATCCATGTGCTCACCATCTCTAGCAAAGCAAAAAAAAAAAAAAAAAAAAAAATCAATGACAGCGACCCCTCTAATACTGGGAATTGTCCCAATCCCAGAGCCAAGGGACATGTGACAAAACTCTCTTGGAAGAGTATTCTGGAAGGAAGGGAAATATCCTAGAAATAAGATGGCATCATTTATGGGACAGCGTGTGCACAGAGCAGCTGTTGGCATCCTTGGGGACGGGCTAGGTCAATGCCCTGTGAGGAGAAGTACCTGGGTTTGAAGGACTATCTCTGGTGCAGGACATGCAGCTGCATCGCAATCACATTTATGGGACAGGCCTTTTATCCACCTCTACGAGCTCATACGTGTGCCCGCACACACACACAGAGAACATTATTTTAGTAAGTGAGCCTACCTTGAGCCTACCTGTTTTTTTAACACTCCTCAGAAGAAGGCTGAAGGGGTCTTGGCTGGAAGACCGAGTGCGGCCCCTCCATTTGAAGCTTTTATCTCTTTCACATCTTTGCCCCTTTCTTTACTCTGGGACAAAAAAGGATATTTTTTTTATAGAAAGAGCGAGCAATGATTCCTGTCCAATATCTCCATGATAATATCAGTTTGCGTGATAACAGACAGACTCACCATCAGAAACTCTTCCTTCAGTCCTATCAACCCCACTTTGTTTTGTTGAACAACTTAGCCCGTTCTCATTCACTCCCACAAGAAGGGCAAAATCCGTACCCCTGGAAATCCAAAAAGAGATAAGGAGGAGCCAGGGGGAGATGTGGTGGCTGAGCCCACACCAGCAGCATGGCTCCAGTTCAGCCCTTTCTTTGCAAGCGCTGCCAGCAATCTGCCTGTGCATGTCTTTCTGCGAGTCTCACCCACACAGAGGTGAACGCTTAACACTTAGGGCTTCACCAGATCAAAGTCTGAAAGGGTAAATATTTCTGCCAGGGATCATTACTTTGCTTTCTTCCTTTGTTTGCCCCGGAACAATGGGAAAAGAAAAGAAAAAAAAAAAAACAAACCCACAAAACGGGGGGAAAAAGCCCGTACAATGTAACAACGCTGCCTCGAGAGAGACAGTATCTGATATCACAGAAATTACTCTCTCCTTGCCCCCTAATTCTTGTCTTCTAGAGCTAGGGGGATGTTCTGCTGCTGCTTGCAGCAGGGGTAAAGAAAGGTGGAGCTGTGGCTTTGGAAGAACATTTCAGATCTAGTGAAAGGCACTTTTGACCTTGGCGTAAGAGCTGTACCAATATTGCTGGTGTTCAAGGAAAAGAAAAACATAAACAGACAAGCCTCCCGTGTCTGACAGTAGGGTAAAACACTCGCAAGGGGGATTTTTAACCCAGTTGACCAACACCCCTTCTAAAAGAGCCAGAGAGTTAATGTTCCCTGCGCAGAAAATATCATGTTGTAAGCAAAGATTTTTTGGAACCCTGCTTAATTCGATGAACAATGTTTTGGTGGAGTCCAATTACTAATACTCTCAGTGTATCCAAATATATTTGGATAGCTGTGAAACCGAAAAAGCAGAAGTGTTTGATAAATATTTCCTGCCTGTATTTGGGACAAAGTTGAATACCATTTCCACATTATATAATGCTGATTAAATGCTTCCTATTCAAGCAACTTTAAAAAGAACATCAAACAGCGCAGCTAGCATTTCAAAAGCAGCGGGTCTAGAGAACTTGCATGTCAGCATTTTAAGAGCTGGTTCTTCAGAAAACTGTTCTCACATAAGGTGGGAATGTGAGAGTTTAGAAACGGTCCAGGAGACCATTTCTAAGAAGAAAAACAGTGTTGTGTCAATATTTTGAAAAGTGTGACTGAGGTAAGCTCACGCAATTTCAGGTTGGCTGGTCCAACATCACTCCTGACCTAGGTATAATGAAGTGGTTTGTACCAATTAATAAGGAGGTAGTGAGTGGGGGTGTAATGAAAGAGCAATCGGCAGTTTTCATGGGAAGTGGTTCCTGTCAAAGAACAAATTTCATCTTGTTCTTTCATAAAATCACAGGTACGGTTGATAGCAGTAACTGTGTTGACTCAGTGCTGCACAGTATCCAGATTTGAGGAAATACAAAATCAATATGAGTGCATAATAAATGCTTTAAAAATAGCTAATGGATAGATCTTAAAATGGCTTGGTTATAAAGGATTCATCAGTGAATAAAGACTGTTTCTAATGGACTCTTGCAAGCACTTGCGCTTGTCCTGTTCATTGTATTTTATTTAGGGTCTGCAAGAAAATACAATGCATCACTTGTGAACTGTGAGAGACAGTTTCAAAACTGACCACACTTTAAAAGTGCACTGATGGGAGTAGCTTGTCTTGCACACGAAGACTGCTGGGATGAGGATAATTAGGAGAAGTTGGTAAAATGTGCTTAGTTAAAGGAAGTCTTGGGACAGGCAACTGCAAAGTCCTACACTTAGGAACAAATATCCAGCACCGTGCAGGGTCATATAGACATAATCTCCAAATGCAGAAGTGCTTCTTGGTTATTGCATACCCTGGAAAGCAGCGGAGTTTGTGGTGGAAAACTGTACTTTGGGGACATTTGTAGTAAGCTAACTCCAGCGCAATGTTGTGGCCGCTGGAGCTAACAGCAACCTTGGGCAAATGAATAGAATAAATAGGAGGCATTGCTGGGTTTCATTTTTGGTGAAGTTGCTGCAGAAGTTCAGGGTCCATTTCTTGTGTGCATTTTTTTTTAAGTAATGTTAAAAACTGGAGGATATTCAGAGATGATTTGCAGTGCCTTATACTTTCAATTACAAACATACTCCCTACCTTTGTGGTACCTCTTTCTCTCTTGGACAAAGGGAGGTCCTTGGGAGCTCCTCATGGTACCTCCCTACCTCTTTTCCAGGAAATTCCTGACTGTGTTAACTCTGCAGAAAGGAAATATGTATACCTATATGGCTATGGAATTCTTCTGTGAAGGGCTCATGATAGAAGGATCACAGCAATCCGCTGCTCTTAGTCTGCAAGGAAATTCACAGTGCTATATAAATGACATTTCAAAATAAAGATAACTTTGCTTTAAAACTTCCATGTAGACACTTAATATTCTTCCACATTTATTCCACTGTAGGAAATTTCCCTCCTCTGATGGTAAATGAAGTTTATACATTTGGTATTATTTTTCATTTCATGTAACTCTATGGTGATGGAACTTGAGTCCTGTGTCATGTCAGAAACTTTCAAGCTACTCCACACCTGTGAGCTCAGAGACGCTAACAGTAAAAAGGGGGAAATACTCCTTTTTTGAGCTCAAATAAGAGAGATCTGGGCTCTCAACTTCATTCATACCAGCCCACCCCAGCAAAGACCTTCCTCACAAAATCAAAGTGAAAGCCACTGGGATTCTTTCGGGAAGGGATCCAGGCTCTGGACTTCCTTCTCTTTGCCTTTAATAAATGAGTTTTCAGGCCACGTGTCTCCGCAGGTCTCCAAGAGGGCTGTAGTGAAGAAGAGTCACATTGCAACTCTCCGTGATGTGGTTCAGCTCAATGATGATGAACCCCTAGTGCTCGGTCCTCCTGCCTATTGTCTACAGAGAGACTGTGCACAAGAATGTAGCGTCCGCATATGGAGAGCAGACATATACCCCCAGAAGCGCACATCAAGAAATAAATCAAATCATCTGAAAGAATATATAAAAAAGGTAAAGAACATTTAAAGTGCCCCTGGTTCATTTGGACAATCTTTCCTTGATCTCAGACAAGGAGCAAAAGGAGGGAGAATTTGAGCAGGATGACATGAAGAAGGGTGAAACACTTATTGAATGAGAAAAGATGGTGAAATGCCCCGGCTTTGATGGAAATGAGGATAAAAAGTGAGAATCCTACAATCTGTGTCTTCAAAGCAATCTACAAGCTAAGTAACGTTCCCTTTTTCTTCCCCACTGTGGAGGAAAATCTGGGACAGGCTTCAAGGAGAGATTACCTTGTGGCGTTCATTCGAAATGCAAAAGATAAGTTAAACAAGCAGATCGTGTCCCTGTTGCTAAAGCAATGTGGTCAAGCGCCCTAGTGCAGCCTCCTCCGCTGAGTTCTTGCTTGCACCTTGTTTATCTCCTCTCTTTTTCCTCTCTTTCTCCGTCTGAAAAAGTAGAACAAGCATGCACAAAGCTCCCGCGGTGGGGCCTTGTGAACGCTAACAAAGTTCTTGGAACTTTCAGGATTGAAAAGTGCTGCCGATGCATTTGAGGATCCGCGCGCAGTCTTTCAGCACGGTTTTAATGACTCAGGGAAACAACACACCAGCAGTGAACATTTTTAAAAGCCTCTCCTGCCCTCCCAGCCTGAACTTCACCTGGCCTCTCTCTGCGTTTTAACACACTCCATTAACAGGATTCCCTGGCTGAAAGCGGACGTAGGAGGTACGGCACAAGTCTATTTTTGGACATACAACGCCGCGCAATACACAGAAGTCCCCTTGTTGCAGGAGACTGTAGGATGGACACAAGAAGAATGCGTAGGAGACGGGGGAATCGCGGAACACATGCACTGTACCCTGTTTTTTCCTCCACAACTGATGTACAGGGCTGTGAGAGGGATTTGCTGTAAATCAAGGAGAATGACACACAGATATTTAGGGGTGGCGACACACAAATGTGTATGACACTCAACAAACTACTTTCCTCCCTGCATTCTGACTGTACACACATACACACACACATACACACACTACCTGCCTCTTTTAAGTGGGGTGAAACCCAGCCATCCACCGCAGACCAGCACAGGCTGTTGGGTGTTTTGGGCAATTCACAGTCGGAGGTGACACCCAGTCAGCCCCTCTTCCCCTGTTCTCACCTCAGGAAAAAGTGTGCGAGTGTGTGCGTGTATGAAGGTTGGGCTGGGGGTACAATCTGCGCACAGCCACGTACCCCGTTGGGCTGCAGGGTGTACGTGGCTGGAGGTTGCAGACCAGCACCCTGACCTGCCGGCTGTGATGTGCGTATGAGTAAGGCAGCAGGGACGTTGTACATGCAGATGCAACAAAGGCGCGGGTATCCCTTGCCCTTCCAGGTATAACTGAGATAGGAGTATCACTGACGTACCCTCTCACCACCTCCTTCCTCCTGGGCATGTTGCGAAAAATGGGGGTGTCTCGTAAACAGGTGACCCCACCCCAGTAAGCTGGGGTGTGTTTCTGGGAGTCTCTCTCTTTCCCACACGCACAACAACCCTCAACCCATGAGAAAGGATTGGGGGTACTGGCAGCGCAGGGGTGATCCATCACTACCCCTTCCTCGGCCATAGGGTGTATGTTGGACAGGGAGTTGTCTCACACGGGTGTAAAACCCGGGCACCCTCCCTCATCCTTTTTCCTGCTACAGGTTGCCAGGAGTTTTATCACACAGATAGGCATCTCAACACACCCTCCTGTTGATTCTGAGGTGTGTATTGGGGATGGAGGCGGGTGTTTCCCGCTCACACACACAAACAAGCACAGGTGAACCCCAGCCCCTCCAATTTTGGGGGCCATAGCTAGTGTTTGGAGGGGTAGGGTCCTTCTCACACAAGGGTGACCCCAGGTTGTTGCCCTGTTAGTTTTCAGAGAGTGCGTTTGGGGTATGTCTGTCTCACCCCCCCCACACACACACAACTGAGAAACACCTGGCTGAAGGGAAAAGGGGTGTCACACCAAGAAGCAGAGTTCAAACCAGACCCCCTCTCCCTGCCAGGCTGTTGGGGTGTTTAGCTGGGGGAGGACATCTCCCGCACAGCGTCACCCTGTGCACAACTGTCAACCTTAACCTGTAGTGTTTCCTTGGCGCAGGGGGTAGGATTTCACGCACGGAGGAGGGGTCCCTGGTGCACTCTGGTAGTCGCAGGGCGTGACATCCCCAGCGCACATGGAGATGAACAGGTTACCCCCCCGTTAGGTGTTGTGGGGTGTGATGAAGGGTCCACCTTCCCCCCCTACACGAACCCCAGTAATTCCTGGCACACTGCAGGGTGTTGGCTGGGGTTGTCTCTCTTGCATAAGTGCATACACCCCTTGCACTGTTATCAGGCGTGCGTTGGGCCTGACACCCACACTCACAGGCCAAACCTCAGTGAGCCCCTGGCAGGCTGTAGGGAGCAACCCCCACGCACACACAAACCGACACCGACACTCCCAGCAGGCAACAGGACGAGTGCTGGGGGTGCACAGACACCAACCCCCCCACGGGGCTGCAGGATGTGCGTTGTCTCACACACACACACACACACGAGGGTGCAAGATGTGCTTTAAGAGCATGTCACCCACACGGGCCCGCAGTTTGTGTCTTTGGGGGTGCTGGCCACACTCACAGACTGTTGTTTTAGGAGTGCCTGCTGTAAGCACAGCAAGCCGCCGTTTGCGTTTCAGGGGTGCCCATCACCCACACACTGGGCCCCAGGATGTGTGTCCGGGTGTCTCGCCCACCTGTGAGGCCGCAGGTTGTGCTTTAGGGTGTCTCACACAAGCTGGGCCTCAGGTTGTGCTTTAGCGTGCCTGTCTGCGTGTCAGGGTGTCTCAACGCCACGGAGGGCCGCAGGCTGTGTTGGCGGGTGTCACTCATGTCCACATACTCACGTATGTCTCACGTACACAGCTTGTACTTCAAGGCGCCTGTCACACGCAGAGCCAGGGCTGTTTGAGGGTGCCTCACGTGCACACATGGAGCCAGGGCTGTGCTTGAGGGCACCTCACACACGCAGACGGGGTTGCAGGCTGTGTTTGACGGTGCCTCACACACCAACGGGGCTGCAGGCTGCGTCTGAGGGCACCTCACACAAGACAGGGCTGCAGGCTGTACTTGAGGGTGTCTCACACAGGGAACTGGGGCTGCAGGCTGTGTTTAAGGGTACCTCACACAAGACGGGGCTGTAGGCTGTACTTGAGGGTGTCTCACACAGGGAACTGGGGCTGCAGGCTGTATGTGAGGGTGCCTCACACATGCAGACAAGGCTGCAGGCCGTGTCTGAGGGTACCTCACACAAGACGGGGCTGCAGGCTGTATTTGAGGGTGCCTCACATGCAGACAAGGCTGCAGGCTGTGTTTGAGGGTACCTCACATGCAGACAGGGCTGCAGGCTATGTCTGAGGGAGCCTCACGCACAGACAGGGCTGCAGGCGGTGTTTGAGGGTGTCTCACACAGGGAACTGGGGCTGCAGGCTGTGTTTGAGGGTGTCTCTCACACAGACAGGGCTGCAGGCTGTGTTTGAGGGGGTCTCACACACCAACGGGGCTGTCAGCTGTGTTTGAGGGGTTCTCGCACACCAACGGGGGTGCAGGCTGTGTTTGAGGGGGTCTCACACACAGGTGGGGCTGTAGGATGTATTTGAGGAGGTCTTACACACCAACAGGGCTGTCAGCTCTGTTTGAGGGGGTCACACACCAACGGGGCTGCAGGCTATGTTTGAGGGGGTCTCACACATGCCCACAGGGCTGCAGGTGGTGTCTGAGGGTGTCACAGGGAACTGGGGCTGCAAGCTGTATTTTAGGGGTCTCACACAACAACGGGGCTGCAGGCTGTGTCTGAAGAGGTCTCACACACGGAGCTGGGGCTGCAGGCTGTGTTTGAGGGTACATCACACACACAGACAGGGCTGTCAGCTGCGTTTGAGGGTGTCTCTCACATGCAGATGGGGCTGCAGGCCATGTCTGAGCGTGTCACACACAGGGAACTGGGACTGCGGGCTGTATTTGAGGGGGGTCTCACACAGGGAACTGGGGCTGCAGGCTGTGTCTGAGGGGGTCTCACACATGCAGAGGGGGTGCAGGCTGTGTTTGAGGGGGTCTCACACACCGACGGTGCTGCAGGCTGTGTTTGAGGGGGTCTCACACATGCCCACGAGGCTGCAGGCAGTCTCTGAGGGTGTCAGACACAGGGAACTGGGGCTGCAAGCTGTATTTTAGGGGGTCTCACACACTGATGGGGCTGCAGGCTGTGTCTGAGGGTGCCTCACTCACACAGACAAGGCTGTTGGCTGTGTTTGAGGGTGTCTCACACATGCAGAGAGGGTGCACGCTGTATTTGAGGGGGTCTCACACATGGAGCCGAGGCTGCAGACTGTGTTTGAGGGGGTCTCACACACAGAAGACGGGGCTGCAGGCTGTATTTGAGGGGGTCTTACACACACCAACGGGGCTGCAGACTGTGTCTGAGGGGGTCTCACACAGGGAACAGGGGCTGCAGGCTGTGTTTGAGGGGGTCTCACACATGGAACAGGGGCTGCAGGCTGTGTCTGAGGGGGTCTCACACAGGGAACAGGGGCTGCCGGCTGTGTCTGAGGGGGTCTGACACACCGACGGGGCTGCCGGCTGTGTCTGAGGGGGTCTCACACATGGAACAGGGGCTGCAGGCTGTGTTTGAGGGGGTCTCACACATGGAACAGGGGCTGCAGGCCGTGTCTGAGGGGGTCTCACACAGGGAACAGGGGTGCAGGCCGTGTCTGAGGGGGTCTCACACATGGAACAGGGGTGCAGGCTGTGTCTGAGGGGGTCTCACACAGGGAACAGGGGCTGCAGGCCGTGTCTGAGGGGGTCTCACACATGGAACAGGGCTGCCGGCTGTGCCTGAGGGGGTCTCACACATGCAGAGGGGCTGCAGGTCGTGTCTGAGGGGGTCTCACACATGGAACAGGGGTGCCGGCTGTGTTTGAGGGGGTCTCACACATGGAACAGGGGCTGCCGGCTGTGCCTGAGGGGGTCTCACACATGCAGAGGGGCTGCAGGCCGTGTCTGAGGGGGTCTCACACATGGAACAGGGGTGCCGGCTGTGTTTGAGGGGGTCTCACACATGCAGAGGGGCTGCAGCCGTGTCCGCGGGTACCTCTCACACACCCCGAAGCGGCTGTCGGCTCCGTTTCAGGCCGCCTCCCCCCCCCCCCGCCCCGTCTCCGCCGCCTGAGGACGCCCCTCAGGGCCGCCCCCCCCCGCCGCGCGCCCGCAGCCCGCGTGCCCCCGCCCCGCCCCCGGCCGCGGCGCGGCGCGCGTGACGCTACGGCGCCGCCCCCGGCGGGAGGGAGCCGGCGGCGGCTGCGGCAGCCCCGGGCCGGGCGGGAGCGGGGCGGCGGGGGCGGGCCCGGGCGAGGCGGCACCGGCGGGCCGGGCGCGTTGCGGCATGGATTACCCCGAGCCCGGCTCGCCGCAGGGCGCTTGGGAGCTGCCGGGGGAAGTCGGCGGCTGCTGCGAGCGGCCGGCCCGCGGCGAGGAGGAAGCGGCGGAGGAGGAGGAGGAGGAGGAGGCGGCGGCGAGCCGCGGCGTGCAGCATCCCCTCGCCCGGCCGCCCCGCCGGCCCCAGCCGCGCTCCGCGCCGCCGCTCCGCGCCGCGCTCTCCACCTCCTCCTCCGAGGGGGAGCCGGAGGCGGCGGCCGCCCCGCCGCGGGAGCCCAGCCTGAGCGACGAGGCCGGCTGCGATTTCGACTCGGCCGAGTCCGGCGCCTCGCTGCGCTACTCCACGGGCACGGGCGGCGAGGGCAGCGAGGGCGCGGGGCTGGCGAGCAGCGAGAGCGGCGGCAGCGGCGGCTTCTCGCTGGCGGCGGCCGCGCTGCCCGAGAGGAGGCGGCCGGGCGGCGGCCGGCCCCGCTATGAGGTGGTGCGGGAGCTGGGCGCCGAGGAGGTGCGCTGGTTCTACCGGGAGGACCGGAAAACCTGGAAGCCCTTCATCGGCTACGACTCGCTGCGGATCGAGCTGGCCTACCGCGCCCTCGGAGCCGGCGGCCCGGCCGAGCCCCGGGAGGGCGAGGTGGCGGCGGTGGAGCCGGTGTGCGTGCGGAGCGGGCTCTACGAGGTGGACGTGGCCAGCGCCGAGAGCTACCCCGTCTACTGGAACCGTGAGTGCCGCCGTCCCTGCCGGGGGGCCGCGGGCAGCTCCCCTTGCCCTCCCTCGGGGATCAGGGCAGCTCCCCTTGCCCCTCCCGGGGGGACCGGGGGGAGCTCCCCTTGCCCCTCCTGGGGGGACCGGGGGGACCTCCCCTTGCCCTCCCTCGGGAACCAGGGCAGCTCCCCTTGCCCTCCCTCGGGGATCAGGGCAGCTCCCCTTGCCCTCCCTCGGGGACCAGGGCAGCTCCCCTTGCCCTCCCTCGGGGACCAGGGCAGCTCCCCTTGCCCTCCCTCGGGGACCAGGGCAGCTCCCCTTGCCCTCCCTCGGGGACCAGGGCAGCTCCCCTTGCCCTCCCTCGGGGACCAGGGCAGCTCCCCTTGCCCTCCCTCGGGGACCAGGGCAGCTCCCCTTGCCCTCCCTCGGGGACCAGGGCAGCTCCCCTTGCCCTCCCTCGGGGACCAGGGCAGCTCCCCTTGCCCTCCCTCGGGGACCAGGGCAGCTCCCCTTGCCCTCCCTCGGGGACCAGGGCAGCTCCCCTTGCCCTCCCTCGGGGACCAGGGCAGCTCCCCTTGCCCTCCCTCGGGGACCAGGGCAGCTCCCCTTGCCCTCCCTCGGGGACCAGGGCAGCTCCCCTTGCCCTCCCTCGGGGACCAGGGCAGCTCCCCTTGCCCTCCCTCGGGGACCAGGGCAGCTCCCCTTGCCCTCCCTCGGGGACCAGGGCAGCTCCCCTTGCCCTCCCTCGGGGACCAGGGCAGCTCCCCTTGCCCTCCCTCGGGGATCAGGGCATCTCCCCTTGCCCTCCCTTGGGGATCAGGGCAGCTCCCTTTGCCCCTCCTGGGGGGCCGGGGGCAGCTCCCCTTGCCCTCCCTCGGGGACCAGGGCAGCTCCCCTTGCCCTCCCTCGGGGACCAGGGCAGCTCCCCTTGCCCCCCGCCCGCAGGGACCCGGGCAGCTCCCCTTGCCCCCCGCCCGCAGGGACCCAGGAGCTCCCCTTGCCCTCCCTTGGGGATCAGAGGAGCTCACCTTGCCCCCCCCCCCGCAGGGACCCAGGAGCTCCCCTTGCCCTTCCTCGGGGATCAGGAGAGCTTCCCTTGCCCCCTACCCCCTGCCCGCAGGGACCTGGGAGTTCCCCTTGCCCCTCCCGGGGGGGCCGGGGGGAGCTCCCCTTACCCTTCCTTGGGGATCAGGGGAGCTCCCCTTGCCCTCCCGTGGGGACTGGGGGATCCCGGTGTCCTGGCACCGAGACCGTGGGGGGCACCTGGGAGGGTGGCTGGGCTGCCTCCCGCTGTCCCCAAGAAGGGGCACTGGGCATCCCCTGTGCGTACCCCTGCACTGGGTCTGTTCCCCCCCCGGGGGCACCATGTAGCCCTTCTAGCCCTTCCAGCGCACCCCCATGGGTAAATGAGGGTCTGAGCACTGCCTGTCACCCCAAACCAGCCAAGGGGACTGGGCACTGCTTGCTGCCTGCGTGCGCTTTGCGATGAGGGATACGGGACAAAACGTTCTCCAGGGAGAGGGGATCCTGCGTGCCCATCTCTAATGCCCGCCTGAGCGAGGAGGGACTGGCGAGTCCCCTTCCACATCTCGGATGTGGAGTGGGGAACATGGCACTGGGCATCCCACCCTCCCAGGCACGCTCGTAAGGGAAGCAGTGTGGGCATCCCTCAGCGTGCGCTGGAGAGAGGGGACACTGGGCACCCCTCACCCCCGAGGAGGAGAGGCACTGGGTAACCCTCACCCGCCGTACAGGGGCATGGGGAAGGGTGTACCAGGCACCTCTTCATCCACTTCCAGCTGCAAAGGGAACTGGCCATCTTTCCCTCTCGCCCCTCTGCGCGCATGCACCTGGAGGAAAGGGGGATCTGGGCATTCACACCCTGGCATACGGAGACGCGGGAGAAGAGGTCTGGGCATCTTCTCATTTCTCAGCATGTACAGAAGAAAGTGGGAGGGAAGGTGTCTGAGAACCTTCTTGCTTACGCTTCCCATTTCCTAAACAAAGGGTGAGGGAGGGTGGAGATTTGCCTTCAGCTCTCCCCCCTTCCCTTAATACGCACCCCCTTCCATGAGAAGGAGCAGGGTAGAAACAGCAATCGGTTGTCCGCTGCCTCCCCACCACACGCGCGCTTCTGATCCCTCTTCGGTGAGGAACGGTGGAAGAGGGGGCTGGTACCTGGCTTCCCCTCTGCTACCCTTGCCCTCTGGGCTAGGATGATGGTGATGCTGTACTTCATCTTCCCTTCCTCATCTGCTGTCTGCTGGGAGCGGGCATGGAATGGGACTTCTCTTCCTTTCTGTTGAAGGGGAGGCAATAGGGTTCTGGGACACACATAGAGTCTGTCCTTCTTACCCTTCCAATAGAGGGGAATTTGCTTCACTGCCTCAACTTCGAAATGAGGTGGTGATGCGCTCCCTCTGCCACCCCTCCCTTCCCATTCATTTGGGCTTTGCTGGAGGAGGGGGGACCTTGGGGAACAGAGGTGAAAGAAGAGCAGGCACCTCAGCTCTTCTGCCCCTTCCTTTGGAGGGAATGTCTCCCAGGGTCTCGCTGGACAAGTGGGCGTCTGCTCTTCTGGAGCAGACGAGCTGTGCCACTGCTCACCCTCTGTCCCCGAGGACTTGCTTTCCAACTGCGTTCCTTCGAGGACAAGGGAAATGTTATGGAGTAGAGCGGGAGATGCAGCGTAGCCGAGCTATAGGCACTGTCCTGGCGTGGGCTTGGGAGAGGGGCAGGCAGGTTTCTCTCGTCTCCTCTGTGTATTTTTGAGACGCAGGTGGGAGTCACAGAGGACCAGCAGAACTGTTTCAGATACGAAGAGCAGGGCTTTTGGTTGTTTCCCCCTCTTCTTTATCAGCATCTTTACGGGAGGGAGATCCATAAATGACAATACCGGGTGGTACAATTCACTTGTGGTGTGCCAATTTGTCTTTGGAATCATTGCCCCAGCAGACACTGAGCTCGAGGAGCGAGCAGAGGTCTCGGTCCACACGTGTTTCGAGTTAGAGGAGCCTGGGCACAGCTCCTCGGGCAGAAAGTGGAGGCTGTTCTCCCTGTCACCAGCCTGAAGCCCCTGCTGTTGGTACTTAATGCATATGCCGCACGGTTACTGGAAAGAGATGATGCAGGTCGTCCAAGGGATGAGGAAACTGCTGACATCCCTCTTGTAACTGTGCCGTAGGGAGAGAGGAGAGCGAGTGGGCAGAGCTGTCAGGTGAGGCAGGATTGCTCCCGGTAATGGGAGCAAGAGGCTGTACTCGTCAGCAGCTTAAAGGTTTAATTTCTTGACCCTGTGCATTGGTCATTTTGGAAGCTGATTCAGCCTCATTAAGCCTGAGGAGCTGATGTTTCGAACGACAACATACGCTGCGCAGAGACAGTTTCTGATGCTTGGAAGGAGAGATTCCCAGAGGTTAGCACCAGAAGCGGTGCTAGGCAGGGGAGAAATAAACTCATGGTCCTGAGAAGGCTAACGACAGGGATGTTTTTTAGTCCTCAGAAAGCTGATTAAGGAAAGCGCTCAAGTCTTTTCTTATTAGCAAGTCCACTCCTTCGCAAGACTGAGATCAACTTTTGGTCTTTGGTCTGTCAGTGTCTTCTGGTCTCGCTCGTCCTTCACTCACATTTCCTTGCCTCTGCTCCCCGTGTACATGAGCGCCCTTGCCTTTCTCCCATTCTTTCCTTCCAACTGCTGCGTCCAGACCTGAGAAAACAGCAAGGTCAGATCCCAAGGATCCAGTCTCATCTGTGCTTTTGAAGGCCCTGGCGTAGCTGTTATTCCCAAATTGTTCCCATTTGATAGTGTGGGTGTAATTTCAGACCCAAAGGGTAGCTACTACGTCGGTTCACCGTAGTGCGGGAGGGAGCTGGTGGTGGCAACCCGGATCTCACACTAGTGAAGCCCATGAGTAAGGGAGGAGAATCTCGCTCTCTGATCCCACGAGCATGAAGTATGATGAGTACAACTGACTTAAAATATGCTGAGGTGGACGTTAAAGAGTACAGAAACCGCTATCCAGTTTTGCTGATTCACATTTTCAGTTCAGAGCAAAGGTTAAAAGCTTTTATCTTTGTTCTTGCCCGTTTTGTTGTTCTGTTTCATGCTTGTGCTGTACTTCAGGGAAGGCGGCGATCTCACAGCTACGATGCTGAACGCGCTGACAGTTCCTTCGGCTATGGTGGCATCTTCATGACAGGGAAATGTTGATTATAGCTTGGCATGTGCTGAAATATTTTTTCACTTCACGTCTTCAGAAGTCTTAAGCTCATCACAGGATTCGGCTGTAACATCAGGAATATCAGACTGACTTACAATTTGAGCAGATTAATTACTGAGAATTTTATCCTTACCTTGTGACCTCTGGGATTTATTTAATTAGCATTGGAGAACTAGCAAAGGCAGTGCAAGAGGACTAAAATTATTAGTGTAGGCTTCCAGATAAATGAATAAGTTGAAGATGGGCTGCTACTTGTCTTCTGTGGACATAACAACGAGTGATATTTTATACCAGGGTCTTCTGTTGGAATCTTCTTAAATTATTCAGCCCTTTTCTGTCCTCCCGGTCGAAGAGGGCTGCTTTACCACCATTTGTTATAGAGTTACTCAGTCTAGTTTTCAAAGACCTGGGTGAGTCTGTTAAATCTGCAGCCTGTGGACTTCTGGGTGACTCTCCTGTCCCTTGGCTTGTGGGTTTGTCCCATGCAACTATTGCCCTGTCCGGTATTTGCTTTTCCCTTGCATTTTGATGGTTACATTGTCAAGTTGCCTGTATTTAGTTCCTGCAGTGTTTTCTTATAAGTCAGTCCACTTTCACTCGCCAGGTAGTTGTCTTCATCCCAGCATGTTGCCCAGTTTGAATTCTGACTGTGTGTTGGGGACACTCATCACCTCGGCTGACATCTGTATTGCAATGGTAGTTTTTAAAATTGAAGTAGGACTTTTGTAAACTGTGGTGGCATGTGGAGAGAAGCAAGAACAAAAACATTTATTTCTGCAGCCATTTGGGGAGTCTGTGGAGCATTGTCTTTTAGGGAAGGATAAAATACTCCACTCCCGCACACAGGTTTGGTAAGGGTTTTTTTTAAAACATGTGTTTTTGTACCTACTAGTTGCAGAAGTCTATTAGGTAAAATACCTCTTGTTGTATTTAAAAAAAAAAAAAAAAAAGATTGTTCGCTAGGACCATCTCTGAGCGAAGAGTAAGAGTAAGTTCTGCTGTACTGATATAACAGATACTTTACTGACCTTAGCCTGGAAATACCTGTGAATACAGAGTGGACCACTGGGTCTTAATTTGAAAATTTGTATGCTCAGGCTGGAATTGGGCAGCTTTTAAAAACGATTTCAGCTACCTTTAAGCTTGGACTGAAAGAAATATCCACAACCCTGTATTTTCTTTTGTAAGCTCTCTGTGAGCTGCGTTGTAAGCTGGAAGAAGAGGCCGTCATTAGCACCCGGTGAAAAGCCTCTGCAGGTTGAGCTTTTGCAAAAGGAGATGTGAATGCCAGGGCAGTGTTATCTGCCCTCTGAACTTAGAGTCGGTCAAGATTACTGAGAAATCTGGGAGTATCGTAGTTGAAGCTTGGCACCAGATGATTACAAAAGGCTGTTTTGTTTGTGGATTTTTTTTTTTTTAATCATGTGTTTGTTTTGATGTAGGAGGTAGGTGTTAGGAGTAAGACACGAAGCCTTTTGCACCTCAGCCGCTGGTGGTTCTTTGGGCTGCGCTGTCAAGACTGGAAATCAGCGTTTCAGAGCTGTAAGGTGCTTCTCTGCTGTCTGCTTTGTGCAGGAGTGTTGGGGGCTTGTGCCTTCCCTAGAGCTGGCAGCATAAATTTGTATCTTGACGCTTTACAGACTGGCAACCCTAAACCCATCTTGAGGCCCCGCTAGACTTCTTGCCTGGCTGCTTTAATCAATGTCTGGTATTTCTTCTGAGGCTGCGTGTTTAGTTTATGGGGTTTGTTTTGTATTCTGGAACAGAACTAGAATATTAATAGAAACAAAAAACAGATTCGTGAGGCAAGATGAAAATTAAGGGTTTGGAATCAAGAGTTTATCAGTATGTTTGTGGCTTGCATTTGTTTTAGTCTGTTCTTAGCAGCAGAACACATTTTTAGTTGCTTTACAGCATGCTTAGAACACTGCTTTTGTGTGTGAACTTGGTTGATACAATTTCTTTTATGTGAAGCACCTTTTGATCGAAGGCTGAATTCCTGAATACTATTTTCTTGCTTTTATCTCCAGCTATGTTACTCTTTTGCAAATAAAATACTGATAGTGTGTGTGGCAAGGTAAAGCGTTACTTTTGCTACTCAAAATCTTTCCTGGGTTTTGCTTTTTTACTTCTGTTCTTACCATACCATCCTTCCAAAAGTATCTTGTAGCTTAGTTTTGGCCAGTTCCTTCCTGACCAGAAGGACTAACATGCATAGATGAAAAAAATTTTTAGATTTGCAGCGTTCCATGTATTAAATCCCAAATTACACTTGTTTGCATGTATGTTCTGTTTATGGCCTCTGGTACCTTTCCTTCTTTCAGCAGAGAGAACTTGTGACATTTAGGATGCTTTTACTACAACAGGTGGGAGATCTCAGCGCTTTGCTTGGGTGCGTGTGTGAGGGCAGGTTTCTTCCGTGTCCTCTGCTTTTATGTTTGTGATTTACAAGCATTATTTAAGCAAAATGAATCTGTTGTCTTACTCCTGTAAATGATACCAGACTCACAGAATCGCTCTTCGGTGGATGGTGTCAGCTACAGCAGAGTAGCTAAGGGTGGACTCGGCTTAGAAAGCAAGTTGTGCTTGCCCTTCGATGTGCTCCAGCACTTTTCCCGCTGAATGTGGTCAACAAGGAAGAAGGCAGAGGTGCCGGGAATACTTGGGTTACAAGTTGTGGGTGACAGGCAGAAGGGTGTTACCTACTGCAGCTGAGAAAGCAGAAAATGTTTGTGGGGTGAGAAGGATCGGGAGTTCTGTTCTGACTTAATTCAGGCTTGAATACTGATTTGACTGTGGCGATAACAAAGAAATAGGATGGGGTTTAATTTGGAGGTGGCAGGGCTAGATTAAAGATAGATGACAGGTGAATTTCTGTGTGTATGTGTGTGAGAGGGAGATGCTGTCTAGGGAAAAAACGATACTGAAGGCAAAGGGAGACCTTGGGCAGAGCTTCTTTTTGCCCTGGGAGGAGCACAAGAACAACCTCAAAGAGCTGACATTGTGTAAGTTAGTAAGCAGAAGGACTAGATAGAAGAAAAATTTGCAAAAGAGCAAGAAATTAAAGTAAGAAGCATGAGCAGTTCTGTCAGTGGTATCTGTAAGGTTGAAAAAAGTGAAGATGAAGTAGTGGGTTTGAGTGTTGGCCAGAGAAAAGGTCACTAGTGTGGTAAGATCTGTTTGAGTGGGTTGCAAGTAGCTGATGCTACACTAGAGTGTGCCTGGTGTGGAACTGGAGAGGAGAAGCTCCAGAGATTGTAAATGTTGTAAATAGCATGGTTGGTGAGCGCTGGGATGAAGGGAGTACGAGGTGCAAGTGGGGTCCTAGGCAGTGTTAAGACGAAAGAAACTAAAATCATGCTGGTTTTCAAGGGTGGAAAAAACCTATAGGGTAAAAAAAGTTGAAGGAAAAATTGAAACCTGGGGGTGAAAGTGTAGGGAAATCTGCAGTTGGGGTGGAGTAGACAGAAAAAGGAAGCGAAGCTAGGTGGAGAGTGAAAAAAAAAAAAAATCCCTGCAGAGGAGAAGAGAGGAGTTGAGAGCAAAGGTTGGTGTGCCCTTGAGTATCTTCATCTTGTTAGTGGTAGGTCTGAGCTATCTTGCTCTTCTTTTTTTTTTTTTTTTTTTTAAAGATATTCCTGCATAGGGACCTACTTGCTCAGACTGTACAGACACGATGATTGCTGCTCGGTGCTGTTGAGATCTCGCTTACAAAAGACTGATTGAAGAGCGCCTGCCGGGCGAGCACGCGCGCTTAGAGCTGAGGGTGCGATTGTGCAACAGTCCCATGACTTTCCGTGGGATTTGAGCACGTGCTTACGTTTTAGGAGGTCCTCATGTTTGTCATGTGGCACAGTCACTCTTTTTTTGTGTTGATTTAGCTTTCACCTAATGCTATTTCAAAAAAGGCAAGCTTCTCCGGGTGAGAAAAGAGCTGATAAGGGACTAGCTCCTACAGCTTACTGACTCCAACAGCAAACGCTGGCGGTGGAAGTGCTTCGCTTCAGAGTACTGCTATTGAAATTTGGTAAACTATTTTAACTGATAAGAATTCAATAAAAATAAAACTCTGAACTTGAAACGGCAGCCCCGTTTCACGTTTCAACAGTCCATGGTTTGCCACGGCTGGTAAGGTGAACTTTAGGGTTTTGACTTGGACCATTGAGTTCTGGTCTGTGTAAAGAGCAATTGCAGAGATGTTAAACTACTAACTTAAACCAGAAAATCCTTCTTGAAAAACATGATACTGTATTTTGGGGTGATATACAGCAATTGAGGTGAGAGATGACTTTGAGGGCGGTCATCTCTTCTTGAGGGGTTTCTTCTGTGTTTGACGCTTGATCCAGCCCCAAAGATCAGCCTTCCGTTATTGTTTTGGATTGCTCAGTTCATAGTGTAAACCAATTAAAAATGGTTCAGGTAAAACCAGTTACCAGCTGTTGCTTGATTATTTCAGGCAGTCTTGGTAAAATGGAGGCAATTTCACGTTCGCGGTGGAGCAATACGCGTGTTCCTCCCTTGCTGCATCTAACATTGAAGCAAACGCAGAGGCTCGCATGTAGCTGCTCTGTAGATCAGTCTGGAAGGAAAATCCCATCTATGCCAATCAGATTGCTCTTAATGTGCTTAGTCTCTGAAAATCAAAAGTAACTTCCACCTGTAATTTTGAAATTGCTTCAATAAAGCAATTTAGAATTATTCGATGGACCAGCAAAATAATATATTATCCTTTACTGCTTAGTGAATTAAATCTCTCTTCATCTCAGACACTGAATAAAAAATAAAAGTCTGGCTCTGTAAGTTCATCTAGCTGTGTTAAGTTTTCTGAGGCCAGGATTTCCACCCTTGAACTGCTCTTCAGGTTACGTTGTTACTTTTGAAAGAGCAGAACAGATTGCATGTGTTTGTAGGAAAACAAAAGAAGGTCACCCGGGCTGTGATTAAATGAGTGGCTCCATTTATTCAGTAACCTGCTCTATTCTGAAATAATATGTTGTGGAATAGCTAGAAAGCTGTGGAACACTAAGCTATTAAAAAAAAAAAAAAAGTCTGTTATGTTTCCTATTGAACATGAAATAATGAAATTTTAGGTTAGGGCTATTTCACTATAACACGTTTGTTCACCCGCCATGCGTGATCATGTCACTGAGGGCAAAATGTAAGAATCTTCAATCTCGCGATCGCTTTCAGTAACCAACTATTCTTGTAATAAAGCTCCCAGTCCTCATGAGCTTTAATTTTTTTCCTTCACGAGACTCTACACACCCAGCCATGTGGGAACTAAGTAAGAGGAACAGATCTTGTCCCGCAAACTGCACTCTGTGCATTTGCATTGGCAAAAATAGAATCTGCAAATCATTATTGCTGTAGAGGCAGTAGTGGCCGTGGCTGCTGGGTGGGTAGGATGCACATTGATGCAGAGGTTGAGTAATACCTGTCCTTACACTGAAGTGTTTGCACAAGCAAAAAGTCTTAGAGCTGTGCAGTAGCTAATATACCCACGATAGAATTTTAGGCCTGATACAATAGGAATGGACAGCAAATTTTAAAAAGCTTACAACGGTACCCTTGATGTTATTCTGGAATACATTTATTTCAGTGGCTCATGTCAACATTCAGGTTCTTCTGTGTATTACAACTCCTAGGAGTGCTGTGCTCCAAGACATGTAACGTGCAGCACTTTTAGCAGGCCTTTGTGGAAAGAAAAAAAAAAAAAAAAAAGTATTTTGCCCAAGTTTTCTTTCCCTTGGTAAATGCATGGGCACTTCTCTTCGTTATTTAAATACCTTTCAGCTTGAGATGTCACAAATGGTGGCCTCACAGTTACCTTCAGCTTGTGCAGATGTTATTCTCATGCACTGCCAATTGTTTGCAACTCTAGTAATAAGGAAGTGAAATTTAGGGAACAGAAGTTACTACACTGAAAAGCAGGAATCTGAAATTACTATACCGAAAAGCATCTCAAGCTGACTGCATTTTATGAGCTTGTGTTTCTTGTCCAACCTCTTGGCTTTGGGCTTGGAAAGCTGGGAAATTGGGATTGTCAATTCAGCAAAACACAAGCTTTAATTTAAATTTCTGAGCCTTTGAATATTATATTAACCTTTTAGATCTCATTTGTGGGTAAATTGCTATAGCTGTCTTGAGACTGATGAGTGAACAGTGCCAGAATTGCCGTAACTTTGCCATCAAGCCATCTGAACAGGACCTCAGCTTCGAAGCAATGAAACAGAAGTTTACTGAATCTTACTCTCTTATGATTTTATTCTGTCTATGTTCCTGGTGTTGGTATTTCTGAAACACACCTCCTTTGGGCTTTTTGTTTAAGCTCTGTTTGTTAACCTTTAGTTATTATCTCTGTATTGTCTCGGTTTTGCAACTCTTTCCTGGTTCTCAATCAAGTAGAGTGAAAGAGGCTTATACGAGCCACGGCTGAGCTGTACAATATTTAAATTTAGGTATACCCAGTTTCAGCCTATGTGGTGGCAGGAAACAAATTAAAATGTTCATGTAGTAGTACAAGAAGAAAAACAGAGGCAAATTCTACTCAGTTATTACTTTTCATACTGTGTTCTGATGGATTAGTTAGCTTTTTCATTCAATTTATATTGAATGTGAGCACACGGTTTAAAGATCTTCACAAAAAAGGAGTAGCTGGGGTATACATGTATAAATTACTGCACATGTGTATACTATATGTTGCATACAGTTTTTATTTTAACATAGTTTTTGTAATTCAGAGGATTTAGGTGATTATCATAACGCAAATCGCTCATGTTCTTGTCTCATCACATCGTTAATTACAGCACTTGTATTCTTTTATTCTTTGGATTTTCAGGAAAAAAAGACCTTTTTCTGTAAAAATAAATAAATTCTTTGTTGCAGTCTAGATATCTTAAAGTATTTTCCTCTAAAAGTGGTAAAATATGTATGACAAATTAAAATAAAGTGCCTTTCATCAGCTCGTAATCTCTGCCATTCAAATTTATTTAGAAATTCTTGTATAAATAAACTGTGCAAGTGTATAACCGGCCAAATATATTGCTATCTTTCAGTTTGAAGCACTGCCAACTGCAGATTATATGGCGTAAGACTTAAGGCAGTCAAGAAATCAAGGCAAATCCTTTCCTAGGGATCAAGATTGTCAGGACAAAGATAAATAACACTTCATATTATAGATTTGGAATTCTGTATTGGGGGGGGGGAGAAAAAAAAGTTAAATTACAACATGATGTAAATACCCGTGTATTTAATTCTCCCAGAAAACAAAAATAGCTGAAAGAACGTCATTTAAGCTTTCTAAAATTGTCTGAATATCCAACCTGTGAATGAATTTATTGAAGGTGGATAGGAGTGAGTGAAATTGGATGCTAAAATGGCAATTTTCCTTCATCACTTTTTAATGGCGATTACTGTGATAGGTTGCATCAAGTTCTCTGGATGAATCGCAGAGAAATCTTTAAATAACAGCACCTGTCTAAGATTAAACGGAGGAATTGTGTTTATCAAGGCGTGCCTTTACTCTTTCCCACAGTCAACAGATTATACTGAAAAATCTCCTCTTGTGTTGCAGTCACCTCGTTTCCCCACCCAATCCAGAGTATTCAGTGTCATTACCCTTAACATCCTCCTCTCTCCCCCTGACTGAAATGCCACTTGCTTTTGGAGCTGGTGACTTTTAGCGTCAGGAGGTTGTCGTCATCATCGTGATTGGAGTTAGACTTTGACCTGGACTGAAATCCAGCATTACACGTTTATAATATTATGCCGTCGTTGTTCAGTTTTGCAAAATGTTAATGGGCAGTTGTTCTTTCCCGCTTACCAAGCCTCCTCTCTAACGAGGAGTAAGGTGAAATGGTTCATGTGTTCAAAAAACGGGCAGAGGTGGCACTTTGGGACATGGTTTACTGGGCATGGTGGTGTTGGGTTGATGGTTGGACTGATGATCTTAGAGGTCCTTTCCAACCTTAGTAATTCCTGGTTTTACTTTCATTAAAGAATAATCCAGCCACCAAGCCAGGAAACATGAAATTAATTATTACTGTACCCTTAACTGGTTTAGTGGTGGAGTTGGCATTGTTAGGTTAATGGTTGGACTGGATGGTCTTAAAGGTCTTTTCCAACCTGAACAATTCTATGATTGTCAGCTGTGATCACAAATTTGATTGTTTTGGTTCTGAAAAACAGTGTTCAGCTTTCTTAAAACCAAACCGTGTTTCTGATGGAAGGAAATGTCATTTACTCACTTCCTCTAACGGGCGGTTTTCTCTTGAGGTTTCCTGGTAGCACAGTGATCAAACCTGCCATCCAGCTGGAGATGTGAAATAAGACAAGCTTGTAGTTCAGGGTGCTGCGGCTGCACGCGTAGTGTACAATGGTTTAAAGGAGGGGAGGGGAAAAAAAAAAAAAGCAACTCCTGGCTCCCCCTAAAATCACACTGAACGTTGGAGAACAGAATTGCCTTGCTCAGGTTTTAAAGCCCTAGTTTGAAAACAAAGCTCCATAATAATTTGTCTTTGGATCTGAAAGTGATTTGTATTTCTATATAGATGCCCTTTCCAGAGCCAGATATATTAGTTTATTCCCAAACTAAATTATCCTGTAAAGATTTTGCAATAAAAATTTTCTTATTTCAAGCATGTCTATTTTTCCTGGCTGAGCCTTTCTGGAAAAGGCACTGCCCATCTTAACGTTCGAGAGCTGCTGTTGAGTGCTACAGTCTGCTCTTGTAAAGAGTAGACTATGGGAAAAGTTTATCTCAAGCAAAAAGTGCCTGAATATGTTTATTTTAATGCTTTGTGTTTAGCATTTTAGAAATCTGTAGGTAGAAATTCCCATGTGAAAAACTTAAAGCCTTTCAAAACTGAAAAAGAGGTGTCTTGTATTCAGTTGGTTTGGAGTACAAAATAGTATTCATATTATTATTAATTTTTTAAAAAAAAAATCTTTTTATGGATTCAATGAATGGAGCCTCGTCAGAATGCTTAGTCAAGAATTAAGGAATTGCTTACAGATTTTCCCAGTAAGGATTAACATCTGACGTAGTTGTGTCATTGCTTCAGCAACAACGGGATCCTTTATCTGCGCTCACATATTATGTGCATTTCATTTTTCCCTACAGACAGTGCTTTGTTTGTAAGGGCAGCCTATCCGGATCTGTGTGTATTAGCTCTACTGAAAAATGCGGATATTTGGCAGGTGTAAAATGTAGGGGAATACGGCCAAGGTTAAGACAGGTGCGTGATGAGAAGCTACTGTATTTGGTGCTAATTAACAGTGCTGCGGTTAACTTTCATGGAAACTAAATACTTGTGTGTCGCACTTCATTGATGTAGACTCCAAAATTAGTTTAAATTTTCCTAGACGATTGAATTTTCTGTGTCATTTCTAGCAACTGTTACGTCGGCAGTTTAAAGCTACTCAGACCTTTTGTTCTTCTGATAGGTTGGGATTAATTTTCATTAAATAACCATGCCCTTCAAACAGCCCGGCCTCGTTATTCAACTGATGGATCATCAGCATCCGAAACGTTAGAAATTCAGCGCGTAACAACTGGCTCCTGTCCGGAATAGCTATTTTACCTGCGCAAACAGGAGTTGAATGGCAGAACCAGGTCCTGTGCTATTTCTGTCTGCATTTTGGTCAAGCCAACAAGACCCCAGCCGTCTGCTCTATATAGGGCGAGCTGAGGATGCAGGGGGATCGGAGAGTCTCAGTGGGGCTTTGGGGGACTTGGGAGGGATGAACCAGCATGCCCGATGCCTGCCAAGGAAAAGTGGGATCTGTGGGAAGTTGGGATGGGAGAGGCCGGCGGCGCTCGGAGCTGTTGTTTTGGGAAATTCACTCTCTGCGTTGTGCCATGCGCGCGCAGGGCGGGCTGTTTTATAGGGTTGCCTGCAGGTTTCCCAGTCGCTGGAATGGTTGGGTAAACTGGGAGAGCACATGTGCCGGCACCAAGTCAGGGAAGTTCAGTGGTAATCTGGGCTCCTTGCTCCACATATCTGCCTCCAGCGTCCGCTTCCCTCCCTGCCTTGAGCTTTCCTGCTGTTCACTTTTTCTTGCTGATTGCTGCAGGACCAACTGAAGGATGCCATCACCCCCAAGTGTGCCCTCCTTCTGTTACAAAGCTGGGGTGTTGAGAGATCATCATCATTTCTAGCACCGTAGAAACAGCATTTTCCTGTAAATCTTATGGGAAGGGTTTCAAAATTGGCTTTGGAAACATTTTTGAAACATTCTGAGTGTTACTTGCCCTGTGGGGAGATTATTTTAAGGAGATTTTCCTTTTCATAGCTTGTAGGTACAGTGGTCTGAGGGATGAAGAATTCAGAATAGCTTAGAGGTTCCAAGTAAATTATGGAGCCGCTTGCAATTCTCTATTACATTCTCATCTGCAAGCAGTTAGTATGGAGAATACTTCTGGTGTATATTAGTGTCCACGGGCACAGCGAGCACTAGCAGTGTATCTGTAACGGAGGGCAGCGCAGAGACTTCTGAACCGCCACCACGGTGAGTGGGACGTGCCCCGTCCCGGTGCGGTGCTCTGTGAAGCAGATGCTTGCGTGGCCTGAGCCAACGCAGCGGCTTGGCCGGGCTAAAAACCACTGCCCTTGGCTGGGTCACCTTGCCCAGCTGCGTTTGTTCTGGTCTGATGATAGATCAGAGAGATCCCTTCCTTTGCTCAGTAACTCAGCAATCTCCATGCTCCCTATTGTTTCTTGTTTGGTTTTTTACCTAATTTTCCTTTTCTCTTTCTTTGCATCTATTGTTTCTTTTCCAAGCTGTCCTTACCAGCTTTTTTCCCCACCTTCCAGGTAGGGACAGATCCTTGAGTAGTAAAACCTGTCTCTTCCCCCCCATCTCCTTTTTGGACCTTCTTTTGTAGTTGAGTTCTTAGCTGCTTTGGAGAGCTGAACTTGTGCAGTTAGCGTGCACACACACACGAGATGTTTGCATTTGGCCGAGTCTCTCTATGCATACGGGCAGCGAAGCTGGGGAAGGGTCTGGAGCACAGGGCTGGTGGGGAGCGGCTGAGGGAGCTGGGGGTGTTCAGCCTGGAGAAGAGGAGGCTGAGGGGAGACCTCATCTTGCTCTACAACTGCCTGAAAGGAGGTTGTAGCGAGGTGGGTGTTGGTCTCTTCTCCCACGTAGTTAGCGATAGGACGAGAGGAAATGGCCTCAAGCAGCGTCAGGGGAGGATTAGATTGGATATTAGGAGAAATTTCTTTACGGAAAGGGTAATCAAGCATTGGACCAGGCTGCCCAGAGAGGTGGTGGAGTCCCCATCCCTGGAATTGTTCAAAAAACGGGCAGAGGTGGTACTTTGGGACATGGTTTAGTGGGCATGGGGGTGTTGGGTTGATGGTTGGGCTGATGATCTTAGAGGGCCTTTCCAATCTTAATGATTCCTAGTTCTTACTTTCATTAAAAAACAATCCAGCCACCAAGCCAGGAAACATGAAATACTACACTCCCCTTAACTGGTTTAGTGGTGGAGTTGGCAGTGTTAGGTTAATGGTTGGACTGGATGATCTTAAAGGTCTTTTCCAACCTAAACGATTCTATGATTCTATATGCAGTATACAGCAGTGCACATTAGCGGGCACTGGAGGTCAGTGGTCTCATTGCTTTGGGGTCTCAGCAGAGCTGTGTCTGTGCTGGTCCCGTGAGGCTGGAGGTTGGGGTCTTACAGGCTTGTGGAGCACAGGCGCACACAGTATTTCTCCTTCTTGATTTTCCAGATGCAGGAGGAGCAATTCTGAGCTGAGCTACAATGGATATTATTGTCTCAGCTTGCTTGCAGGGATGGGTATAAGAGGAGAATTCTTGCTCCTTACAGCCCCAGTAGTTAGTTTGGGCATCAAGCACAGTCTGATGAAGAATAAGCACCAAGATACATTTTCTGTAGAGATTTCTCTTCTGTCACGTGGACAGCAATTGCTGGGTGCCCAGCTTCCTCATTTGGAGTGCCGAAATTGAAACTATAATTACAGTGACCAAAAAGAGCCCTCAGTGAGAGACTGATTTAAATTTAAAAAAAACCTTTTCTCTTTAAAATCACCCTGTACACTAACTGATATGTAATTTGGGTTATTGTAAGTACAGTTCCCAAAGGGAACAAGGCTCTGGGCGGTCAGGGTAAGCATGAGCGGTTTTGTCTCTCCTCAATTCTGCATCCTCTTAACAGCTTTGAAACCACTGGTTGTTATTAGTCAGACTTTACAGAGGAGCAGGAGTCTCACAAAGTGCCTAATGTTTTGAAAATGCAGGGCAACTGGGTAGAGAGGAGTCTATCCCATTAAGGTTGGCCTGTTGTTTGAACTTAACCCTTCATACATTTTGCAGAATCTGCATCTTTCTGCCCATCTCTCTCACATCCTCACACACCCTCTGAAAACTTGGCCTCACTAGCTCAGCTGTTTGCAGATTAACACTACTTTCACTGCTCGTTTCAGCCCCGTGGGGAAAGGTGGTGGTGTTTCTTGAGGCATTTGTGGTTACCTTGTTAGGGGTCCCAGCAGCGGGAGTGTAACTTTTTCATCAAAACATCAAACAGAATTCCCTTTCCCTCTTACCTGCTGTCAGTTTGTGATTTGTTGCGTAAAAAAAAAAAAATAAAAATTCTCTTGTTTGATTTTCAGAAACGGAAAAGATCCCTGTAATGCGTGGGCAGTGGTTCATTGATGGTACATGGCAACCTCTGGAAGAGGAGGAAAGTAACCTAATAGAACAGGAGCATCTCAACCGCTTCAAAGGCCAGCAGCTGCAAGAGAGCTTTGATATGGAAGTATCAAAACCTGTTGACGGGAAAGAGGGTAAGATTGTTTAGATCACTATTTTTATAGTATGCTCTCTGGAAAAGTTGGGATCTGTTTTTTCTTAAACTTAAGAATGTGATCTGCGATGGTTTTCCATCCTGCATAGTGGGGAACGCATCAGTTTGCTCTCCCATTTTTCAGTGCATCTTGATGTTGTAGGATTTTCTGCTGCAGCACATTTGATGAACACTGTAAAATTATATTCATGGATAAACTTCTTGTTCCCATTTTGCTTTGTGTTTTATAGCTTTTAATTGTGTGTTTGAAATCTCACTTCAAACCAAAATCTCTTGATGGGACAAGAAGAGTCAGTGTCTAAATGCAAACTGGCTATTAGTTCTCTGGCCAGCATTCTTAATTGGGCCTAAAGGGAGAATCAGTTTTACAGGTCACATTTCATTTGCCGTTCTAGTTCAGTCTGTGACTTTATTGGAGTAGTTTTCAGCTATAGTAAATCTTAGGCATTCATTCTGTTATGGAAGTCCTTATATTTTAATGGCCAGGCTGAGGACATTCAGTTAGTGTTCTTGGGAATCTCAGACAAATGCATTTAACGTTTTCAAGAATAGCCTTCTGAAATAACTGATCTATTATTTAATGTACGCAGTAGAATTGGTTGCTCAGGGTAAGTATAGCACAGCGAAAGTTCAGGTGTTTTGGCTTTCACACTTCACTTCTGTTTGTTGGTTGTCACTTGCTGAACAATCTACAAACCAAGAGCTTCAAGTACAGAGGCCTCACGATATATTTTAGTAGGGTTTGGGTTGTGTTATTCTTTATAAAGCAACTTTATTTTTAAACTCTTAAAACTACGACTTTGTACGAAACAGCTACAGAATGTAGGAGTGGCTGTGTTTTGGCCATGAGCATGGAGGAGTACTTATGTGTGAACTACATGGCCACACAAGTCAACCTTGTTAATAAATTAGAAGCAAGGCGGTATTTGGGGTTCTTTTGTGATTACTGTAAGGAATACCAGAATAGCATTTGTTGACTTGGAGACATTTTTCAACAATGCAGAGAGTAGATAAGTTTCCCCTCACCTCAAGGCTAGCGAGGACTCTGTGAATATTTTTTTTTCTATTTATACCAGTTCAAAAGATCTTTTCCTCTGGCCAAGCCTGCGGTACAGTCTCCTGCTTTAACAGCTCTGTCAAGTAGGTGCATAAAATGGTGCGACCCCTGCGCCACAGCACTGTGCCAGTACAACCGCCCTTTTGAAAGGCACTTTCACCTGTATTTCTGTGTGCTTCTACTGATTTATTCTTCCAGCGTCCTGGGACAAAGCTCAGCTTTGTTAGCGCAGCTGCCCCCGCACCGTGAGTGCAGTGCTGTTTGTGCTAGGGTAGTATGCTTTCACTTGGAAAGTGCGTCTTTATGCCTGCTGAGTGCTTCCAGCCTTTGGTAGCTTAACTTCTGATGGAAGGAAGGAAGGAAGGATGGCTTCAGTTGAACTTGGATTCTCCTTATCGAGTAAGGAAGGGAGTTCATTTTTTTTTTCCCCATAAAAAGTCTGGTCTGTGGAGCAGAAATTTTCAGATTTAAGGTAGGAGAGATAGGGGAGAGTGGTGAGGAAGATACAATGCCTAATATTTACGAAAGCATAAAAGATCAGAAAAAAGAAAATCCAAATTCAGATGCCAGTGCCTTTTCTAAAACTAAAGGTAAAAAAAAAATAGCTGTGTATGCAGTCACTTCAAAATGGAATACATGTAAAGTCACCCATAACTTTCAATAGATTTTTTTTTGTAGTAATAGGAGAGTTGCAGGAAAATTATAGCTAACAGTAAGTGTGAAAAGTGGTTTTGTCATTATAATATGCCTCTCAATACACCTCTGATCACTGATTGCCATCTGCACGTGGCACTGGGAGAAGCTTTACAACTTGCATTATCGCTGATGAAGTAATCCTAGTTAGCAGGAGAAGCGCTGAATTTAGTTTATAAATTTCTTAAATACTACAATTTGTTGCTAGTTCGTTGCAATTGCATCCTGCGTGAAACATATTTTGGTCCCGTCAAGGTTTACAGGTAGCTGTTATTTCAGACTAGTGAAAGTTAGAATAGATCTGTAAATAGCATTGAGAGGCAAAGTGACTATTCGCAATGCTACGATAAAGCATTGTAAATGACGAAAAATTAGGAATCTCATCTAATTCCTCAGCAAAATTAAGACGATCTGCCATAACAGTCTGTCAGTACTTAGACATAATTACTTTTTTTATATGAACATGCCAGTTTGCATCATAAATAATGAAAAACTGGCTTGTCAACACGCATCTTGTTGGTATGCAGTAGACAAACCTGTCGGCTCTTGATTTGACCCCAGCCATGCTCTAAACGGTGGCAGCAGGCTGAAAATGTAGGAGCAGCTTCCCCTTTGCTGCTCCCATTCTGGATAATTTTCTCTTCTTCAGCCTGCTAACTCGGGGCAACATACGATATCCTGGAACTTAGTATCCAAGACTCAGCTGACAATGTATTTGCAACGTAATAATCTTTATTTATTTTATTGTCCTCTGAAATCTTTTTGTGAAGAAAACAGAATTGCAAGCAAGTTTACTATGTGTTTAGCACCCTCAGCTTTTGAGCAGCCTGCCCAGGGCATTGCTGGCCACGGAATCGCCCTCTTTAAGCACAGGGCACGTGGTGCTGCATGTGGAGTCGTCCGCACAGACGAGTTCATCTTTGCAAAAACTGACAGCCAGCACTGCGTACATTACCTGTGAAGGGCAGCTGCTCAGCATGCAGTGCCCCTCTTCTTTCCTCACATCTTTAGTTTTGGGATACACGTTAGGGGAGTACACTTACATCTAGAAAACCGATTTCCCACTCCAGTGATTTGATTTATTAATTCTGCTTCTGGATTGTAGCATGTTAACAAGGGAATAACTAAGCTTTATCCCGGGCTTTCGTTGATGATTAGGTGGCCAACGAATGCATGCCCCATTATAGAATCATAGAATAGAATCATAGAATCGTTTAGGTTGGAAAAGACCTTCGAGATCATCCAGTCCAACCATTAACCCACACTACCAAGTCTACTCTAAGCCAATCAAGGGTAGACTAGACTAAACCATGTCCCAAAGTGCCATGTCTGCCCATTTTTTAAATACTTCCAGGGATGGGGACTCCACCACCTCTCTGGGCAGCCTGGTCCAATGCTTGACCACTCTTTCTGTGAAGAAATTTCTCCTAATATCCAATCTAAACCTCCCCTGATGCAGCTCGAGGCCATTTCCTCTCGCCCTATCGCTTGTCACTTGGGAGAAGAGCCCGACCCCCCCTCCCTGCCCCCTCCTGCCAGGAGCTGCAGAGCGATGAGGTCTCCCCTCAGGCTCCTCTTCTCCAGGCTGAACACCCCCAGCTCCCTCAGCCGCTCCCCACCAGCCCTGTGCTCCAGACCCTGCCCCAGCTCCGCTGCCCTTCTCTGGACACGCTCCAGCACCCCAATGTCCTTCTTGTGCTGAGGGGCCCAAAATGGACACAGCATTCCAGGTGCGGCCTCCCCAGTGCCGAGCGCAGGGGGACGATCCCTGCCCTGCTCCTGCTGGCCACACTGTCCCTGACACAAGCCAGGATGCTGTTGGCCTTCTTGGCCACCTGGGCACACTGCTGGCTCATGTCCAGCCGGCTGTCGACCAACACCCCCAGGTCCTTTTCGGCCAGGCAGCTTCCCAGCCACTCTTCCCCAAGCCTGCAGCGTTGCACGGGGTTGTTGTGACCCAAGTGTAGGGCCCGACACTACACTTGTAGTGCAGAACATTATTAAAATGTTAATCCAAGCAGACCTAAATGTTTCAGAATAGGGATCTCCAACCTGTGGCCCCTAAGTAACATCATGCCCGTGCTACCTTCCAGCGCTGTTTGGGACCGCAGGAAGCTGTAAATGCTGAAGGTAACAGAACAGCATATGGCGGTGTTTAGGTGAACGATTTCTCAAGTTCTGTTTTGCGTGGGGCAGCCTGGAGACCACTGCTTCCACGGGAGATCCCTCTGCTGAGCAGACTGCAGCGGTATTATGATTTTCATCCTTACAAAGTATTTAATTTCACGCCTTGCAAAATGAACTGCGGTTATGGTGCCTGATGTGGCTGACTCCTCTCGGTGTCTGATCCTCTTCAGTGGTCTGCTGGGCTGGTGGTCTCGGCAGTGCCATGACTTTCTCAGGTAAATTATTTGTAATGGCAGAACACAGAACTGGGGCACTTTATTTCTTAGGACTGTCCACGCAGGTTATCGTGACCTTTAGATTTGCCATATCCAGTTGACCTGGATTCATCTCCAAGAAGGTTATGCTCTGGAGGATTTCACAGACGTGGTTCCCAGGCACCAGAGCTCTATCTGCTGCTTGTAGAAATTAGTCAAATTGATGAGATTTCTGCAGCGATGCTTGGTTCTGAATGTGCTGGCATCTGTAACGCTTGTAAAAAGCCAGCTACCCTGAGTGGCGATGGCTGAAGTGCAGCATCCGTAGGTGTTGGCGTGTGCCAGCCAACTCCCCAGACCACCACGGACCAGGCAGAATGTGTCGGGGAGGGGTGCTGAGGGCACGAGCCTCTCTCTTCATGGACTCTGCAGGGAGCTCTGCCTCCCGAGGTGCCTAAAAGCAGGGCAGAAGAATGCTGCTGGGGTCCTGGTGCACGCAGATCCTGCGAGGGCATCACCCGTCCCCTCCGTAGCTTGACCGCACTCTGTTTCGCATCTCAGAGAGGCTGCTTTGATCCTGGCCACACGCATTTTTCGGTTTAAATAGTTCATTTTATTGTTGATAGGTACAGGAAAGGACGTTGCTATTCTGCCTTTTAAGACAGAGTAACCGAAATGGCTGCAGGAGGAAACCACACTTAGGATGAGGAATTAGGGGTTTGGCTGCATTTCGACTGCTTTGTTGTACAGAAACGGAATGTCTGCAGCCTGGATTTGAGTTAATGCATATCACAAATTTGCACAAATGCAAATCTGCGTATTGGCGTGTGCAGGAAGGCATCCTCTGGCTTGTCATTACATAAAGTAATTTTACGTCATTTTTTTTGAGCAAAATGAGAGTCATCACGTTGTCATTTTATAGTTGTATTGAGGAGTAGAGCTTGACGTTTGCCACGCAAGTCTTTGCTAAAAATCGAGTCTGATGACTCCTTAAACCTCAAAATGAGATGCTGCACTGCTGTAAGAGTGTATGTGGGCTTCCAGGAGTGATTTGTTGTTCTGCCACTCTTTTGATAAGTAGACGGTGTTGGGGTTTTATGGGGCCATCAAATTCATTTGTCCAGTACTCGTTTTTTTTCCATCCAGGTAAACTAGGCTTTTTTGTATATTGGCTTTCCTTCTCCTTCTTAAGGAAGATTTATTCTTCAAACTTAACACATATAATTTAATATCAACACAGGATGTAAGGTAGCATTTTGATCTAAATTCTTAGGTTCAAAATTTTAAATGATACAAACTTCAGCCCTTAAAATATGGAAATACCTGGGTTGTTTATTTGATCCCACTGAGAATGGTTTATAACTCTGCCTTTGCGCAGAAATACTGACCTTCCTTGTACTACATATGCCCAGTGATTACACTTAAATATATTACTACTCTAAAATAATTCTATAAATATTTCTGAGACAGACCTAGGTTGTGACACTTGCTCTTTGAAGCAACATTTCAGCTGAAACCATTTTGAAAGGAATACAAAAAGGGTATCATAATACCTTTTTAGCGGTCAATAAGCTTAAAATGTACAGAATAACCTAAGATTTAGAAACTGCTTTTTGTGCATACTTAGGCAGACAGTGAGTTCAGGACCTGTCTAAAGTAGTCTATGAAAGGAGCAGCGTTCTCAAGTGATTTCAGTAATATGAAGGCCGTTGTAAGATAAAACAAGACCATGAACTCAGATCATAGCAGGTTCTTAAGGGTTCTTGGACTAGATATTTTGCAAACAGTATTTAACCATAATAAAGGCAGTGATGCTCAGACCAGGAGCTTCTTGATGGAGGGTCAATGTCGCTACTGCAGTGTTGATTTTCCTCTCTTGACCTGCGGACAAAGCCCATATAGAATCATAGAATCATGGAGTGGTTTGGGTGGGAAGGGACCTTTAGAGGCCACCCAGCCCAACCCCTGCAGTGAGCAGGGACATCTCCAACCAGACCAGGGTGCTCAGAGCCCCGTCCAACCTGACCGGGAATGTTTCCAGGGATGGGGCATCGACCGCCTCTCTGGGCAACCTGTGCCAGTGCCTCACCACCCTCAGTGTAAAAAATTTCTTTCTTATGTCCAGTCTAAATCTATTCTTCTTTAGTTTAAATCCATTATTCCTTGTCCTGTCACAACAGGCCTTGCTAAAAAGATTCTCCCCATCTTTCCTGTAGGCCCCCTTTAAGCACTGGAAGGTCGCGATATGGTCTCCCCGCAGCCTTCTCCTCTCCAGGCTGACCAACCCCAACTCTCTCAGCCACATATGCCTTGCTGCGAGTTCCTCGAGCACAGAGGAGCTGTTAGCAGGCGGGTGAAACCGCCATCTCTTGCCTTCTGTATAGCGGCGACGGTGCCGAACGGCAGAGCGGGCACAGCAAGTGCTCGGCACGCTCCGGGGGAGGTAGCGCGGGTGGTATTCCCACTGCTCTAGGCTGGCATGAGGGCCAATCCTGATTCTTCTATTAGAGACCACTGAGGAGTGGTTCAAAAGGTACATCATAAGCTGATCCCCAATATAAATAATATCTTCTAACATAAGGTTTGCTGTCTCTGCTTTAAGAATACTTGGTTAGCCGTTACTATCATAAATACAGTTGAGTACCTACCATCTGTTGCTCCATCTTCTTCTTTAGGTATATTCATTTAATTAGGATGAAGTGAAGCTGAAAGCTTAATATATGTGATAGTAAGATAGGAATAGACATAGTTCATTGTATTTGCACAGAGAGATGCTCAAATTTTAGCTGGAAATCGCCTGAGCAACCTCATCCAAATTTTAAATTGGATCCGACTTAAAAGTTAATCCTGATCCGTGCGAGGGATTGGAGCAGACGAACCCCAGCAGTCCCTTCAACAGAAGTTATTCTGTGATCAAGTCTGTCATTCTGTGACAGATGATAAAAAAAGGTAGAAAAAATCCAGTGAGTCAGAATCAGAAGGAATTTTTGAAATTCATTGATTTTGAAACTGCATAAGTTTATTGGTTTTTCTTACGGATTTTCAGCGTGTGGTCAGATGTCACAAAAACTGTAAAAGTTGCATTTGGAATAGTTGATTTGTTCTGCCTTAGATTTCAAATAAAATTTTCTCTGTTCATTAAAAAATTTATATTAACAACGAATTTTTGTCGCAGCTGGCTAAGTTAACCTTTAGATGGGAAAGTCATATTCATAGAATCAGAGAGTCCTGCAGACCAGAAGGGATCTCTGGAGATGACCTGGTCCAACCTCCCTGCTCAAAGCTGCGGAGTCAATGCGAGCAGGTTGCTCCGGATGTTTCCAGTGGGGTTTTGAACATCTCCAACATTGGAGACTTCACAGCCTCTCTGGGCAATCTGTACCACTGTTTTATCACCCTCACCATCAAAAAGATTTTTTTTTTTTTTTTTTGCTTATACTTTACTTGAATCTCCTGCATGTATTCTTCTTGAGTTGCCACAGCCAGTAAACTATTCTGTAGACTAAATTATTCCATCAAGTTCCAAGTGCAGTAGCTATGAGCCTAACTTTCCTCTCCTCTAGACAACTGATGCGCAGCAGTAATACACTTCACTTGCATCTGTATTAAGGCATCTGCTGACAGAGCTGTTAGCTGTGCAGAGGTGTGATCCCGCACCAGCGTAACTGTGGCAGTCGAAGCCCTTGGCGCAAGCGTGGAACGTCCCTCTCTCGTGCTGGCACGCGTTACTGGATCACAGAGTGTTAACAATTCCCGGCGTTTGCAAGGGAAGATGTCATTGGGTTGCATTTCCCTCCAGCAGGCTAACTGATTGCAGGGAATCGCAGCTTAATGACTTCGTGGATTCAGAAGCCAGGCTGGAGCCTCTTGATTCCTCATTGCGTTTAAACACTCTCTTGACTCTATCAGGCTTTTGAGGCTAAAACATTTTGAAATTAAGACTGTATGAGCGAGGGCCCACAGAGCGGTAACGCAGAAGACGTAGAGTTGTAGGACTTCACTTTCAGCCTTGCTCAGGAACCCGGGAAGAAGGGTGGAAGGTATCCGTAACCGAGCTAAGAGTGCATACAAGTCTCCTCTTGCGTAAGTGCCAAGAGCACCTTCTTCCTGCTCACATAACTTTGCCTGCTCCTCAGCAGCACCTTTCACTTACCTTAAAGTATTTCTTCCATAATCACACAGCACTGATGTCAAAGCCCCTGAAAAAGAATCTTTTGGGCCGCTGTGCAGTATTTCAGTATTCTCATGAGGGGTGAAATAACACCGCTGAAAGTCTAACAGAAGTTAGGGACTTGCCATCAAGGGGAAGCTCAGAGGCAAAGCGGGCGTGCTGCTGCATTTCACCGTGGAAAGCAGCTTCTTGACTTACAGAACAGGGTAACAGCAGCGTGTTTTGTCTAATCTAACTTTAAATGAGCCTTTTACACTCTTTGGGGAAAAGAATAGAGCTGTGCTTCAAATTGAGGGTTGGTTTGTTGGGGTTTTTTTTATTCAAATGTTTAGTGTATGCTTGAGAAGGGTTGCTGTGTTGCTGTGTTCTATACAAGTAGAGCGTTTATGCTTTTGTACGTGTAAATGCAAAGGCACTCGGTGAGGCCGATTACACACTGTGTTCCAGCTGTCTTTTACTAATGCCTGTAGCTTTGTTGTGATGTCATAACTGTTTATGAATAGTGAAATAATTGAATTTGGCTAATGTGACCTGACACTTTTGCTACAAAACTGTTTTTTTAAGTGTATATACTTTTTCAGAAAATGTGCCAACTTTTTTTTTTTTTCTAAAAATGGTAATACTAATGAGAAAAATGACACCCCTTTTAAAAATTTTACTTTGAAGCTCAGTGTTTTTACTTTTAGTTCTCTACTACCTCCCTCCCTTCTCCCTCCCTTCTTTGTTCAAATGGAGAGGATATAAGGAGAATTCAGACGCTGCATGTCTTAAGCGAAAGCGTTCCCAAGGTACAGTAATTGTAGATTTCTTTTTTGTAGTACTCCTGGCTTAGGAAGCTTTAAATTCTAGTTTGCTTATATCAGTTAAATGTGTTAGATTTACATGCTTCCATTTATTGAGCTGTATTCATGCCATTTCCTTCAAAAGGGAAGGAAAAAGCATCATAGATCTTAGAAGAAAAGTAGAAGTGTTGTGAATCTTAGAGAAAAGTAGATGCTAACAGTATCATGCAGTAATCCTTATAATTATTTGTGACTGTGATGAAAACTGTAAACGTTTGTCTCTTAACGCTCTTTATATGTGGTTTGGCTTTTTCAATAAACTAAAAGCAACTTTTTTAGAATCACAGCAGACCTGGTATAAGATAAATTATGTCAGAGAAAGAATTTTTTTTTTGCCACTTTTTTTTGAATAATGCATGCATCTTTAATTTTATGTTGTAAATTATTTTTACTGCAGCTTTTGTAGAGTACTGGAATGAAGTGAGACTTTGGACATCCGATATAAAAAGGGGAAGCTGTATAGAGTGTGTGACAAAGGCTGCTGCATTGCAGAAAACAACTTTGAACTTCGCAGCAGCTGATGTGCAAATTTGTTTCAGAAAGTGGGAGTAGATCTTAGAGGAGCCATTAATGATTGCAGAAGGCTCAAAAGTACTTGTCACTGGTCTTTCTCTGCCAGCATTAAAGCCAGTAGTGATTAAACTTTTACTGACTTCAGTGACTGTGGAACTAGACTTCTGAAAACTGCACCCCCAATTTAGAATGTAAATGCACATGGTAGGTTTAGAGTTATTCTTGTCATACCATATATTCTTTTAGCTCCTGGGAATATTGTAAAGTGTGAGAATTTATTTTGAAATGCATAGATTTTGCATAGATAGCCTTTTGACTTCCTTTAATTATATTTTTCTATAATTGGGTCTAAATGAAAATGCTTGAAATCAAAATGTTTGATAGTAAACTTTTTCCTGCCTCTTCTCACACATGGAACTGAAGATTGTTAAAGGTGAATAAATGTAACTACTGTCTGGAGCAGTAAGAAAGGACTTCTGTCTTTCATTTTGTGATTATAATTTTGAAGTTATTTTGTATAGTTTTTTTTCTCCAAGTCATGGTCAGTTGTGGTAATGAACCCTGTCTGAATTAAAAAATTAAAAGTGGGTGCTTATGTAACAAATAGTGACATTGATGAATTGAGAGGTGGTGAAGTGCAATATAAAAATGACGGTGATGTGAAACAGCCCAATTTAATTAAGAGCATTAGCCTTTTTAATGGCTTCACATTTGTTTTTTAAATAAATTTTAAAAGGTTTTAAAATCTACAGCTGTACCTCAGGTTTACATACCAGAACTTCAGAGTTGTTTAAGAAAGAACAGGAGCGGCCAAATTACGCTTTCAGCTGTGTGTGTGATGTGGCAGAGTTTTGTGCAGGAACTAACGCTTACAGATTTATTTTAAAATCCCTGAAAAAAAGAAGGCAGGAAAGGTTTTTAGACGGTATGTACCCCTTCTCTGGTCTTTAGCCCTGACTGGAATGACAGTGCCTTTGTGGGGGAGATGGAGATAATGTCAGCTCTTCGCACTTCAAGATGCTTTCCTCTGGAATGATTTTGACTTGAGCATAGTCAAACTCTGGTAGCAGAGAATCGCCCCATGCTTTGGTCTTGGCAGGTGGATGAAAGTATCAAGTAAAAAAGAGGTGCTTACCTTAAAAGGTTTTTAATTTTGAACTGTTGGGCCCCTGAAATGCCATGTTCAAGCACCTGTCTGTCTGCACTTACTCCGGAGGTGTTCAGCTCCTCAAGCACTTCAGCGGGGAGGATGTTTGCACTAGCAGCGCACAAGCAGGGTGCACATCCCCAGCTTCTCCACGGGTTTTGTGCTATGAGCATAAAAAATAGCGCAGGCTTTCTGTTCCTCAGCTATTCTCTAGTTATTTTGACTCAAGATGAGTTTCTGCAGTCTAACTGAGATCAGGTTCCTCAAGGCTTTAGGAATATGTATTCTAAGTTTTATGTTTACCTCTTCGTTTTTCATATTTAAACTTTTTCAAGGCATTTTCCCCTCTGTGTTCATCTCTCTTGGTGAAACTGGAGGTTTGTGTGATAGTAACCCTTGATTTCTTCAGCGGAAAGAAGTCCTTTCTTGATCCCTCTCACTTCCCCTGTGCTTCTCTCCTTGTTTTTGCATGGCTTGCTCACTACTGTCTAGCGTCAGGCTGTCTTCCATCTACAGTGGGGTTGTGCCTTCCACGTACTCATACTCTAGGTGTCTGTCGTGGTTGGTATTCCTGCAAAAAGTTTTGTTTCTAGTTTCTGGCTACAAAGGAAACCAAAACTTGGTCTCATTTCTATGGGCTTGGAAAACTAGAAAATTTAGCAGTGTGTGGAATACCTAGGGATTTCTGCAACTGGGGAAGATGCAGCTATGGAGATGCCTGCTAAGAAAGCTGTACGTGTTGTCAGTGTCAGAGAAGTAGTTCATGTGAAAACAAAGCTGCAAGAAGTCTGATCCACAGGGAGATTCCTGTCCCATGGTTTTACGGGAGACCCTTCATCTTCTCTGCCTGCCGTTCAGCGATGCCGTAGCCGCAGTCGGATCTCAGTGAAGCTCAGCAACATCCTAGCCTGGTGCCCTGGAGAGAATCCACAAACATAGGAAGCGTGCTCCTGAAGGACCCAGAAGGCAGAGGAATGAACACGAAGAGCATTCCCCTGTGCCATACCCACCGCCTAATCTGAATTCTGTGGCTTGGCTTCCTCAGCCACGCTACGACATGCCCTGCTGACTTTCTGACACTCTGTGACATCTCTCGTTACGAACAGCTCCTGAGCTGTCAATTTGACCACCTCTGCAGCATGCAAGAGGTTTATGGAACAGTCACCGTTTGTTCTGAAAAGAGAATGTAAATCATGTTACCTCATCATCTTCAGGAAAACGCAGCTTGCTTTTCCTTGTGTTCAGTTTCAAAACAGCGATGGCAGCCCTTGTTATCCCATACTTGGAAAGCACGGTTTGCTTATTTTCATTTTTTTTTAGGATGCTTATTTTCAGACTGCTATCAAATCGTCTCCAAAACCACTTTTTTTGTTCCCTGTCCCATTATTAACACACCCCGGGACTGTCAGCAGCAGAAGCTCTTTTTGGTAGGGCACTTGAGAGTCTTGAGAATCTCCTCACAGTCTTGGCGCAGTGTTGGTCCTCATGAAGAGGTACCTTATTTTTTTTTACCTAAAGAGTATCTCCTGTGCATAATGACAGAGAACCACTGTCTCTGCCTAGATATGCACACACACATGGCTTATGGATCATTTGTCGCTGTGACTGATCTCAGTTAGGCAGTTCTTCTCTCAGTTGAGTTTCTGCCGTGCAAATCTGCAAGCGTGTACCATTTTTCTCTCCCCAGGCACTGTCATCACTGGGACAGATGCTCATGTAAGGATAGAGAGTGCACAACCATAGTCATCCAGTGGGGTGTCACTCCTATTTTGAAGGGGTATTCTTTCACACCAAGAGGGCCTGGAGCTCAGGGTGATAGATTTTCCTTTATTAGGGGATTTTTGTTCCACTGGTGGACATCACATTCAGGGTCTGAGGATGAACAGACATCCCCATGTTTATATAATCTTAAAAAGGGGAGACAAAATCTCACCCCACCTCAGTAAGAGGGTGCATTCATCTGTGGAGCGGGTGCATTGATGCTCAGGCAGACTTTTTAACAGTGCCTCCCATGGGATTTCAGAACAGAGTGCCAAGGTAGAGCATCCAGCTTAGTTTGGTTTGACCCAGGTGACTCTTGTTAACTTTTAAAAGAATATGTCTGCTCCTGGTTGATAAGATAGACATCCTGGAAGTGTCACCCAGACTTATGCAAAATACTGCACTGGAGTGCAGGGTGCCTTTGAAACGTCCTGCAGCCGCTGTTTTTCAGTGATTGAGTCTCTCCGCTGCTGGTTTGGACTTTGCTCTGGAGTGTGCACGTGGACAGGCACTCAAAAGCAAAGCAGTGAATGTGTTGGTAAATAAAATTTACCACGAGATTCAAAACAAAATGTAAATATATCAATGAAAATTGCAAAATTTATCATCATCTTACTGGCAAATTGGTAGATTCTCTGAAAAGCATTGTCCATATGCATGTTCTGGATCCTGCCACTTCCCTAAAAACTCCTGATGTTTTGTGGTTGAAGGAAAACTGAGAAGCAAGAACAAACAAACACTTTTTTTTTACTTTTTTATTTTTATTTTTATTTTTGTTCTGGGTGCTGGGTAGAAAGGAAGGGTGTGTAGTCCTGTAAAAAATATATCTGAGCTTGAATGCAATGTGTATGTTAACAACATCTCAGAGAGGTAAGTTACTCAGTTGTCAAGAGGCAAGGAAGTACGGTCCTACTGAAAGTTACTGGTAGTTTCATGTGGTGCTTATGTTAACAGTAGACCAAATTTTTCAGGTTCCCTTCTGAAGGCCTTACTAAATATGCAGAGAAATAGAGTTGGGTATTTCATTTGCAATTCCTCAGTGCATGCATGTCTTGTAGTTGATTTTGATGTGTCCTTCAACATACATGTTTTTGAAGAACACCGTAAGAGTAAAAGTTAGGAATTTGTTCTTCCCAAGTGAGAATAATTCATGCAGCATGGGGAAACCCTACCACTTTCTGTGTATTTTTTTCCAATAGAGAGGTTGGACTTGATTCCAGAAAGAGCTTGCAGATCATTTGTCCCCAAACTCTATTCTTCCAGTGGTAATACTGGTAAAACTCAGCCATGGACCTCTCCGTCTCTTCCTCTGCATGCTTTGGACCTTGAGCACCATGCTCTCCAAAGAGAGACCTTCCAGCCCTCCTCTGTCAGCTTTCCCAGAAACATACTCTTAGAGGGGTTTTACAGAATGCAGGTGGAACAGCTCTTAAAGACCTGCTAGACAATGCATAAAAAGTCTACATTGGTCATGGATTTGAGGATGGAAGAGATTGCAGAGACATCTGCAAGGAGTTCCCTTGCCTTTGCCACTAGGCTACGTGCCTGTCTCAGGACATCACAGTCCGTGTTGCATTGTCTCCAAGTCTGAAAGGGGAAGTTTTGCTGGAAATTTCCTTTCCTTCTCCAATTCTAAATTGAGATTTCTGGACATGGATTCATCTCTGCATCTGCAGGGATGTTCATGAAAAATCAGTTTGCATGTGCATTGAGTTCTCACTAGATTGCTTCTTGCTCTGGCCAGTCGTTAGCCTAAGCTGACGTGTCTGCTCTTCAAAGTCAAGCTTACTTCCTTTCCTGTTCTTGCTCTGTCAGTGTAAAACAGCAATATAGTTCTAGTTATTTTTTGTGAAATGTTTGTTTACTATAACAGAAGGGGTAATCCTTTTCTAATCCCCGTGTTTCTTACCGAGTTCATTTAGTTTTTCATCAGACTATGTTAGGTCTATCTGAGTTGGGAAAGAAACAAAAAATACTACAGGAGAAAGGTAACAACATCTAGCTTAACATGGCTGGTTTGTGCTGTAGCAGAATTAAAATGTGAAATCGTGATGGCTCTGGCTTTCTCAGAATATTTTTAAAAGAGTGTAAAAAATTAATTTGACTGGCTTCAAATAGGGGACTGGTTACAGCTCCAATTATTACGGAAAAAAGCAAACCCAAAACAATCCCTCTGGGTGTTTTCCATGACTTTGGACTTTTTAGCAAGACCACCGACAGTTAAATAACACTTTTTTTGTCACAGGGCTATTGCTGTTGTCAGCTCTCCAAATGTTGTGTATCCCACGTTAGATGAGACCTAAGCAGCGGATTTCCAAACTTAGGTGAAATCCGAATTGCTAGTAATACAGGTGTGGTACCGCTTCGCTCAAGCAAGCTCTAAGCCTTAGGTGAGAGATTCTGACTTGCATTATAACATGCCTGCTGTGCTTAATCCTGACAATCAGGCAGTGTGTCATGAGCTTGGTCCCAGAGCTCAATCAGCTCCAAATCTGGAAAACACAATAACTGCACAAAAAACACTAGAGCTCTTAGTGGCTTTTGAAAGAGCTAGATTCTGTTCTGTGCCAGAAATTACTCATTCAGAGGCTTTCTCATTGAACTGTGTTTCCAGCTCCTAGATATTTCTGAAAGGATAGAAATGCAATGGAGCCTTCTAGTAACGGAGCCTTGAAAGCCTCTGTGTTACTGCAGTGTGCAGTCAAAACCAGGAATCTCACGGTACGGACACAGGAGGGAGAAGATAGGAGTGAAACTGCTCTTTTCCTAGTGATGAGAGTGCACGGGGCAGCCACCTGGTCAGCACACCAACCTGCAATATTTCAGGATGCATTGCCCTGCCCTCCCCCCCAGTTTTTTGTTTGCAGCTAAGGGAATATTTTGGAAACCTACCATCCCAAAATGAGGGTGGGAGGAGAATGGTGTGAAATGTCCCCAGAGGTGGTCTCCAAACTGCTGCTTGTCCTGGTCAGATTAATCCTAAATGTAAAAAAAAACTTTTCAAGGTAAGAAGTAGGACGGATTTAGGTATAACGGAGCTCTAGATTTTAACCTATGTGTAAATTACTCTTCTCTCTCTGTGTTTGAAGAGGCTTTTTTTTCCTCTTACCCATCTAAATTAAATGTTGTTCCTTTTTGCTGCAGCTATTCATAGTCTAAAGTTGAGTCGCAACCATGTGGACTGGCACAGTGTGGATGAAGTGTATCTTTACAGTGATGCAACAACATCTAAAATTGCAAGAACTGTTACACAAAAGTTGGGGTTTTCCAAAGGTAATATTTCTCAGAGTTTGTAAAGAATATTGTAAATACCAGTATTTTAAGTGTGTTACTTTAACGCTAGAAGGAGATTTCAAGTTTGAAGTTTTAATATGTGACTAGCCCACTTTGGGCTTTGGCCATTGCAATTTTTACAGAAGAGTATATGAGGGTCCTTAGGTTGTTGTACATAATCGTAACTAGATGTGAATAGGCTATGACTTAGTTTTATTACAGATTTCATTATTATTTTGAATGCAGAAGTTAGCATTACATAATAAGTGTATGAAAATATTACAGTGGCAATGTCTAGCAGCTACACTGTAAGCGTTACAATTCCCTTTGCAACCTTAGCTTCACCGCTGTGTACTTGCATACGGTGATGCATTCCTTAAATACATGATCGTACCTTCTTGCCAGCTTTAGCTTTTTTTCAGTTCATTAAACAGACATATGAACTGAGAGGAGGGGTGAAGCATTTAGACAGAAATTGTTTCCAGTAGGAATCCGGGCTCATTTAAGCTCAAAACTACCAATTATAAAGCCAGCGAGGCTGAGATGTTTGGAAGAGGGGATGGTCTCTCTCAAGCTAACGGAGATTATTGCCAACCTAGAAAACTGGAACTTGTCCTCTCTGTCGTGGTGCTCCTACGCACTGCTGGACGACTACAAAAACAAGATCATACACGGTTTGTTCTTTGGTTTCTGAAGAGGCAAGATCAGGTAACAGGTTTGGCTTTAATCTCCGTGCCGCTGTTCTGTAATTAATGCCCTCTTACCCCACAGGGCTCTTGGGTGGATACTTAATTAATGTTTGCCAAGAATTAATATAATTCAGTGCTTCAGTTCCAGAAGAAATGAAGTATTCTGTATCCCGAACACAATTTGGATAGTGTGTAATAAATAATAAGTAAGATCTGTCCTAAACAATTTGGGGGGAGAAATATCAAATAGAAGCCCACTTGGTAAACGAAACCTGTCCTGTGTAAAAACTGCCCTTAGCGTTTTTGTAGTCTTTTCCTCCTCCTTAAAACAAGTTGTTTGTTTCAATTTTTGTGGTGGGGAATGCTGCTGCCTTCCTCGGGCAAGGCTGTGGTCCTCTGGACGGGTCTGTCACTAGAGGGGGATGGAGACACGCTGTGCCACTGGGTTTCTCCAGACATCAGCGGGACACGGAGAGAAGAACCAGATTTGCCCTGGGTAATTGATTTTTGGTTTGGCCACTGAACTGGAGAAGGAGTGGGGAAATTTGAGGTTGGCTCAGCTTGAAATAAAACATAGGTTTTCCCCGTCAAAATGAAAAATTGTGAAGCTTTTCAACCAGCTCTCTGAACTGGGTCAGAGAAAGAATGACAACACCAGTTTTGTGGCCAGATCATTTCCACGATCCTTCCATACTGTGCAAGTAAGGTGGAGATGTAAGGAAGTTTAATGATTGAGGCATGCAGAAGAAGGGTATTGCATTGTAAAAGTGGATGGACAATTATACAACTGTTTTTTAAAAAGTTGTTTTTCAAAACCTCTCTGAAATCAGTTGTCTTTACAGTGGAAATGGCCTAGTAACACATTGACTGATACAATTAATATCACTTAATTGCTCAAATCTCTCAGGAGTTTAAAACTCTAGATATTTAAAAATACATGCATATTATTATTATACATATTCACGTAAAATCTTATTTTTAAAATACTTTAATGTCGTGGTCTGAGACAAGTCAAGCTTCTGTCAACATATAAGACCATTGCACTTCGTAGAATGTAACTGATCTAGGATAATGTTTTTTCTACAGCTTCAAGTAGTGGGACAAGGCTACATAGAGGCTATGTAGAAGAAGCTACGTTAGAAGACAAGCCACCACAAACTAGTCACATTGTGTTTGTTGTGCATGGTATTGGGCAGAAAATGGACCAAGGAAGGATCATCAAAAATACAGCTATGTGAGTGCTTCGTAATATTTGCAGTACCAACTCTAGCCTGAATGTAAGGCTGACGTTATAAATGACAGCAGACCCTTCGGTTTAAGCTGTATCTTTTCCTGTTTCCTTCTCCTCTTCCCCCGAGTCATTAGTCTTTATATTGTGGGTACACTACTTCCTGTGTTAATTAGGATGTGTGGGCTTAGTAAGAGCAGCTACAAGCCAGAAGAGCAAGAAGAGCAAAGGTATATTCTGTTTTCACGACCAACACTTGCGACTTTTTGGGAGCTGGCCCCTGAGTTTGTAGCACCTGTGGTCAGTGGCTTTGCTGAGTGGGGAGAGATTTTCCTCTGGTCAAAATCAAGGGGAATCTCCATTGCTCCTGCTGGTTGTCAGAATAGTGGAAGAGCGAAGTGCATACTGGTAAGAGAGGAGAGATGGGGAGCTAGTGGGGATGTTGGCATTCCGAACAGGACAGTGACTTCATTCAGTGGGAAGCTATTGCTGTGAGTCTGCTCATCGAGCTCTGTGCGTAGAGGCCTGATAAAAAGTAAAACATGACTGAAAGCTTACCGGATCTTTTCATTGAATGTCTTTTGTGGAGACTGGTTTGCAAATGGCTTTTGATTTGACATCTGAGCCTAACTTAGAAGGCCGGTTAGGGTGCTGGTGAATGGGAAGAGAAACTCCTGAGCTGCTGAGGATGCTGTACCTCAAAAGATTTTTGAGTATTAGAAGGAATTGTAAAGTTGTGATGACAGCATTGTGGGGGCCAAGGTGATATTAAGGAATGCTTCATTAGCTGAAAGAAGAGACTAAAAAAGTGTTAATTGCAGCTCCGTGTTGCGCAGATGGTTTAGTATGTGTGTCCCAAATAGTTCCACATTCCATCGAAGCTGACGGAAGTGGTGACATACCCAGTGACTCCTGTGAAAGCGTGTGTAAAGCTGGGATTGCTGATTTCGTGGCAAGAGCTTTGTGAACCTCCCTTGAAATCCAGGATAGCAATGTAGGTCGGCGCATACGTGCCGTCGCCGTGCTGTGTACCATCATGTCAGCAGGCTCTTGTGTTCATTCAGCTCGTTGTTCCGCTCTAGTGTCCTCCGGTGTGGTAGAGTAGACCTCTTGATTTTGCTGCTGTGTCGTTTGTCATCTCAAAGCAACAACCTGCTGCTCCCTACTCCCCTTGTTCTGGCACTTCACTGCTCTTTTATTCGTGTTGTTTTAAGAGCAAGCAATCAAAACCAAAGAGGAAAAGAGCCCTTGATAAAAAGCTGAAATTAAGTCACCAAAATAAATGTAAAAACTTAAATTTTTGTAGGAGGCAATTACACTGGAAATGCAAATACCCTCTATATAAGTTACTGGTTTAACAGTGACGAGAAATAAAGCTTCCACCTTGGAATCTTTAAGGTTTTCTGCTTTTTCTTTCTCCCTACCCCATTTTGCATTGAATATACATACAGGGGTTGGATGGATGGATTAACTTCAGCTCAGGACACAGTGCATAGGCGTTCATTCCATAAGAAGTCCTGCTTTAACTGGCAGCCCATTATGTGAAATCTTTTATCTAAAAGAGAAACAAGACTGTTTGTGCTTCAGTAAATCTCACTCACATCCTCAAGAAATATCGGGCAGTATTGCATAGCCTTTTAAAATGCTAATTAGTGGCATAAATTGTGTATTCTGTACAAAATCTGCAAACGAAAGCATCATTTTAGATTGAAGTCTTTTTTTTTTTCTCCTTTTTTTTTTTTTTTATAGCTTAAAACTTATCAGTGAGGAAGATCCCATATGTTCTAGGAAGAGATTTTAGAAGAAATGTCTGCCAGGCCAGCACAATGGCAGCTCTCACAAGCCGTACTAGCACTTTCTGTTAGCACTTTCATCCATGATATGTGTGCGTTTTGTTTTTTTTTTAACGTTCTTTTGCATTAGGGACATAGGAAGTCAAATGTTGCCTTTTGAAAAAGGATACAACAGGTAAGGAGAAATATTTTTTTGACCCGTCACACTTTAAAGTAGAAGCTAAGGAGGAAAGACCTCAGTGTTTTTTTCCTTTTAAATGCACGTTCTTTAGTAGGAAACCTGTAGTTCCAACCGTGCTAAATCTGTAACTTAAGCCATAGGTCTGCCCATCAGTGTCACCACTCCTTTCCTCCCTCATCGATACCTGGGTACCACCAGCAGATGTAGAAGGTGCTATCGGCCCTCAGAGCTCGTCGTTGTCTTGGGCTGCGTGCAGCTTTGAAGGACTTGGATGTCACTTGTGATAGACCTGTGCTGGTGTGGGAACCCTGGGGTAGGTGGTGTGTGTTTTCTGTAGAAATAGAAAATTGCTTTTGGTTTAGGCCCCAGGACACCTGGCAGGACGCGTTCCCCTGCAGAGAGCCACCAGTCCTCTCCCTGGACTCTGGGGGGAGAACAGGGACGAGGCAGGTTGGGCGAGGCAATCTCCATGGCACCTTGCATTTTTTTGGTACAATACTTGGAGGGACTCTGGGATCTCCAGAAGGGAATATTTGTTTGGGTGCATTCTCTTTCTACCATCCACAGAAAACTGCCTTGTGCATTTTGTCTTTGCCACGTACAGTTGCTGTTGCTCCTTTGGAGGTTCGGTCTACCCTGGGATAAAACTTTTGTATTTATTTCAACCTGTGTGAGAGCAACACTTCAGCTCATAGCGCAAAACCGAAGACTCACTTGAACAAGTGGTCCTAAAGGAAAGAAAAAGAAAAAAAATGCAAAAATACAGCTTATAACGCAGACATGGAATACTCTGTCTGTAACCCAGGCCAGTGAGACACCCTACCAGAGCTGATTTGATATGCTCTGTCCTCACATTACCACCTCGAGAAGAAATCGGTGCAGCTCACATGATGCATCTGCATCATTAGGCAGATCCTGTTGGTTACAGAGGTGAAAACAGAGCTCTGCTTCCAGGGTGATTTAAAATTATATGCGCTAATCTCATTAAGGACTGGAGTTCAATCTAACCATTAACGTGGTTAGATGCTATGGTCGCACGGTGTCCTGCAAGTAGGTAAATGGAGAAGGTACCTTTTATTGATGCTTGAAGGAACAGGTCTTTGGTAGATGTGACATGCTTTTGCTTCTTCACAGTGCAGTTAAATACATTTATTAGCTAAATGTAGCACGGCAGCTGGTACAACAAGCTGCTCCTGTCAGTGCTGATACTAACTGCAGAAGTCGTCTGGGAAGAGACAGTACCTCCCCCAGGCTGGAACAGTGATTCAGCTGACCTAACGTGAACAGAATAATGTGCTCTGAGCTGCTTTGCTAGCATAGGGAGGATCATTCAAGGAAGAAGATATTATATTCTGTATTCCTGTGCGATGTAAATCAAGATATTATGGCATAATTGGAGGTTTTTTATTTGCCATCAGATGCAGTATTCTGGCATTACTAGGTTTCTGATAAGGTACAATGTTAACTTTAAAAAAAAAATCGGTTTGGAATATCCTTTTAATTTTACTGTATGCACTTTCATACTGTTAATCGGACTATTTTTGTCACTGAACCCTAATCTCTGATTTTGCTGAACTTGTGCTTCTAGATTATGGCAGGGGGTGGGATGGGGTTTCTTACATACATTAGATAGAATTTAGGAACGTTACTATCCATGCTTCCAACCTCATTTTTAAAACATCCTGTTGTTTTACCTGACCTAGGTAAAGGTCAGACCTTTAGGCTGGCCCTCTAGATTTCATCAGCTCCTGTGCTTGAAAAACGAATGAAGTAACTGTTCTGTGTATTTCCATAATAGCTGTAGTGTTGTGACACTTCTTGGCTGCTCTTACCCTGAAGCTGGTATCTGGCTGCCTCTGTCTGAATCTCCTGTTTTGATTCGAAAATTGTATTTGCCTGTGCTGCTGCTCGTAGCACAAAAATTGCTGCCTGCACAAGCAACATCATCTTGGCGTTCCATAATCACCAATTACATTTTTATTGCAAGTCCCATTAGAAAGCATTTTAATTGTGGATTATCATTATAATAATTACTTCAGAATAGCTATTTTGGTAAATTTCCACTGGTATGCAAGCCCTTACAGAGTGCAGAGCCTCTCAGAGGCCTTTCAGTGCATTAAATATGTGCTGCTGGAATCTTAAATCAAGATTTCCTGTAAAATTTTCTGCATAATTTTTTAGCTTTCTAGATATTTGGTAGTTTTGCTTATTTTCCATTTAAATGCTTGCATTGCATTAAATACATATTACGTGCTTGTCTTCCATTCTTCGGTGCAGGTAATAATTGCATGTTCTTCTGAAATTAAGTATCCAAATGGTAAAAATTGTCTTACAGGTTTCAACTTGAGCTTGTCTTGCAAGCTAAATGAGAAGTTCAGCCCAAGAGGTAAAAGGTGAAAGTTAGGGCGTTCGAGACTTTCGTAAGAGCTTGTTTTGTGTACATTTATTAATTATCTAACACATGACCGCATATGGGATGGAAGTTGTAACAGCCTGTTTAGGACTTCGATGTATCTCTAGATGTGTTCTCATTCCCGTCCTCCCCTGTCGTGGTTTAGCCCCAGGCAGCAGCTCAGCACCACACAGCCATCGCTCACTGCCCCTGCCCCGATGGGATGGGGGAGAGAATCGGGGGAGTAAGGGTGAGAAACACTCCTGGGCTGAGATAAGAACAGTTTAATAATTGAAATAAAGTAAAATAGTAATGCTAATAGTAACAGTATAATAATAATAATAATAATAATGATATACAATGCAAGTGATGCCCAATGCAATTGCTCACCACCCGCCGACCGATGCCCAGCCAGTTCCCAAGCAGCGATCGCTGCTCCCCGGCCAACCCCCCCAGTTTCTATACTGCCCATGACGCCGTATGGTATGGAATGGCCCTTGGGGCAGTTTGGATCAACTCTTCTGGCTGTGCCCCCTCCCAGCTTCTTGTGCCCCTGGCAGAGCAGGGGAAGCTGAAAAGTCCTTGACTGGCATAAGCAGTACTGAGCAACAGCTAAAAACATCAGCACGTTATCAACATTCTTCTCCTACTAAATCCAAAACACAGCACTGTGCCTGCTACTGGGAAGAAAATTAACTCTATCCCAGCCGAAACCAGGACATCCTCGCAGCCCTCATTCCTGCCCGGTGCTGCCCTTGCCCTGCCCACACCAGCATGACTGTCCGTACGGTCCCATTGTAAACTGGATCACTGCAGTTGGTCCAAAAAACTGGATCCCCATCTGGAAGATGGGAGTGTGTCTGTCGGGGAGGCAGGGGATATCAACAGGGATGGGGAACGCCTAATCTGCTTTATGCCAAAGCCAGCATCTCGCTAAGGGGCAACTGCGGCAGCGTTTGGCCAGCAGCGCTGGGCAGGGAGGCACTCACGCTTGGAGCACCCGGATCGCCACAGGCTCGTCTCGGGGATCCCGTAATCAAATAACTGAGCAGCCTGAGTTCCTTCGACCATGCAGACTCCTGTTATTCTGGAAAAGGATGAAGTGTGAGCCGCGATCATGCTTACTTTGCTTGCATCCTAGAATATCCATCTTTCTTCGCAAGTAAAACGAGTCTGCATATGCCCTGGAGCAGCAGTCTTAATGTGTTCTGGTCTGAGAGCAGACGAATCCCTGAAGAACCGTGGCAGAAGGTGACTTGTGTCTTGCAGGTGCTCTTTGAAATCCACCTAGAGCAAGGCTTGAGTTTGCATTTCTGCAGCGCAGCTAAGCTTTTGCAAACAGCCTCCCTTTCGCTCCCTCTGGCTTGAGCAGATCTCAATTTTTTTTACTCATGCCTGCTACTCTCACTTTGACTTACCAAATTTAGCTTAAGCCGGTCCTGGGTTTCCTCAATAACTCGTGGTATTATTTCCTCAAAGAGGCAGTGAGCGCTGCCCTCCGTTTGAGGGAACTCCAGAGTGGTGAAAGCAGCTGGGGAATGCTTTAGAGCATAATTCACCAGTTGTGTGACCAAAAACCAGGAACAGATCCACACGGTTCTGCAGGCAGTAGCGAGAGTTTAGGGGTTTTTGTGGGGACATTCCATTGCCCTATCTCTCAAGTCAAGAGTTCAGAGTAAGAAGTTGGCTGGTGTAATGCTTTTAAAATTAAAGATCATTCCCTTTTTCTTGGCTATGGATCATCTGACTGAATTGAGTCTGCAAAGATGGCCTGGGAATAAAACGAGTAACATCTTCAAGCCTTCAGGCATTTTGCTCTGTTACCAGCTGTCAAGGTCATTTTATAAAATTTGCGAACTGGCTGAAGCTAACTTGTTTGTAGCTCTCCAGTTTTTAATGTAGTACTTGTGACTGCTCCACAAGAGTAAAATTAGTAGCATAACACAGCAATGATCATAATTATTTAAATATATCTCTGGAATACACTTGCTTAAGCAAGGATGTATACCTGTGAAAATACGGGTTTATTATTTATTATTTTAATCAGAGAAAGGCAGCCAAGCACGTTTTATTTATGGGGAGTCTCAAAGTATCTATTTTCAAGCCATTACTTCTCGCATGGCAAGTAGCAATATGTCAAAATGCTTTCTAAGGTATGCATTTCATCTGCACCTGAGTGGTTTTTTTTCTTAGAAAAATAATAAATTTTCGTTGTTGCCATGTGTTTTGATGTATAGATTTCAGTAATTGTTGCTCTGGGGTCAATATTTCAACATCCATTTGTATTGGAAAGGAGAAGAATTCTCTGCCTGTTTAAATGAGGATTTATTACTTCAGTTGGTGTTAATTTAGCAAGTGAGTAGAGGGACTTGCCATCTAACAAAATAGCTCAAAATATTTATTTTTAAGAAGTCAGAAGACGGGGGAAAAAAAAGACTTTGCAGCAGAACAGATGAGCGTGGCTATAGCAGGTATATATTCTGGGGTTTTGGATGTGAGCACGTTGCTTGCCAATTACACTGCAATTTTTATTAGATTTTATAATATAACATTGTGGATCAAAATCAGTGGGAGATGATGTATAGTGCCATTTGCTGTAAATGAGATGTGTTGCATTGGGCATTGTTCTGCTGGTGTGTTTTAATGCCTCCATGATTCTTGCCATCAGGAGATGGGTGTGACATTGCTGCTGGAAAATAAGGAGAGAGAGAATAGTTGCACCAGAATTTGGCTGGTAACACCGAACTGGGTTGCCGCAGAAAGTTTAGCCGAAGGCAAAAAAAATTAAATGTTTCCGTAACTCCATAGTTTGTAATCTGCAGAACTCCAGTCAGGAGTTTGTAGCGTTAACCAGCTTCATGCGGTTAGCGTGCAACGCAGCGTATCGTAGTGGAGGAGCACACTTGAGATGCAAGTGCTGCTTCCTTGATTGGACATCGGAGAGGTGGCAGTTAACAAAAATTCATTGAAACAGACTTTTTGTGCACTTCTACCAGAGTGTATTTTGCCAGGCATAAGGAAGATGCACGCAGAGTTGGGTTTTGGTTTTCTAATGTGCCCGCGTGCTTTTGAACGTTTGTCCATAATCCGTTTTAGCAGAAGTTTGGGACTATTCTGCTGGAGGCTGGACCATGGCTGGAAAACTTCAGCTGACGTGGGGAGGAACCTCCAAATCCGAGTAAAATTAGGTTTTGCATTTCACCAAATTTTGGATAAGGACACAAAGCTGGCACAGCTTGTAGGAGGGGAGACTTGAAGCTTTACCCAAAAGCTTTGGCAGAAGTGCTAGGCTGCACTGGTTTTTTCCAAACTCATATATCTAGCTTTAGAAAGAAGACTTTTAGTTAAAAAAATCCTCTCCTTTAGTAAGACCTGGACTCTTTCGAGCAGAAAGAAACCCTGTGGGTGTCATATTTGAAGATGGGGATGCCAATAGCTCTAATATCTATTTCTTCATAATGTTTAGAGCTGCTACTGATGTTTATTCCTGCACTATTAGGACCAGGTTATTTACCAGTTCCTTCTCTTCAAGTAATTGTTGCTGTGTAGAATCCTGTGCCCTATTCATACAACATTTCTATGCTTTTACTGCTTTTAAGCCTAGCAGCTTTGGACGGCTGCTTGGCTGGTTTCCTGCTAAACTTATTGTTGCTGCATTCATCTTCGCTGGCCACCATCCTCCTTCATGCAGAGAAAGCCAAGCTGACTTGGCGATACCGAAGAATCATTAGCATTTCCAAAGAATATTAATTTAGATTTTAGGTCCCTACATTTCCTTGTGCTAGTAATCATCTGGTTTTGTTCAGACAGGTGTGTTTCTCTTCTGTTTTGGTTGCTCAGGGACTCCAGGAATGTTAATGTATTTACTGAATTTTTATCTTCTTGATAATCTAGAAATTCCGTGCGGCTGAAGTTGGGCTCTCGAATAAGTGTCCTTAGAGGTGTGTTGGGTGTGGTGCTGGTGGGGAGGGTTGGTTTGTGCTTTGCAAGGCTAGGTCAGCTCGGGCCGTAAACCAACCCCCATTTAAGCAGATCCTTTTGCTGAATTTCCACCCCCCCCCATCATGGGAAGGACATTCTGCTTTACTTAAACCTCTGCCATCTCATTGGACTAGAGACTAGGAGATTAGGAGTGCAATCAAAACAGGCTTTAAAAATAAAGATGCTGATTAGTTGTAATTCTTGGCTGTTTGGTCAGACCATCAGTAACTGCTTTGGAAGAAAATGTGTAAAGGATTCTCCCCTTCCCTTCCCTTCAGCAGAAAGCAGGTGTCACTTAGGGAAAAGTGTTTTGACTGCCTGCTTCAAAAATTTGGTATATCGTTGATCTGCTTTTTTAGTAGCATAATGTGCTTTTCCTTTTCCTGGGAAAAACGTGATAAAGAAGAAGAATTAATTATCTTTGTAGAAAATATTTTTGCAAGGCATCGGCTTTCATACTCCTGCCTCAGTGAAGTGTGTTTCTCTCTTGCTGTGCAGCTGGTAAGGCTGAAAGAAAAATGTAGAAGGCATTTTGCCCAAAGCCCCCGTGACATCTCTCCATTCCCGTGACATCTCTCAGGAGCTGAAGGTGATGGCTGAATTCATCCGTGTCTGTTCCACCGGACACATCTGCCTTCAGCCTAAATCCCGCTGGCGAGCTGCGTCCTACTGACGCGACAGCTACGCCGGGAGATTTAAGAACAAATTCTGTCAATACTTTTTCCTTTTTCATCTGTATTGTCACCTCGGGCGGCAGCCTCGTGGAGGAGATTTGGGCAGCTCCTGACTTCATTTTGCAGCTATGGGCTGCGTACCGCTGACTTTGTTTTGAAGTGCGCTGAAACTCAAGGCGGGAGTTTGGTAGGGTTGTCTATAGGGTATTGCCGTGTCCGTGCTGACAGCGTTTTGCTCATCAAATGGAGCAGCTTAAGCGATTACTGTCTCAGGTGTTGGTAGTGATTTAGGCTAAACTGTCCCATTTCTATTGAAGGAGAACAGAGGCGCATTAATATATTCAAGGGAGGTGCCTCAGCTAGGGGGTTAAACTTACTAAACCCCATTTGGACTTGTGGAAGTACAGATGGGAGATTAATGTCATCATGCCTGTGGTTGCAGCAATCATTAAAAGGGGTTTGCTTTGAAAATAGGAAAAAAAAAAATATATATATATTGAAACTCTGGGCTTTGCCTCAGAAATAAAAACCGCTCTGATGCTTGGAACTGGGAACCTGCTGCTGGAAACCTGGCACTGCTGCCCCTTGGTCGGATTTAGTTTGTCATGCTCATCTCCAAAAATGCTAAACGATTGGGAGCCAAGATTCATGTAAAGGAAAGAAAGGAAAATAGAACGCTTTCTCAGTTTGGTTGCTGAATGTTTTTGATAGAACGTATGGATATTTTACTATCTTGTATAATCTCATGCTGGTTTTCATTTTTTACTGATGGGTCTTCCACACAACACAAGTAAAACAGCATTTTTAAAAGAATATAACATACCATTATTCCCCTTTTCCCCCAAACAACAGAGAGGGTCAGATATACTTTGGGTTTTAGGTATTTTAAGTTTCTCGCATCCTTCAAGAGAGATGCATCAATGTTTGTGTTCAGATATGCTTTAAAAATGAGGAGTCTTTTAAAAGGACAGTTAGCCTGTCCGTCTGCTACTGCAAGTTGAAATGCTAATAAATGGCCCTATTTCTCACGCTGAGAGCTCCCAAGCCTTCCAATTTGATATGCGAAATTAAAATTCTGACTTTTCAAGCAATATTTTTAATAGTTTTCTTTGTCTTTAAAAGCACTGAATTGTCTTCCTTCCATACTGGTCTAAATGATCGATTTCAGTGGATTCAGGATTTCAAGGCAGTGGTAAAATTCTTAATTTTCAGATCACATTCTACCCCAAACCCACCAGAGTTAACAGATCTCTTTCAATTGAATTTAGGTGGTTTATGTTAGGCCCATAGTATAATACATTTAGGGTTTTTTTTAAACTTTTTTTTTTTTTGAGCATATAATGCGCAGAATTTTTCATTCTGTGAGAATTTAAAGACTTTATAACAAAAGCATGAGGTGAGGTGATTACCTGTGTTAGTAAGCATGCACTGCATACTTGAAAAGCAGTAACGCAAAAAATGTGCTGGATGCATTGGCTTTATTTGATAAGAGCACCAATAGCAGTCTTTACGGGAACGTGTTCTTTTTTTTCTTTTTTATAGGATGCGAGATACTGCAAGAAAAATAGAAGAGAAGTATTTTTCCAATCTTGCAACGCATGTTGAGTTTCTTCCGGTTGAATGGAGATCAAAACTTACCCTCGATGGAGGTACATTACTTGGTTCTTTCGCTGTTCCAGTGGCTGCAGTCTGCACAATTGTCCCCAGAAGTTTAACGCCGTGTCCTCTGCACGTGCCTTGTTTGGATTTTATCGTTCTCCTGCATGTAACTCAAGTCTTTTTCTTTTTTCCCCCCCCAGACACCGTGGACTCCATTACTCCAGATAAAGTACGAGGTTTAAGGGATATGCTGAACAGCAGCGCAATGGATATCATGTATTATACAAGTCCTCTTTACCGAGATGAAGTAAGTGTGGGTTTATCTAAGTTTTACTAGAGCAGAGCGTAGAGGCTGAAACACACTCGACTTAGGAATGTAAGCAAAGTTTCTTTCTGAGACACCCGGCATAAAGAATACTAACGCTTTGCCAGTATGTCATGGTCATCCGTAGTAATCAAAACACAGAGTTTTAAAGAGTGAGAGGAGTAGAGAAACAGCAAAAAGTACAATCAGTGTAATTTGTTTAGAGCAGAAATGGCTGTCTAAAATAGGTCTGTGTCAGCAGCTTAGAAATGGGAAGGTTTTTTATGGTGTTTTCATGCATCTGCATATTCAGAGCAATGGGAGTCCGTAGAGCTGACACTCTTCTTACCTCTTGCAAAATCTGTGGACATTTGTCATTTCATTTGTGTCAGATGAGATGGCAGCACGTGCAAACATGCCCCAGCCAGTTTCAGTGCTTTTGCATACACTTTCCTTGCAGGAAAAGCAAGACAGCCCTCAGTTACCTGTTCGCTCATACAGTGAAAGCTCCCATCTTACCCTGCCACATCTGTGTGTGCTTTTGTCTGTGTAGCTGGAGAGTGACTCCATCAATCAGAGGGGAAAAACCTTTAATGAGTGATAATGTAGCCTGTTAAGTACGTACAGCGCATCACCCCAGTAGCATCCTCTCTGTGTCACGCTTAACTGGAAAACCCCTGGGGGGACGCTTTAGGATTAGTTTCTATAGGAATTCTAGTTTTTGGATGGTCTTAAAGGTCTTTTCCAACTGAAACGATTCTATGATTCTATGTATGGAGCGATGGTAATCTTTTTGCAGCCTTGGTGCTCTGTGCACAGTTAGGCTGGGGCGGAGACTTTCAAAGTCTACCTGTCGATTTGACGCTACCTACCATTAAAATTGGATATGTATAAGTCGTTTAGATGGACAATATAATTTTAAACCCTAAACTACCTAATAATACTTCTTTTTCCGCTAGCAGCAATGGTGGTGAGATGGCTATGAGCCTTTTAAGCTTCCAGCACTAGCAATAGGTGTTCCAAAAGCTGAGCTTGTTGCTCAGTGATGCAGAGCTCATTGTTCCGGGCTCCTGGGTTCTCTGCTGTCTATCAGGTTTCTCTGTCTGTTGTGGAGCTCAGGCCAGCGTGAACTTTTGTGGCAAGCGATGAAAACTTCTCTGGCAGCTCTAAAATAGATTTTTAAACTGCATTAGAGGCTTGGCATGTCTGTGGGCTTCTTATGGGAAATGGATTAGCAAGTAAAGTTCAGGTATGCTGGCCAACAATGCATGAAAAATTTAATTCGTTGCTCAGTAGAACTGAAGTTTTGCAGGTATGTCACCATCTCTCAAGTACAAGAATTGACAAATAAAATGAGTGTGCAGTGGCTGTGCTTAGATCTGATTACAAAAGACTAAGTTGTTTTCGTCGCTGAATCAAGTGAATTGTCTTGAAACGTTTGCAACAAGTTGATCATTACCTTACCATATTCAGGCTGCATTGATAAATCTTATAACTTTCTTAAAGCAAAGTTGTACAATTGGAATTGCAAGTATTTGTCCAAAAAAGAAAGTGCTATTACAAATGAAATGTTAAAACCTTGAAGAACAGGTTTCTGAAATGCGTCTTTGGTGTTGCAGCCAAAGTGTTTGGGATGCAGGTTTCCTGGTTGTCCGTTCAGCTACAGAGTTCGTGTTCTGCCAGTGAGTTGTCAGGGATGTGACTTCTTGCTTGATTCTGCTCATTTGGTTAGGAGTTGTGTCAAGTTCAGAGATTTTGCATATTTTTTCACCTTTTAGTTTGCCTTTACCTACAGAAGGGAGACTTGTTTTAGTTGGGGGTTGGTTTGGGTTTTTTTGGTTACTCTTCCTTATTCCGTTTTATTCTCTGTGACCTAAATTTGCAGCATTTAAACAGAATAGTATCAAGCTGAGCGTTCTTCTGGAAAAACAGTTGGTTCTTTTCCCATGTTCAGTGTGGAGCTGTTCGGTGGCACTTTGCTCCGAGCGCTCATTCCAGCTCAGAAATGAGCCTTGTCTTCAAGTCTTCACGTGGTCACACGTTGCTCGGAATCGGTATTCCTGCTCGCTGCTTCATAACGCTGACCCGGTTCTTTGTGTACTGTGGGCACTCCTAACGCTTTCCATCCAGAAATCCTAACAGTATCTCAAAAAGAGCTAATTAAACTTTGCTGTGCCCCTGTGAAAGAAATTGAGCAGTGCAGCAAGTTCAGCCTAGAGAAGAGTAAAGCTGCTGACAACACCCAACAATACGTTGATATGAATTTTCTTTCTACTTCCAAGGATTTTGCCCACATCTAGAAGTAACGTAACTGCTTCTTTAAAGCTTTTGACCACTCTTTAAACAACTTGTTAAGGGATTTGCAAGTGGGTAGCCACTATCTCCTTTCGGGGGGGAAGAAGCCATGTGATATCAGCTTTCGCATGAGATAGCGGAGAGCAGTTTCAGCTCTAGCTGGATTGCTCTGCTAAGCGTTACGGGAGCGTGGTGGGTAACCCCCTCTCTCATTTCAGGTGTTGTTTCTTCTGCAGCATGGTAGGAGAATATCCAAAAGGTGCCTCTGACTTCTGACCCATAATGTGATACCAGGCAGGTATTAATAATTCAGTACAGCCCTACGAACATCTCAGGCAGCCTGGTCTCAGAGTTCAGTGTGGGGGACGTCTGCGGGCAACAGATTCAGCTGCGGCGCGTGTGTGGGGCTGCAAATGAATTGGGCTGTGCGGGTCCTCATCTACACGGTGGTCCACGATGAGTAAACCAGAAGCCCTCTTCAAACATTACGCAGATAATAAGGAAAAGCAATAAATTGATATTTTGATGCACACCTGCCTATTTCTAAACAAACAATCATTTCACGCTTTTAATTCTGGCCTTGCTAGTGCCATCTATGGTAACATACCCTTGGGTTTTAGTGTCTTCAGTGGGTGGCTTCGTTTCACATCTGTGTCACTGTAGCTTCACATTTCTTTAATAATAAATGGCTGTGAGAGAGATTAAAAAGACTAATTGATGCATAGTAAATTTAGCGTTGTCACCTTCATTATATTTTTAAGTGCTTATTTTACTGATCTTCACTGTGCTTCCTTGCAGGCTAATTGTAGTTCTGTAAATTATTGATATATGTCTTGGCAGAAAATGCCTTTAGTACAGAATAAATATTACTTACATCCGTCACCCCAAGATCTCTAAAGATTTAGTGCAAATATTGCAATAGCCTCAGCAGATTAGTAGGAGATATTTATGGATTACTTCCACCACAGCTGAAGAGCAGGGAGACGCAGTGGGTGTTGAACGTTCCTCACCAGCTGAGGTCAGGAGATGAAGGAGCTTGTACTCTTGAAATTTGGGACAAGTATTAACTTCTACTAGAGCTTTCATCCCTCTTTGAGATGAGGTTTTGCAATGGAAATAGCCTTCTCTTATGCACTTCTTTCAGCAATAAATTTCAGCAATTGTTTTATGTGTGTTTGAAAACGAGAGGGATGTGAAGCAGGAAATATTTAACTGAGACTATTTCAACACTGGGTTTGCTTATTCTGTTGAACCTAATAGTTAAGAAACTGCTTGGCAGCACTTTCATGGCTTGCTTAATTCATTTGATTGTTCTTGAATGTATTCTCAGCTTTATAATGCGATAGGTTACTGGATCTGCCTGAGCCTAAACTTAGTCTTGAACACAGTGACTTGGTTAGAAATGGGTTGGACTCTGCTTTTCAACAGAAGGAGGGGTACTGAGAGAGAGACTCGGGTCTGGGCAGATCTGCCGATCCTTATTCTGTAATGTCACTAAGACGCAGCCATTCCGGTCTGTTCACACAGCTAACTCTCGTTCTGGCCTCTCATCTGTTGTTGTGACACTCCTCTGGCATCCGCCAGTGATGCCGTCGGGGAGCGTGACAGCTGTTGTATGCTGGAGGGTCAGCAGCCTCCCTGTCTCTGTGTTGTGTGCTGGCATGTTCTCCTGGTTCACGTGAAGCGAACGCTCCTTGTCTTTGCTTTCACGGTCCTTTACAAGCCATCCCTGAGCTGCAGATCTTTCACTGGCTTTTAAGGACCTTCTTCTACCTCCAGTTGGCTCACACGCCTTCTTATTGCCTGCTTGCTGAATTTCAAACAAGTTTGCACTTTCTCCTGAAGTTCTCTTGACATTTGGAGGGAGCTGGTTGCAAAACTCACTGTTCCTCAGATCTCCTTAAAATTCCTTTCCCACGAAGCCTACTAAAACAGTCATGCTATTCAAGCTGGAGGGGGTGCAGAGGTCAGGTTTCCTGCACTCCCTTTTCATATGTAGCTGTCTGTTATTTTTTTTTTTCTTGGGCTTCAAGCTGTTCATGTGAGAAGATTGTCCAGTGGGTGCAGGTCCTGTGGGGACGGCAAAGAGAAAGGACCTCTGAAAGTTACAGCAAGGGGGTAGTCAGAGCAGAGAGCAGCCTCAGAAGAGGACAATCACCAGAACCAAAGAGGAAAGCAAGTGTTGGCTTTGACAGATCAAAGAGGTTGGGACTGGAGTGCCATATCCAAATTTTGGCAGCAAGTGGGTCACTGAGGATTTGAGCAAGAGCAGTGCAAGCTCTGTGTTACTCCTGCGCTCAGGGTGCCAGCAGGGGTTTCGTACTCCTTGTTTTCTTGAAAAAAAAATCATTTCCTGGAGGGGAAGATGTCATTTTCTACCCTGGTACTTTTGGGGTGCACTGAAAAGCCCCTTTGACCCCAGCGATCTGCCCGCTAGAACGGGCAGGGGATGAAGTTCTTCCTCCTGCCTGGATCTCCGTGGTGTAGGTCCAGGAGATGTTTGTCCACCACCCACACAGCCGACTTCCTTCTGCTTTGCGAGAAACAGGCATGCTTATTTACTCTGGTGTCTCGCAAGGCTTCTTTTGCATCAGAGGCGGAATGAGCAGCTGCTTTGGATGCTGTGCTGGGGATTTAGAGGTTTGTTTTTTTCCAGCTCAGCGCAGGATGCTGTTAATGTTCTGCGCAAAAGAGCTTCAGCTGAGACAGACAGCAGCTCTGGATGTTTCACTGCTTACACGGTTACTTGCTCCCCATCATGATGCAGCAGCTCAGGCTTACCCAACACCCAGGAGGTGATTAGAGAGACGTGATCCTTCTGCCCTTATTATCAGCCTTGCCACAGCTCCTTCTTCTGTCTGAGATGACAGTGGCATCTCTCATCTGACTCAGACTCCCGTCTCGTCTTTATAAAACACATGCCCTTGCCACCAGGATTCCTGAATGACTGGAACGGGCTGTTGTTTTTTGACTTCTTGGAGGCCATATGCCAAGCAGGCAGGTCACTGGAAAGCAGAGGGCATTTTTGGCCTGCTCAGGTTCAGCAGCCTGTTCCGTGGTCCACAGTGTCTGGTTTTTGGCTTCCCCTCGGATTGCACGGCTGTCACGCTGGCTCTCCGTGAATGTGCAGAAAGACCATTCCTTACTCTGCCTTTAGTTGGGTTTGTGAAGGGCATGCAGCGTTTAACCTCGGTTTGTCAGAATATAAGCCGATGACTTCTGAGCAACTTGATCCTGCCGGCCTGAGTTTCCTGCAAGGAAGATTTATTGGCAAAACTTCAGCTGATAAAGGGAGCTTCAGGCAACTAGTAATCGACCTCCTTTTCGTGAAGAAAAAAGGAAACACGTTCCCAGAGGAGCTTCACATGGGAACAGCACCGTACCACATTTGCTCCGTTGTCTGGTGGGGTTTTTTCTCCGTTCACCGTGTTTTGCTGAGATCTTTGACTGCTGGAAATCAAGTCTGTCCCTTCCCCTTTGGGACCAGACCGGAACATGTAGGAAACGCCTCCATTTCTTGGATGCTGCTGTGTCAAACTGTATCAAAGGTCGTGTCTCGAGCGTCTGTGCTTCCGCTGGCGTTGAGCAGGTCTGAAAACTTCGTGGTACATAAGGGCTCTCTCCCCAGCCTGAGAATTATGGGGTGATTCATGTGCCTGATCATGGCTTGCCGTAAAATCAGTCTCGGAAATTTGATTGCATTAAAGGCTTCAGGCATTGCAAAGTCCTGCTTTACTTGTATTTCATTTTCTCTGGGTATCTATGAGTATTTGCAGTGGCACATCTTCGAGGCTTGTAGCATTTTAATCCTGCACTAAACTTTTGCACTGAACCAATTGGTCTGCAAAAGATGCTTAGGAAATTTTTCCCTAAAAATCAGAACAGGGAGAGAGGATTTTTCGGGGGAAGAAAATAGGAACACTGGAAGATTTTCCGTACCTTTCTTTCAAATACTGCAGTGTCCTCAGGCTGATGCGAAACTAATGCTGTGGTAGAAAGGTCAGCTGGGAGGAAGGGATTTGATATGGCTATTTTTTGAAGAAATAGGAAATTTTCTCTTTGTTACGGTGGTTTGATCTGTTCAGTAACAGCCACATAAGCATGCTGCCTTTCACTGGTCCTTCTGGAAGAGCTGAGGGTAACGGAGCAGAGCAGCCAGCAGATTAGCAGTCAGAGCAGCAAGCAGCATTTGTGGGAGCAGCTGCACAGGAGAAAAAAAAAAAATCGACCCAATCGACTGCTGCCACATTTGTTCTTTTGTGAGATATATGAGCTTGTTTAGTCTGTGGGAGAAGCCTTTGGAGATGGTAGTATGGGTTGGGCAAAAACTCAAGGAAACTCTAGCCTTTTTGTGGGGAAAACCCTACTGAAAGCCCTGCTGCCAAAAACCGGCACTGCTGCGGGGGCTGGAGAAACAGCTCTTTGCATGTGCAGTCCCACTGGTGCCCAAAATAAGGTGGGAACCGGGAGGGAGGAGACAGGAGGGGAGATGGAAGAAGAGAGGGGTCTGGTCATATTGCATTCCACTATTAAACTTCTTTTTTTTTTTTTTTTCCCCGGCTGATTCCCGCTTTCCTGTTTTCGGGCAGAAACACCAGGTGCTTCCTAAGCACATACTAAATCCCATGGACCGGCCGGCGGTGAGGCTTGGGGTTGGCAGAAGCACCAGGGAAAACAGTGGGGAAAGGGCTCCCTTAATTGGGAAGTCATTGGTTGTAGGTGTAGGAGAGCAGGAGACACTGTCAGCAAGCCCTGGGAGAGGCACCCTTACTTACCACCTAACAAGGAGGTGTAGATGTGGAGCAGCCACTCGGGTGTTGTGGTTTTGGGAGGCCGAGGAGCAAGCTGTTGTTTTGCTGGGGTTTGTTTTTTTTTTTTTAATTAAACAGAGACCCCTTTAGAGGGAGCAGAAAGACAAGCCGTGGATAAAAAAAAAAATCAGCTCTTAAAAAGCTGTTTTTAATTACAGTGATGCTGTTCAGGGGAGAAAATTTGATAGGTGGTTATATTTTTCATGTTTAATTTCAATGAAAAACGTCACTGATTTTAACAAATATAAAGCCAATTGGGGTTTATAGAAGGTATTTTTATATGGAGTGTTAGGATATCTATCAAGCTGTAACTACAAAAGAGATTTGAAAGCATGGATTTCCAAATAGCTGCATATTTGGAAGTTTGAAGACCAGAGTCCAAGCATTTAATTCAACTAAATCGTCTGATTGAGATCGTTTCTAAACTCCAAATCAGTGATTACCTAACTTAATTGTAGAGTAGAAGGTCTGCTGTAGTAAATCATGTTACACTTGCTGGACTAAAGCCCTTTTCAAACCAAGCTTTTCTTTTAGAATAGTGTATGCTTTTTACGACTAAGAAAGCAAATCAGGATTAAATATTACCTTAAGTTCATATACTGCTTAACCAAATAATTTTTTAGCTGGGACTTACAATGAATATGCTTTTTCTTTTCCTTTCTTTTTTTTCTTTTTTCTTTACTATATACCAAAAGGTTCTAATCTTAGTACTGATGCAGAACTGTTGGCAAGATACCGACATCCATAAGCGCTCACTGCAGGTGGAGGGCTTCTGGTTTTCTCATAGCAGCAAACCAGACCATTCATAGTGCCTGAAAATCTGGAGGCTTTACTACAGCAGACCTTCTACTCTACAATTAAGTTAGGTAACCAGCGATTTGGAGTTTAGAAACAATCTCGATCAGACGATTTAGTTGGATTAAATGCTTGGACTCTGGTCTTCAAACTTCCAAATATGCAGCAATTTGGAAATCCATGCACAGTTTCTTAGTTGCTGTCCATGTTTTTGCCTAACTTCTCAGTAACAGCATGGTTTTATAGAGCAGGACAGTTAAAAACAGGGTCGGACTCGGTGTCCAATGAGGGCTTTCCAAGAATGTTCTGTCTTACGGCCCCAGATTGCAAGAGAACAAGACCTTTGTAATGAAATGCCATGATGCCAGAAGATTCCTTACCCGCTTTGTGGCTATGGGTTGTGGCGGAGACTGACATGATGTCATTCTTCCTGGAAGAGATCTGCTTTTCCCGGGCAGTAGGCTGTGCAGGAATAGGGTACAGGAGAGTAGGGTACAAGGCTGTTGAGCAAGTTGGGCAGGACATTGGGAGCAATAGCTTTTATGCAACAGGAAGCCAAGGGAAGCATAGAATCATAGGATGCTTTGGGTGGGAAGGGACCTTTAGAGGCCACCCAGCCCAACCCCCTGCAGTGAGCAGGGACATCTCCAGCCAGCCCAGGGTGCTAAGAGCCCCGTCCAACCTGGCCGGGAATGTTTCCAGGGATGGGGCATCGACCACCTCTCTGGGCAACCTGTGCCAGTGCCTCACCACCCTCAGTGTAAAAAATTTCTTCCTTATGTCCAGTCTAAATCTATTCTTGATAAGCAGTTGAGTTGTTGTGCATCTTGCTTTTCCCACCAGAGGAAAAATTTGGGGGCACTGAGATACATTAATACAGCTTATTTAGGATTTTTTAAAACAAGATGGCATTGCTCGTCTCCCTGCTGCACTGACAGGGATGCTGGAAGCTGTGATGAGTCCAGCACTAGTTTGCTTGGCATTTTTTACACTGCCGACTCTAAAACCTGAAGCCAGCGCTCCATCCAGAGTGTCTGCTGTATGGCTGGGGGTCCCGGGCTCCCTGCTGAGGTCCCCGACGGCGGGACGATGTACGTTGGCTCCCTTGGAGGGTACCGTGGCAGCCAGCCAGGCAAACTGCTGGATGTCAGCGTTCCCTCATTTCACTGAGCTCCTGGCAGGAAGCCCAAAACATTTTGATTTCAACAGATCTCTGCTGGTTTGTTCTGGGTTTTAATCAAAGCCTTTTTAAATGGAGAAGATGCCAGCCAAAGGTAGTTCTGATTTCAGCTCCAACTCTTGCTAAAACCTCTGCCTGTTTGTTCATGTGTGAAAGTAGTGCCCAAAGTCTGTATAGGGCCAAACACAAGAATAGGCAGCGTCACAGTCAAAAGGATTTGAAAATGGGAATGATGATACTTATTTCTCCAAGCTGTTGTGAGGCTTTGTTAATCATTTCACGGTGCTTTAGGCGTCGGGTTTGATGTGTGAATTCTCGCTCAGTAAAATGTGTATCAAACACTGACAGTCCTAGTGCCATTCATGTTTATATTCAGTAATGATTCAGGCTCTTGAAAAATCATGTTCAAATTACATGTTCTGTAGCTTTAATTTCCTGTTGCTAACAAGGGAATGATTTGCAATTTCTTGTTTGTCCTCCTCTATGCCATCGCCTGGAAGCATTGCTCAGTTACCATGCTGAGTTTCACAAGCAAAGCTGCCTTTTTTGTATTGTCTAGTTCCTAAATCTCATGGCTTTCAACATTTCTCTCTAAAAAATACTTTCTGAACATTTTTATGCATATGTACCCTAGCACAGGATTTGAATAGCCTCTCAGAGGCTCAGTTAACATAGGACCAATATATATTTATTGCATAGGATTAGCCTATGATGTTCGAGAACCACGTTGCATTCCTGTTTCCCCCCTGCCCAACCCCTCCTAGAAACCTACAACCAGAAAACTATTTTTCTTAGCATTGTTCATGTCAAATGTTAAAATTCTGGCGCTGCTGCCAGAATTTGTGCTTTTTCTCCTCCCGTGTCTTCCTTTTGCCTGAGAGGAGGCTTTTTATTCTTTAGCAGCATCATTTCGTTCTGATTCCTTTGGAAGAAATTACAATAGGTGCAGTATGGTAGGAGGGGAAGTAGGACAGAAAGCTGCATCTCCTTGTAGCCAAGCAGCGGGCAGAACAATGAAAGACTTGATGAGTTCAAGTATGCTTTATGGAGATCCAAAAGCAATTTGAGGATGTTTTCCCAGTACCCATTTAGGCTGTCACTGTAGTATCTGAGCATATCCATTTTAGTGGATTTATCTTCCCAGTCCCCTGCAATGAGGTAGGAATGCTGTTGCTCGCTTTGATAAATGGAGAAGAGGGAGTATGACTTGGCCAGGGTTATGTGCCACGCTTGTGGCAGAGATGTGAGTTGATTCCAGATCGTCTGTGGCTCAGGCTCCTTCCAGCCTCCTTAGGTTAAAAAAGGAGCTGAACCTCTGACACGGGAGAAACATTCAGTGCTGTGAAAAGGTAGAGAAACAAGCAATAAGGGAAATAGAGCTGTGTTAATGGTCGCTGTTGTGCTAATGGACCGCTAGTGAAAACCAAGTACCTTGCTATTGCTCATCTCAGAGGATGCTGTTAAGTACTTTAGGCACAGCTGTCATTTGTTTAAGGGTTTATTGCAATTTAATGCCTTGGGCTGTGGAGCGTAGCAGTTCTAGGGTCACCACCCGTCCTCTGTGGTGGTGGTTGTTGGGTTTGGAGGGGAGAGATGAACCACTGGAGTCAGCGACAGTCAACCAAGCTGTTGCTGCTGACCATAAGATTTTGCTCATCTTCCCAGCCCAAATGAACAGACTATCATGCTCATCCTAGATACATGCTCGAGAAGCTGGTCAGTGTAGTACATGAACATACGTGAACAGGAGCGGTAAAATGTTGATATTACAATTTCTTTCCTTACCTTCTTGAAACAGCTGGTCAAAGGGCTGCAGCAGGAGCTGAACCGGCTATACACACTTTTCTGCTCCCGGAATCCAGAGTTTGAGGAGAAAGGAGGGAAGGTCTCGATTGTGTCCCACTCGCTGGGCTGTGTCATCACCTACGACATCATGACTGGCTGGAACCCCGTCAGGCTTTACGAACAGTTGCTGCAGAAGGAGGAGGAGGAGGAGCTTGAGGACCGTTGGATGAGCTATGAGGAGCAACATTTACTTGAAGAACTTTACATAACTAAACAACGGTAATGCATCCACTTCTCATTATTAAAGGAGAAAACCACATCCTTAGATGACACCCTTTGAGTGTTTCCAGAACCCGTCATGGCTGTTATCTTTTGTGGCTGATGTTCTTCTGCTGGTGACGAATGGCAGTGGTAAATGCTAAACACAGGACTGAGCAGGCTCAGGAAGCTGGCACTGCTAATAGGAGCTCTGAATCCACATCCTACGGGCTGTACCAGAACTGAGCAACTAGCTACTGCCCACTGACCAGATGCACTGGGAGCAGATCATAGCCGGGAAGAAAGGCGAATGTCAGGCCATTAGCTCTCCAGATACTTGAGGAGAAACACAACAAAGTAGCTTGCAGGTGGGCAGTGAGCAGCAGTACTGAGCAGAACCTGAGCAGTGACATTTCTAAGTTTCTAGAGGAAAATGAGAAGTTTTCTCCTAGGCTCAGCTTGGAAATTGAGCTCCACCAGCTGGATACAGATGTTGTAATTGCTGTGACTGGGTTTATGGGGTTACTACTCTGCTGCGGATCATTTACCAGCTTCTTCCTGCTGCCATCTAGAAATGTTCATGCTGTTGGGAGCGTGAAGCAGCACTGCCCACTGTGACAAACAGGACCTCAGTTTCAGCACCTTGCAAGTGTTGGTAGGGATTCTCAGTGTTAGAATCATAGAATCATAGAATTGTTTAGGTTGGAAAAGACCTTTAAGATCATCCAGTCCAACCATTAACCTACACTACCAAGTCTACTCTAAGCCAATCAAGGGTAGACTAGACTAAACCATGTCTCAAAGTGCCACATCTACCCGTTTTTTGAACACTTCCAGGGATGGTGAATCCACCACCTCTCTAGGGCACCTCTCTTAGGGCACCTTGCAGATCATCGTGATGTCTCCACAGTGTTAAGGTGACTTCCCTTCTTCCCTGAAGATGACTTCCCTTCTTCCCTTCCCTGACTTCCAGGTTCTAACCTGGATATCGAGACGCTATGAGACACCCGTAGATAGAGAATCTGATAATAGTAGCTTGAGCTTCAATCTTTCAAGTGGTAGGTGAGGATAAATCATGATCACAGTTCTTTTTGGTTCCTACTTGAAACCTATCTTAGTATTGGCGGTACTTTGGAAGCATTAATATAGCATCAGATCTCCTGCGGCGCTCGAAATCAGTATGTGAGTGTTGTGCTTTAGCCCCAGTCGGCAACCAAGCACCACACAGCTGCTCGTGCACCCTCCTCCCACCCTGGTGGGATGCAGGAGAGAATCTGAAGAGCAAAAGTAAGGAAACACGTGGGTTGAGATAAGAACAGTTTAATAATTGAAATAAAATATAATAATAATAATGAAAAGGAAAACAACGAGAGAGAATGAGAGGAGCAAAACCTAGGGAAAACAAGCTCACCACCCGCCGCCGGTTGAGATGCAGCCCATCCCTGAGCAGTGATTGCCACCCCCTGGCCAACTTCCCCCAGGTTCTATATGAGCACGATGCCATATGGTATGGAATAGCCCTTTGGCCAGTTTGGGGCAGCTGTCCCGGCTGTGCCCCTCCCAGCTTCTTGTGCACCTCCTCGCTGGCAGAGTATGGGAAGCTGAAAAGTCCTTGACTTGGTATAAACACTGCTTAGCAACAGCTAAAACATCAGTGTGTTATCGCATTATTCTCATGCTAAATCCAAAACACAGCACTATACCAGCTAATAGGAAGAAAATTAACTCTATCCCAGCCGAAACCAGGCCAGTGTGTAATCAGGACATCTCTATCAGCTGCACAGCTGGATAAAGTGCAATCTTTCTGAGATGAGGGAAGTAAGAAACCTAATGAAGTAGTCCAGTGGTAAGATGACCCTTCAGGCATATCGTTAGCATATGATCAGGGAAAAATTGCCATTTTCACACTCAAGCTCCAGCTCCTTAGGCATCCTCTGAAGTGCTTCAGGTTGCATCTGCAGTAATCCAAGTATCGTTTGACTCTGGCACTTCTGTATAGCTAGAGTGGCTCTCCATTTCGTGAGCCATCTTAGTGCAATTCAGTCTGAAATAATAGCACGGGTACTCCTGACATCCTAGAACTTTTGCATTTCTGGTGTTTTTAAGGATGGCAAACACATAGAGGTTGTCTGGAAATGCTTATGCCTGAGTAGGGTGTGTCGTAGCATGTATAAATATTCTACATTGTAGAATAACATACATACAGCATGTGAGGTTGTGTGTTGGAACCCTTCGACAACAGTTCACAGGAATCAAGAATTCTGCATGTCTTCTTTTTTAAGACTGAATCGTGCTCATTAAAGCATACAAACTTTTTTGAAAGTACTGCTCTTTGGGAAGTTTCAGCTCCAGACTTGCTTCTTTTAACCAGGATGGCAGAAGTTAAGCTTAACGTATTTGTTTCTGTAATGCTTTTGTGGAACTTGAGGAGATGGTGTTTTCCTGCTCCGAAGAGGGCATAACGTTCTGGTGCTGGGGTCCGTATGAGGTGCTTTATATTGTAGCTGCTTTTTAAATTCAGGCTAACTAGAAGAACAGGTGAACAACCTTTTTTAATGATAGTTGAAAGGGTGGGACACTGTCCTCCAGATATTCCACCACCATACAGAACTCCATAATGCTTGGACCATGGAGTTTCCTGTGGCTTTTTTTGAAAAAAAAAACCAAAAAAACCAAACCAACCAGGTGATTTGGTTGCTAAAACACCAAGGAAACAGGAGGTGAGTCACCTACTTCTAAGGAAGGAGGGTGGGCAGGTGCTTGGGGTGGTGAACAAGGAAACTGTCATGTCTTGATTGATTCCTTCTGTGATCAGAGAAACAGGATTTCACATACATTGACTCTTAATCAATTGGACTGCCTCCAAGAAATACTGGTGCCATCACTCTCTCTTCCCAGCAGACAAAACTGTTGGACCCCACAGGAATGCCTGTTTGGATTGGACAGGTTAAGGCTACATTTTTTCTTGGATCTCAGAATGATCTTTATTTTCTAGGTTGAGAGAGATAGAAGAGAGGTTACATGGGTTAAAGGCATCCACCATATCAAAACCACCTGTCTTAAAATTTAAGGTATGTATGTCAAGAGGTTTTTACTGAATATTATACCTGCTGTAAAAATACATCTGTGATATGAGTTATTCTACTTATATTTTTTTTTTTGCCGTGTCCCTAGACACGATGTTGGTAGAATTATTTTGATGTATTGGTTGAAGCGTGTGTACGTGTGTGTGAACATGTTACTGTATTCATATATTACTGTTTATTATGAATATATATGTAAATATATAAACCTGTATATAGGTTGTTAATATATTACACACACACACATACAACTATGTGGGAAGGTAAAAACTGTTTGGCAAATTGCATTAATCACCTATCTTAAACCATTTCACTTCTACTTTGTTGACTAATCCATTTTCCTTGGGGACTACTGCTAACATGTCACATCTCTCAGCAAATTTGATTGAATTTCCTCCAGCAGTGGATTTTCCTTCCAAATTACACCGGTTTGACAGTTAGCACAAGTTACTTTTAGTCTCATGAAATAGCTTGCTTGCTAATCAGCTGTATAAGTTGCTACAATTTCATGTCTTTAGGAAAAGGCATTTTCTAGCTTCTTGGTGGGATGTGCAACACTTTCTAGTTGCTTGACTATATCCTGAAATATTAAACCGTAAAAAATGTGACATGATAGATGAGAAGAAAATAGATTATTGTTTCTTAACTGGCCATTTTTCTTTCCTTCTGGGTTCAGAAGGACTCCTAGAAGCCAAGGTCAATCTTGAGCCATAAAAAAGAGGAAACTAAGCATAATTCAATTTGTCATAGCCTTCTCCTTTTCATCACTGCTTGAAAGCATCGTGCTATTATCTCTACCATCAAGGAAGCTGGAGTCAGGCTGATACTCCTCCAGCTCTGTGAAAGATTACTCTTCACTCAGTTGTGTTTAAACCAAAGATTTTTTTGAAGAGATGCTTTTTAGAGGGAGCAGGAAAGGAGGGGAAAAGAAAGGGGGAAGAAAAGAGGACTGTATCAATCCAAATTATTGCTAGGTAAATTTCCATTGCAGTACATCCTTTTTCTTACCCTTACTGATAGGAAGATGTTTTGTTTCTGTGAAGCTTTAAACTAGTGACTCCCATTGCTTGAATACCATGCCTGAGACAGAGCTGCAGGGGAAGAGGGAGGCTTTCCATGGACGTGATGGCAAAGTGCTTCTGCCAAGGGAGGATTTCAGCCGGATGTCGTTGAAAGATGATTGCTCATCAGCAAGCCAGTCCAGCTTACTGAGGCTGACTAGCTTGTTGAAAGAGAACTAACTGCTTTGTAGGTACCAACTACCAGCAGCTTGGCTCTTCATGGCAGACCAGAGCTCTGGTTTGATCATGAGTTGCTAGTAACTACAAGCGCTTGATCCACAAATTACTTCGGTCTGTGTGATGCAGGAGACTGGAGTCTTTTGGTCACTGATCTCCTTAGGCTGTATTACGTGATGAAATGGGCATGTACAGCTGAAAAGAAAAAGGCTAGCTGCTGTCAATATGTTGCCTCCTTTATGGATTGAAACAAATTAAGCTTCCCAGGATGAGAGAAAGTCACTAGTCCTACATTAAGCAGAGTTAAGCTTGCTTGATGTTGAGCAAGCACGAAGGTAGCTTTTGGCAAGACAAGTGTAAGAATAAATACAGCAGCTAACTTGGCTGGTATTTAATATTAAAGGAAATGATCTGTGTTTAACTGATCCATTGGGGAGAAAAAAAACCCTTGAAGATATGGAGTGTCTTGTACTCTAATAATGTATTGGACAAGCCACCAGAATGAGAACTTGAGGATGAGGTATCTTTATGGCTCTCTCTCCTCTATTTCTCCTCAGATGGCACAATTGAATAAACTGCTAAATCATTAGGACCTGCGCAGGTTAAAAGCAAAGCCAACACCCCATTGCAAATGTAAAGCATAGAATCGCAGCCTTCTCCCCACCAGCTTCATAAGAGGAATCGAAGTTAAAGGCTAAAGGGGCTGAAGAACATGAAAACATGGGGAATGGTGCAATACCTACCTCTTTATGACTCTGTGGTGCATGAAAATAACCGTGTTGTAGGATGATTTTCAATCACAGTAGCGAAGAGGAGGGCAGGACGTACCTCAGTTGCTCCCTAGTACTGAGATGGAAATTAATTTGAATCTGGACTAGTCAATGTGCTGTCCCAAAGTGCTTCAGGATTCCTCATTCGCCCAGGGTTACAGAAACTCTTCTGACATCATCATCTGACAGTGGTGTCAACGTTGGTAACAACTATCACAAATTATTTATAAGATACTAGTGATTTACCACAGGTGCAAGAATTATGAGAGCTTAATGGGATGCTGACGTGCAGCCTTATCTGAGAGGAGGAAGCCTTTAGACTGAATGCAGAAAGGTGCCGTAGTAGCTCAACACACAACCGCCCAGTTAAATCCCCCATGTAATACTGGTCTGAGTCTCTGTTCCCTTTGTCTGCTAAGGCTGCAGAACGTTCCTGGGTGCAGGAACGGGTAGAGGCTGCTGCAGAGGTCTGTATTTCCTCACTCTGGGAGGATGCTTGAGATCCTCCAGGCTGAAAGGCAGCACAGAAACATAAATTGTAATCGCCTCCTGGGTCTTCTGTTTTAACACCACCACTAAACACATTCATTTGTCCCCCACACTTCCCTGTGCACGAAGGAGCTGTGCTGCCTCACTTCTGTTGGCTCGTTCAGCTTTTTTTTTTTTTTAAAATTCTGAAAATACTGCAGTCTTAAGTTGAATGGATGACTATTTGGCTCAGCTTCTGCTTAAAATACAAATAAATTCATTAAGTCTTCTGTTCATGAATCATACCCAGGAGAGGAGTGCTATCCTGAAAGGTCATGTTCTTAAACATTTCTTCTCTGTTGTTAAACATTTACAGGAGTATATGTGAAGTGCCCCACTCCTGCTTCTAGGAGAAACACCAAAATTAATACAAGTTTTCTAGAAAGATTTTAGTCCTCTATTCCCAGTAGGTTTCATGGCATGGCAGTCTTCTCTTCATGGCATGGCAGTTTTCTCTTCAGCCACTTTGCAACAGCGCTGAGAGTCTCATGGCTGCAATTTAAAGGACTTTATTTTTTAAAGACTTACTTTTGATTTTTAGTGTTCACTGCTTTGGTCTGGTGCCACTCATGAAAGTACCCACCAATTGGTACTTTGTCTTTGTAAGCATTTCCAGAGCTGGAAGACCACGTTGAAAGGCTTGCGCTTGTAAGAAAACACATAGCAAAGAACAGTGCCCTCCAAGAAGAAAGCATCTGTCTGTGGACACTGTTAATCCTGTGTTTATTAATAGAAACAATGGAACAAAAGCCATGCACCACGTAACCACTGCAACTATTTACCTTTTGAGATTTTTGTCTGTAGTGGCCTAAGGTGAATTCATGAAAACATCTTTTAAGCATCTGCTGGCAAGTGTAAGCTGGCAGTCACTTTCTGATTTCTTTCTAAAGCAGAAAGACTGCAATTGTGTACTCCAGGCGCTCAATACAGGAATGTCAGATGGACAGGGTTAAAGGTTACTTATTCAGTTTAAAGGATTGCACTGTTAATATCTGTTTCTATTGTATTTGAAGATCAGAAAGCTTTTTGTCCAAACTGCAAAAATGTAAGGGTCTCTGTAAAGCTCGAGTATAAGAAAGGAGAGCAGCTTTGCACTAGACTGGAGTAACAGTATAGGTGACAGAGCAGTGCTTTGCAGCATATGACATTGAATAGCTTTGCTGAAGACCTAGATTTTTTTTTTTTTCCATTGAATTGGGACTTGCGCATTCTTTTGGAAGGAAGAGGTGGGGTGCCAGTGCCAAGTCAGAGGAGGAGGAATGTTTTGTGCAGCGTTGGAATCTGATAGATGAAACGCACCATTATTTCTACGCCCTCGCTCCATGTGCTGACATATAGTGAAGGCACATGGGAATCCAAGCATCCTCCACATGCACTTAGCAAGAATGCAGCAATTTCTCTTGCTGGTTAAGTAGCAGCGCACTAGGAGTTGCTCAGTTGTAGCGCCCTGCAAACCGGGCACTACTATTGGGCAAGTTGCAGTGAAGGTCTGATAATGGTAAAATTAATTTTTCTTATAAGAAAATATTCTAAAGGTTAAAAAGTAATTTTGACTTCTGAAAATATTTTTGACTACAGAGTTTTACATTTGATGTTTCTAGGAGACGATGTCTGAGGATTGGTAATGGGATACGAAGCCATTCACCTCTAGGTCACTGTTGAATCCCGGCCCAGGTTGGTAGTGACCAAAAGTCGTTACCACTGATGCATGTTCAGTGACCTTTGTCAGATGGGTTAGCAGCTGCAGTTCAGGTTTACTCGGTCGCCTCCCCGTGTCGGAGGCAGTCCTTTTAGAGCAAAGTCATGGTAGCTTTGGATGGCATGAGAGTAGCCCGCAGAGTCGCTCAGTGTACCGTACCTGTCCTGGATAGCGGTTCCTAACGTGTGACGCGGTGGCACTTTTGACAAGCAACGTCCTGTTCGCTTAACACTAGGTGTTTTAAAGAGGGTGTGCATAACACCAGCCTGTATGTGTGCGTGACTACGGTGAGTATTCTCCAGGTTGTCTTAATACTCAGTGTAGCTTGCGTTTCTACTTCATCAGTGGGTGTGTGTAGCAAAACCAATCATGGAGTACTTGGTTAGGGTAAGATTAAGGAGCTGTGGTAAGCTTTGGGAAGTTTCATGAGAAATCCAACTTCAATCTTGTGAAACTCATCACATTTCCTTAGTGTCTTCCAAATTCTTCTCACTCTAGCTTTTCCAGTGTTGGTAGACCTCTTTCAGTTCAAATACCTGACTTGTTTTTCAGTTTTCCAACTATGTAGCACCACAACATGCAACTCTTCTCACAGCAAAGGGAAATGGGAAACTTAACCTTCATGTTATAGTATGTGTATTACAGTCGTCTTCCCCCTTTTGACTTACTAATACTATACATGTCCCTCAGTTGAAACTGAGAAATCAATTGAAAGAGAGAAATCAAATCCATCCAAATGTTAGAAAGCATTATTTCCATCCTTATTAATGTGGATGAAATCTCTCCTTAGGTTGAGAATTTCTTCTGTATGGGATCTCCATTAGCAGTGTTTTTGGCATTGCGTGGCATCCGTCCGGGAAACAGCGGTAGTCAAGATCATATTCTGCCCAGAACAATTTGTAACCGCTTACTAAATATTTTTCATCCAACAGATCCAGTGGTGAGTTTTAACTGCAGTTGCAAGCTTTTACCTTGACTATTTTTAAGCATCAGCTGTGTGATAATGTGTGATCTTCAAAGCGTGTGAATCAACGCAAGTGTGTTCCAGCGCAGAACTATTTGTTGATGATTATTGTACAATGTCTTGGTTTTTGTAAATGTAGAATAACAGTTTCTACAAATAATTGCTTTAAATACCATATACTTTGCTTCTCCTTTCATATTAATAAGCGTAAAATTCGAGATTACTCTGCTTTTTTTTTTTTTGCAAAGGCATAAGAAATAATCCTTCTCTAGTCACGTTCCAACTTGTGTTTGACTTGCTGACTTCCATTAAACATCATCTGTCCAAAGACACTACTGCTGTTAAAAAAGGCTTCACAAGCAGCTTACAAGATACTGTAGAAAAACAAAGACACTGTTTTTTCCCCAAGGGCTCGAGTAACAGATTGTTAGAGAGTGGGATAGTATTTGGGAGGGTGGTTTCGGTATAGGTTTGCCCTGTCCTTATACTCTTCCATAGGCAGCCAATGTTTGCTGTTATCAAAGGCAGGATGCTGGACCTTTGATCTGCATCACCTTGGCAACTTCTTTGATGCAAGCTTGATTTGGGATTTCATGCTTCCTGTAGAACGGTCATTTGGGGATACTTTTGTGTTTAGACTTCAATCCAAACACACTGGTTCTGTTCATCTCAAGATCTTGTTCAGCTCCAGCTACTCCAAAACCAGAATTTTTGTGGGACATTTAGGACGACTGATCAGGCTGCTATCTGTGGTCCCACTCCACAAATAGTAACTTTATTTAGGCTTAAGATGAAGAAGTGCAGAATGCTTTTCTGCATCTAAGTAAACAAAGAAAAATAAAGAATCAATAGAAAATTATTTTAATAAGCCCACCAATTCATGGTTTGCACAGGGGTCAATGAAGAGCCATCAAACAAAATGTTTACGTAGCCAGTTCCTCCCTCTCTGTTGTATTGTGCAGAATCAGTTTAACTGTCTGTCAATTTGCTCTGTCAGTGCATAACAACAACATCTGTTAATAGTAACTTGTGTGTTGGTAACAACGCGTAGTAGAAGTGTTGCAGAGAAATGCGCAAATGTGCATGCACAAGCAACTAGGCAGCTAATATATCTTCTAGGCTTCCCTTGTTGCAGATATTATGGATTTGAGGTTGGAGAGGACTCTGTATGGGAAGGGAATGTGATTTTTCAGTTTTGAAACTCAGGATTTTCTTTTCTGAATTGCTCTTGCAGGCCTATAGATTAGAACCTTTAATTCTGAAACACTACAGCAACATTTCGCCTGTCCAGATCCACTGGTACAACACTGCAAACCCTCTACCTTATGAGCACATGAAGCCAAGTTTTCTCAACCCAACAAAAGAACCTACCTCAGTTACTGACAGCGAAAGTGTTTCAACTGTACCGAGCCCAACTACTTCACCAGTCATGGTTCGACGCCACTACGGGGAGTCTATAACAAACATAGGCAAAGCGAGTATATTAGGTAATTGTTCTTTATGTCCTTTTTTTTTTTTTTTTTTAATACAGGACCTTCTTGTAGAGCTTCACCGTTTGAGGTGCAACCATAAGCAAGTTATTCCTGGCTGTTTCAGTTTGTTCTATATAGGTGTATGGCTTGTTTTAATCCCAACTGACATTTACTTTGAAGAAAAGACAGTTTACGTACACTGGAGTCAAATCTTGCAGGGAGAGGATGTGGGTGAGGGAGTTTATGCTATGGTTGCCTTATTGTTGTCTGCCTTATTGAAGTAACATCCTGGTGATTTAATAGTTTCCACTCGACTTCATGGGTAAAAAAATAAATTAAAGCTTGTTTTGTGACTATGTTTTCTGGTATTGGCAAATAGGAGAAAAATCACTCTATGAAAGCTATTACAGTTCCATTTAACTCATGATTTTACAATAGGAAATTCAGGCGGTTTTCATATGAAGTCTGTCCCCTTCCGGCTTTCTGGGTTAAAATAAGCCCTGGTTTAACTGAGTTCAAATTCACTTTCACTGGCGCTTACATTTGAGCATGCACTTGCAGTTTTTGTTGACTCAGGGCTTTCCTTTAGCTCTCTATGTGGGATCTGGAAGAAGGCTAATGTGACCTAGTGCCAGGAATCTTCCCAATCAAATAAGTAAAGCATATAAAAACAGTTTAGTCCTTAAGTGGGAATAGGTGGTATTTCAAAGCTTTTTGCCATGTTACTATACTAACTTTAATGTCATGTCCATAAGGTGGCAGCAAAGTCGGGAGAAAACATCACAGATCTGTTCTTAACTTTTACACCCCTCTTCCTCAGCCACCAAAACAGTCCTTTTCAAGGATGTTATAGCATTTCTAAATGTCTGTAAGGGTTATGCCAACGTAAGGACCCTCAATGGGAGGAGTGTCTTAAATGTCCTGGTGGGATTCTTATGTGCAGAAGGAACTCACATTGTTGTAAAGCCTTTTGGTCTTCATCTTAGACTTTTTATGAAAGAGGCATTACAACATACCCTTAAAAGTACCAGATTTCTTGCTGCCAAAGTGTTCTCATGTGTTTCTGTTCCCCTAACTGCAGTTTCCAAATTACAGCCTTTGCTTGTACGCTAGATTGGTCTCATGATAAAGAGCGTACACTTAAGTCAGATAAGCTGTTCCCACCCTAGAAAAGCATGAATAGTGTTTTCCTTCGTCCGTCACTCAACTCTAATTGATGGGTGCTACAGTGACTTGAATTTGCAGTTTGATTTAGCTGTCCTTGTGCTTCTTTTTTTTTTTTCTTTTTTTTTTTTTCCCCTCCACGCTGAATGCAGGAGCTGCGAGTATTGGGAAGGGCCTCGGCGGGATGCTTTTTTCGAGATTTGGGCGATCTAGTACAACCACGCCACAGACGCTGGAGACGGGAAAAGATGGAGCCGAGGGGGACGACAAGAAGGCCCCAGCTGTTGGGACGCCGCCTTTCCCGCACAGCAGCTCGAGCTTTCTCGAACCCACAGGTTAGTGACGAGCCCGCCGTACGAACCCCGTGGAAACAAGACCTTCAGTGGGCTGCACATGTATGCTGTGGGAGGCTGGAAATACCACAACAACATATGCCACTCTTTGATTATGTTGGTTTGCGCTAAAGTGATAAATGTTGAATCCATTCCCGCTTTTTTAATCTCTTAAGACTGTCCGCGGCCTGACTTGTCGTTGTCCCTTTTATCCCTTTTTCTTTTAAAGGAGGTTTATCTGTATACGTGTTTGTACCTACACGTACACCACTCACACATATACGTGCATGTTAATTACAAAGACAAAACACACCTCAAAAGAATGGATGGAGATTTATTCTAAAGTGTATGCAGAGATGTTAAGCGCGCTGTGGGCAGACATTCATCTTTTTAATCCTCAAAAAAGATCTCTTGCCTAACGAGATCTGCATCTCAGTAGTTCCTAGACTCCCACTAGGAAAAGCAATATAAATTGCTGCAGAGAATTCCACTCCCCATTTATCATAAAATGGACTTACTTAAATTTCCCCATACATTTGCGATTCTGAAGCAATCTGGATTTAAAGGCACGTATGACTGGAAAAAGAAGCTGCTCTTGTCCTGATCTGAACTGCCCAGAAAAGAAAGTGCAATTTGAGCAGCTGGTTTTTTGGAAAAGCATAGGTACTTCCTTCACAGAAATTCCTACTTGATTTTCTTTCTAAACTTCTCATTGGCACTGTTGCAAGGTGGGGGTTTTTGCAATCTAAGGAGTCACAAGTATGTTGTATCTTCTGATAGCGTTCACATGATACGTTGCTGTCCGCTCATCACTGCTGATGTCAACAGATAACCTGTCTGAGGCAGTGTTTGAGGACAGAGACTTCGTTTTAAACTTGAGGCAAACAGCGTGGCGTGGCAGCCAATATTGCGGAGCTGCCGATGAGGTCCTTTCGGGGTGGTTTGGCACGTCAAGGGCCTTCTGCACGATTCCTGCATCCCTCTCCGCTGAAAGCCCGTCCCTGCTCCATAGAATCATAGACTCATAGAATCGTTTAGGTTGGAAAAGACCTTTAAGATCATCCAGTCCAACCATTAACCTACACTACCAAGTCTACTCTAAACCAATCAAGGCTTAAACTAGACTAAACCATGTCCCAAAGTGCCACGTCTGCCCGTTTTTTGAACACTTCCAGGGATGGTGACTCCACCACCTCTCTGGGCAGCCTGGTCCAATTCTTGACCACCCTTTCCGTAAAGAAATTTTTCCTAATTTCCAACCTAAACCTCCCCTGGCGCAGCTTAAGCCCATTTCCTCTCGTCCTGTCGCTAACTACATGGGAGAAGAGACCAACACCCCCCTCCCTGCCCCCTCCTGTCAGGCAGTTGTAGGGAGCAATAAGGTCTCCCCTCAGCCTCCTCTTCTCCAGGCTGAACACCCCCAGCTCCCTCAGCCGCTCCCCACCAGCCCTGTGCTCCAGACCCTGCCCCAGCTCCGCTGCCCTTCTCTGGACACGCCCCAGCACCCCAATGTCCTTCTTGTGCTGAGGGGCCCAAAACTGGACACAGCATTCCAGGTGCGGCCTCCCCAGCGCCGAGCGCAGGGGGACGATCCCTGCCCTGCTCCTGCTGGGAGAACGTGGAGCGGGGGCCAGCGAGGCTGCGAGCTGAATGATGCAATCCGCCGCCAAAGCGTTTGCTTCTGAGAGGGACGGCCGCACGGCTGGCGGTGGGGCTTGGCTGCCTCCCAAGCTGCTGTGACGGCCTCTCGTCAGAGGGAGACGGAGTCGTTCGGGGCGTCCTTCCTGCAGAGCGGCTGGGGTTTGAGTATTCCGCGTCGCAGTGGAAATGACTGCGGTTGTCTCCTGGTGCTCGAAGGCTCCGGCTCCCGCTCCTCGCTGCGTGCGCACAGCGGTGCGGTGCTCCTGTGAAAAGACGAAGGCGTGTCGTCCCCCGAGCGCTGCCGTGCCGTGACTGCCGGGGCAGCGCTTGTGCGATGCTCCCTTTATGCCCTCTTTGAGCCAAGAATTAAAATTCCTTGAAACTGGCCTTGATAAATGGCTGCATTTTTTACTCAATATGGGGTTTTGGCCTTTGTAGCTAAGCAGGCTTTTAGTTTTGTCCTTTTTATTCCATTGCTCCTTGTAGAGGTTTTCTGACCGCTGAAGTGCCTTAACAATAGGTTAGCCATTGGCCCAGTTAAACATGCAGGGAAAATTGCTTTGAATGTGGTATTAATCAAAGCAGCCATTGACATGAAAGGATAACTGCTGAAATATATTTGGAATAATCTGGAAATGAAAAGGGCTAGTGCTGTGTAGGGACGGCTGGTTTTCCGAAAGGGCTTGTAATACTGGGTGTAGTCTCCTTGTATAGCTGCTAAAGATGCAAGAAGTCCATTTATTTCAGTAAGTTCTGAGCATCCACCTTCTGAAAGTCAATGTTTCCTGATGGGCCCTCAACATTTGCTGGATACTTCTCTGTAGTTACCATAAGGAGCATAAATAAGTGTATTTATATAGTTACTATAAGGAAAACAGCTGCTTAAAAAAATGCCAGCTTTTTCCAAGCTTTAGGTTTAGTTTCTTTTTTTTTTTTTCCCCTGAACTAAGCACCACTCTTAGGTCAGGTTTGTGCTAAATGGATGTGCATAAAAATGTACGTACATATTATTAAAAATCACAGTTGACTTAGGAGACTGGTTAAATGCAAACACAGCGATCCAATGTGCGTTTTATGTATGTACAGCGAGTAGAACCAGAACCCAAAGCCGATGGAAAACCACGCCGGTGTTTCTTCTTCTGCTGACATACAATTCTAACGACGTCTTTGTTCTTGTTTAATTTCTAGTGGAACTGGAGCACAGGATTGATTTCGAGCTCAGGGAAGGTCTCGTGGAGAGCAGATACTGGTCGGCGGTCACGTCACACACTGCCTATTGGTCATCTCTGGATATTGCTCTTTTCCTTCTAACCTTCATGTGCAAACACGACCAAGAAGATACTGACAAGTCCAATTTAGACACTATTTGAATTTTTGACTGGGGATGGGGCGGGATGGGAAAGGAAATTTTAAAACGAATGGCACAAAACTGATGTTTTACTGTTGAACTGCAGTATATATGGCATGGAGGTTTCAGGTTTAAGTGCATGTCTGGATTTTTTCCTATTTCTAAAGAGCAAAAATTATTTGTATTTAAAAGCACTTTACAGTTTTAAACATTTTGCAGTGCTTAATTAGACCCGAAATGATTCCAAATTCTTGTTAACTTTGACTGTATAAAAAGCCAATACAACGTGCAGCATCCCGTAAGCACGGTTGTGCAGTGTGCTTGGGTGACATACTTGTTAATGACCATAATTGCTGTTTAGTTCATTAAAGTATAAAAGATTAGCTGATTAAAAAAAAAAAAAAACAACCCACTAAATTAATTTCCATTAACAAAAATATATGTTAGATACAAACCTAAAACTGCCATGTTCCGATGTTTTATGTATCAGTAAATAACCAACGGTGGTGTCATTTTTCTAGGACTTTATTCAGCTCCACATCCTATTATCCACAGTACCATTGAAAGACCATTCTGACTGCTGGCTTCTGAGGGCGTATTATACGTGATACATTTAGAAACTAATGCTGAAAAAAAGCATGAAGCAAATATTTGAAATACTGTAATTATAATTTATTATTAGCTCTAATTGTTTCATTTTATTCCAGTGTATAAAACATTACTTTTTTACTGGTTTCTTTTGACATAATTTAAGAACCACATTTATTTTCTACAGTGTTAAGACTTTTTCTCAGAAATACATATCTTTGTACTACTATTCAAATGAATATATGGACACTGTGGCACACTTTAAGTATTTTTTCATTAAAAATAAATATTTGTGGTTTCACACAAATGACATCAGTCACGTTCTTCTCAAAGGTAGGTAACTGGCTTTGCTTTTTAGGTCCCAAGTGTTTCTCAGGCACAGGAAGGTTTTGAGCTCACATTAGACTTGGTTTGCAGAGGATCCAGCTGTCTTCTGCTTACCATTATTAAACGCATATATATGTGCGTGTGCGCGTTTGTATGAAGATGTACGTAGATGTGTATTTACGCACAAGGATCCTGTCAAGAGGAAAGAGAGCAGCATAAAAGAAACTTGGTGAGGCCTAAGAATATCTGAGCTTAGATTAGATTTGTATCTGAAACTAATTCAGGAGAAGTCATGAGAGAAGTGTTGTGATGAAAGGGAATGATCTCCAAATGAAACACGAAAAGGTCATCGCTGAGATTTTAAAACTCCGGAGCAGAAGTGTCAGATATATGGCCTCTGAGCTGCCTCTGGCTGAGCTATTTGTGATCTATGTATGTCTAGAAACTTTTGGTTTTTAAAAAAAAAAAAAAAAGAGGCTGCCGTGTTGGTGAATAGCGGTGTTCTCAGTGTAAACAGACGTGACAACATCAGCCCACACCAGCAGACAGCCCCAGCAGTTGGCTCGGAGGTGTGGAAACCACCCAGACGTCCCTTTCTGAAATTCTGGGGGAGGAGAGAATATTATTCTCCCAAATAACACTACTTGGGCTGTTGCTTGTTTCCCTAGTCCATGGTGCAATGGGGAAGGAATTGGGAGCTAGGCCTGTATGTTACAGATTTAAGAACAATTATGAAGGGGAAAAAACGATGCAAAGAAAAAGGAAAGAGAGGAGTGGAGGGGAATGGGAAGGGAAGAAGGTGATGGAAAGAGCACGACTATAAATGCAATGAAGCAATAACGAAGCAAGATGTTCAGACAATGTAAAAGACCATGTTTCAGTGTGGATCTCTGAAAAAATCCATCTATCCTCGGTGAATTGTAACTCTCCTGCCTGACGTGTTTACCTTGGTTGATGAACAATTATAAAAAATGAAAATCAACCCTCTAAGAGAAGGAAGCTTGACACCTCTACTCCAGAAAACAGGCTTTTGTTTACATTGCTGGCTTTCCAGATAAGCTGTTTAATCAGCTCTTCCTAATTAGGAGAACTTAAACATAAAAGGAGAATCTCCTTTTATATTTAGAACATGCAAAACGGTTCCAAATGTTGCATGGTTTGTGTTTCAGTACTTTGAGTTGGATCGTGTCACTGCTGCAGTATCCCCTTACCCTACTGGTTCTACACTAGATCTCTTTTTAAACGCTGTAAACAAAAGGGGGTTAATTCCTCTAATTCTTGTGGTCTGTCTAAACTCTGCTGTTGTCCAGAACATGTTTCAGATTTATGGAGTAACTGTTCCCTTCGCATCGGAACATGCTGGTACTTGCCGACTGCTCTCCATATAAGGGATGAGATCCTACTTTTATGTACGTACCCCTTGGTAAATCAGGGAGAAGATAGAGCTGAGAAGTAAACCACGTTGCTGGTAGGAGAAGGGATAATAAGGACCAATACCTGCTCATCACTTTGCATTTTTCCGGAGTTAATGGACGTATGTATGATTCTGTTCTGTTACTTCATGGGGCATCTACTAATCTCCAAGCTTAATTACAAAGACAAAACACACCTCAAAAGAATAGATGGAGATTTATTCTAAAGTGTATGCAAAGATGTTAAGCGTGCTGTGGGCAGACTTTCATCTTTTTAATCCTCAAAAAAGATCTCATCCTCCTGCAAAGATGAAATACTATTTGATAATTGAATTTTGGAGTTGTTAGAAAAAGGGTCGCCCCATTTCTATTCTGCAGCGTAACAAAGATCCAAGTAGGGTCATGTCTCTGCATGCAAGAGGCTAAATTTCACGCTTAAAACTTTGTGGTCAGATGGTCCGTGGCATAATATAGAGCTGGAATGTCCTGGCTTCCAATTACTGACTTGTTTTCTTCTGCAAGAACAATGTTTAGCTTTATAAGCTGTGTTGACTGGTGGTTTTTCTTGAGAAACCAAGATAAGGGAAATGTACCACGCTGTTGTCGGTCTTCTGACTGATACTGAGCTGTTTTCTGAAACTTGCCCTTGAATACTTTGTCCAAATTTGACGCTTACGGTTTTTTTGCTACAAGGTCATTTTTGCAGATAATCAGCTTTAATTATTTTTTTTCCCCCTCATTTTACTGAATTCCATCCCTTTGCTACTAATTATTCTGTCGTGGTTTTACCACAAACTCCCTTCCCTTGTATATGAGTTCTCTCTGCTTTTATTGCCCGTGTTTCTGAAGTCAGAGGCCCTTTGCTTTATTTTACCGTGACAGTCTAGCTGGCCAAGTTCAGTTACTTTATCTTCTTTCCTAATTAGTATTATTAGGCTGAACTGAAATATGTTTCTTATTCCCGTATATATATATTACGCCTGGTTGGCACCTCTTCCTCCTTCATGGTTTTCTGTTGAGCTGGTGCTCGTTTCCCATGCCGCTTGTCAGTCGAGCTGACTCTGCCCGTAGCTGAATCGGTGGGGATTGATTTTTTTTTTTCCAAGTTGAGTTCATGAATCACTATGTCAACTGTTTGCAGTTAGATAGTTAATGTATATTTGTGTGCCCTCTGCCCAGCAAGTTTATTTGAAATTCGTCGTTTCCCATTTTTACGTTATTAGCTTGGAGATCAGGTTTCTGCCTCCGCACATCATTTTTCTACTGAAGTTGGACTGCAGGTGATTGACCGTGGTGTTTTGCAGGTCATGTCCCCCGTCTCTGCCATACATCTTCACTGACTGTCAGGGGTTCAGTAAGCTTTTACGCACCGAGACCCGGTAATAGAGTGCCACATGTACTGAGTTACTTTCAGTTTTCCAAGCATTATCTTTCTGGTTGCTCTCCATCTGCAATTGTAGCGACCGCTTTTCATTGCTTCCCCGGAGTCCATGCCTATTGTCTTTGCTGAGCTTGCGAAAAGCTTTAAAATCTTTTTTAAAAATATTACCCCTGTGACAATCCCATTTTCCGGTTTATCGGGTGGACTTCAGCCTGACATTTCTCTTGCATTTCATGCTTGATCTGCATTTAATAATCCTTTTCCACAAAATCAAACTTTTGGGTTAGCTTTTCCCTACATCTTCCATGGGTATTTTTTAGTACACCTTGTCTGTTACCCCTTGTGCTCAAGCCTCTTCTGAAGCCTCTGGTTTCCATTTCTGCTTTGATTTCTGTCCACTGGAATTGAAGCTTGCTTCAAGACTCTGCTTGTTTGAGCATGCCCTGTGCATCCTCAAGACTTAAAGTGGGAACTTTGAAACCCTCTTGAAACCCAAGAGACACGTATTACCGTTGTGATCCCGGAGACTTCTCCTGAAAGCTCAGCAAAGCCCAGCTGGATGTGTTTAGCTTGCTGGATGGGTTTGCATGTTCTCTCTCACTGCGTTTATGTCTTTTCTGGTCACCGCCATCAGTCAGCTTAACTCCGGGACTGAGCATTTTCTGTCATTGTCAATGGGTTTTGGCATGTTAGTGAGCAGTGGGGCTGGCCTCTCCCAAGCCTGGTTCCTTGCTCTTTGGGTTTCTCCTGCATCCCATGAGGCCCATTTGACCCACACTTTGCTATAGATGTCACAATGTTTTGTGTTTCTCTGCATGCCATTGCAGAAGCACTTAAAACCACATGCACAGCCTTTGATACTGACAGTGTGTTGACATGGTGTCCTCTTCCAAGGAATAAGAGGAGGAGACCTAATACATGGAGAGAAATGCCTGGCTATGAAAGTTTGAAATCGCCCCGGAGGTCAGTGCTCTCTGGTCCCATTAGGAAGCAAATTCCGACATCAGCCTTTTCCCCCAAAAATGCCCTGTCCCCCCAGCTGCAGTTGCAGCAGCTCTTGGCTAGCAGGCCTTGGCCAACCCTTCAAGAGTGAAAAGTCAGCGAGTCCCCTGCAAACATGAGATGTCCCAGAAGCAATCCCTTGTGGTTTTGAAATCCTCGCTGATTTATCCAGAGAGAGGGTTTTCATTTGACAATTCTGTGAGCATCTGCTACAAATTAACTTCTCTCTTTGTTTCTTAAATAAAATACCATTTCTTGCAGCTACTCTGCCCGTTCCCTGGTGCCTCATTGATTGTAAGCACGGACATGGGAGAGGTGAAGCGCAAACTTCTCTACAGACTGCAGCCCTGACCAGACCCTGGAGCTCCAAGGACCCCACATCCAATTTGTTGTTCTTGCTGGTTTTATGGCTCTTTCAGTATCTCAGTCAGTATCTCATCTCAGAGTGGCCCCATACTTTGTACTTAAAGAGCAGCTACTTAAAGAGTCTTACCATTTCACCATACCCCTTGATAAAGATCCTTGACTTCTATTTTAAAACATGATTTTCAAGCATGTTTGTGCCAAAACATCTCAGTTTTGGGGGTTTTACTGCTTTCTTCAGTTTATAAGAAGGCTCCTTTAGCTTGGGTTTTGAACTCACAATAGCTGTTTCAAATAGAAATTAATTTTAGCCCGTGCCTTATGAATCCAGATTTTTTTCTCTCTGATACGGTATCACTGGTAATGTGTCAGACCCCCTCAAGCTACCAATGTGGTTCTGCTTCTGCTACTTCTCTAACAGTCAGATCCCAATCCTGCTGAAACGAAGGTCTTCCCTTGACTTCAGCGAGTTTGGGATCATATTCTGAGTGCCTTTAGAGCTCGTTGCTCTTCCTACCTTTTCTTAGGTGAATACGTATAATATGGATTATGTGGGGGAACAAAAGGATCTGGCATTTAGGTCGCCAGTTGGCCAGCACTGAACCCTTGAATCTCTCGAACGGAGAAATCACACTGTGGTTGAATTCTGGTTTTCTGTGGTGTTGTTCGTATCCTTCTGCCTGCAAAGCCCAGACCGGTTGGAAACCAAAGCCATGGGAAGGGGGAAAGGAGACCAGCTCTGCTGATTTTGAATTTGTGGTATCTTTCCATCTACTGCTGTCTCTCACACCTACCCAAAACTAGAAACAAGTTTGTGCTACCACCGGAAAGAGGCTGGCAGACCACATCATCTCTGGTGTATTTTCACAGCTTGTGTTTTCAGAACTGAGTCACTAACATGCGCTGGGGTTTTTGGACTCCAAATATTCAGGTTGTGCAGGGTAGGGACGCAGCAGACTGGGGATGGAGACCATTTCGATTGACCCTAACCAGCGGAAAAGGCCATTGTGAATGATCGGGGTGGGCAAAGGCTGAGCTGCTGTAAGTGGAGGTGGTCTCAGGGCGGTGGTGCCGGTGAAACCCGGGTGCTGAGTTGGCCGGCGCTGCCGAGCCCGGCGTGCGCAGGGGGAGCGGGGCTGGGCAGGAACAGGCTCCCCCGCCGGCTCCCGGCGTCGGCGTTTCCCGTTGTGAATCGGTGTGGAAACGCAAAATGGCAAAAATCTCTGCAAGATGAGAAGAGCCCTCCAAAACGTGCACAAATGTTTTCTCTTTCCACCTCTTCATCCCGCTCCCGTTCTGTTGTGCTGAAGGGCCAAATGAGGAGCGTGCAGTTTTCCATCTAAAAATGCCAATGTCCTGCCCTGATAATGCTCCAGAATGTTTAACACTGCAGGATTTGTCAGAAGTTATCTTCACATTCATAATTACTTTGAAGTAACCAATACTTAAGTTTAAAAATAACGTACTTTCAACATTGCTATGTGCGCTTTCAGTAAGGAAATGGTTAGACCTATTTGCAAAGAAGGACAGACCGCTTCCAAAACTAACACTATCGATCTCCCAGCTGGTGTCTCGCCGGAGCGTGTTCCAGGGATGCCACCACCACGTTTCCCCGGTATTTCCACCACTAGCTTTAACGCTACTGGACTGCGAAGGGTTCTTCAGTTAATCTCTGTGCTTTGTATAAGGTGAGATACTGTTGGAAAAGGAATCTTTAACCAGCCGGGATGTGGCACTGGCGTTTAATCTTGTGTGCTTTGCAGGAAGGGCTTATACCGAAACAACAGCTGAAATTTCTGTGTTTAGAAAGCTCGATGTTCGGATGGGGCGGTTATGTCTCCTGGCACACCCCGCAGGTTTTCTCCTTTATGCTCACCAGACTGCCCCTTGCATGCAATTGCGTGTGAGGGCTTTTTTAATTTTCATATAAACGAGAGTATTAAAAATCAGCAGGGGGAAGGGAGGGAGGTGAGGTCGCTTTGTGGTGGTTGCAGAAAAGGGAAGAGGGTAGAAACGTTCCTTCCAACGATGCGTGGTGTGCTGTCACGAAAGAAACCTGTGATCTCCTTCGTGTTGGAGAGACCACATCTGCATTTGGGGGCGGGGGGAGGAAAGAGGGGGAAGGAAAAACAGGCAGGAGAAGCGCTGATTAAATCAAGGCAAAGCTTGGCAGCGCTGCGGAACAGCCTGATGCGTATCAGCCAGCACGTGTTAAACACATGTTGCAGCTTGATGCTCCCGTCAGGAGACGCGGGCGCAAGGCGGATGGCAGCGAGCAGGACGAGAGCTACGGCCCTTTCCTCCCATGAGGGGCCAGGTCCTGTGCCTGTCCCCAGCACCCTCATATTCTTTGGGGTTGTGCGATCCCTTCCGACTCGCCGCGAGCACGCCTGAACTGAGGTACTGCAAAATATCGCTGTAGCAAGGCTTCTCCTGGGGGTATTTAATTGCTCCGGTGACCACACTCAGCCCGAGGACAGTCCTGCAAGGCAGCCTGTGCCCCGTCCGCGTGGGTGGGACCTCCCAGAACCGGAGCAGGGAGCCCACGGCGTACACGTGTGTCTCCAGGGGAACCGAAACCCCTTTCTGAGCCTGCCCCGATCCTGGGCGTTATCTGGTGCGTGGTCCCATTTTCAGTGGGCAGGCTCTAAGGAGCAGCTGGGTTGCAGTTCGGTGCTAGGGCAACAGGAGCCTTCGCTTCCCTACCCAGAGCCGCCCAAACCCGGACACCGACGGATGGCTCAAGTCAGGAGGGACCCATGTGTCTTGTCTGACCTCCTGCAGGCGATAGCTTCCCACCCAGCATCGCCGGGCTGCTTTCTAGGGATTATTCACTTTCTTTCCCAAGTCACTGGGCTGACCGAGCGTTACAGCTTTGACATCTGCAACCACAAAGTCTTGGGAAAAAAAACTTGAGGACTGGCTGCTTCAGACTGCCTCTCGCTGCAGTGTATTTTGATTCCGAGCAGCCTCAGCGAGCCACGGTGCCTGAAAGCATCTGCAGACCGCGCTGGTCCTGCATCCTGCACTGCGTCCTATTCTTTCATTCCAGCTACCCAAAGAAAATCAGAGTCGTACGGAGTTTGCAGTAAATGTTTTGCCAATTTCTAGTTGTATTTCATAATCGTGATGGCATTTTTGGCCTCCTTGGATTTATGATTTATGGTGACATATTCACAGCCTTCTGGGGGAAGGGGAAGCTCTGGATGCAAGCTGTTTCTGGGCAAGTGTTAAGGTCCTCCCGAGTTTATTCTGTGGAATCAGAAGAAACCGTGTGTGTATGCGAGCATGGTTGAATATATTTTATGCATTATATATGTCTGCAGAGCGCACTTGTTTCTCCACAGTCTAAGCTGTGTTTAAATCTGGGCTTTAAAATGAGCCTAAAAGCCTCTGCAAAATAATTTTACCCTCTCCAAACAATTTAGTTAATTAACTGGCTAAATCAGTTCTTGCTGACTCTCCCTGAAGATACCCCTCCTGAACGAGATTTTTTCTTTAGATTTGGATGAAATGCAACGGTTGAGTCATGAGTTTTCTTTCTGGCTCGATCGCTGGAGTGGGGAATGTTGTGCACAATATTGGCTGTTGCCATATGCTTTTTTCATCAAGTAAAAGGGTGCAACTTTCTTTTTGCTTCCCCCTCCACTGACTCACTCCCCAAATATGTTTCTGGTTAGGATGCCTTGTGACTTCTTCCTGACATAAGGTTTTCTAGTTTGCAGTTAGCTTTGTGAATCGGCTCTGCGAGCTCTGAAACATCCCAGCTCCTGGGAGGAGAGGACGGGTGTCCTGGAGAGCAGTGGGAGCAGCAAGATCCTTCTTGGTTCTTGGGTTCTTTGTGTATTTGGTAGCTCTCCTGCCCCAGAAATGGTTTTCCGGAAGCTGGGCAGTCCTGCTCCGATGCCTGCCGGTGCCCTTCACATCCTGCACGGGGAATGTTGTGCCCGGGCAGTCTAGGAAATGCCCACGGGAGTCTTGACGAGATCTTCCTTCCAGATTAGGTGAACTTGGCATTTGATCTGTTTGCAACGCGACGCTTTTAGAATCCGTGTAAGTCAATGAAGGGAGATGCTGGCTGCAAAATAGCTTAGTGGGACAGACAGACAGGTCCCTTCCTGACTTCTTTTAAGGCATCGCGTTCAGGCCTCCTTTTGCTGTCCCCCAGAGTTCTCGGTGCAGTGACCTTCACCGCTGACGACAAATTTCCTCGGAAAGGGCGAGTTAGTAGTGCAGGGCTTTTGTCCGAGCCAACCCAGTGCTCCCAGCATCCTGCCCTCAGCAGTAGGTAGCTTCCAGTGCTTGGCCAACAGAAGGAAACAGCTCCCCCAAAAAAAGCAGACCATTAATCATTCAAATGACGCTTCCTGAACCTGGCCTTGCAGAAAACAGGCTTGCACCTGCAAGCAGGGGACTGGGTTCCTGAAAACCAGTGTCCGTCGCACCCTACTACTGACAGCTCGCTGCGGTAGGGCTGTAGGTGTACACCCTGTCCTCACCTCCCAAAGTCCTAACATCCCAGGAGATGCCAGAGAGGCCGGGAAGAACAGCTCGCCTCTTTTCCAGCTAAAGGAACTGAGATGCCGAGAGTTAAGTGACTGGCCCAAAGCCAGAGTGCTTGGAAACGAGCCGATGTATTCCTTGTATTAGCTGGGACATGACCGTGTAGCATGCCTTGCCCTGCTGGAAATGTCACCCATGATCTCTGGAGCAGCTATTCTGCAAAGAAGCATCTCCTTTCCCCGTCCCCCCACCCCCCCGCAAACTGCTCTGTGTCCCACCACAATCCCCATCTGTTTGATTTTCTGGGATGCAGGAGAGCAGATACGCACGAGCCTTTGCGCTCTCCCTTGTAGCACTTCTCATTTCCTACAACGTTGCCTGGAAAGTTAACTCCGGGCTTACCCGTGGTGGGAGTTTTCCCGGTGTCCGCTCCACTGGTGTGATGCTACAGAGAAAGTTATTCCAGTTGAGTGACAGCAGTGCGTCCCTGGGTGTTGGGCTGGTGGCAGAAGACAGGCAAGGGCGCCGAGTCGGCACCGCAGGGCAGCCCTGCCTGATCCTGGCACCTCTCCCAGGGAAAGGAACGTGGGAGTCGGATCCTCCCTGTCCCTCCTCAAAGCCTGAGAGCTGCTCTTCCTTGGGATGTCACGCTGAGACGACTCATGGTGACCCCAAGCCGTTTGGGTACAGAAGATGGCAATCGTGGTGTCAGGTGCCAAAGCCACCTGAGATGCCAGCCCTGCTGCTGGCACTCAGGCTCTCATACAAAGGGGCTTGCTCCGTTTAGACAGCAGGTACCACCGTCCTGCTGGGGTCCCTTCCAGGAAGGACATGGCATTTACAACCAACCTCCGCAGGCTGGTTATCCACATGGCCTTGGTAACCTCTCCTTTGAGATCCAGGAGTGACTCCTGCAAGGTGGTGCCTAATTTCCATGCAATTTGATGGAACGTTGGGTTTTTTGTTGGTTTTTTCCTGTGTTTTTTTTCCCCCCTTACTCTTTCCAGTGCTGCTATCACTGTTTTTTCCTGGCCTGGCGCTGTCATCCCCCTCAGGAGATGAAGGGGGAGGCAGACGTGTTTCCTTGCAAGGAACAAATGTCGGAATAACCCATCTTTGCTCAGCTGGCAGCATCTCCAGTGCCCAAAACACACTGGAGAGATGGAAGCAAAGCCTGGCCACACAACAGCCCTGCAGGGACGCACAGGCGACTTGATGCTTGGAAAAAATACTCTGGGAGCACAATCTCCTGGACTCTGCCTTTAAAAAAAAAAAAAAAAGAAATCTCCCAAAGGAACTGATGGAGCCCAACATTTGCGTTATTTAAAACTGAGCAAAATAAAGAGCTGGAGGCTGCAAGCTCAGTATAAACGGCAGTGGCTTCTCAGGACCTTAGTTAAAGCCCCCTGGGGAGGAAAAGCACATCAGACGGCCAAAATAGGTCTCTCCTCCTCTCCATTGCCATGTTTCCGTGTAGATGGGAAAACGAGTGAGGTCTTGGGAATATCTTTTTGCCAGCTGTGCATTCAAACACGCAGTTGAGATACTTTCCTGTATCACCTCCCCTCCCTCGGGTCCCCTGCCAAGGAGGAGAGTTCGGGACTTGCTCTTCCCCCGCTGCATGACCGCCAGCCTGGAGGACAGCGCTGGATGCCGGGTGCCACGGACCTCCGAGGGTCTGGCCAGTGTTGGGCAGATGTGTCAGGATTTGGGTTGTCGGATGGAGATGGGGTTTCCCAAAAGCAGCCGGTGTTTGGTGCGGAGAGCTTTGGGGAGGCAAATGAGGCGATAAATGCTGTCCTGTGCTCCTCCGTGCCACGTCAGCGTGGCACCTCTCCATAGAGGGGCTCACAGCAATCCCAAGGTCTGCGTGATATGGCCCTGTTCAGCTCTTCACAGGCCAAGATGGGAAGGCGGAGCGGGCCTGGGTTGGGATCCCAAACCTGCCCAGTGCCCCTGTCCATCCCCTAGAAGGTGGCACTAAACATCTCTCCCGCTCATCGGTTCGGTTCATGCTCCCTGGGGCTCTCCGCTGCGTTTGCGCTGCCCATGGAGCGGTGGTCCCAGCTGAAACCATGACATCCATCATGGGCAATAACCATCACCCCATCTTGACAGGACAAGGGGTGATTGTTTTAAACTAAAAGAGGGTAAATTTAGACTAGATATAGGGAAGAAATTTTTTACACTGAGGATGCTGAAGCACTGGCACAGGTTGCCCAGAGAGGTGGGCGATGCCCCATCCCTGGAAACATTCCCGGCCAGGTTGGACGGGGCTCTGAGCACCCTGGGCTGGTTGGAGATGTCCCTGCTCACTGCAGGGGTTGGGCTGGGTGGGCTCTAAAGGTCCCTTCCCACCCAAACCACTCCATGATTCTATGATGTCTCTGCCATGGAGACCTCCTCTCACCCAACATATCTCCTGCACCAGTCTCCTTCCCAAGAGCTTCCCGACGGCCTGTTAAGCCACTTCAGAACATTGACCTGATTTTCTCCTTTTCCCTGTGCGTCTCCAGGCTGTTTCCTATCACGCTGCCATGGGGCTTGGCTTCTCCTCCCACCCTCCCACAGCTGTGCACAGCAGTGGCTCGCGGTACATTCCTTTGCATTGTAATCTCCGGCTTGCTATCTAAGGAGATGAAGGATATTTCCAAACCAACGCTGCCAGAAAATGCTGGCACCTACCTCCAGCTACCTTCCTCTTGTACACACATCCTCGAGCGCTCTGATACTCTGCCATGCTTAAACAACTGTCGCTTACAGTCAGCTCTCAATGCGGCGGGTTATTTTCTGGCTGTATTTTTTTATTCTTTTCCAAGCCCCAGCTGATTTCTGCAGTTTCTTGCCCTAGTGACTGGGCTTGACTCTTTGCACCGAGTACCCGCACTGTGCCTGCTGCACGAGAGCTGCAGCTTTAACTGGGCTGCAAAACATGCAACACAACCTCATCTTGGCCTCTCCGTTCCGCGGGGAGCAGCGGATCCAAGATGTGACTGAGCTTCTGCCGTCATTGCCCATGCCATCAGTATCAACACAGGCTGGGGGTGAAGGGATGGAGAGCAGCCCTGCGGAGAAGGACTTGGGGGTCCTGGGTGGTGAAAAGCTGGACACGAGCCGGCAATGTGCGCTGGCAGCCCAGAAAGCCAACCCCATCCTGGGCTGCATCCCCACAGCGTGGGCAGCGGGGCGAGGGAGGGGATTCTGCCCCTCTGCTCCGCTCCGGTGAGACCCCCCCTGCAGCCCTGCGCCCAGCTCTGGGGCCCTCGGCACAAGGACACGGAGCTGCTGGAGCGGGGCCAGAGGAGGCCCCAAAAACGATCCGAGGGCTGGAGCCCCTCTGCTGCGGGGCCAGGCTGGGGGGGCTGGGGGTGCTCAGCCTGGAGAGGAGGGGGCTGCGGGGAGACCTGAGTGCGGCCTGGCAGTGCTGACAGGGGGCCATAGGAAGGGTGGGGGCAAGCTTTTAGCAAGGCCTGTTGTGACAGGACAAGGCGTAATGGATTTAAACCAAAGAAGAATAGATTCAGACTGGATACAAGGAAGGAATTTTTTACAGTGAGGGTGGTGAGGCACTGGCACAGGTTGCCCAGAGAGGTGGGCGATGCCCCATCCCTGGAAACATTCCCAGCCAGGTTGGACGGGGCTCTGAGCACCCTGGGCTGGTTGGAGATGTCCCTGCTCACTGCAGGGGTTGGGCTGGGTGGCCTCTAAAGGTCCCTTCCCACCCAAACCACTCTGGGATTCTATGATTCTATGATCGCCCCGCTGCACCTCAGGAGCAGTCCCAGGCCAGCTTCCTACGGTGCGAGCCGGCAGCAGGGATGAAGGGTCCTGGCCTCCCACCCAGCGCTTGCTGCCTCTCTGCTCCCACCTGGGCTGTGTTGCTGTTTTTTTGTTGGCCCACGGGATGATCGAGTAGCGATGTTGTCGTGGTTGAACCTGGCAGGCAGCTAAACACCACACAGCTGCTCGCTCGCTCCCACCCAGTGGGACCGGGGAGAGAATCGGGAAAAAAGGTAAAACTCATGGGTTCAGATAAAGACAATTTAATAGGAGACAAAAGGAAGGGAAAATAATAATAATGATAAAAGAATGTAGAAAACAAGTGATGCACAATGCAGTTGCTCACCACCTGCTGACCGATGCCCAGCCCGTTCCTGAGCAGCGATCGCTGCCTCCTGGCCAATTCCCCCCAGTCTTTTTATTCAGCACGACGTCATACGATATGGAATATCCATTTGGTCAGTTGGGGTCAGCTGGCCCGGCTGTGTCCCCTCCCAGCTTCTTGTGCACCCCAGCCTCCTCACTGGCAGGCCCTGAGAAGCTGAAAAGTCCTTGACTTAGTGTAAGCACTGCTCAGCAACAACTAAAACATCCCCGTGTTAGCAACGTTATTCTCATCCTAAATCCAAAACACAGCACCGTACCAGCTGCTCAGAAGAAAGTTAACTCTATCCCAGCCAAAACCAGGACAGACGTGCTCTCTGTCCTGAGGTCTTAGCTACCTGCGGCTGCACGGGCATCCTGCTGGTGCGTGGTGGGGTTGGGGCATCCTCGGTGCTGGATTCAGCCCGCGGTGGAGCGCAGAGATTTGCCTGCAAGTGGGGACTGGACCAAGTCTATGCATGGCACTAATTTCAAGCCCATCTTTGGAGAGAATGAAGCTGTTGCTCTTTAGATCAGGCAGCAGCTCCAGCATCCTCCTGTTTAAGCAATGAGCCGCCAAAAGCTTTTACTGATCAGAGAAGGTGGGAGAGCCCCACTGGCACAGAGCGGGCACATAGACCAGAGCGTTTGCTCCCTCTTCTGTCCCTCCCTCTTCAGATAAACCCTCTTTTATCTACCTGAAGATGTTATCGGCTGGCTGGCTGTCTCTAGGGTAAACAGCCTGAATTCTTATAACCTTTCCTCATCGGTCACCAACCCATCTCACCACAAACCACTGATGAACCGGGAGCAGGGATCCCCAGAGGGGACCTCATCGAGCCCACCTGTCCCCAGTTTGCAGGGGACACAGGGCTGCACCAGAAACTGCAGGTACACGACAGCACCCTTGCCTGCAGACCACTGTGTGTCTTCTAGGAGCCCGCAAGTCACTGCAATTTCGTACTACAGTGGGCTTTTGGGGATTCCCAACATCTCCCCACATTGCCTATTGCTGGCCGGCTGAAAGCCCACTTCTCCTTCCTACGGGAGCTCCCCATCACTTCAGATCGCTCTGCTCGGAGGCGAAGTTCATCCCACCTGGCTGATTCAATAACATCTACCTTATTAAACCACTCCGCTCTGCTCTGTCTCTGTTTTTCCAGCACTAACTGCATTACCGTCCTGCTCGAATCTGACCTTTCCGGTGAAGACTGAAGCTGAAATAGCACAAAACCATCCAGCTGTCTGGGCGTCATCCGTCTCCAGCTTACCCCGGTGCAACGGGCTCCTGAATGTGCTCGGCTGCTGCAGCTACACGGGGCATCTCAGGTGTCCGAGAGGCAAGGAAAAGGTATCAACTCCCCTTCCCCTTTAATAGGTGCATTTCTTTTCTGCTTGATGGTCCCCAAATGCCTTTATCCAGCTCAGAAAACTTCAGCACAGCACTGAGAGCCGAAGCGATCCGCGACGGAGAGAGATGTGGACGTGGCCGGGAAATCTGAGCCCAGCATCCTCCAGTGCACTAACCCTCCTGTTTCTCTGCAGCCTCCTGGTGTTATTTTTCCTGCAAAAAAAAAAAGCGCTTTGGGGTTATTTTTGACCCAAACCTGCTCACCGGGGCTGTTGTGCTTTTCCACCGTACCAAACCACACCAACCGCCCCGGCTGGCACGATCCCGGCTCCAGCGGGGAGCTGCATCCTCAGTGGCTGTAAGTCACGGCCCTGCATCCAGCCTCAGCATCTCCATCTGTAAAATGGGGAGAAAATTGCCGCAATTTCCTTGGCTGCAGCCGTTCATACCCGGATTTGACAGGGAATTTGGGTGACCTGTGCCTGGTGAGGCTGCTCACAAACACCCCAAACCCAGAGAGAGGAGCCAGGATGTGCTTGTGTTTGGGGTGTTTGAAGAGCAGTCTGGGGGGCTGTGTGGAGCCCTATGGATGCCCAAGTGCAGTGGTTGTAGGGGACGATGCTGGGTCGCTCCCCCTGCACCCGCAACCTGGGGCCTGGGGCAAATTTGGGTGATTCACACAGGGCAGAAGTGCCCTGCGTGATGGCTCCATCAGGGCTGTGTGGCCAAATGCCCCCCGGAGGCACATGTGCCCCCGGTGCCCGCGTCGCATGGGTTCCTTTGCTCAGGTGCCTGTTATCAGCCCGGCTTTTGCAGAGCTCTGACGTGCGTTTTGATAAAAACCCTTGTTGAGAGCTTTTTGTTCTCCAGCAGCGCATGAGCAAATGTGGCCAAACCCCAGCAGCTTCGTCCTTGGTGCCCTCCTCCTCCTCCTCCTCCTCCTCCTCCTCCTCCTCCTCCTGCCTTTGCAGCTTCCTGCAGCAGAGGTGGGACTTGTCGGGGGGTGTGATTTATAGGACGAGTGTGATTTATGGGGCTGCTGCTATTCTGGTTTGGCCTTTGGGGCTTTGCAGCCTTGGGGAACTCCCTTCTCCCTGCCCCTGCATGGCTTGCTCCTCGTCCCTTATTCCTGAGGCTTTGGATGCTTTTGAGATCCGGTGACAGGAATGAAGTGGCGGCTTTTCCAGGGAGCTGTTGCTGCCGGCTTCTCCTTCCTTCTGGCTGAACTTGGGGGCATTGGGCAGCTCCTCCCCAGGGAGCTTGTGGACACGTGGCTCCTTTTCAGGATGCCACATGAAGCGCAGGGGATTTGGGGGCCAATTGATCCATGAGGGTCTCCCAGTTGCCCACTGGTGTTTGCTCTCTACATTGGGGGGGGGGGGGGGGGTGTGTCTGCACTCACGCCCCAAGCTGCTGCTCTCATACCTGTGGTCATGGCAGATGAAGAAACCCATCTCCAGAGCATCCTTCTGGGGCTGTGGGCTGGGGACCAAGACAGCGGCACCGAGCAGGTCGGTGGTGCCGCCAGTGGGGAGCATCCCAGTACTGGCCAGAGGGGATGGGTGGTCCAGGCTGGGGTTTCTGGGCTTTCCACAGTGGGAAAATCATCCCAGTCCCTCCCCATCCTCATATCCCTTGAGCACTGCTGGACAGCCAGTCCCCAGGGCTGGATTTGCTACTCTACTTCACGATTACGTGATTTTTGCAATACCATGGGGTCGAGCAGCACCCTGGGGGGCTCATCTTATGCCGACCAAAATTTTTCACAGGGTGGGGGGATTCAAGCAATGCTTGCAAAGAAAAACCGCTGTGGTGAAACCCCAGGCTTGGGCAGGACACGGATCTGCTCTTGCTGGGCTTTGTCTTTGAACCCCGCGTGTCTCGAATTGATTTTGACCCCTCTCCAGAGCGCATCCCTACGAGTGGGAATGGTCGGGCATGTCTCAAGGGATGCCCTGCGCCTCCGCAGCCCTCGGGCCCCCCCGAACGAAGCGCGAGGGATGAGCTTTGCCTCGCTGCTCCCTGCGCTGATAGAGGGAAAACCCGCGGGCTGGGAGCCAGTTTCCCCAGACCGTTGGGGAGGGGAGAGCTGGCGCTGGAGAGATAACGGGAAGCGTCAGTGCCAGGGCTCGGGGTGGGGTGGGGGTTTGATGCTGTGGCACTCGGCGATGCCGGCCGCAGGGCTGCCGCTTTGCAAGGACACAGGACGGGGCTACGCAGGGTGCTGGGGGCAGTTTTCCTCCCCTCCTTCACAACCTGGGGAGATCTGCCGGGTGCTGCGTGCCAGCGCAGGGTGCTTTCCCCGCAGCTCCGCTTCCCATCAAGCAACTGTCCCGAAAGGGCCTGAATAGCAGCTATGAATAATTAATGGTGTGATTTGGGGATTTTTTTTTTTTTTTTCCTCCACTGTTTCCCAGTAAATCACTTCCAAATAGACGCTTTCTACTATCTGGCCGGCTCTACAGATGATGGTGTCAGAACCACCAGATGAATTATTTGGGATTTTTGGTTTTTCTTCTTGCTGACTAGCAGCGGGTAGATGACGCTGGGTGTTTCTTCTAACACCCCAGAGTCACCAGCTCCAGGGATGGTGGTTGAGCATTGCATGACATGTGGGTTTTCTTCGAGCCCCAGCTCCATGGGAGAAATTCAGCCTTCCAGCCTGTACTTTGTATTTGTAAAGGCAAATGAATAGGAGGCCTTCTGGAGGTGGAGAAAAGCCAGAACAGGAGTGGCAAAGGCTCAAAAAATCTGATGGGCAATAGAAAGTGGTTTAATATGCTGTATATTACAGGAGAAAGGAGAGGGGGGAGATATTTGAACCTTTGGGCTGGAGTTACCCCCTTTCTCCTGGGCAAGTGCAATTCAGCAGTGCAGTAAAGTACCCTTCGTAGTCACTTTTAGCCAAAAAACCCTACAGACTGATCGTGTTTTGGGATTACCTCATCAAAACACAGCATTTTCCATGCTGAGTTTCTAGAAAATGAGCTACGCCGATGGCTTGCGGACAGCACCATGCAAAGCACCCACAGAAGAGCACCCTCCAAGAGCCGGTGCAAGCAGCCAGGGAAAGCTACATTTGGGAGAGGTTTTGCCAAAAGAATTTGCAAACCTTGGTGATGGGCTGGATGGAGGCAATGTTCCAGCATCACTGGGGGTCCTGGGGCTGGTTGAGAGACCGATGGGGGTGGCAGCAGCTGAGAGGGACCTGTGCCTGCAGCCCTGCGCAGCATTTCTGCCCCATTCTTCGCTAAAACACGGGCTATGCAGAGCAGCGTGATTTGCTGCTGCAAGTCACGAGGTGACATGAAGAGTCCAAGGTGAGGATGATGTACCGAAACCATGAGCTGGGCACAGGAGATGCAGAGGAAGATCAGCAACAAGAGCGGGATCCTGGGCATGGCTGTTGTGAGGCACTCAGGCACTGGGCAGGGAGCTGGAAGGACATTTTCAGCCTGGGGATGAATCAACATTTAGGAGAATTTACCTGGGATTTAACCAAATACTCCATCACATGGATTCAAGTGTTCTGCTAACAACTCCCTCTGGCTAAAACAGATGTCAAGAGGGTGCTCCAGGACCCACCGGCCTTTTCAGACACAAAGTTCAAGGACCCTTCTGACCGCAGAGATGACTAGAGAATGATTTGGGGCACGTTGCCTCATTTCTGGGCCCAGGCAAGAGTTACACTCGGTGGAGGTCACTCCTGGCAGCTGGAAACATCAGAAGGACATGACTGCATGATAGAGAAAGGATAAAAGATAAATGACGGCGCAGGGATTAATGTCAACAGGAAACTAATGCCTGACACACGCCGAGTCAGGAGAGCCGGAGGAGTTATCTCTTATGAAGAGCTGATTGCAGAGGAAGAGGCTGGGAAACAAACCTTGCAGCCTGAGGCTTCAAGAGCTTAATTGACCCCAATTCCTGGAAAGAAGGTGAAAAGGGGACAGAGAAGAGCCCTGCAGCGGGGTTGGTCCTGCGGCACAAGCCTAGCAGGCTCCAGTGTGCCGCGGCTGATGTTAGGCGCATGCAGAATGGAAATGAGATGTGATTTTGTAGCTGTAAGGCAACGAAACCTTGGCTTGACTTGCCAAGGGAGGAGGTAGCTCGCTCTGCCTCCGTCTCTTATCTGAGCTTAGCTATCTCTTGCAAGCTAGGATTTATTCCAGCTGCGGGGATGTATTTTGTAACCTTGAAGGTTATGAAGGGCATGAAGGACCAAGCTGGATGGTTGTGACAGTCTCAGATCTTGGTCCCTGGCTTCATCCCATGTGTCCTTGGCCATCAGGAGGAGCGATCTGGCCACATGGCCCTCCTAAGGCTGATGGATCTCATTTTAGGTAAGGATACCCATCCTGGCATCAGTGCTCCTTGCCCAGGGCACCCAGCTGCATTTCCACATCAGGTTGCCTGAACTTTCCTCGGAGTAACTAGGACAAATGTGCCATCCTGAAGGCGCGAGGACTTGAGTCTACAGACCTATTCCTCAGACTCTGTGAGGACACGCAGTGTTGCCTTGTGTGTTCAACCCTGGGCCCCACATACCCCTCCAGCTCCGACACCCGCTGTCACCTCCGCTCTCCCCCACAGCCGGTGGGAAAATCCAAACACCGCACCAGCTATGAACCCACCCAGAAAAGGGTGCCGAGGCTCCGTTATGGACAGGCCCAAAGATGAGACAAACCCTTGGGAATTCTTCTGACCTCATTCGTCAGAAGCCAACATTACGTCCAGCTGAGATGATGAGCCTGGAGGAAGGCTACGCACCAGCAAAGCAGTGGGACTGCATCGCTGGAGTTGTGTCCTAAGCAAATATTATTTGTGAGGTATGGAGATGCTGAACAACCTTTGCAAGATCACAAGAGAGAATTACTACAATCTGGAAAGACCAGACGTCCACATTTCAAGTGCTTCTTCAAGACCTTAATCCCAAATATTATCTGTCCCTTCATTACAAGGATGCTGAATAACTCTATGTGGATACCAGGTGACCGCACGTTTGTACAATACGTGTCTGTGACAGCTTCATTACTCTGCATGTACATTCAGAAAAATAAAAAGGCCAAGTCGCGGACATTTCCGAAATGACAAAATCGGGGAAGAACGAGTGTGGCCGTGAATAAACAAGGAAGTGGAGTTACCCGGCACGTTTCCTTTGCCAGGAACGCGACCTTCTCTCTGCTGGAAAATGGTCATTTGTGAAAAGTGAACCTTGGCTAGGTCCAAGAGACATTTAGAGGTGGAAGGGGATGAAGAGACACATGGAGAAAACCACCCAGGTGGTTTGAACCTCTCTCATCTGCGGCGCCGGAGATGCGGGAGCAGGCAATAATTGGTTTGTGCTGCTGCTCAGTCGCTGCCCAAGTTTATTTCTAGTAGTGCATTTTTTTCCAAGGGACTCAAGTAATGCTCCAAGTCCCCCGTTGCTTAAGGGATGTCTGTAACGAGCTCAGAGTAAAACACAGGGAGACATAAAGAGCTTGCAAACCCCGTGCGAAGAGGTACCAGTGGCAGTGGGTTGTAAAGGAGCACACAGGCAGGGAGGTGTCAGAGCCACAAAAAGTGCCGGGGCAGGGGGGAAAAACGGGCGTCTGCATTTCTCCTTTTTGTTTTTTTTTTTTTTAAGCTTCGCCCTTGTTAAGGAAGAAGCTGCAGATGGGGAATGCAGAGACCCGGGTGAAGCGGAGGGGTGGCGGGGGGCCGAGCAGGGGCTGCCTGCCGCCGGCTCCGAGCACGTCGCGCTCGGCCGCGCGGAGCATTTGAGGAGACGGAGCTTTTGTTTACATGGAGGTTTGGGGAATTTCTCTGCCTCTGTATACGGAGGCGGGCCGGGCGCTCGGTCGTGCTGCTTTTCGTGCTCCTGTCACCCAGCCGAGGCACCCAAATGCACAGGGCAGGTTTCCGTGGCCGGCCACCCTGGCAAGAGCCAGTCTGAGCGGCTTGCCCGCAGCCCCGGAGCAGCCAGGCAGGAAAGCCAGCTGGTTTCAACAACTGCCCATAACCGTTTAAAACCCCCAAATAAAAAAAAGATCATGAATAAAAAAAGGGCAAAACGAGTCCAATAAACCCACGACAGGGGAAGAGCCACTCAGCTTCGTCGCCGATTTCCCAAAGATGCCCGTTGAGTCATTTCATGGGAAAAGCATCCCGGTTTCCGCGGAGCGGAGGCAGGAGGAGCGGTGGGCCAGGAGCTGCGCTGCCAGCAGATCTGCTAGGTATCATCCCTGTCCCGATGGAAGCGGCCGTGCGTTTCGGCACCTTATTTGGCTATTGCTGCTTGTACGGAGCGAGGACTTCTTGCAAACAGTGGGAAGAACCCCGGGGATGCTTGGCTGCCTCTGACGCAAGAGCCTCGCCGGTGCATTTTTGACCTTGCTTTGCGTCTCGGCCGAGCATTGGCGATCATGCCGCCCGCCTCTCCGCACACCCACCGCCGAGCAGCGGCGCCGGGAGGGAAGGAGAACCCCGGGAATGGCAGTGCCTGGCCCCGGCCGGGACGGAGAGGGCAGAGAGCGCGGTTTTCCCCGTCCTCAGGGAAAGAGAAACTCCACAAATGGTTTTAGGAGCATAAGGAACCAGCAGCCGCTACCCCACGGCGTGCAGTCGGCTGTACTAAAAGGTTACGAGCTTCGGCGGAGCCGTATTGAATTGCATCAGCTGGGAACGTCGTCCAAACCGTTCGGGTCGAGAGTAACCCTTTCTATTTATTGCCCTATTGTTTCACACTGGAAGCACACCGAGATACAATCTGTGTAAGCTTTCTCGTTACAGACCAGCTTCCCCCTGCCCTCCCAAGCCGTCACCCTGCAAATTATGCTCCAGCTTCCAAATTTAGGGGGGGGGGGAAGAGGGGGTTCCACTGACAGGGCTTAAGGCCCTTGGGAGGATTTGGGGGGAGGTCATCTGCTGCCCGTCCTCCCACCGTTCGGGCCAGCGTTACCCAATTCCCCTCCTGCAGCAGCAGCCACGTTAGCCCAAATCTTCCGTGTCGTTTATGTGTAAAACCCGGCTCAGCCTGTGCAGAGCGAGCCGGAGAAAATTTTTATTAACGCATACATAAACCAGAGGAACAGCCCTTTATAAATATCTCCATTCTAGCAGCAAAAGTGAAAAGGTGGCACGACTTCAGCATCCCCGCCGAGCGTTTTTTGTTGCCTTCACGACGGCCAAGCTCCCGCTGCCGTTGGCAGCGCGGGACGCGGGAACGGTGCTCGTGGAGAAAGCTCCGGGCTGGCATCCCCGAGGCTGCGGGGCAGGGCACGGCTTTTACGGGACACGGCTTCCCATCGCCCGGCACGGTGCGGCGTGCATCCTGCCCGCCGCCGCCAACCACCCTCAACACGCAGCTCCTTCCGCGCGGCGGTTTTTCAGGAAGCCCGGTTGCCTTGGCGGGATGTATGTATCATTGGGTGGAGAGCCACAGGAAGCGGATAGTATTTTTTTTTTCCTCCATTTGTGCCGGTTCAGGCTCTTTATTTAAAGACAGTTCCTATTTCCTAGATTCACAGATGATAAGGATGGAGGGAACCAGCGCGTCGCCCGGCCTCAGCACGGCCACGGCGCGGGCCACGGACTGCGACGCTCAGGTAAGGCGTTCGCCGCACGGGGAATATTTTGCTTATGGATTAAGGCTTTTAGGCTGCCAGTGTTTAAAAAAAGTGAAAAATAAAAAATCTACCGGCAGCCGGGTGGGCAAGGCGGCGCGGCAAGGCGCCGAAAGCAGCCACGCGTGCCCGGGCCGCGCCGCTCCCGCCGGCCCTGAGGCCGCTCCCGGGCCGGCTCCGGGGCTCCCGCACGGCCCCGGGGGCCCGGCCGCGGTGCCCTCGCCGGTAGCGGGGCGGGGCGGGGCGGGGCGGGGCGGGTCGAGCCGGGCCGAGATGGGCCGAGATGGGCCGAGCCGAGATGGGCCGAGCCGAGATGGGCCGAGGCGAGCCGAGGCGGGCCGAGATGGGCCGAGGCGGGCCGAGGCGGGCCGAGATGGGCCGAGGCGGGCCGAGCCGGGCCGAGATGGGCCGAGGCGGGCCGAGCCGAGCCGAGCCCAGACGAGCCGAGCCCAGACGAGCCCGGCCGAGCCGAGCCCGGCCGAGCCCAGCCGAGCCCGGCCGAGCCCAGCCGGGCCCAGCCGGGCCCAGCCGAGCCGAGCCAGGCCGAGCCGAGCCCAGCCGAGCCGAGCCGAGCCCGGCCGAGCCGAGCCGAGCCAGGCCGAGCCGAGCCCAGCCGAGCCGCCCCCCTGGCGAGTCCCGGATGTTGGAGCGGCCCCCGCTTGCTCCGTCCTTCGCTTCCATAAAAGGCCAAGGGGCCCGGCGGCGCGGGGCGCGTTTTTCCTTTAATTATTATCCCCCTCCTCCTCCTCCTCCTCCTCCCTCCTCCCCTCCCTCCTCCTCCTCCTCCTCCCCCCTCTCCCCGCCCGCCCCTTCTCCCGCGGCGGCCCCGCAGGCAGCGGCTCGGGGGCTGCGGGGCAGCGCTGCACCCCTCGATCCCGCCCCACCGCGCCCCCATCCCACCCCCCGGGGCGCGGAGGCGGGCCGAGCCGAGCCGAGCCGTGCCGTACCGAGCCCAGCCGAGCCGTACCGAGCCGTACCGAGCCGTGCCGGCGGGCGGGCGGTGAGGCGCGGCTGGCGGCGCAGGAGGCCGGGGCCATGGCGCTGGACGGGATCCGCATGCCGGACGGCTGCTACGCCGACGGGACGTGGGAGCTGAGCGTCCATGTCACCGACCTGGGCCGCGACGTCACCCTGCGGGTCACCGGCGAGATCCACATCGGCGGCGTCATGCTGCGCCTCGTCGAGAAGCTCGGTGAGTCCGCCGGCACCCCCCCGGCCAGCCCAGCGCCCTGCCCCTGCCCCCTGCCCCAGCACCCTGCCCCAGTGCTGTGCTTCAGCACCCAGCACCCAGCACCCTGCCCCCTGCCCCAGCACCCAGCACCCTGCCCCAGTGCTGTGCTTCAGCACCCAGCACCCAGCACTCTGCCCCGGCATCCTCCCAGCACCCGGCACCCTCCCCAGCACCCGGCACCCTGCCCCAGTGCTGTGCTTCAGCACCCAGCACCCTGCCCCGGCATCCTCCCAGCACCCTGCCCCAGCACCCTGCCCCAGCACCCAGCACCCTGCCCCAGTGCTGTGCTTTAGCTCCCAGCACCCTGCACCCTGCCCCCTGCCCCAGCACCCAGCACCCGGCCCCAGTGCTGTGCTTCAGCACCCAGCACCCTGCCCCGGCATCCTCCCAGCACCCGGCACCCTCCCCAGCACCCGGCACCCTGCCCCAGTGCTGTGCTTCAGCACCCAGCACCCTGCCCCGGCATCCTCCCAGCACCCTGCCCCAGCACCCTGCCCCAGCACCCAGCACCCTGCCCCAGTGCTGTGCTTTAGCTCCCAGCACCCTGCACCCTGCCCCCTGCCCCAGCACCCAGCACCCGGCCCCAGTGCTGTGCTTCAGCACCCAGCACCCTGCCCCGGCATCCTCCCAGCACCCGGCACCCTCCCCAGCACCCGGCACCCTGCCCCAGTGCTGTGCTTCAGCACCCAGCACCCTGCCCCAGTGCTGTGCTTTAGCTCCCAGCACCCTGCACCCTGCCCCAGCACCCAGCACCCGCCCCTAGTGCTGTGCTTCAGCACCCAGCACCCTGCCCCAGCACCCAGCACCCTGCCCCAGTGCTGGGCTTCAGCACCCAGCACCCTACCCCGGTGCTCTGTTTCAGCACCCTGCCCCAGCACCCTGCCACAGTGCTCTGCTTCAGCACCCTGTCCCAGCACCCAGCGAGCGCCCTGCCGCAGTGCTGTGCTTGAGCACCCAGCACCCTGCCCCAGCTCCCAGCACCCTGCCCCAGTGCTCTGCTTTAGCTCCCCGCACCCTGCCCCAGCTCCCAGCACCCTGCCCCAGTGCTCTGCTTTAGCACCCAGCACCCTGCCCCAGTGCTCTGCTTTAGCACCCAGCACCCTGCCCCAGTGCTCTGCTTTAGCACCCAGCACCCTGCCCCAGTGCTGTGCTTTAGCTCCCAGCACCCTGCCCCAGTGCTCTGCTTTAGCTCCCAGCACCCTGCCCCAGTGCTGTGCTTTAGCTCCCAGCATCCTGCCCTAGGACCCTGCCCTAGCACCCTGCCCCAGCGCTCAGCACCCTGCCTGCCCTAGGACCCTGCCCCAGCACCCTGCCCCAGCACTCAGCACCCTGCCTGCCCCAGCACCCTGCCCCAGGTCCCAGCACCCTTCCTGCCCTAGCACCCTGCCTTAGCAGCCCAGCCCAGCCCCGGGCTGCCCCTCTCGCCCGTGCACCCTTCGGCGCTCCAGCCAGCAGCCCCCGCTCCCCGGCAGCACCCATGCTCCCAGCCCGCCGCCCGGCCAGCCCCCTGCGCTGCCGCCTCCTGACCGCCTCGGGCCAAACCCAGCCAAACTCTTGCCCCCCGGCGCTGGTTCGCCCGCGGCGGGGCCTCAGCCCACCGCCGCCGGCTGCTGTGCGCGCCGGATTTTACGCAGAGCCGGGAAACGTCTTCATTTATGGGGCGGTGGGTGGGGGGGTGGGTGATGGGTGCTCTCCGGTTGACAGAACCATTTTCGTTCTGAAGCTGTAGCCGGCTCCGCGCCGCTTTGGAGGAGGACGGCGCCTCCGAGGGCCCTTTGCGAGCGCGGGGTGATCGGCGGGGCGGCGTGGGCGAGGCGGGGGGTTTGGGCTTGGCACCGGGGCCGCCGCCGCGTCCGGCGGCTTCGGGCGCGTACCTGGACAAGGAGCCCGTCCGGCTGCGACGCGTGGCAACGCGCGGCCGAAGCCGCCGGGACGCCTTGGCGGCCGAGGGAGCCAGCTTGGGCGCGCTCCCCGCCGAAAGCGGGGAGCTTTGCCCCGCCGAACCTCCTCCCTCTTGTCTTTTTATCAGCGCTTCGTGGCTCGGGCGGGTTTACTCAACGGTACAGGCCGGGCTGACGACTGTAATTGCGCAAATAAAATCTTAATTGCGAGGTCCCCGCGCGTGCCTGCGGCTGGGGGAGTAGCGGAGCTGTCAGCTGCGCCTGCAGGTCCCGGTTCAACGCAAAGCCCTCGCGCGGCTTTAAAAATACCATCTTCTGCCATGCTTCGGTTTTGATTTATTAATTATCTGAAGGTAAAGGAAGGAAGGGACGGATATAAATACGCTTGTTTCAAAAGGAAGCAAGCGCTCGCATCAAAGGGTCTCGTGCTGGAGATAGCCTTGACTCTCCAAAAACAACTTTTTTTTTTTTTTTATGTTGTTATTTTTATGCTGGAGCTGCAGAAAGATTTGCTGAAGTTGAGCGCTCGGTGGCTAGGGAGAAAAAAGAACAGCTTTCTGGAAATGGTAAAAAAAAAAAAAAAAAAAAAAAATCATCCCGTTGATCGCGAATGAATAAGCGACGCTCCCCTCGGATGCTCCCCTTGGGTGCCGGGGCTGGGAGATGCCGAAGCGGAGCCGGGGCCGAGTCGTGTGCCGAAAGCCGGGCGCGTGCACGGGGACGAAGCCCAGCGAGGACCTAAATTAGCGCCTGACGTAACGCATCCCCCCCCCGCTTAAACGTCTTTGCCCGGATCCTCTCCCCTTGTTAAATTAGGGATTGTATTAGAGGGAAGGAATGCGGCGGCCGCAGCGCCGGCGGCGGGGCCGGCGTTCCCTGGGGGTTCAGCCCCAATGCCCCCCTCCCCGGGACGGTCAAGACCCGCAGATTTCTCCGGCTGCTGCCTTCCCTTTCCCCTCGGCTTCTGTCTCCGAGCCAAGCGATACGTATTTAGTTCCTTTTAATCTCCCTGCGTGCCAGCTCTTCCAGCCCTCTCATTATTTTTATGGCTCTTCTCTGAGCTCCTGCCAGTTTATCAGGGAAGGGTTTAGCAGAGCGGGGTGGGACGGGGCTCGTTCCTCGCCCTCAATGCCCTCCTTCATCCAGCCTCCGCCGCTGCTTCGTCTCCAGATAGGTTAATTTTGCGATTTTTCCGCGTTGAAACCCTTTCCCTGCGTTTTTAACCTGTCCCTCCCCGGCGTTCCTCTGTCCCTGCCGGCGTTCGTTCCCCTTTTTTAACAACTCCCGGCATTATCGAAGAAAAATTGGGGGAAAATGCAAAAAACCAATGAAGAAAAAACCAAAATACTCCTCTTCCGCAAAGCCGCTTTTTGCTGGGAGTTTGAAGGAGACCTCTTAAAAATAAAGTTTCCCTGCAGCTCTGGGGTCCCCTGCGGACGGCTCCGCTTGCGTGTCATGGGGGGAGGCGGGAAGGGGGGGCTGTGCCTTGGGCTTTGCCGGCTCCGTCCTTTGGGACTAAACCTCCCGTAGGCTTCGCGCTGCCGGCGGGCAGGGAAAGCAGATTTTTGTGGCCTGCCCAGAATTTCACTGCAGTTCAGGGCATCGCTGTGAATTTGCAGCGGACCGGCCCCGCTCCGGTTGTGGGATGCTGGTAGGAGCTCTTCAAGCGTTAGCGAGCAGAGGGGGGAAAAAACGCCTTCCCTCCTCCCAGCAGCGAGGGGAGCTCGGGAAAGGGGAAAAAAAATCTGGATGTACATTAGTATTTTCTGATGTTTGTAGGAGAAAACGACGGCAGCGAATGGCCCTTTGCCCTGGAGAGGGCTGGGGTGCACGGGGGACGCGTGTTGGGGTGCCCTGCTCCGAGCAGGAGCGCGGGAAAGCCTCTCCTCCCTCATCTGCTGCGGGTATCGGTAAATCCCGTCGACTCGGTCCTTGCCTGCGCCGAGCGGCTGCGGTCGGACTATTTGGGAATAGGCAATTAAAATCTGTCACTAATGCAGGCAGGGATTGGAAGAAACCCAAGCGGCTGATAGGGATTCTGGTTACTCAAGTGAATTGCAATGACCTGTTCGCTCCCCTGTTATTTATCACCCGGCTGGATTAAGCCACTTCGTTAATTGAGCCGTGCCCTGTGCTTGGCAGAGTCATCTCTGAAATATAGGCAAAAAAAAAAAAAACCAACCCTGCTGAGGTTTTTCATAGCAGTCGTATTTAGTTGGTCTGTGCGGGTTGGGGTCTGTGCTGGAAACTCCTGGTGCTCACCCAGGGGTTTTTAGGAATTCTGCCACTATTGACTTGTAAACAAACAAAAAAAAAAAAACCCGAGGCTTAAAATCACTGGGAGGAGAGGAAGGAAGGAAGTGAACGCAAGTTATTGTTGTTGTCAACTTAAGGCTGTTTTAAAGACATGCAAGGGAAAAAAAAAAAAACCTGCTTTTTTGAAATGCAACACATGCAAGGGAAAAAAAACCCTGCTTTTTTGAAATGCACTTGGGAGGAGCTTTGGGGATATACGTTAAACGCAGGATTGCGGTTGGGGGATGCTCTGTCCGGTAGCGGGAATAAAAGAAGAGCTGACAGAAACAGGGAAGCGGGGACAAATAGTGGCTGGCAGACGAATGGCTCAAGACAGATGACCTAAATGTGCGCTGAGCGGGTTCAGAAAGTCCATGGGTAGAAGTTTTGCAGTGGAACCGCAGGTTTCTCTCTAGGTTTCTTTTACAGGGTGCGTGGCAGCCGGCTCCAGCCACGGGGGCTCGCTGGGAGCACTGGGGCAGGGCTGAGCGCCTTTAGGGGTTTGTCCCTGGAGAAAATAGTTAAATAAATGGGGGGGAAAAAAAAAAAAAAAAAAAGAAAACCCAGCTGGGTTTGGGATGACGATAGTCCTTCTGGACCGAAAGGCGTTATCGCGTGCCGCATCGCCCGGCCGAGGCGGGAGGGCGGCTCGAGGTGCTGCCCCGCGGCGCGGTGCCCACCCCCATTTTCTGGAGCCGGGGTGGGCGCGCGGGCTGAACGCCAAAGCCAGCCCCCTGCCCGCGCCCGGAGCGGCTGGTAGTGGCAGGCGCTGATGACATCTTCTAAGGCCTTGGGTTTTTTTTTTTTGTGAATCGCATTCTTCGATAAGGGTTTGGGCAGCTGATTGGAACTCCATTGTCCCCGTCCGCTATCTCCTGTCCGTCCCTTGGGAGAGGGTGGGATGTCACCTGGGGACTGGCACAGGAGTTGTCACGTGCGAGGTGTTTTGGTTGAGGTGAGGTAGCACATCCAGCTGGCTCTTTTCGCTGGTTTTCGCCTGCAGATGCGTCTGGGCTTCACCCGAGGGGCTCTGTTCGTCGTTGAATGCACTCTGCCCGTGTTATCTTGCCAGCTCCAGCTGTACTCTTTACAAGATCAATTGAAAATATTAGTGTTCTCCCTGTAAAGTCTTCTTCTTGATGGACCCCTCGAAGGGTTATGAATAAAACACCAAGAAAAGTGCGGCGTCATTGATTTCCTCAGGTTGGTGTTTGAGGTTTTGCAGTGCCTCTGAGTGCTTCGAGCCGTCCTCAGACTTGCTGGGGAAATGCTTTGCCTTGAAACTGGAGTGAACGGTTTGAGGCAGGCTAAGGCTGTGTAAAAGAAATGCAGAGTCCTTGCGCCAGCCCGTTGCTAGCGCAAATGCAAGGCAGGATGTCTGCAGTGCTGTCTTGCAGGCGACCGGCTCCTTTTGCCTTGGACTTCTCCAAGGAGACTTGGGTAGGGGAGACTTGGCTGGGTGACTGCGTGTGCTTTGCTGTTAGAGGAGGCAAGAGAAACGGCTGGAGGCTAAAGAGAAATAAAGGAAGGGGTTTTATTGTAGCCACGCTTTCCAAAAATCTGAGCATCAGCGCTTGGTGCCTGGAGTATGGTCGGAGCATTTCTCCGGTCCACGCCGCCGGGGCGACAGCGGAGCGCCTTCATTTGCAAGATCTGCAGATGCTCATCGGCCGTCAGTTGTCGGTCGAGACGAGAAGGATGTTTTGCCTCAAAATCAGCGCTCGGTCACTCCTCAGTATTGCTTTTCAAGTACGTGGCATTCACGAGAGGACTCCGAGTGCCATTTAATACGGCGGGAGGCTCGCGAGAAGCTGTTCGTATTCCCTGCGAGGCGGGGTGGTGAGCGGTTGTCTCAAATAACGGGATAAATGGTGGCGGTGTTTGCTGCTGAGGGCAGCTGGGGCTGCTGCGGTGTGGGCAGGCGGGGCTCCGCCGATGCTCCGCGCTGACCCCGCTCCCAATTTCCCCGGGAAGCCTCATCCCAGGCTTTTAAACAGCAAAACTTGCACGGCCAGCGGGAGGTGGGATGGTGAGCGCAGAGGCTGGGGGCGGATCTGGGGTGCTGCCGAGCACAAAAGTCTTCCTGCTGCAGAAAGGGGCAGGATTTGGGGCCATTTGGAGGTGGAATTGGTACCCTGGAAGCTGCCGGACGCTGCCGAGCAGGGATGCTCCCAGCGGAGATGCTCCCGCTTCAGCAGCACCTTCCAGGAGACCGACGGAGCTGCTAACGCACCCTGCTTTTGCCAATTACCGCCCGATTCATATCTCTGCCAGCGACCTGTGCTGAGTCCTTCTCCCCCAAATAACACGTTTTTAATGACATTTAAGTGAAAATACGCAAGAGCCTGTTAACGCAGATGCTCTCTGGCCACGCACGTTGATCTGTGTGGGGCTGGCTCTTTACATCCAGCTTTCGACTCCGGGAAGCTTCCACGTAGGCCCACACTAAAGTACGGGATCGTGGCTCAAATAATGTCCTCTTTGTTAGCCTAAGTGGAATATTCATCTGAACTGCCAATGACCAGAGGAATTTGGGGCGGGGGTAGGTAAAAGCTGTACGCAGGCAGCTCTGAGCTGCGGTCACGGCAATTAATATTTCAGCCCAGAGTGGCGATGACTCTTTGGGAGGAAAAAAAAAAAAAAATTAAAATTTTCAAATTGACTTTAATTTTTTTTTTTAATTTTATTTTTAATTTTTTCACTGCGAGCCATCCGCTTTGGCTTGAAAGAGCCCGGCCGATGCCACAGATCCCGGTCGGAGGGGGAAGAGAGCGGGGCGGGAGGCGGCAGCGGCGTTCCCGCGAATACCAGAGCCGGGGTTTGTCGTACCACAGACAGGAAATTGTTGGGTTTGCTGCTCCCACCCAGCCCAAATCAGTAGTTTCCTCTTCCAGCTCCCTCAGGTTTCGATTTGACGTAAGGCGCGCGGGGAAGCCGGCGTGGGGAGCTGCGCGCGCCACGTTCGTGTCACTCTGAGGGAGCTAAAATGATAGAAATCATCATATTTGCACACTTTCCCCCCTTTTTTTTTTTCCTTTCTTCCCCCCGCCCCCTAGCCATCCTTTCCTTTTCCCCACCCATCTCCATCAGGGCTTGCATTTTGCCCAGGCATCTGGCTGAGTCTCTCAACCGTATAAAAACCCAAACAAATTGTACTCAAAATAGTTTAATATTTCTATATGGAAGCCAAATGTGTGCCTGGCAGGAATTTCTGAACCCTCTTTCTGCGCTGTTACATGTCCGATGGTTGCATTCGTAGCAGGCACCATCCTCCTCTGGGTACCGGGGCAAAATCATGCCCCGCTTTGGATTTTTGGTTTAGAAAATTGGCATTTGGTAGGCGTCAGCCTGCAGCTTGCAGACCGCTGCGGGTTTATGAGCAACTTCTTGCAAACCCGCTATGAGACATCATAAAAAAGCAAACGAGGAACCTGGATTTTAACCCTTGGTCTCTGATGATGGGAGGGGGGGAAGAATTGTGGATAACTGCACGAAATTGTGGATGTGGGGAGTGTTTACCGAGTTGGGAAAGAGCAGAGGGAGTATTTGCACTGCAAACTTGAGTCGTTTCAACGTCATCCGTGGCACCGCCACTGTGAGCTCCTGGTTTGGGTGTTTTGGGGGATTTTTTCTTTTTTTTTTTTTTCTTTTTTTTTTTAGTGGTTTTTCTTACAGGCAAGGGGAAGGAAGGAGATTTACAGTGCTCGTGGAGCTCGTGGCATGCCGACTTCAGCCCGGCATCCAGCCCTGGGCGTGCTTGGGGGAAAAAGCCTCGTACTGTTAAAACATCCTGAAGAAGACGCATTGCTTCGCTCTCGTTCTGAAATGTGAATTCACTGATAGTTTAGAAAGGGGCAGAGAAACAAAACCTGCGCGTAACTTCTCAGCTGGTGCGGTTTGGTTCTGAACGTTCTTGGTGGCTTGCAGGGTTTTTCAGGTGTTATAATTTGGAAGAATACTGAGAACCCCAAATTCCAGCTGGCTGGAGAAACGAGTTTCAGCAGCGTTGCAGTGACTTAGTTTTCTTGGCCAGGTTTGCTTTTTGCATGTTGCTCCGGTTTCGGTTGTCCAGGCTGGAGCTTCCGCTGGGTAGAACTGATGGGGCAGGAGAAGAAAAGTGCTCAGCAAACCAGAGGAAAGCTTTTTGATTTTCTTTCGTATTTTTGAAGAACTGTGCTCTTCGGCTTTTCTTGCGCTCGCCTGTTTTCCGTTGAGTTTGCAGCAGCTCTGGGCGCAGCTCGCATCCAAATATGAACCTCGGTCAGGAGCTGTGTGCACGGCATGTCCATGAGCCAGCGTTGGTCCCGCTCCTGCAGACTGGGCGGGATCTTGGAGACCTCCAATTTTCGGTAAAACGTGGCTGAATTTGGACAACAGGTTGAGAACAGCGTTGGGAGCGGGGGAGTGCGGGCAAACAGGCGCACCAGCAGTTGCATAAACCTTCCCCTTTATAACCTCGGGTGGTTTTTAGCTTGCAAAACAGCTAGACAGCAATCAAAAATTCATCCTGCCAATTATTACATTTTGAATCTCTTACCAGCTGATTATACATGTTTGTTTGGTGGTGGTTTTCTTTTTTTTTTTTTTTTTTTCCCCCGCTTCCTCCCTGCAGGCATATGTACTTTTGGAAGAGTTAATTGCCAAAACTCCAAATTCAATTAGAAAGTCTGTATTTGATGAAATTGCCTGGAAAGAGCTATAGCGCTGTCTTGCTGAGCTTCCCTTCCTCGCTGATAATACACAGAGCTTTGCTTGACATGACGTCCGGCTCGAGAGCCGTCTGCAGCAGAAATTGTCTTCTCCGCCACCCCACGTGTCCCTCAGCTGGGTTGTGGCACGGGTGAGGTGGACCCAAGCTCAAGGTTAGAGGACTTCAAGCCCTTTAAAAGTGCGTTGAGCGCGTCAATGGGCTTGGGCTAACGTACACAGGAATAAATAAGAATAACGGGAGGGTTTCATCTCCTCCCCATGGCATCTCCCCACAGCTCTGCGAAGGACCTCGGGCAGCGGCTTCGCCCCAAACCTCGCGTCGCCCCAGGAGCTCGTTCCGCGACCCGCGCGAGGCTGCTGTCGCTGCCGGGGAAGGATGAGGCTCCTTCCCCGTGGCTTACGCTCCGCCCCAGGGGATGCATTTTGGGTGCCACCTGGAAGGTTTGGTGTCCCTCTCTTGCAGACCGGGATCCCACCTGGTTCTGCGGGAAAGGGACCGACGCTGGCTCACAGGTTTGCTGGGGGGTGAGGCTGCCCCGGGCATCGCGACGGTTGCAAACCTGGCTTTCCAGAGGGCTCAGTGTTTATCGGGGAATAATGCATCATTAAGGTGCGCTTGGGGAATTGCCTGGCGAGAGCGAAGCTTCGGATGAGAAGTTGGGAATTCAGGTCGCGCGTTCGGTCCTCCTTTATCCGCCGTACGCCTCTGTCCCGCCAAACGTCCTCTGGCTCCATTGTTGGGCATGATGCCTTTTTGGCAGGGACCGGCTCCCTTATGCCTCGCACGTTCGTTGGGGATGAGTCAGGATTGCAGAGCGCTGGCACGGTCACCCTGGGGCACTTTTCCTTTTTGGTGAGGGAAGGGAAGTGTGAGACATGGCTGGAGGGCGAGGGAGCGCCCGGGCTGGTAGTCAAGGCAGTTGAGTGCTCCCCGGAGAAGTGGTTTTCCTTCCTTCCTTCCTTCCTCTGCTGCTGGGTTTCTGTCCGATCCTTCCTATTTTGTGCTGGATGAATCATGGAAACCGCGCTCCGTAATTGAGTTTTCTGGCATGTCTCGTGATTCCATGGGAGGTGGGGAGCAGCCAGTGAAAGCCTCCTCTGGAGGGGTGCTTGATGAGTGTGGAGGGGGAACGCTTAGCAAAATCAGGTTGTAAAGGTCCTGGTTTTATAAAAAATATTAATTAATACTACTAATAAACCACCTTTGCTTTCCTTTATTCCCTCCTGCAGAAAAATGAGCAAGCCAAATTGCTCTGGGGTGCTGGTGCAAGGATTTAAGGCAAGTCTGCGCAGCGCTTGCAAAGACCGTCCTGAGCCCATGGGTGCTTGGTAGCGTGGGGGTGCTGGGGAGCCGAGGTGGCCCCGGCTTTCGGCTCCTCCGGAGGGTTTCCTGACGTTTCAGCTGGGTTCAGCATCGCTGCAAAACTGCTCCCCCTGCTCAGGGCTTTAAACAGGGTTGGGTATGGCTGCACGGAGCAGGTGAGCAGCTCGGAGAAACCCACAGACCTCCTGCTGCGATAGATGCCGAGAAATAAAATCGATTTTATTTTATGTTTTCATATATATATTTAAAAAAACCCAAAAAGCATGCATTTGTACATAAAAGTACGTAGGTACCTCTAGGGCAAACACCATATGCTCGGTTTGCAGCTTGCAGTACAGCTCACCCCTGCCTTTTGCGTTTGTGGGGTAGCGTCAGAGGTGTAAAGCAAATTTCAAGGGGGTTTTGCTGGTCTTCCCACGGGTTGGTGGTGTCCGTTCAGGGCAAAGGTGCTTGGCGGTGTGGCTGGCACGAGATAAATCATTTCAGCCCTAGGAGGAAGGGGGTATTTGCGTTTCAGTACTAGCGGTGCAAGGAGATGCTGCTTGAGGCATCTTAATGAATTAAATTTCCAAGTGCTGGTTGAGTAATCCTATTAACACTGAAAAGAGCTTCCTTCCTAGAGCTGACTTTAGGAAAAAAAAAGTAACTTTCAGGCTTGTCGGGATTTGCTCATCTCCTCAAAGCCTGCGTGCGGACCTGGCTCCGGCGGAGATGCCCGAAGGCTCAGCATCCCGCGGGTGCAGCGGCTCAAGCGTGGAGGAGCAAAGCCCCGCGCTGCCGGGAGCAGCGTTTCGGGGGCACTTGGCTCCCACGTCCCCGCCTTGCGCTTTTGCAAAGACGCTCGTCGACGGCGCCGGCTCGTACGGCGTCCCCGCTCCGCTCGCGGGTTGTGGGACAGTAGCGATGGTCGAGGAACCGAGCGGCGAAATTTCATGGGGGCTTTTGCCGCGCCCCGTCGCTGCCGACACGGTGGGCTCTGCAGCTTTTGAGCGACACAAAGGTTGACCGCTGCGGGTTTTTGTCACCTCTTGCTTCAGTTACCGTCCCTGCCCTGTCGAGACGTGGGCTTGCCCTTCTACACCTCGCTTATAAACCAAATACAAGGACACTTCTTTTGCCAGCAGCGCAGCAGCACGTTCCCTCATTAGCAGAAGACGCTCCACAATTTTTCTAAGCGAGGACACATTCCATCTGCACTGAGAGTTGTGTCCTGATGTGCTCAGTGTCCTCCATGGTTGGGTTTTTTTTCTTTTTTTTTTTTTTTTTCCCCTCCTCCTTTTTTTAATTGCCCTCAAATAGCTCTCTGCGACTACGCGGCGTGCTTTGACGTCAGGGTTTTGCAGCGGTGAACCATGCGTGTCCCCTGGCACGCCGGGGCGAGGGGGAGGTCTCCTGCGCTGGGTCGCATTCATGGGAATCACAGCGTTGGGAACAAGGCTGCTTTTGTCCATAATTTTTTTTTTTTTTTTTAATAAGTAAGACTATTTTTCATGCAAGAAATGTTCTTAGATTGAAACTCCAGCACAGGTCCGCCCTGTTTTGGACACCTCCATGGGTGTGTGTAGATGTTCTTCTGAACATTTGCTCTCCTGAAGGTGAAGTAGGATAAAACAGTGGCGATAGTTGCCCGTGGTGGTAGGTACAGGAAAATTCAAGGTACTGCTTTGCATTCACCAGCAAGTGAAAGCCCTTCCACCGGAGGTTGCTGCTGATGTACAGCGTGTTTTTCATAGCCTGTGTCAAACGCGTAGAGGGCACGTGGTTAAAACCCTCTGTTAAATCTTAGTAGTACCAAGAGCATCAGATTGTCGTGGCTACAGCTTTCTTCCAGCAGTCTGATAACAATTTCATAGGATATTTATCTCTGTGTCTCAAAGTATAATTTTTCAAGTGTCGTGACCGGAGGCTGGAAGCATTTTTGTTCTATTTTGAACTTTGCTCTTCAATTCAATCCCCGTTGAGGGGTGGAGGGGAGGTCTGCTCCAGTGCACACCATACCGCCAAAGGCTCAAATCCGCGCTAAAAAACAGATTCTGCCCCAAGACAGCGACCGTGTCACCCAGCAAAACGCATCAGCGTTTCTGTTGGACTCAAGATAAATGAAAACAGGTCTGGTTTTAATTTTTTTTTTTCTGTAATTGTCCTGGAAGGAGTGGCTTTGGCATGTTTGAAGGAATCTGGGTTTAAAGAGGTCGGCGCAAGCGGCGAGGCGGCAGCGTCCCATCCCTCCCCGTAGGGAGCAACGGGTTCAGATCTATACATATATATGTATGTGTATATACGTACCCATAAAATATGGGTACGGCTTTGTGCGTGTATGTGTGCACACACAAAGCTGTACCCGTATTTATATAGATAAAAATAAATAAATATATAGAAAAAGATATTTGTGTCTATATTTTAAAAAATTCTGACTTAGGGGTTTTTTGGGGTTTTTTTGCCTTACTGTTGACTGTGACGATGTTAAGCTTAAAATGAGCGGGTCAGCTCTGGCGTTGCAGGGTGGCAGGGGGTCCGGGAGCCAGCGTTGCAGCCCGGGCGCGTCTATCCCGTGAAATCCCGTGGGAAGACTTTTCAAAAAGCAAGCGATGATCTTGCAGCCGTCCCCAGCAAACCGCGTGGGTCCGGATCTGATCCACTGAGACGCAGAAGGCGATCCTTGCCCCAGCGTCCCGCCGGTGGGGGAAGGAAACGCAGCGGTATTCAAGGGTTGTAGCGGTAGTTTCTGAAAAGTAAATAATATTAACGACCACGAGAGCAGGCGCTGGCTGGAGCGGGACCTTCAGCAGCGCTCTTGGCGGTAAAACGCTTCTTTATTCTTGCTCCAGGCCTTACCGCAGCGCCTCTGTCCTGCTCCATGCACCGGATTAGCCGTTTTTTGGTAGTTCTGAATGTTTCCGGAACGTTTGCAACATTCCCTGATTTTTTTTTTTTTTTTAGTGATGTGAAGACATGCTTTCAGACCTCATTGACACACACCGTACGTGGAAAAGGAAAACCCACCAAAGGAAAACCCACCAAAGCAACCACACGAGGTTATGTCCAACAATTTTTGGTGGTGGTGGTTCTTTTTTTTTTTTCCCCCCCTCTTTTTTAAGTCTTAAATTGCTCTCCTTTTCAAGTTTTTAGATACTTCTGCCTTGCTTTCCATGCACGGTGGCCACGCGCTGCATCCCGAGGGGACGGGAGGGCGGAAGGGAGGGTGCATCCCCTCCCAGCGAGCTCGCCCAGGACACACGAGGCACACCCCAGTTATTTATTTCTGGAGGTCTCTTTTTTTCCTTTGAAGGAGTTTTTCTTCCCCGCCGCCTTCCCGAGAGGGGTGTGTAACCAGCCAACACCCAGCCTCGGGCTTGGAGAGCCCCTGGCCGCTCCTTGGGGCTTGCGAGCGCTGGATTAACGTGTTATCAGCAGGTATTTGAGCTTAAAGGTGCTTTAATCTCCCAGCCGCCTCTCGAGCTGCCTGCAGTCAGGGTTTTAAATGTGCTGCCCACATCTGTAATTTTTTTTTTTTTTCAATCAAATGTATATTGCATATTAATTTAAAAAAAAGAAATGCAACCCAGTTGTTTTTTTTTTTTTTTTTTTCTTCCATCCTTATAAAAACCCTCGACCAATTTCAACCCGTCCGCCCCAAACTCATTGGAAAGCTGGGAAGTTTGGTGGTTTTTTTTTTTTTTTTTCCTTCTTCTCAGTAGATTACCAAGTACAAACCCCACTTTTTGCAAGAAGAAATGCTTGGCTTATGAGCTGGTTGCAGCCCTTGCACCGTATCTTGTGTATATAGCATTCATATATATATGTGTGTGTCTGTATAAATGTGTGTGTGTATATATGACATATGTGTGTATATTTTATATATGCATATATTTAATATGCATATGTATTATATATGCATGTATTTTATGTGTGTGTGTACATATGATGTAAGTGTGTACATATGTACCTTTATATGCATAATTTTTATATATGTATATGGAGCAATATATATATATATGGAGCAATTTTGAGGGTATTGTGTGCATAATGGAGAAGCATTTTGCTACCTCGACTTCCCAAGCGTGGCTGGACCGGAGCAGAATAATCATGGTTAAAGACACCCCTGGTGCACGCTCACCGCTGGGGAAGAGCCGGGAGCGGGGAGGGTGGGCTGCTGTGCTCATTCTGCTCCGGTGGAAAAACAGCCCGTGGGGTGGATGGGCTTTGGTTCTGCCGTGTTTTGTACCAGAGGGGGATGGTCCTTCCGTATTGCTCCCCCGGGAGGGCTGAAAGCTTGAATCCGTTGCTCTAAAAGCCATCGCTTGTAATTAAGAAATGATCTGAACCCTCTGCTTTGGCTGCATCCGCCGCCCCTCCTAAGGTGGAGAGCGTCGCAGGGAAACCGGCTTCAGCCGCAAATCCTCGTGTCCAAAAATGAAACAAAACCCATGATGCAAACCAGGCAGGCTTGCGGAAGTTCCCTACGTACCTGCTCACGCTTATGCAGGAGCTGTCTAATAATCTGCCTCCGACGTTCAGGTGATGGAGGCGTTCGTCGGCTCTTTGCCGTCGGGCGGATTTAGCCAGGGATGTGTGCGGGTGCCGTGGCTCATTCCCAGGCAGCGGCTCAGCACCGCGCAGCCATCGCTCACTGCCCCTGCCCCGCTGGGGTGGGGGAGAATCGGGGGAGTGAGAGTGAGAAACACTCCTGGGCTGAGATGAGAACAGTTTAAGAATTGAAATAAAGTAAAATAATAATAATAACAATATAGTAATAATAGTAATAATAATATACAAAGCAAGTGCTGCCCAATGCAATTGCTCACCGCCCGCCGACCGATGCCCAGCCAGTTCCCAGCAGCGATCGCTGCTCCCCGGCCAACCCCCCCAGTTTCCATACTGCCCATGACACCGTATGGTATGGAATGGCCCTTGGGGCAGTTGGGATCAACTCTTCTGGCTGTGCCCCCTCCCAGCTTCTTGTGCCCCTGGCAGAGCAGGGGAAGCTGAAAAGCCCTTGACTGGCATAAGCAGCACTGAGCAACAACTAAACATCAGTGTGTTATCAGCATTCTTCTACTAAATCCAAAACAGCACTGTGCCTGCTACTGGGAAGAAAATTAACTCTATCCCAGCCGAAACCAGGACAGTGTGTGAAAGGGGAGCGGGTGCTACCCCGCGGGAGCCTTTCCCAGAGGTGGAGACCACCGCTGCCGGAGATTCCTGCTCTCCAAATACCAACCTGGTGGGGTTTAACCGTGTGCAAGGGAGGGGGAGGAGAAAAAAAAAAAAAAAAAGAAAGAAAAAAAAGAGGTTTATTCATTTACTCGGTCGTATTGGGGCTCTTTTGTTCTGAGCGGTGCGCGGAAGGAGGGCCCATCTGCAATAAGGGATATCCCGAAATAACAAGGCAAATACAGCGTTTATGTAACGCCGGAGACTTGTATGGGGTTGCTGGTAAGTCATAAGCTCGCACAGAGAGCCTGCCAAGTGACGGTAACGCTTCTGAAGAAGGGAGGTTCAACAGCTGCTGCAGAAGCAGAGCAGAAAAGGGCCATTTTTTATAAATCCCCAGATCGGCAGAGGGAGAGCGTTTGGAGCAGCCGGCTCCTGGGGTGAATGGGATAAGCGGGCCATCGGGCAGAGCGGATGGGGCTGCCTCCGTCGTCTTTGCACTTCACCAAAATTGGGCTTTGTTGCTTAAATGGTAGTGGCGTACGTGTGTGTCTGCGCGGTAGCAAGCCCAGAATTAAACCACACTTCGTATGCATCGCGATTAAGACTTATTTTCTGTTACTTGAATTCTAGATGTGAATTTAGCCATAGCTGTGGGAATAACAATCTGCAGTTGCAATTATGCTGGACAAGCTGGTGCGATGTGACTGCGGCGAGGCACCGGCATGACATGAAAGCTAAGGATGCTTAAGGTTTAAACCACTTTATTGAGCAGCTCTTCATCGCTTCTCGTAATGTTCTGTCCTCACAGAGGTCTCTGCAGCCGTCTGGGTGATTTAAGATGCCTCTTGCATTTGCAGGACTGTCTGAACAGCTTTTCAAGGCGGACAGCGAGTTTGCTCCGTGGGTTTTGCTGTACCAAGCGTCCTCAGCGTCACCCGTGCCGCGTCTCTTCCTCTTGGCATGGTCTTGGGAGGCAAATGGAAAATCAGGTTCTTCCTCAAAAAAAATCACAGCCGGGTCCCCCAGCCCTCCCGGGCTCCCAGCAGCCAAGGTTTCGGTTCCGGCTGCGCGGGGAGGTGGAGGAAGCAGGGAGCGGGGATTATTTTTGATGCTGGGAAGGAAGCGCCGTGCTTCCCTTTCCCGCTGCTGCTGGGGTTGGGCTCTTGGAGCTCCTTGTCCCCAACCCGTGCTCCAGCTGATGCCAACAGCTCCAGCCTCCGCATCATAGAATCATAGAATTGTTTAGGTTGGAAAAGACCTTTAAGATCATCCAGTCCAAACATTAACCTAACATGACCAACTTCACCACTAAACCAATTAAGGGTAGAATAATAATTAATTTCATGTTTCCTGGCTTGGTGGCTGGATTATTCTTTAATGCAGGTAAAACTAGAATCGTTAGGGCAACGGAGCTGGGGCAGGGTCTGGAGCACAGGGCTGGTGGGGAGCGGCTGAGGGAGCTGGGGGTGTTCAGCCTGGAGAAGAGGAGGCTGAGGGGAGACCTCATCGCTCTGCAGCTCCTGGCAGGAGGGGGCAGGGAGGGGGGGTCGGGCTCTTCTCCCAAGTGACAAGCGATAGGTCCAGTGGAAATGGGCTCAAGCTGCATCAGGGGAGGTTTAGATTGGATATTAGGAGGAATTTCTTCATGGAAAGAGTGGTCAAGCATTGGACCAGGCTGCCCAGAGAGGTGGTGGGGTCCCCATCCCTGGAGGGGTTCAAAAAACGGGCAGAGGTGGCACTTTGGGACATGGTTTAGTGGGCATGGGGGTGTTGGGTTGATGGTTGGACTGATGATCTTAGAGATCCTTTCCAACCTTAGTGATTCCTAGTTTTTACTTTCATTAAAAAATAATGCAGCCACCAAGCCAGGAAACATGAAATTAATTATTTCTGTCCCCTTAATTGGTTTAGTGTGGACTTGGCAATGTTAGGTTAATGGTTGGACTGGATGATCTTAAAGGTCTTTTCCAACCTAAACCATTCTATGATTCCATGATTCTGTGATCTCCGCAGCCTTCACCTGGCAGGTTCCTTGCCTGGAAGGGGAGCGTCGGCGGCAAGGATTTGCTGTGACCCTAGCAAATGTGTGCAGCTCATTGCCAGGGATCCCTCTGTGCTCTCCTTGCCCAAGATGACCGTGGGAGGATGTTTTTTTTTATTGCCCTGAGGACTCCTAAATCCTGGTGGCTCTGGTGTTCCTCTCCCCCTGCCATGCCGTAAGCAGGGAGCAGCCTGATTTAGACCAATATGGGTGGATTTTCCCATCCCACTGAGCAAGCCTGTTTCTCTTCCTATTTGCTTTGATGGAGACGCTGATGAACGCTTGCCGGCTCTGACCATTTCTGCTTCTTTGCGTGACAGCGTCGCCGTAAGGCTGGTATACGTTTTGTGGCTGGAAATAGCAGCTCGGGGATGTGCAGGTAGCATTTAGCAGCTCAGAGGAGCTTCTGGCTCTGCAAACACCCCCGCCAAGATTTGCAGCAGGGTTTTGGACCTGTAGTAACCTTTTGAATTTAAGGTCTGGGATCTCTAAAACGAGTTTGCAGCGCTCGGAGACTTACCCAGGCTCTCAGCTTGCTTTCCATAAATACAAAGGGTCCGATCCTGCGACTGACAGCGGTAAATGGGAAAAGACTGAGCTGAAATAATAAGCCTTATCGTAAAGCTGTAACCCCGACAAATCAGTAACTCGTGAATTGGGACCCTGGTGAAGATTTATAAACCTTTGATCAGATTTAACCAGGCGGTTGGCATTCCCCGGTGTGCGAGGATTGCTCCGAGCCCTGGGTCACGCCAGCTGCCTTGCAAAGCACCGAAGTTTTCTTGTCAGCGTGTTAAACTCAACGCAAGTCAGCTGCTAAACATTTGCCAAGCTCTTTTATATATAACTACCCCGTGGGGCAGCCACAGACCTTTACCTTTCTGGCCGTAGCCAACATCTCACTGTTAATTCAAAGCGTTAATTGCTCTCAGGCCGAAAGACGATGCGGTGCATATTTGTGCCATGGCCAGAAAGGTTAATCTGCAGCGTAAACCCAAATCCCCTTCTGTTAGGCATAAATGTAGCGTTTCAAAATGCCTTTTTTTTTTTTTTTTTTTTTTTTGTCCTCCCCCTGGACTTTCAGTGCCAATTTGTTCAGCTTTCAGTAGGGCAGAAGTTGGACTTCATTACCAAAGTCCATTGTAATGATTTCTCAGATTTTTTTGAGAATAGCCAAGGCTTGTGCAAGTTTGCATGCTTTTCTATATTTGGTTTTGTTTAATTTGATTGTACAAAGCTGTTGAAAAGGCTAGCTGAACATTTCCACTTTCTGGCTGCATGATTATGCCATTATACCAGGAGTTCAAAGAAAAAAAAAAACAAAAAAAAACTCCTGCTGGCTTTTCTCAGTAACTCTGAGATCGAGATCCCATTTTCAGATAGGGACAGAAAAAAGTTCGTTTGTCGCAGTGTTCTCATCTTGATGAAGTTCAGACGTGGCTCGTGGGGATAATCTTTGTGATGTCTTTCCTGGAGCGTGCCCCTCGGTACCTTCAGCCTGTTTGGTGGTGTCTGCTGAGGCTTCGCCCCGGCTCGCTGCTGGGTTTGCCCCGGCTTTCTGGCTCCTGCCCCACCGTGCACGAGCATCGAGGACGGAGGAAGGAGCTGTTGCAATAAACGTCAGCTGGCAGTTTTAATTGGGGTTAAACTCATGTTTCATGTTGGGAATCCAGGATCTGAGGAGGATCTGGAGCTGAAAACTGAATTATTTACGACCTGTGCCTTAACCTGGAAAGTGCCTTGCTTTCCAGGTGGGTTTTTTTTATTATGAAAATTAAAATAATCCTCATACAAAGTCCATAAGCTCAAAACTTACTGGTGACTCTGTCATTACAAGTGTCCCTGTAACTTGTCCTGCAGCCTCTTGAAGTTCTCATGTGCTTGCCCAGATGACACCCTGCGGAAACATTTGGTTTTTCCTTTGAAATGAAAGCTTTGGCTGTCGCCGTCGATGCTGACACGCCGCCTGGTCAGTAGTTGTGGAGATGGAGGGTTTAGGCTAATCGGAGCTTTGCAAAATGCAGCTGCAGTGCCTGGATCGTTCCCTCCCCCTCTCCTCCCCTTTCTCCTGCGTGGTGGGGGGACATTGCACCGTTAACGCCGGTCGGTGGTTGTCGGACTGGAAGATGCTCTGCAGGAATGGCAGGGGGCTGCGAGGAGAACAGGGCGAAAAGTATTCCAGGTGTTAGGGAAAATATTGCACAGTGGCTGTCTTTTGGAGTTATCACCATGCTTTGGTTCCCCAAATGCTTTCCAACTTGGACGTCACCTTCAAAACCCCCATGGTTACGTCCCTGCCGGAAGGAGACATGGCTGTAGGGTTTTGCGCTGTTGTTCCTTTGGGAAGTAACTTTTAGTTTCGTTTGGGAATTTTCCAGTTTTGTTTCTAGAAACCGAAAGATCTGGAGAAGACACGGTGTTGAATTCTTCTTGCAGACCTCCTCCTAGTTCTGCTTTCCGTGTTTGCCCAGGTGGCGGGACTCACCTTCCAGTAGCGCAGGTGTCCTACGTGGTGGGGATGGGGAAACCCAAGAATTGATAGTTAAGCTAAAAAGCTGTGCAAAATCCCTCCCGGGGAAGGTGACAGGTCGTTCATGAGCCCCTTGGCTTCATGCTCCACCCTCATCGCTGCCGGGCTTTGTGATCCATGGACACGTTGTGTCTCACCCTTATTCCTCTTGGGTTCTTTCCTACTTTCATCTCCAAGGTGGCTTCTAGATGCTATTGAGTACAAGCAATTATTTGTATCTGAAAAGGGCTGCCGGCGTTTTTGGATCGATAGTCGTTTCTCGGTTGAACGCATTTAAACTTTTGCTTTTGTCTTTTGAAGGCTAATTCTGGTCCCGGTTTTAACTGGTAAAATGGTTTCTTTGTTGTAGATGTCAAGAAAGACTGGTCGGATCATGCGCTGTGGTGGGAAAAGAAGAAAACTTGGCTCCTTAAAACGCACTGGACGTTGGACAAATACGGGATACAGGCCGATGCCAAGCTCCAGTTCACACCTCAGCACAAGCTGCTTCGCCTTCAGCTGCCCAACATGAAGTACGTCAAGGTGAAAGTCAACTTCTCGGACAGGGTCTTCAAGGCCGTTTCTGACATCTGCAAAACGTTCAGTAAGTAACGAGTGCCGAAAGCCACCAGTTCCCAGCCGCCGGTGGGGAGGTCGTCATTTGGTTTGGCTCCTGCCTGTCCTTCGGCATGCGTGTTCATCTCATAAACTTATTAAATTAATGTTATTTTCCAGCTTCAAACACCCAACCGTCACCTGGGCACCAAGCAGCCGGGGGATCCACTGCTTTTCCCTTGCAAATCTAACCTTTTGTGTGTAAATACTTAAATAACGGGACCGATCGTACCGCAAACGTAAGAAGAAATACGGTTTTTGTACTGAATTCTGTTTCGTAGCAAGGCTGTTCTCGGTTTTGTCTTAGGCGAGGCGAAGCTGCTGGTGTTGGGTCGTAATTTTTTTTTTTTCTGAACATTTATGTGCTAGATGAAAAACAAACCCTGAAATAGGAAACCTGCCAGCTCCGTGGGTTCTCTTCCAGTGGAAAATCATATTAGAGATTAAGTGATGATGCTTTACTGTAAAATTGTCTGGTGGAGGGAAGGAACTGAGTCTCCCACTCTCCTCCCCAGCTCCTCTTCACGCTCCTTTCCCTTGTTGAGAAGAAGCCCCAGAAGAAAGGGTGGATCGTTTCCTACCGGGCGCACAGGGCTTGTCCCCCGCTGCTGCTTTTGTGCATCGCTTTTTACCCATCTTCACAAATTTCTTATCCCAGAAGCCGGCGCTTCTTTCTCCCCCGCAAAAAAAAAAAAAACCCTAGGAGATGGTAACTCTGCTCCGAGGAACTCAAACGCTCGGTGTGGGCTCCGTACCAGTGTCCTTCCCGGTTGCTCCCCTCCGAAAGGAGCCTGCAACCCGACCTCGGCCGTAGTAAATCTATTTCTGCTCTCAAAAAGCAGCTAGGGTTACTCTTGGCTGACCCAGTTATTTCATGAGGCAGGAAGAGCTCAGCCGTACGTGCGGTGTTACGGCACGGCCTCCGGCGCATCTGTGGTTAGGTCAGTATATATAGCTGATTATGAATCTTTGCTATTTCTTTCCTGGGCGGGTTTTTTTTTTTTTTTTAAAAATATAAATATTGGGCAATTCCTCCTTAAAATAGAAAAGGCTTAGCCAGCATCATTTCCCAGTCGATTTTGCTTCCCCCCTGTCTCCCATTGCCGTTTTTAGTGCCATGCTAGACAGAAGATCACAGGCGTCTGCTCGGTTGCTGGTGAATCTTTCTAGCAGTGAGTCACGTCAGGAAATTCTGATACAGTTAATCACGTAACGGGATCTTTCACTGACGCCGCCGAGCAGTCAGACCCTTACATGGGCCTGAAGCAACTATTTATTCAACCCCGGGCCTCTCAGCGTATTTATGAACAAGCCAGCGGAATAATGTTAATATTTAAAGATGGGGAAGGGGAAAAAGCCACTCGGATAGCTGCAGGCCAGCTGTGGTAGGAGTTCTCTGCAGCAGGCAGGGGTGACACATCTGTCGAGGGTGGTTCCCATCTCGCGAATCCGACGTGTGAAATAAATGTTCCCCATCTGGGGGAAAGCAGGATTTTTTTGCTGGAACCTTCGCTCTCCTTTTAGTGACTCTTACCAGCCTGCGCTGTTTGAGGACGGACGGAAACTACGAGGCTGAACACAGCCACTGAATTTTGTTCAGCCCTTGCCTTTGCGGCGAGCCGGAGCTGCGGGGAAGACGGCCACGTCGCCTCAACGTCGGCTCGAGGGAAGGCGGGACTGGGATGCAGGGAGGTGCCGAGGCTGGAGCTGGAGGGGCTGGGAAGCTCTTCCCTGGACCGCAGAGGTATTTGGACACCTTTGTGATATGGATAGCATAGGTGTATTTGGACACCTATTATATATAGGTGTATTTGGACACCTATTATACCTAGGTGTATGTATAATAGGTGTATTTGGACACCTATTATATATAGGTGTATTTGGACACCTATTATACCTAGGTGTATGTATAATAGGTGTATTTGGACACCTATTATATATAGGTGTATTTGGACACCTACTATATATAGGTGTATTTGGACACCTATTATACCTAGGTGTATGTATAATAGGTGTATTTGGACACCTATTATATATAGGTGTATTTGGACACCTATTATACCTAGGTGTATGTATAATAGGTATATTTGGACACCTACTATATATAGGTGTATTTGGACACCTACTATATATAGGTGTATTTGGACACCTATTATACCTAGGTGTATGTATAATAGGTGTATTTGGACACCTATTATATATAGGTGTATTTGGACACCTATTATACCTAGGTGTATGTATAATAGGTATATTTGGACACCTACTATATATAGGTGTATTTGGACACCTACTATATATAGGTGTATTTGGACACCTATTATACCTAGGTGTATGTATAATAGGTATATTTGGACACCTACTATATATAGGTGTATTTGGACACCTACTATATATAGGTGTATTTGGACACCTATTATACCTAGGTGTATGTATAATAGGTATATTTGGACACCTCTAAAATATATAGCTATAATAGCTGTATTTGGACACCTATTGTATATAAATCTATATATAATAAGTGTCCAAATACAGCTATTATAGCTGTATATAATAGGTGTCCAAATACCTTGTGGTCCAGGGAAGAGCTTCGCAGTAGCGTGACTTTTTTTTTAATTATTATTATTTATATATGTATTTTTTATATATATATATATATGAGACATAGGAACTAAGAGCTATCTGGGGCAAACACCAAACCACTCCATGCAAATCCCGGTCACCGCCTGTCCTTTCTTCCTCTGCGTGCGTGACCTTGGTGCCGTGCCGTGGGTCAGACGCGTCCTCAAGCGCAGGGTCCCGGAGCCGAGCGCCGACGGAGGCAGGAGCTAATCTCGGCCGGGAGGTCACGCGCTCGCCGGCCGAGAGGGACCGCTGCTTTCTGGCGTACAAAATCATCCTGGGGTGTCACGCTGAATTCGCACGGGGTGTTTTTGTTCCTGGAAGGCGTGGGGGATATCTGCCCGCACCTCGGTGCCCGCCGCGGCTTGCCAAAAATTAGAGGGGCTGTAGGGTGGTGGGGTCGTCCCGGCTCCCTGTGGCAGCCCGGGGAGCTTGCATTTTCCATTTCTTCCAACGCAACCCTCTCTCGGGGTCTCGCAGACCATGCTATAACACTTTCCCAACCCGTTTCCCTCATTATTTTTTTTCCCCCCAGGTTGGTGTTTAAGCTGCCTCATTTTTCTCCATTACCTTTTCCTGCCCTTCGCGGCATCTCTGCGCACGTCGGCTGCAGAGAGCTCTCATACCCCGTATTAATCACGCTAATTGTCTCCCCAGGGAAAACTGAGTAGGTATTTCAAGGTAGAAGGGGAAAGAAGCAGTCCCTGCTGTAACAGCGTAGCTCTTGTCTCTGCAAATCCCTTGGTTTCTAAAGTTAGGGTCCAGCGTGGCCTGGACCAATGTCCAGCCGACAGAACTGTGCTTGTGAGTTGCTCATATTTGGGCTGTAACTGTTTGCTGTCTTTGCCCCCGGAGCATTTAATTACACACTTCAGTAATTTCAGCATACGGCATGATTAATGAGTAATTTAAGTAATTCCTCGTGTTGCCGGGACTCTGGCTGGTTGCATGTATAAAATCCTCTATACGCAAGCAGGAACACACTTGGGTGAATTATTTAGGGTTGTGCCTTTTCTTATATTCCCTTTACATTGTACCCAGAGGTGTCACCGCTGCAGCGTGCGGTTGCTTTTTAAAGAAAAATCTCTGTTCTTCTGCAGAGTGAAGCTATTGCAAAGGGCAGCTGCCGCCGCCGGCCGGGCTGCGGCTCCCCGGGGGCAGCCCGGAGGTGGCTGTGGGAAGATGCTGGAGCCGCTCGCGCATCCCTCGCTTTCTCGGAGGTCGTGCGAAGGCGGGGAAAAAAAAAAAAAAACCCATCTCATTCCCAGTCGCCAGCTTGCAGCCCCTCCATTCCCACAGCAACCGGTCGGGAGGGGTTAACGGCACGGATTGACCCTGCCTGCGGCAGGAGCAGCAGGAGGAGAGGAGCAGTGGATGGCCTGGAAGGGTGGCCTGGAAGCCTGCCCAGGAGCAGCTGCTGGCAGGCAGCGCCGGCCTGAAGGGCCAGCTTTGATCTGCAATTAAAGACCAGAGAAAGAGAAAGTAAAACTTCGCTTTTTTTTTTTTTTTTGGAGAGGCAGGGGTTTGTGCTGCCCGGCCTGACGGGCAGCGGGGCGCGGAGGTTGGGATGGGGTGCTGCCTGCGGAGCTCCCGCGTGCCCCCCTCCGCTCGGCATCCCGCTGGGGAGGTATTTCTGCCCAGCAGACGACCCGTGGAATACACAAATGCAATTTGCTGTGGCCGCAATCAACACTTTAGTGGTGCGGGTGGGAATAGCCTCACTGGAAAGGGGGATTTGGGGAGCTAGGAGATGTGGCTGCCTTGCAAAGCTCCCGCTACCCCATCGTCCTACGTAACAGCAAGCAGAAAAATCCTCTTTTCCTCCACAACGGTTGCATTGCAGAGCTCCCATCGTCCTACGAGCGGAAAAATCCTCTTTTCCTCCACAACGGCTTCATTTGATTCCAGGACAGCGGACGCCTTGCATCTGCTCATGCCCTTAAGCTGCTGCTTTACAGCATCCCCTTTCTCCTGCTGCTGCCTCTATTTTTTTTCCCCGTGTCCTGGGAGCAGTAAGGGACTCCAGGCAGGAGCCGCCGCTGCTGTGTGGGCACGTGGGAGAGGAAAAGCAAACAGCGAGATGCAAGGGTGAAGGTTTTTTCCCATACCTCAGCATTTCCTGCCCCGCCGATGCTGCTTCTCCGGCGGGAAACGGAGCCCGCTGCAGAGCCGCAGGGCCAGGGGAGATGTTGTGATGGGGTAAAAGCTTGCGTCCTTCTCCTCTGCTTCTGGCTGTGAAGATTTGGGGTCTGCGCTGCCCCGGGCAGAGGAGCAGAGATCGTCGCGGTCGGTGCTGCTGGGAGCACCGGGAGGAGGACGTGGTGCCGGAGCTGGGAGGAAGCAGCTCTGGGAGGAAGCGCTCCAAAATTCATGCCTGCTCCCTCCCTTACCCACCCTGAGGCTGTGCAAGATGAAGAAATTCCCTTCAGGTCTTTTTTTTTTTTTTTTTCTTTTCCCTCAGAGGCTGGTAGGACATCACACCCAGCTCCTGCCTCGTAACCCTGGAAAAGCTTCGCATGAATTAATCACCTGTTTTGGAAAACGAAGTCTGCGGAGCATCCTGTGCCGAGCAGCGGCGCTTTCCATGCCCGCATCCTGTCTCGCTCCGGTCCCCAGCTCCCCGGGGGCGAGGGATGCCGGGAAATGGGGACCCCTCTTGCATAGGGTAAGGGTGGTCCCATCCCGGGGAGCTGGTGGGACCGGGGCAGGAGGGATGGGATGCGGAGAGTCCCGCAAAGGTGACGGGCTGCTTTCCCTGTCCCTAAATCAGAAGGTGCCCGCGGCTGTGTGACGGATGGGACGGCGATAGCCAGTCTTCCTCGCGTCCTCCAGCCACCGAATGCAACCCGAGACGAGGTGACGGTGGCGTTCGGGGGCGGCGTGATGCAAGCCCAGCCCGAGCCAGGCAGCACCGTCCAGCAGTCTAGACGCCGAATATGACCCTACCTTTTTTTTTTTTTTCTTTATAAATGGTCTCCGCTCCAGTACAGAACGTCCTCTGACTTCTGAAGTATTTGTAATATTTCCACACCCTCAGTTGCCAAAAAAACTTCTATTAAAAGCTGCTGGGTTGTTTCTTTTTTTTTTTTTTTTTTTTTTTTTTTTTTTTTGGTGCAAAACTGAAACCCTTTGGTACTGCAAGATGCGCAGCGTTCCCAGGGCTCTGCCTGTGCCCGTTAGCACGTGGAGCCCGGCCCCGGCACGGTTGCTTTCCAGCAGGCAAAGCTGTCTGGAGTTCCTCCTCCCCATTGCAAACGCCCATTGCAAATCTCTTTAAACCTTTTCTTTTTCTTCCTTCACACCCGGCTGGAAAATACAGTAGCATTTTTCTTAAAATAGCGGGGCTGAAACGGAGTCCTGGTAGATAGGTGTGAGCATCTCGGGGGGCGTTTGGGGGGTGACAGCAGCGTCTCGTGCTGCGGCCTCCGGGTGCTCGGTCGCACCGTGAAGATGCTCGGAGGCGGCGTTCCGTAGCGGCGCGGCGACAGCCATGGTGGAATGCTGCGGAAGGGTTTGCTGCCTTCTGCTGCCACAGGCAGAGGGGTTTGGCAGTAGCGCAGCTATTTCTAAATATGTCTAGGGGATGGGTGTGGAAGGAAATCTTACCATTTAGAGAGTCGGCCAAATTGCAATGTACTCAGCTTTTTAAATTGCAAGGCCCAAGTGTACTGCTGCCAACTTCTTCATTTCGCTATTTTCCTCTTTTATTGCTTGCCTATATTCAGCTGCAGCTGTTGTGTAGGCTCCAGATGAACACCAGAAACTGGACTGTAAGGGAAATAACGAGATTTAATTGCAAAGTGACTGAAATGGAAAAAAATATTCCCCTTCTCCTCCCCACCCCGGTCTCTGTTCTGCCTGTCAAGTAGCATCAGGTTGTATGTCGCTGCGTGAGTCAGTGAATTTTTTCGTCCTTACTCTGCTGTTGACAGAGACCCTTTAAATAGACTTCCATCCTGAAGACATTAGGAGGTGCTGGCAAAGCCAATGCCACCGCCTTCCTTAAGATTATTCCCATTGCTCTTTATGGTCTGATGCAGAGAGTGTAAGTGGATTTTTTTCTCTTGTTTGTGGTGCTTAGTTTAATTGAGTTTAATGTGACTTTAGCTGCAGTTCAGACACTTCAGAGGCAAGGCTCAGAGTGCTGTCTGTGCTCTGAGAGGCATCGGGATAACTGGAGTTTGGGGATTTCGTCCCACTCGCGGAAAAAACCATCCAAACCTTCAGCGTTTCTTGACTCTGTCTCTTCAATGGCCCTTTTAATTAGCCTTGCAATAACGCTTGGCTCCATCACCGCTGGCTGCCTCCTCCTCCTCCTCTTCCTGGGTCCCTCCTGGCCGATGGTTTCGGCTCTGGGTACCACTCCTGCAGACGGCATTTGCAAGCAGCGGTCGCGCCGCCGCAGAGCCCACTGACCTCATTTTTCGGGTGGTTTTGCAGATGATTGCTTCAGCGGCGCGTCAGTAAGTCAACAGGCGCTTGGGTTTTCCACACTGAGTTTAGGAATGCTCTGGGAAAGCCTCTGCCAGGGTCAGCCCCAGTTTGGTCTGCGCCCATGGCGCTCGTTGGGCATCTCAGGAGGCTTTGCGGGATGTCCTGACATAGCTGGATGGCCCGGGGCAGCAAGTGGAGAACTTGGCTTTTACCCAAAGAAATATTTAAGCAACCAGGCAGGTGAAGAACCCATAATAAAATGTTCTGAATGTAGGCGGGTGTACAAACCTAGTAAACTGTGCTAAGGGGGTGAGGATCTGCTCCGCCATCAGATGCTGCCCAGCGTCCGGTACAACCACGGTCTTATCTCCAGGCACTTCAAAAGTTATATAAGCCTTTTTTCTTCTTTTTTTTTTTTTTCTTTTTTTTTGGCTCTGGTCCGTGTTGCGAAACTTTCTCTCAAGTGAATTTATGTTGAAGATAAGTTAGATACTTAATGCCGTAAACTCAGGAATTCTGTAAATTCAGGAAACACGATCTATAGAATTCAGTCATTCCAAAGAAAAATACATTTGTTTTTTTTTTTTAAAGTCTGAAGTGGGAGAGAAATGGGGTTTGAGGTCTCATTTTTCTACGAATTGTCATGTTGATACGCTAAGGCTGTAATTTTTATGAGTCATTGCTTTGAGACAGCAGTGATCCACTGCAGAAATATCCCACTTCAAAACACATTTCCTAACAGAGGGTAACTGGATCAGCATTAAAGAGAGGATTTCTCCTAAGTGCTGTCTGTGCTACAAGTAAAATTATGGAGTTTTTTATGCTTCAAGAGCTAACCAGGCGAACCAGCTCTCTGGCCTTTTAAGGGAGCCAGAAATCAGGTGGGAAAATGGATGCTAAGAGCTTCTTTGGAGGATTAATTTTTCTTACACATCAAAACTGAATATTGAAACTAGTGTGATTTCCCATCATTTTAAATTTTGGGGAAGTCAGTACACACTTAGACGGCATTTTCAGTCGATGATGCCGTGTTGCTTGTGTAGGCGATGCAAGAAAATCTGATTTCTCGTGGGAGCGAGAGCCCATGCCTCAGAGCAGCGAAATGGTCACTGTGTGTCCCCCGACCCCTTGGGGTGCTGCTTGGTGGGGTTTGGGGACCCTGCATCTTGGATGGGGACAAAGCAGCAAAATCACCCCTTCTTCCACACCAAGACACGTGGATTTCGGTCCCGTCTCGGACCACAACTGCTTTCCCATCGCAATACACCTTGGTGGTTAAAGGTGCAACGGCTGCAAGATTTACTTGGTGGATTCGATGCAAAAGAGCATAAATTGTGAATTTTACACCCTGCAAGGTGGATATTTTTCTTTCAAGCCAGTTTTCTGGGTGCAGTTGATGCGGTGTCCTGTGAAGAAGGAGGGTTTCGTCCCAGCTCTGCTCTTCGTCTCTGGGTGGGAGATCTGGGCTGGGTGAGCTCTGCAGGGGCTGGATGAGAAATTAGGGATTACACAGGGAAAAAAAGGCCATGGATTTGTCTTCAGCGGGACACAGCACAGGCACAAGTAGGCTCTTGCAGGCAGATGGAAAAGAAGATGCTATAGGGAGTAAAATAGCTTCATCCAACAGTTGGAAATTCTTTTTCTTGGAGGTTGAAAGCCGCCGTCCCACTGGCATTTTTGTAATGAAATATATATGAAATACATATATTTGTGCTCTTCTCACCGAAGGGTATTTCCCTCACTTGATAAAATCATAGAATCACAGAATGAATCATAGAATCATAGAATCGTTTAGGTTGGAAAAGACCTTTAAGATCATCCAGTCCAACCATTAACCTAACACTGCCAAGTCTACTATAAACCAGTCAAGGGTAGACTAGACTAAACCATGTCCCGAAGTGCCACATCTACCCGTTTTTTGAACACTTCCAGGGATGGTGACTCCACCACCTCTCTGGGCAGCCTGTTCCAATTCTTGACCACCCTTTCCGTAAAGAAATTTTTCCTAATTTCCAACCTAAACCTCCCCTGGTGCAGCTTAAGCCCATTTCCTCTCGTCCTGTCGCTAACTACATGGGAGAAGAAATGGTTTGGGTTGGAAGGGTCCTTTCAAGGCCATCCAGCCCAACCCCCTGCAGTGAGCAGGGACATCTCCAACCAGACCAGGGTGCTCAGAGCCCTATCCAACCTGACCAGGAATGTTTCCAGGGATGGGGCATCGACCATCTCTCTGGGCAGCAAATCCCCTAAGTTCGGTGAAGCCCTTCTGCTGGGACGTGGACATGGAGCTGCAGCAGCGTTAGGGCTCAAGCCGCGGCTGCAGCTGGTCCAGTGTGGGCTGGAGGAGATCTCAAAAGACGGAACAGTGCCCGGTTGGATCCAGCTGAAAAATGGTTTTGGACCAAATTTTGGTTGGCGCTCTCCCCTCCGTATGGAGCATGCCACGTGTCATCGCAGATGGTTTCTGCTGGCGGCTGCCACCAGCAATGCCAGGGACGCTCGGGAAGAGGCTGGATAGCTGGGTTTTCACATGCTTACACAATAAATAGAAATAAAATGCTAAAAGGCTCATTTACAGTAAATTCTAGTAGATGTTGCCAGTGCCATCTGTCTTGTGTGTGCAGACAAGGAGTCTCTTAAAGCAAACACAGCCTCCACCAAGGCATCAGTTGAAGAGTCAACACCTCAGCCTTGTTCAGAAGGTCCCTCCTCCTGGTCCACCCGCATTTCACTGACCCCATTTTCCTACAAGGTGACCTTCGGCAGGAGCAGTTTGGCTTCAGCTGGAAAACGTGGATGAAATAGTTAACCGAGGGTTTCGGGTGGGAATTTGAGGCTGAAATCAAACCCTGGGGAGATGTTTTACCCCGGCTGAGCCACCTCAGCAAATGGGCTCCTCCGGGTGCAGTGGGACTTAGTAAAAAGCCCAAACCTATATAAAGGACTTGAATTTTTTTGCACCACTTGGATCCTGTAAGGATCTTTCTCTTGCTCTTACGGCCAGAAAACAGGGGCTGGGGGTCTAGAGCAGTTCCTTGTCCTGGTTTCCAGTTGACTGGAGTCCTCCCATCTGCAAGCCCTTACACCCTGGGATAGGCTCTGCTTTAGCTACAGTAACTAAACACCATGTTTGCCAAGCCCAGTTCTGGTCAAAACATGCTTTAAGACCCTTTGTATGCTTCTTAATCATAAGCGGCGGTAAAACATGTTTTTCACCAGCAGTTTACCGAAAGATCGAAGCATGCAGCCAGAAAATGTGCAAAGTTGCTTTTCACCTTTTTCCTAATTCTGGGGTGGGAAATAAAACCAACGTCGCGCTCTCGCTGCTTTTCTGCTCTCTGCTTTTTAGCATGGTGGGCTTTATTTTATTTCCCCTGCAACCCTCAGTTGGCGTCAGTGGGTTTGGAAAGTCTCGGAGATGACGGTATGTCCAGCGGACACCGCCGTTCGGGAGAGATTTGCAGCTTATCAATGGGAAACGTGCTCGGCTGCGGGGATGCTGCGGCATCGCGAGGATGCCGCTGCTTTTGCCGTGCCCAGCGGCCGTGCGCCGTTTCGAAGCAGCTGCCGAAAACTTGCCCGTACCCTTTGTAATCCGACGATAGCGTCACGAACGACTGAGGGACTATAAAAAGTCGCGTTGAAATCAGATGGTCAAGCTTTGGGCCGTCTCCAGTAGATTGCTTTCAGGAGCCGAGCTTGGCCCGGAGCCCTTCTCTTGGCCTCTCTGAATGGTTTCAGCTGAGAGGTTGTATCAGTTCCTAATGCACCATAAATAAACATCAGAGTATAAACCTTGCTAGCAAAATACCCGGGGAACTCCTCATTTTAGGCTGTGCTGCGTCTTGTCCCTTGCGCATGACCCTGGTTGTCCCAGCAGATTTTTTCTCCATGAGGTAAGCTGGCTGTGATAAACGGGAATGCGAAGAGCCGTCAGGGTTCATGCGCTAGGTATTTATTGCTAGAAATGGTCAAAAAGTTGCGCGGTGAAACTCACTGTTGGTTAGTGGGTGCAGGGATGGCGTTTGGCACGGTAATGTGTGCGTCATCATAATAAATCAGGGTTAAACTAAAGCTTGAATAAAGCTTATATATAAAAATAAATAAAATATATGAATATTATATAAATAAATATCTATAAATAGAGAAATAAAAAAAGACTAAATTCAAGCTGTGCCGGATGATGGTTTGGGATGCGAGACATGCGATACGAGAATTAAATCCAGAGGTGCCCAACCTCTGGATTCGGGAACACCGAGGCTAGCGGGATCCATCCCTGGGGGTCACCTAAAATCAGAACACCCAAACGTGACAGGCACAGCGGGGTTGGTGGTGGTGCACAGGCTGTTATTTAAAATAGCAGGATACAAAAAAAAAAAGGGAAAAGCACAGGTTGTTATTTAAAATAGAATCGCAGGGAGGCCGTCGGGGTGTCCTCCCCAGGAGGGGACAGGCCACGCGCCGGTCCCGTGATGCTCACCGTGTCTGCAAACAGGGAAATAAACCCAGGGATGTGACCTGTCAGGGAAGTTGTGCTTTAATAAATTTAAAAAAAAAAAAAAAAAAAAAAGTAATTTTTGGAATGCACCGTCTGTAATGGCAGCCATCCCTTGACAAATGTGGAAAAACGCTTCTGGTTAATCGGCTCATGGTGTGGCCCTGGATGGGGCGAGGGGGGAGCAGAGCCTGACGTTTCCCCGCGTATTTGCAGTCAGGAAAGGTGCTGGCACGGGCGTGGGGATGCAGCTCGTTCAGCTCACGTGCTGGGGACCAAATTCCAGGTTTTAATTATATTCATTATATTCTCGCAGCTGGGAGCGTAGAGCAAACTCCCACTGCTGCCGGCACAGCCGCTGCGCGGGGGGCCAGGGTGAGATACGAACCCTGTAACCTCTCCTCGTTAGGATAATGACTGACTGTCTTGTTCAGCGTTCCTCTTGGTGGGAAAATACAGCCTGGCTGCAACGCGGCCAGCTCCCGCTCCGTCTCCTGGCCTCCCTTGCGGCTACAGCTGGAGGCTTCGACGTGCAGCGGCGCTGGGACCGGGGGCTGCTTTCCTCAGGGCATCCCGAAGACGAAGCTTTGCACATCTCCGTGCTGAGCATTTTCGGGCGATAACATGCAAAAAACAGAGCTGGAAACAACACAGGGGCTTGGGCATGGACAACCGGCTGCAGAGGAGAGCTCCGAAACTCTTTCTTCCAAGCTCAAGCATGACCCATAATCTCCTTTTTTTTCCAACCCAAGCTGTATTTCAGAGCTCCCCAACCTTTTTGCAGCCTTTCATCATTGCAGTAGGATGGCTTCATGCCCAGGTGAATGCTTTTCCAGGTCAGTTCCCGCATAGAATCATAGAATGGTTTAGGTTGGAAAAGACCTTTAAGATCATCCAGTCCAACCATTAACCTAACACTGCCAACTCCACCACTAAACCAGTTAAGGGGAGAGGAGCAATTTCATGCTTCCTGGCTTGGTGGCTGGAGTATTTTTTAATGGAAGTAAAACCAGGAATCACTAAGGTTGGAACGGACCTCTAAGATCATCAGCCCAACCATCAACCCAACACCCCCATGCCCACTAAACCTTGTCCCAAAGTGCCACCTCTGCCCGTTTTTTGAACTCTTTTTTTAACATAATCGACTCAGGACAGTTTAGAGTAGATGGAGGGGTTGGGGTTTTTTTCTCCCCTCTTGTTTTTTGCAGCACCGGCGAGGGACTCTGGGCATCCCTCCGGTCCCTCGGTAGTTTCAGTGGTACGACGGATGGTGGGCTTCACTTTCCTGGAAAGCTCCTTCCCGCTTGGAAGTGACTGCAGCAGGCAGAAGCAATCCCAAAGTACCCCCTTAGTGGGATACGGCCCTAAAATTCTCTTTTTCATTAGCACCCCCCATACTCCCATGGCTTAAAACACAAACATGATGTGATGCTCTTCGTTTTAAATAACATGGTTGCAAAATTATTCAGGATGGTTCTGGGCAGGGAAATGGGAGAGATTTGCTGTGAAAAGGAAACACTTTGGCCAAGATCTCTTTGAAAAGCGCGTGCCTTAAATAATAGGCTCTAAAATTTCCAGTCTGATCTGTAAATAAATGGCTTGACTCTGGGATTGCTCCTATGGAAGTGAGAGTACCTGGCCTGTTAGGTGCCTAAATAGGGGTTTACATGCTGATTAAAATACATAATTTTTTTGTCTTTGTATTTAAGATAATGGGTGGGAATGGTACTTGGCTCTGTCGCGGGGTCTAGCAGTGCTTGTATTTGCATTTGAGTGGCTGAGCCTGGGAAATTCTGCATTTTACCCAAATGCTTTGTTAGCTCTCCAGCCAAGGACGGTGCTTGTTTCTGACAGGCTTGCAGAGAAAATGTTCTCAACTTGATTTTTAACCATTGCAAAGCAGGAAAATCAATGGAGGGGGATACTGCCATGTTGCGGGATTTTGTTCTTAACGGAAGGATATTCTTTTTTTCCCCTTTTTTTCCCATCCTGCCTTTGTGAAAGCGGTGCGTTTTCTCCCCAGATATCAGGCATCCAGAAGAGCTCTCCCTTTTGAGGAAACCCAGAGATCCGTCAAAGAAAAAAAAGAAGAAGTTGGATGAGCAATGTGAAGACGACGCCTTCGAGCTGGAGGGTCCACTGATCACGCCGGGGTCCGGTGAGCTGGGGCTTGCTTTGTGAGGATGGGCTTGCAGGGAGGGGGTTGGCCGGAGGCAAACAGAAAATAAAATGGGGGGGCACACGACATAGTGGTATCGGCCGGACCTCATTCTTGAAGGTCCGCGCAAGAAACGGACCTCAGATAAATTCCATAAATCATCCAGGGCTGCAGCACTCGGGTCACGGTCGCACAGATGCATGCCTGAAGCTGTCACGCATAGAGGGGAGGAGAACAAACCAGACTTTGTAAAATAAAACAGAAACCAAGTGTGACCACTTTAACACTCAGATTGTGTTACTGAAAGGTTTTCTTACCCTATTAAGAAAGGAGTTAAATGGAAAATCGTTCCTAATGTCAAATTCCAGGTGTGTTTTAGGCAGCACCACCATTCTACTCCTTATTTATAGCCCAGCAAAACCAGTATTTTATTAATTGCATTAGCGTTCCCTTATGTTAAGGGCATAGCTATAGATCGTAATGCTAAAAGAAAACCCTTTTATTGCTGGAGGGGGGTAGCTGGCCAGTCCGGCTTACAGAACCCGAGCAGAGCTACGAAGAGAATTGCTAACGGAGTAACGTCGCTGATGGTGGAACGTCTCTTGCCGCAGGCAGCAAATTGATGCGGGGTGGTGTTTGCAAGCGGAGGGGTGTTTCGGCTCTGCTCCGCGGCTGCCGGAGGTCTGGTGTTTGAAGGCAAATGGCAGGAACTTAAACCATAAAGTCGGTCAAGTGGGAGCACTTTAGCCCAAATGGACTTGCGGAGAAAGCCGCAGCGATGCGCGCTGCCGGGCGAGCGAGACGTGTCTGGCTGCCAAAGCTCTTGGGTTTAAATCCAGCGACGAGAGGGAAGCAGGGCAGCTTTAGTTCAAAAAAAATATCGTGGAGTTCACTAAACCTCTATTAATTGGTCTTAAATTAACTGAAGCACAAGTGAAGGTGATGCAGTGTGGTTAATGCCGCTGGTGGCTCTGGGCTTGCGAGCGGAAAGGTTTTGGCCGCGCAGGGCACGGGTGAGGGCGATGATGCCCTGGAGCTGGCATGCCAAAGTGATGCGCACCACAGGCTCCGCAGCAGACCGTCAGCATGGGTCTGTAGCAAGGGGAAAATGATCCTCCTTTGGCTCCCGTCTCACTCTTTCTCCTCTCAGTTACTTAAAAAATACTTCTGGGCTAGTCCTCTCCCACTCCTGGCTCAGGGAGTTTTCCCTGCATCGGGCAAGCCTCCAGTCAATTTTCATTTTCATTTGGCATTTTCATCTTGAAGAGCAGCAATTAGCCTTTCCAAAAGTCAGCGTTCACAGAGAGCATCTCCGTTAGATCAATAGGAAATACTTGGCCTGCTTTGGGGGAAACGTACGCAAAAAATATTTTTAAATTTTATTTATTGGTCTTTCAGCAAGTCACTCTGAATCAATGTGCTGGTTTTTCTTTCCTTGTGAATGAAATTACTTTTGCTGCAGCTTTAACTACTGCAGCTACCTGTGAAGTTTAGGTCCCATTAGTTAAAAGTCATCTTTTTAAGCTGAATAAACTGTTTCTAGCATGGTTCCAACATTAGTTTGTGCACTGAATGCTTCTGTAAAATGAGTTAATATTTCAGGATCCGCTTATTTTATATTTAATGGACATGTTTTGTCACTGAGCACCCCGTACCTGGCAGTGAAACCCATTTAAATCACTGTAGGCAGAGCTGTCAATACACCCACAGTACGCGTTGCCCAACACTTTCCATTAGAAGACCTGTATTCACTTGCTTATAATTTAGCCAAACTTACAGCTATTTCAACTGGAACATTCCATGACATTGCTTGCCTCGGGCAAATTTTTTCAGAGAAGCTTCTTCTGAGACATTTCAGACATTCGGAGAAGGTGATGAGGAGAACATCCGAGGGGGAGCTTTGCTCCCCTGGAGCAGGTGCTGGAGCGGAGGGATGTTGGGGAAAGTCCATGGGAAAACCTGCCCGATTTGGGGCAAGAAGTGGGTTTTGCTGTTGTTGGTCCACTTCATGCTCAGCCCTGTCTGCTTGAGCCACGTGAAGGTTGAGGCTGGCACACTGCAAGGGCGGATGGGGAGGAGGCAAGAGCATCTTTCGGGATGCGGTTTATGGGTGGTGGTGGTGGTTTATTGCCGGTTCTTGTTGGACGGCTCTGCTCCAGCATTATAACGGTCTGTGAGGAGAGAATGTTTCTGCTGCTTTTATAATCATTGAATCCAAGAATATCTCAAGTTGGAAGGGACGACAAGGATCATTGAGTCCAACTCCCAAAGTATAGGTACCTGCTATAAGTACCTGGCAAGTCACTCCCGGCCTTCTCCTTGCAAGTGTGAAGCTTGAAGGTGAATATCTCCATCCATTCATCTTTTCTGCAGCTTTTTTGCTCCTACCCAATTTGCTGGGTCTGTCTCAGTGACGGGTTCCCATGGTGCTTACTGGTCCCCAGGCTTTTTGTCAAAACGTTAGTCCAGACCAGGATGCTGGCAAAACTAGCAGGAGCATTAAAAGCATCCCGTTTTCTCTTATATCTTCCATCCTGTCAGGCAGTTTGGAATCACGTTTCTGTATTATTTAAGTTTCCTAATGAAGATGTTGGCTGTCATTGGTATGATGCTGTTGATTCAAACCGTTCGTACGTCTCCTTGAGATACTTCTTGGAGAAGAGAAGGGTGAGGGGAGACCTCATCGCTCTCTGCAGCTCCTGACAGGAGGGGGCAGGGAGGGGGGGTCGGGCTCTTCTCCCAAGTAACAACCGATAGGACCAGAGGAAATGGCCTCAAGCTGCATCAGGGGAGGTTTAGATTGGATATTAGGAGAAATTTCCTCAGGGAAGGGGTAGTCAAGCATTGGACCAGGCTGCCCAGAGAGGTGGTGGGGTCCCCATCCCTGGAGGGGTTCAAAAAACAGGCGGAGGTGGCACTTTGGGACATGGTTTAGTGGGCATGGGGGTGTTGGGTTGATGGTTGGGCTGATGATCTTAGAGGCCCTTTCCAATCTTCATGATTCCCAGTTTTACTTTCATTAAAAATAATGCAGCCACCAAGGCAGGAAACATGAAATTATGACTCTCCCCTTAATCGGTTTAGTGGTGGAGTTGGCAGTGTTAGGTTACTTGTTGGACTGGATGATCTTAAAGGTCTTTTCCAACCTTAACCATTCTATGATTCTGTACCCATGGCAAAAAAAATGAGAGTTTGGAAAGATTTTTCTGTTGTTTTGGTCTTAGATTTTTCCAGATGTCTAGCTCAGCTTTCTGTCATTTCTTGGGCATTCCAGGAGGAGGGATTGTTTGGAGTGAGGAGCTGGAGGGTGGCCCGAGGTGGTGGTTCAGGGCAGCAGCAGGAGGTGGCACAGAAGACCTCGCTTGTGGCATCTCAACCCTGCCACACACACCTTCAACACCCTTAGTAGTGCTCTCGGAGGTAGAGTTTGGGTGCATTGAATTGCACGGCTGAACAGGTTCGTGATTTAAAAAGGACACAGCTCTTTCCCAAAAAGCCAGTTGTTGGTCCTTCTTGGTACTGGTGCACAGATTTATGCCCAGCAAATGATGCTGAGCTCATTGCCCAATGTACATACGCAGTGGAATTACTGACATTAGGATACGGTCGTTGAACCTCCCTTATTTTGAAAAATCCTTATTTTATATTCTTAACGTAAAAATCAATGCTCCCATGAAATGAATAGGGACTATTTAGCTCTCAGCTATTTTGGGATATGAGATACCAAGCTGGGTCCACTTTCTTCTCTTCAAATTTGTAATTATAAAAGGGTTTTTTTGGTCTGCTTTGAGTCTGTACAAGCTGTAAAGCTTTAAAAGGCCTGGGAGTAATGCGTGCTTCGGGATCGGTTTTGCACCAAATCGCACCATTTGCTCAGCGCATTAATACCAAATTTGTTTGGCTGTCTCAGCAAGCTTTTCCGTCCGTGAAATGCCGCATTTCCGTGCCCGGCTGTTTCTTGTAACGTGAATAAAATAACCGTGGAGTCACTTTGGGTGCTTTGCCTGCCGAGTCCACCAGCGCTGCTGCAAACACTCCGTTTGGGTGGTTAAACCTCACCTGTGCTGTTCTGCCCTCATCCGAAAATGCCCATTTTCGGCTTCTGTCCTTTCCTACTCTCCCGGTGACTTTCCTTCTCACTTCCCTCCTTTCTTTCCCTCTCTATAGGCAACGATATTCTTTACATCGGCCCCGTCAAAGGTGAGCTCCACCTCAGTAGGACTTTTGCGCTCTGCCTCTGGTCTCTTTGGCCGCGCCCTTAGTTTATTTTCCTGCTCCTCTAAAACCTTTGACTTCCAAAATCTTTAAGCAACAGGTAATACCGGTAAGTCGGGGGCTGTTGGTGTCCCAGGTGCCGCAGAAACGCAGGGGGCAGGAGTTTCCCGGCGTGGGAGACCTGCGCCTTTTCCCATGGCTTTGGGCTAGAATGAGTTTTCCATCAGTTTTGTTCTAGGAGAAGAGTTGAGAGAGAGGGGCAGCTTTTCATGGGAAAACAAGCAGCGCAGTGTTTTCCCATTGCGGGGAAAAAAAAAAAAAATGGTAAAAAAAGGGAAGGTTTTTCATCCGCTGGCTTCGGGTTTGTGTCTGAGTTGGCTTGGTTGGGAGCAGGCAGGGCTTGGCCGTGAGCTAACTCCCAGCTTTTATTCCTCCTACCGGTAGGAAACATATATTCGAGCCCAGGACTTTATAGCAAAACGATGACACCGACCTACGACGCTCACGACGGCAGTCCCCTGTCACCCACTTCAGCCTGGTTCGGTGACAGCGCCTTGTCGGAGGGGAACCCGGGCATCCTGGCCGTGAGCCAGCCCGTCACCTCCCCAGAGTCCTTAGCTAAAATGTACAAGCCACAGGCGCTGCTCGATAAAGCCAAAATCAACCAAGGGTAAGTTAAGGATTTGTTTCTCTGCTTTTTTCTTCTTTTCCCCCCCTCCCCGCCCCCAATATGCAGTTTTAAATTGCATTCTTGAAAGTGTCATCACAACTTCGCCGGAGCTTTTTGTGTGTGTTATCCCGTGTTGACAATTTACAGATGGCTGGATTCGTCCCGATCCCTTATGGAGCAGGAGGTGAAAGAAAATGAAGCTTTGCTGCTCCGGTTCAAGTACTACAGCTTTTTTGACCTGAATCCAAAGGTACAGAGCTATAGATTTTACTTGCATCTTGCAGGCAAAGGCTTTGAGCAAAGGATGCCTCTATCTCTAATGTGCTTTTGTGTTGGTAAACCTTCCACCGCCTTGGAAATGGGTCTTGCAGGCATCAAACCGGGCTTTGCGTGCTCCCACGTACCGGTTTGCTAATGCTTAGGTGTTGCTAGAGGTGCTCAAAGGGTTGCTTAGAGCCACTCCGCTTCGGTGGCGGAGGCTCTTCCGGAGTCTCGGGTTGAAGGGTTGCGTTGAAATGAAAGATGAAGTGGTTTGTCTTGAAGCGCGCTCGTACATTTTACAACCGATCTGTGTTTTTGCGTTGTGCCGTAGTACGATGCGATCAGGATCAACCAGCTGTACGAGCAGTCCAAATGGGCTATTCTGCTGGAGGAGATCGAGTGCACGGAGGAAGAAATGATGATGTTTGCGGCACTGCAGGTAGGAGACAGCCCGATACGCTTACCTTTGTTGTTAAACTTGATTCTGTGGCTTTGCAGACTTCTCTGTTGATGAATATTGATTAACACGATCAGTGAAGTCTGCTGTAACTGGTGTTTTAACCCTCACCTTGTCTTTGGTGGGAGCTTGGACTTATGCTGGTAGAAGTCAGATCATTTCCCGTCTCCTAATCCTCCCTTAAGCTTATTAGGTAATTTAAATATTTGCTGCTGATTACTTCTCATGAAAAGGAACTTGGCCTTCTTTTACCAAATGTGTTTATGTCTATCTTAACTTTTAGTCTTGCCCTTTTCAAAAAACCCTAGTAAGTATACTAGGTTACTGAACTGTGTGTTTCTGGCACGCTGCCCCCCAAACAGCTGGTGATAATCTGTGGGTTTCCCAGAACTATTTATTTATCTGTTTTATGAAATACTGGGCGTGATTTGGCATAAATACTACACCTGCTATTGACTTCTGTAAGATGGATGGCAGGCCATTTACTACGTGTGGTCTGGCGCGCCTTGTCGCTGTAGGATGCAGAAAGAGCATCCCCGGCAAGAGCAGGGCTGTCTGCTCCTAGAATCCTAGAATCATAGAATCGTTTAGGTTGGAAAAGACCTTTAAGATCATCCAGTCCAACCATTCCTAGGGCCCCTCCTAGGAAACAAAGAGTGCAAACAGAACTATAAAGACTCGGTTTACCTCTGCGGGCAGTCCAGAGTGGGTTGGGCGGGGTCCTTCGTGTAGGATTTTATGGATGTTTTGGTTTTCTGGGGTAAAAACAGATGCAATGCGTCTTCCCAGACTGGGAGGAGTGGCTGATAGGCCAGAGGGTCATGCTGCCGGCCAGAGGGACCTTGGCAGGCTGGAGAAATTGGCCGACATGAACCTCATGAAGTTCAGGAAGGGGAAGTGCAAAGTCCTGTCCCTGGGGAGGAACAACCCCAGGCACCAGTGTGTGCTGGGGGCCACCCAGCTGGGAAGCAGAAAAGGAGCTGGGGATGCTCGTGGGCACCAGATTGACCATAAGCCAGCAATGTGCCCTTGGGGCAAAGAAGGCGAATGGTGTCCTGGGCTGTATTGGGCAAAGCATTGCCAGCAGGTCAAGGGAGGTGATCCTTCCCCTCTGCTCAGCACTGGTGAGGCCACACCTGGAGTACTGGGTCCAGTTCTAGGCTCCTCAGTGCAAGAGAGATGTGGAGATACTGGAGAGAGTCCAAGGAAGGGCCACGAGGATGATGAAGGTCCTGGAGCATCTCTCCTTTGAGGAAAGGCTGAGGGAGCTGGGACTTCAGCCTGGAGAGGAGGAGGCTCAGGGGGATCTTATCGATGTATATAAATACCTGATGGGAGGCTATAAGGAGATGGAGCCAGGCTCTTCTCAGTGGTGCCCTGTGGCAGGACCAGAGGCCGTGGGCACAGACTGAAACACGGGAGGGTCGCTCTGCACACCAGGAAACACTTTTTTACTGTGAGGGTGACCGAGCACTGGCACAGGTTGTCCAGGGAGGTTGTGGAGTCTCCATCCTTGGAGATACTCAACAGCCATCTGGACGTAGTCCTGGGCAAGGGCTGTAGGTGGCCCTGCTTGAGCAGGGGGTAGGACCAGATGACCTTCAGAGGTCCCCTCCAACCTCAACCAGTCTGTGATGCTATGGAAAGAGTAGCTCTGCCCTGCGGGGTCCAGAGTGATCCTTCAGGGTTCGGACCACCGACTCCTTGCACTGCAAACAGCCAAGCCGGTCATTCCTGGCTCAACCGCACTCAGGTCGCAGCGTTCGCCAGGCTCTGCTCCCGCAGAGGGTACGGCCCGGTTTTCCACTCCGCTTCCCAAGCACGGCGGCTGCGTTGTGACGAGCCGGCGGCATCCAGCAGATCGCAGGAGCGTCCTGGTGAAACGTTGTGCCTTGCCTTTCAGTACCACATCAATAAGCTGTCCATCATGTCCTCGGAAAACCACCTGAACAACAGCGACAAGGAGGTGGATGAGGTGGATGCTGCGCTCTCGGATCTGGAAATTACTTTGGAGGGTGGCAAAACATCGACGATCCTGGTAAGGGTTGCAGGAACGCGGCGGCAGGGTGGCTTGCGCATCCCCTCCTCACCTCGCACGAGGCAGCAATAACCATCCTGAGCTGGGAATTTTTCCAGGCATCCAACATTTTCTATTTCCCTCCTCTACATTTTTTTCTATTCCTGCTCTTCCAGCATGAGAAAGTTGCCCACAGCCCAGTGGAGCAATGCAGAACACAGACCCCAATAATATTTTCTTAAAAATAATATTTTTTTAAATCCTGAGGAGTAATTCTGGTGGGAGGGGGACCCCAGGCAGTGTCCGGCGTGGGGCCAGTGCCGAGCTCTGCTCTGAGCCCAACGCGGCGTAAAAACCTCTTTGAGCACGTGCACGTATTGAACCAAAAGCTTCATTTAAGCTCTAAGACTGCCTTCTGGTTTTGGGGTGTTTGCAGTTAATTTAGCAGGGAGATCTCAGCCCTTCCCGCGTGCCCAGCTCTGCATTGCTGCAGAAGTCAAGTGCAATATTGTGTTTTTCCTGCTGGGACCATAAGACCAAATGGTGTTGGAGAAGTCCCAGAGGAGCTGGGATCTCACTGAATCTCCCCGCTGCACCAAGCCTGGTGAAATAATGGAAAATTAAATTAAAATTAATTTGGTTTCTGTGCTCTCGCTACCGACTTTCCAAAATACTGAATTCTTCATGCTGAGGTTTCTCCTCCACCATTTCTAATTCATGGCAAAGTTTTACGGTACCTAAAAACAGCTGCCGTGATTTTCAGAAATAACTTACACTTATGAAACCCTGTTTCTGTTTTTATTATACTGGATTTTAGCCTGGAGTGTGCTATGACTGTATTTCAGAGGATTTCATTTTTGTTCTGATATGCTGTTTTAACACTGGGTTTCCACCTTTAAAAATCGTAAAGCCCAAAAACTAAACTGCAGAAAAAGGAGTAGGTCTGGTCAGACTTGGCACAGCACAGCTTTTCCAGGCACTTTGCACATTTATACCATCTCTGAGTTTCATTTTAAGTTCTTTCAAACCCTAAAACCCCTGAAATTTTCCAGTCTTACCCTTCATATAATTTTTTTAAGTGTTTCCAAAGGGTCCTTTTGAAGTTAACATACATACTTAGCCTGTTTTACTAGCATTAATAACGGCAGAGGTTTACAATGTTAACCAGTTGCCGCGGGGAGAGCAGCGCTGCTTCGGTGCGATAGAAATAATGACGAGGTTTTATTGCCGAGAGATCTTTTCTATAAAATTTCTTCGCAAAACCAGATTTGAAGCACGGGACTAAGGAACAATCCCTGCCAGATAGGAGTGAAGACGACAATGATTCATCAAAAAAACTCCATCCCTTTCCGTCGGGGTTGCTAGCAGTAGCCATTTCCAGATGCGTTCGAGAATTGAATACGGATAATGGGCAATTACTGGATTGTTTGTTTAGATTCTGCATTTTTTTCCCCCCCGCGGTATCTATAAACAGCATTGCTCATTGCAGATGGAAAGTAAACTGTCTTGCTGCTGGAAGCTGTTGGAGCAGTCCTTGCTTTTTCTGTCCTTCGAAAACCCTTTAGTTTGAGCTTGTGGGAATTGCAAGTGCCACCCTGTATATTTGGCGCATGCAGAATGTGAAGATAAACTCAATATTAAAAAAGCTGGGGGGAAAAAAACCCTTTCTAAACTGCCAGAAAGCCCTTCCCCAGTCCTCCGTGGAGGTGCAGAGCAGCATCTTTTTCCTTTTGTTCGGAGCATAAGGAAATAACTAAGGGAGGAGAAAAATGCCTGCGCAAACACGAGCCGGTGTGACCGCCGGTGACCTCGCGGGTGGGAATTGGCTCCAGCAGCAGCAGGAATTCCTCAAAACAAAATAAAACCTCGTCCTCTGGTTTCCAAACGGCGCTTCTGTACGATGACTTCTTTCTCCGCTTGCTTTTCCCATGAAATGGATGAGGCTTTCTCAGGAGCGTTTTCATGCCCCGAGCCCCGATGTTGGCCGGTGAAGCTGCCACCGGCGTCCTCCCCCGTGCAGCATCCCTTCCCTCCCGGACCCACCACCCCGGCTCCGCTCGGGCAGGCGGGTGAACGGGATCATCTTTTATTTTCAGGGTGACATCACTTCCATCCCGGAGCTCGCCGACTACATTAAAGTCTTCAAGTAAGTGCTGATGGGAAGAGGTGCTTGTGAAACTGGTAATGTCTATGAATAATTAATGGTCCTACCGCCTAATATCCATTTTATCCATTTTTTTTTTTATCTCCTGGCCTTAAGATCTCGCTGCGCGCCACTGCGTTACCTCGTGTGAAACGCCACCGAGCAATCGCTGTGCAATACCGCAGCTCAGAGCATCTGCGTGCTCTTGCTGTTGAAACATTTTACTTCTTTATCCTGTAGCGCAGTCGCTAAGTATTTCACGCTATGCGAAATATTCGATACTGAAGTTAATCAGTTCTTAAATATAAACCCCGGGGTGTTTTCCCACTATCACTGCCCCGGCGGGCAAGCATCCCTCCGGGATAGTTTGCTGCATCCCGTAGCCAGCAGCACGTGCCGGGATATTTCTGTAACACAATTAATGCCCGTGAAGTAATCAAGTCATCCTAAAATTGGGAGTGAAAGCTAGAAAACTTGCTCCGATACTTCTCCTGGTTTGCAAGAGGCTGGATGAATTACAAACAGCCGGGATCCCGGTCCGTCTGCCCTCTGCTTGCCAAAGGGAGCAGGTTAAGCTGACTCCTCTTCCAGCTCACTCAGGATTTAGGGTTTTTTTTTTTTTATTCTGTTTTGACTTGGATGGTGGTATGTGGAAACCGGGAACGGCAGCGTCTGGACTTTGAGTAACATTTTGGCAGCCGCGACCGTCTTTTTGCAATTTACTGCCTGCTGCGGCGAGTGTTACGGTGAAAGTTCTGGAAACTGGAAGTAACGATGAGATTTCACAGCATAGCTATAGGATATAGAAGAAAAGCAGTAGGCAGCGAAATAGCTCTGGAACAAGCCTTTATTTTATTAATTGATTGGTTCTGGAGCCAGAACCTACCACTTCTGTTCTGAAAAACTCTGGAACAAGCCTTTATTGTATTAATTGATTGGTTCTGGAGCCAGAACCTACCACTTCTGTTCTGAAAAACTCTTTTCTCCCTCTCCGAAGGTGAATTAATAAGGTCTTCACGTCCATCTGAGCTTGCAGTCTGTCTTAATAGGGACAAAGTTTCAGGGCTGCAGCCTGTGCCCTGCATCTGAGTGGGTGTTTTTCCCCCCCCTTGAACAAAGAAAAAACTTGTTCTTTCCTTTGATGTGCTTGTTTGCCAATAAAATTAGGCACGACTTGGGGAGCTAATTGCTTGCAAATTGGAGTGCCAGTTGGTGGGGCAGGAGATGGAGCAGCAAGAAGCTGCCGGTTCCTCGCCCAGTGCAAGCCCAAACCCTGAGGTTGGGATTTGAGGCTGTCCTGCCACGGCGGGGAAGCACAGAATTCCCATTTGCGGCTAAAAATGAGGGCCAGGCGGTATTTTACTGCCAGAAACCCAACATAAATGGAGCTGGCCCAGCTTTGGATGTGCCTCTTGTCACGCTTCATTGGGGAGGAGCTGCAATGTACGTCCCTAGTATGCCTTATCTGTAAGTCCTATATATATGTCCCGGTACGTGCCTGGTGTTGCTGCAGAGACTGGGGATGTTTCTTTCTCCCCTGCCAGCTGGGTTGCTGCCCGTGCCAGCCAAAATGCCCTGCCTGCCATTTAAAGGAGCCCCCCAAAAAGCTCAAGACCGTAAAGATGCATTAAAGCATCTTTAGCGAAGGGTGCAAAGCAAAGGATGGAAAAACCTGCACGTGCAGGATGGCTTGGCTGGAGCTTGGTGACTTCTTCTGTAGCGGGAGGCAGCTTTCAAAGGAAATTGCGGCCGTAAAGTTTGCCCGGGGCAGGGCTGTATGTGCCAGGGCTTTAGGAGCAGGCAAACCAGCAAAGGCAGGAGGAGGCAGCAGATGCCCCGAGCTCAGATGTCCATCAGAGGTGTGGGAGCAGCGGGGTTCCAGCAGACGCCGTGTTTCTCCCCCATCTCCCTAATTTCCCCGAGAAGCCCTGTCGTGGTTTAACCCCAGTTGGCAGCTAAGCACCACAACCACCACCAACTAAGCATTCCAGTTAATCACCACCATTTTCCCTGTCTTGATATATACACACAGATATCATTCCCTTCGCCTACGGGCCATCCCTCTAAAATGTCCGTTGAGTTCGTTTAGTCCATGACTTTGGGTTCCACCTGTCATCACAGCCTTTCAGGGCAGGAGAGATGGTGTGTGGTGTTGGCTTGTTGCATGCTGAAGCCAGTTCTGGTTCCAACTCTGCTGCACTTTGCTCGGTTTCGTCAAAGTTCATACTTCGTTAATCTGGGCGATTCTTACTGTAATCACACTGAAGTGGCATACAGCAACCGTAAAAGAGATGACATAATTAACATCATACAATTCGGTTCATTAGCTATTTTCACCCAAAATCAAATTCCCTTGAGGTACACATTGGACTTCCCCATCCTTCCGCATCACCCACCAAGTGCACCCAGATCCGTGAGCAAAAGCAATCCAGTTTGCAAAAGCAAATTAACTCTATCCCAGCCAAAACCAGGACAAGCCCCCAGCACGCTTTTGCTTGGAAATTAAAGTGCAGAGCCCTGAGGACGAGCAACTGGGGCCACCGCATATTGTAGAATCATAGAATTGTTTAGGTTGGAAAAGACCTTTAAGATCATCCAGTCCAACCATACCTAACACTGCCAAGTCCACCACTAAACCAGTTAAGAGGAGAGGGATAATTTCGTGTTTCCTGGCTTGGTGGCTGGATCATTTTTAATGAAACTAGGAATCACTAAGGTTGGAAAGGATCTCTAAGATCATCAGTCCAACCATCAACCCAACATCCCCATGCCCACTAAACCATGTCCCAGAGTGCTACGTCTGCCCATTTTTTGAACACTTCCAGGGATGGGGACTCCACCACCTCTCTGGCAGCCTATTTGATCCCTACAGATGAGGGTTGAGCAGCTATTTCTGGGATGGAGATGTGAGAAATGCATTGCAGTGAGAAACTGCAGATACAACCTTTGAAAAAGGTTTAGAAATTAAGGGGGTTGAAGAAAATCAGAAACTTGTAGCTCTACAAAGGTCCTGGGCTCGTGGTGGGATGAGCAGGCTCAGGGTACCGCCATGCCAGGTGGGGCTTGCAGGGCCATCGCTGCTTCTGCAGAGTCAGGCAAAATCCGTGTTTTCCATGGGAAGGAATCAAATGTTTTCTGGAGTATTTAAAAAGAAAAAAAATGAGCATACTCGTGCATGTGCTCGACTGACAAGTCTTTTAGAAGTACCGCTTCCTTTCAGAGCTCGAGCAAAGGGGTTCCAGTTTAATGTGGCAGGTGAAGAGGAATACTTTGCAGCAGTTCATGAACACATCCATTTTTATAGTACAGCTCCCCCCACCTTACCCCAAATTAGGGGGACCTCCGTGGGGTTTAAGAGTCCAAATTTGCAATTGCAGCTCAATGTCTTGACCCAGCGTTGTAGTGAAGGGATGGTGGGTGGTGGCTGAGCTCCCGGGCAGGGACTGTCCCGGGGGTGGGCATACCCCAGGCTGCCGACACCAGGTTTTCAAGGGTAAAACCGAGTTTCCCATTGCAGCAGCTTGGTTTAGGAGCTTAAACCAAACGTAATGTCCCTCAACCTGTCTGGCAGGCCCAAGAAGCTGACGTTGAAAGGCTACAAGCCATATTGGTGCACCTTCAAAGATACCTCTATCTCCTGCTACAAAAGCAAAGAGGAATCCAACGGGACTCCTGCACACCAGATGAACCTGAGAGGTAAGAGAAGCATGAGCGCATTTTATTTTTTTATTATTTTATTTGCATTTTAGTCCAGTTATAGGCTGCTCCCCTTGCATCTTGTTTTCCCACTGATTCATCTTCTTGGCATGCCATCCTAGGGTTGAGTAAATATGTTTAAAGGGTTGAGGGTGACCGGGTTTGATAGCGTGGCATATACTTAGACTTCTAGAAAGCGAATACGTGGTACGTGTGACCCCAAGGGGAAGCGCCGCCAGCTCCCTAATACTCATGGGGAGACAACTTGGCGTTCTCCTTTTTGTCACGGCTATCCAAAAGAATTGAACGACCTCCCGCAGCGGAGAATAAGTTTGAGCACACGCTGCGCTGGAGAGAACAGACCGTTCTCTTCCTGCGCTGCCTTGAAATTTTTTTCCTCCTCTCCCTGGTGCTGGTTGCGAGCAGCCTCGCTCAAGCGCTCCCTGCGAGCCTTGCACAGTTTTTAAATTCCTACGGCTGCTGGTGTTTCTTATGTCAAGTTAAACATTCCTGTCCTTCAGCCACCAAACTGCAGAAAGCTCTTTTTTTTTTTTTTCCCCCCACGGAGGCAGGAGCAGATGCGGTGCCAAGCGACCTCAGGCTGCAGTCAGAGCAAAGCCCGGCCCGCAGGACCTTTTTGGGAGCTTTTGACATATCTGCTGTGACGGCACTTTTAAAAAATCTCAGAGGCGGCGCTGAAGCGGGGCCCGGGCTAACTTGCCTGGTTCAGTTCATCCCCCCCGGTGTTCATACAGCCGCTCGTAGTTCTCTCCAGACACCAAAAGCGGGATGCTCACACCTTGCCACTGACTACAGCAGCGATGCGCCCAGCCAAAATAATGTTTGGGGGTTTCAGGGTGAGCAGCAGCACCCATCCAGCCACCTTTTCCTACACTTTCAGGAAAATTTCAGGGTCATGGAGTAGCTGCCAGCCACCAGGTCCATTCTCGAGGCCAGGCAGGACCTATGAGATGGATCCTGCGGGCGCGTGTTAGCTGTGGCTGCATTGCTTTCGGATCAGGTCTTGCTTTTTTCCTCCTCTTTTCCTGTCACTTGGAAAAAGAGACATCTGACGCGGTTTTTGTCCCTGCTACGTAGAGTGTTTATCCCATCGGAGATGTGGTGTAAGATCTTTGCAGCACTGAGATGCTGCTGGACACCCTTCAGTTGGAGTGCTTTGCTTTTTCTTTTCCTTTTTTTGATTTTTTTTTCCCCCCTTTTTAAAGCGTTGTCCTTCACACCCCTGTTAAACATTGACTCCCTTATCGCAGGATGTGAAGTTACCCCTGATGTGAACATCTCTGGTCAGAAGTTTAACATCAAACTTCTGATTCCGGTGGCGGAGGGAATGAATGAAATCTGGCTTCGCTGCGATAACGTAAGTTTGGACCGGCCCTTGCTTCGTCCTTCACCATCAGCTCACGCTCGGATGTGCCGTGTAGCTGGTGTTAATGAAAAAAAATTACAAAACGCACCCACGTGCATCTGTTCTCAACGTTCAGCGTTGCACGTGAGCACGCGCGCGAATTTGGAGTAGAAAATCAGCCCGTGCTCTTCCTTGGCTTTGTCCCGTGGTTGTAGTCTGCGCCTTGGCTGGGTTTCTGCCCGTCTCTGTGTGTGGTTGAGTCTCCTGGGGCTGGAAGGAAAATAAAGGTTCCCCGGAGTTTTATTTTTTTGGGGGAGGGGGCACCCCCACCGCTCTGACGGTCTCTCTTTGGGGGGCAGGAGACGCAGTACGCCAGCTGGATGGCCGCCTGCCGCCTGGCCTCCAAGGGCAAGACGATGGCCGACAGCTCCTACGGCATGGAAGTACAGAACATCCTCTCCTTCCTGAAAATGCAGCATTTGAATCCAGACCCACAGCTGATCCCGGAACAAATCAACACCGACATTAACCCCGAGTGTCTGGTTTCTCCTCGCTACCTGAAAAAGTACAAGAACAAGCAGGTACGTGCTCGCCCGCTCTCCCGGGATGGTGTCGGTGTTGGTGTGGACTGACCGTGCACCCGTGTCGGCGGTAGCTGGTGTTTAACACTGCGTGGTTTGGGTGTTGTCACTTATCGGATGCACGCGGTTACTAAAATGAAATGCCACCTGAAGCGTGTGGTTTCGATCCAGCACCTGGGGACGGCACCCACCACCTCAGTTGTGCCGTTTATTATGCGACGGTGCACGTATACAGCCTCGGCAGCAGGGAACCATTTATTTTAAATACATTTTAAATTTATTTGCATTTATTTTAAATGCCTTTTGGGAATGGTGCTTGCCCCTGCTGATACCGAGCGACGGTGCAGCAGAGCATCGGCCAGCCGCCCCCGTCTCTCCCCGCGCAGATGTAGCAGCGATGAGACGAAATCAGTCCCCGGTGCTGGGATTAAAACCCCTTCCCTTGCACAGAGTCCCTGCAGAAATCCTCAGGATCAGTGGAGTTGCAGTTGCTTGTGGTGCTTTATCCAGACTTGGCTGTAATGCAGTTTGCAGATTTCTCTCTTTGCTTTTCCACTACTTCCAAATGCCAGCCCTTGAAACATTGCTTCATTTTGAGTTGCTGTGACTTGTGCTTGAACTCCGCGCTGCATTTGGTCCGTGCATGACAGGGCTGAACTGTTCTGCGCTGGAAATCAATGCATGACTTTCTGAAAGACATTATATGTCAGGACAGTGGCAAAAATAAGTAAGGCATTGCTCCGTGGCCTTTCGGTGACTCAATCGTTCAGCTGGAGCTTCGCAGCCTGTGTGCTTCAGGCTGGCTGTGGCTAGATACGGTTTCTCCAAACCCAGAAGAAGGCTGCAAGTCAGAGAAGCAGGAAAAATATAACTTTTTATTGGCACAGCACGATGATTTCCTGGCAGTGGAGTTATATTTTATATAGCCCTTATTATTCTTTTGAATAAGCCTTTATATCCACTTGGATGGAGGAGAGGCTGCATAAATATACCATTTTAACATATATAATACCTCCTTGGCTTGAAGTCAGTAAAATGGAGGCACCTGGAAAAATATTAGCTCGCAGAACTTGCTTACCGTGCAGGTATCCTCGTTATAAAAATAACCTCCATTGAACTGTGGGGACGGGCATGAGCCCTCGCCCTGCTCCAAGCCAGGCCGGCGGCCGCGACGCAAACTCCGGGTCCCCTGTAGACATCGCCTAAACAGCGGATTTAGGCTTTTCCTTTACGGCCAGAGGCAGAGCTTGCAGCAGCGGAGGATGTTTGCCGGCAGCACGCATTGGCTGGGAGGGACGGAGGGATGGAGGCTGCGGGAATGCAAGGAATTCGGCTGCGAGGGTCCCTCCGCGCCCCGGCACGGGGTAAGGAGGAGGAGGAGGTCGCGCAGCCCACAAACGGTGTCGAAATGGGAGCTGGCAGTGGGCCTTGCGGAGGATTTATAGAGGTGCTCAGTCCCACACCAGCCCCAGAGCCGCTCGGGGGGTGTTTGTCTCCACGTGCCCTTGCCGCAGCGTAGGGTGGGCAGGTTGGGTTTGGGAAGCACCAAATCCTAAATGCAAAAAAAAAAAAAAGAAAAAAAAAAACCCAACCCCAAAATAAACGTCTTCACAGCGCTCAGGTGCCTTGCTGGGGTTCGGTGCCGGAGCGGCGTTCAGCCGGCTCGCAAGGGCAGATGCATCCCCAGAAATCTCCCGGCGTTGTCGATCCTCAGGGCAAGGCCACCTCGCTCCGCAGCCCTGCGCGCTCCGGCTGACCTTGCCCTCCAGCCGCCCGTTACCCCGGGCAGCGTCCCTGTCCTTTCTCTGCGTATCTCAAATAAAAGGAGCTACTGAGCTAACGGCCCGCGGTGAGCTGTTGAGCTTCCTCTGCGAGTAAGTGGGTTTGAGTCTGTGCAGAGGCACGGAGAGGAGCGCGAGGACGCGAATTCTCCTCTGAGCCGGCAGCTTCCCCCTCCCCTTCACCCACCGGCAGGACCAAAACCATCCCGACACGATGCCCAGTGCTCAGGCAGGGCCGGCACGAGGGGCGAATCTCTGCTCGCTTGGCCCCTCTCCGTCCTTACGTTCACTTTGGCTGCTTTTCTGCCTAAGAAATTGTGCATGTGGTTTTTGGTTTTTTTTTTTTTTGCTTGAACTTTGGTTTGCAGTTGATTTACACTTTTCCTTTGCTTTGTTGCCATATTTCTGATTGCTTTTTTTTCTTTCTGCCTCCTTTTCTTTTTTTTTTTTTTTTTTTTTTTTTCCGCCTTGCCATCTACAGCCAGGCTATGTAAGAGACTTGGTAAGTGACAGCAACAATAAAATTAAGATAAATTTACGATAAAATAGTCTAGAACCCCCTTTGGTTTGGAGAGCAGCGATGAAAAAACTAACAATACCCACCCCCACCCCCCCCCGGAGAAACTTGGGCCCTGTTTGGTTTTTATAATGGTCCCCAGTGATTTACGCTGCGAAACTGGAAACCCTACACCAGAAACTTGCCCCGCCGTTTGCTCACATCCTGCGTCTTAAACTGAACGAGCCTGAGCGGCTCTTTGCCTCCAGACAGCTCCGATCTATATTGGCTTTTATACGTCTGGAGATAGGAAGCAAAAGCAGCTCCACGTTTATCAGCCGTGGTCGCAGGCTTTGAGCCGTCGTAGCTGAAATAAGACCTCCGGGTAGAAATTATCGATGATCGGCGTCGTTCGTAACCGCGCTGGCTCCCAAACGCCTCCCGAGCCGTTCCGCGTTCGCGTGGCTGTCGTGATGCCGCTAGCGAGCCCCCTCGCCTAAAGCCGGTGTGTCTCGCCACCCGCAGATCACGGCACGCATCCTGGAAGCCCACCAGAACGTTGCTCAGATGAGTCTCATCGAGGCGAAGATGCGGTTTATTCAAGCCTGGCAGTCGCTGCCGGAGTTCGGCATCACGCACTTCATCGCAAGGTCGGTGGGTCTGCTGGGCAGAGCAGGAGGAATTTCGTGAATAAATACGGGGGGGTACGTTAAATACGCAGCCCGTCCTTCGCTGTGGAAGTCGCACTGGAGCTGAAATTAGAAGCATTAATTGCATCGACTTACAAAACCGATTTTATGTTAGCTCAGCTGCTGACTTTAGCGTGCGTAGCCGCGTATCAGGGGCATGCATTTATTTATCCCTTGCCGTGTCGCAGGTTCCAGGGGGGCAAGAAGGAGGAGCTGATCGGCATCGCCTACAACCGGCTGATACGGATGGACGCGAGCACAGGCGACGCCGTCAAAACCTGGCGGTTCAGCAACATGAAGCAGTGGAACGTGAACTGGGAGATTAAAATGGTGAGCCGGTGTTTTACACCTCTTCCCCCGCTCCTGTTACGTGAGACGGACGCTGCCCTCGGGTATTTTTTAAGTTGACTTTGTAAGTCGGCTTTTTAAAAAGTCAGGTTTTCACATGGCTGTTTTCTAAAGTGTGTCCCATCCACCTGCGTTAACGTAATATAATTTCTCCTCCTCCCTTTTCCACCCTCCTTGGAGGTGTAGCGGAGCTTGTCCTAACTGCTGGTAGAGTTGAGTATGACCCTTAAAAAGAAAAAAAAAAAAAAAGAATCTTTCTTTAATGCAACCAGTTACACGCTTAATGCATAACGATTTTTTCCAGTCTCTGAACACCCACTCAAAGGCAACTAAAAAAAAAGATCCAACTTCAGAACTGATGCTCCGGCTTGATCCTAACCAGTAACGTAAATGTACTGGGCCTTATCCGTACCGAAATTCATTTTATTTGCAGTACAGCTCAGACTTTCATGCCAGTAATGAAAAGCAAAGCAACAGCAGACCCTTCGCTAGGCTCCGAGATGGGCTTTTACCCAACCGTTACGTTTGGATGCACAAACTTTTTGCGGTCCTTATTCAGCACAACACCCGAGGAAAATTGCCAGGGATACGTGAGGGCTGTTCTCCTGCGCTTTGCGGCTCGTTAAGGGTTGCTAGAGAAATTATTCAGCTTCCCCTCTGCCTCAGAGTCTTTGTTTTGACCCAGTTGCAAGCCCCGATATCCCAATTATTCGGCTCGGATACTCTGCTGGGAATCCCTCTCCCTCCCGCAGAGCTGTCAGTGATGGGGAGACAAAAAAAATAACGGGCATCAATAAACAGACCGGCTATTCAGTCACTCCAGAACGAGCTCCCCCCAGCCCCCATAAAGCATTTCTAACGCCAAACTTCAACTTACAAAACGAGAATACACTCACAGGGAAAACTGGAAAGAAATTCCAGCCCTGGACAGGTCTGTGCCCGATCTCTGTTTCACTTGAAGCAAAGAGGATGTCGCCACGTGCTCACCGCCGAGAGGTGCGAACACGCTGGGTAATTATCGCTGAGTCACGGGAGAATAAAGTAATTTTAAGAAGCAATAAAAGGTATTTCTGTATCTGAACGGTTTAACAATAAGCCTTGCGTCATCGAATCGTAGAATATCTCAAGTTGGAAGGGACCCATAAGGATCATCGCGTCCAAATATTCGTTTAGAATCATAGAATCGTTTCGGTTGGAAAAGACCTTTAAGATCATCCAGTCCAACCATTAACCTACACTGCCGACTCCACCACTAAACCAATTAACGGGAGAGTAGACTAAACCATGTCCCTAAGTGCCACGTCTGCCTGTTTTTTGAACTCCTCCAGGGATGGGGACCCCACCACCTCTCTGGGCAGCCTGGTCCAGTGCTTGACCACTCTTTCCATGAAGAAATTTTTCCTAATATCCAACCTAAACCTCCCCTGACGCAGCTTGAGGCCATATCCTCTGGTCCTATCTCTAACTACGTGGGAGAAGAGCCCGACCCCCCCTCCCTGCCCCCTCCTGCCAGGAGCTGCAGAGCGATGAGGTCTCCCCTCAGCCTCCTCTTCTCCAGGCTGAACACCCCCAGCTCCCTCAGCCGCTCCCCACCAGCCCTGTGCTCCAGACCCTGCCCCAGCTCCGCTGCCCTTCTCTGGACACGCTCCAGCACCCCAATGTCCTTCTTGTGCTGAGGGGCCCAAAATGGACACAGCATTCCAGGTGCGGCCTCCCCAGTGCCGAGCGCAGGGGGACGATCCCTGCCCTGCTCCTGCTGGCCACACTGTCCCTGACACAAGCCAGGATGCTGTTGGCCTTCTTGGCCACCTGGGCACAGGGCTGGCTCATGTCCAGCCGGCTGTTGACCAACACCCCCAGGTCCTTTTCGGCCAGGCAGCTTTCCAGCCACTCTTCCCCAGCTGCAGCGCTGCACGGGGTTGTTGTGACCCAAGTGCAGGACCCGGCACTTGGCCTTGCCGACCCTCACACCGCTGGCCCCGGCCCATCGGCCCAGCCTGTCCCGATCCCCCTGCAGAGCCTTCCTACCCTCCAGCAGAAAACGAAAGAGCCCCCCTCGGGTCTCGCCTCACCGGGTAAGTGAAAAAACGTCGCTGGTTTTTGCTTAGGCAACGGAAAAGGCATCTGGTTTCACAGAAAAGGAGAAGGCGGCCGAGCGTGCGTCGGCGTGGCTCCCCCGGGGGCGCGGGGAGGCTCACCCCTGCGGTTTTGCCCTCTAGGTGACGGTGGAGTTCGCGGACGACGTGCGGGTGTCCTTCATTTGCACGGAGGTGGATTGCAAAGTGGTTCACGAGTTCATCGGCGGCTACATCTTCTTGTCGACGCGAGCGAAAGATCAGAATGAGAGTTTAGACGAAGAGATGTTCTACAAACTGACCAGCGGCTGGGTGTGAGTCCCACGTACTGTGCGCCGAGAGGAAACCCCATGGCCATATTAATATTTAACTTTAAAAAGCTGTTCTTTGAAATATGCTGCTTAATAAAGTAAGCTTGAAATGTATCTTTTTTTTTTTTTTTTTTAATCATGAAAATTTTTGCATTACCAGACCAGTTAATCTGTGTGCACTAATGAGCACTTCTCTTAATTTGCTATAACAAAACCGTGTCTGGGCCGGGTGATGGTGCTGCTGGCCTTCAGATACAGAATCCGATGGGCAGATCAAGAAAAGATTTGACTGACTTAAAATAGCCAATTTTCGAAGAGAACTCTAAGCCATCTTCTTGTAAAGCCATCCAGGGCTTAACCTATATGAAGTCTATTTATCATGTTTAATGCATGAGTGTTTGCTTTTTCTTTTTTTTTTTTTTTTTTTTTTTGGTGTTTTTTTTTATTCTGTACATTTGACCTGTTTTTGAAGTCGTCCTACCCATAAGTAGAATTGCCATCTCTCCTTTTCACACTACATGCACCGGGACTGCTACAGGTGCCTGACATGACTTTGAAAATAGTTGCGTGTGGCCTCGAAGATGATCTTCTGTTAGTCTGTTATAGCTTGGTTTTTATCTGTTAACTTGCCTTTTGATAATCATTTATATTGTCTTTTTTTTTTTAATTTTATTTTATTTTTACACCATACTGTATTACGACACTTTTTAGTATTCACCAGCATAGTCACTGTTCTGCCTATGATATGCAAACTTTTTCATTACCATATGAAGTAAAGGTCTATGAAGTATAGGTTTTATGTAACTAATGTAAAAAACACGAATTTTATAAAATTGTACAGTTTTTTTAACTAGTCTCACAAGCCAGCTAGAATATTACATAGATCTGGTGTTAGCAGCATTAACTATCGTATGCCTGTACGGAGTAAGGGGAGTAACCAAGAAACAAAACAAAAAAAAAAATCAAAAAAAAAGAATTTCAGTCCAGTAAATTTATATCTAAGTTAAATAGGATTTCAGAGCTGTGCCACAACACCCTCGATACCATACCTGGGGCCAGGACCTCCCCGTTCGTTAAGCCGGCGCAGCGTTAACGCTAACGGGGAGCCCTCTCCTGCCCCGCCGAATGCCGAGGAATAACTAACGCTGCGTTCCTGTGGTTTCAAAACTATGTACAAATGCATTTTATTTTAAATAAAAGTCAAATCTTTTATTTAATATTCAGCTGCCGCTTCCTGGTTTTTTGTGGTTTACCCGTGCTACGGCAGGGCCGTAAGTAGCTCCCCTCTGATACAGCCACCCCCTGCCACCGCGCCAGCCCCGCGCTCCGTCCCACTGCCTTATCCCGAGCTTGCCAAAACAAAATAACCACCAAAAAAACCAAAATACAGGGATGGGGTAGGAGAGTTCGAGGCAGCAGCCTTGGCCCCCATCCCTGGCCAGGCAGGTTGTTGGGAAGCAGCCCCGGACTCCGGCACGCAGTACCCCGCCGTCGGCTAATTTGAAGGCTGCCGACGGAGCGCTGGGATGTAAAACAGCCTCGGCACGCCGGGCTCGATGACGCTAGTGAGAAGGAAAATGGATTTATTTGCAGGTTGGGCTTAAAGCGTTGTATTTCGACCTCTCAGTTGGCAGTGAAATGAAATCGGGTTCGTCTCCAGGGAAGCCCCTCGACCCGCTGCCCAACTCGGCAGCGTGGGAATAGGGATGCAGCCGGGGCAAAGGCGCCTGTGAGGGATTCACCGGCTCGGCACCAGCCCGCTGCCCACCCGGAGAGCTCCATGCCCAAAAACACCCCAAAAGAGGGGCCGGGGATGCTGCTTGGCCACATCTGCTCCAGCTCCCAGCTTCAGGTTGTCCCGTCCTGCCATGGCACAGCCGCAGCGGGGCCGGGGGGACGTGAGGAGGGGCGGGAAAGGGGTGCCAGCGGCAGGCGAGGACGGCTGCTCCGGGTCCGGGGGGACAGAGAGGAGCAGGCGACAGCAGCGCCTGCAGCATCTTCCCCGGGCGTGAGCCGAATGTGCTCCTCGCAGGCGGGTGCTCGGAGGATATCCTGCATTTCCCCAAGGCTGCATCATTTCTGCAGCCATCCTCTTATTTTTTTGCACCGCCTGCTCTTGGACAGCCCGCATCCTTGCTCCATAAAAGCAGAGGGAACGGGTGGCCCGGCTGTGCCGATTCTTCCCACCCCTTGGTCGCGCTGCAAATGGGACCGCAGCCGGGGCAGAGGTGTGCTCGGGACGTGCCGGGGATGCTCCCAGCCCTGCCCCACGCCCGCGGGCTTGTTCTTTTGGGTGTTGGCAGCTCCCGGCTGCCCGGCAAGCCCAGGCGATCCCGGGAGGCACGCGAACGGAGGAGCGGCGTGCACGCTCCTGGCAGGCGGCGCTGGGATTTTGGCTGGATGTGGGAACGGGTGAGGCACGGCAATAAAAACGTGCCTGGCCTGGAATAGCACCGAAGCTGGGTGTGTGTTGGGGATGGCTCGCTGAAAAATATTTACCTCCTATTTCACAGCCTTGACATTATGCGGGATGGGGAGGTGTAATGTGGAGAGGAAAGGGGGGGGAGAAGATGCGTCCTCCTGTCCGTCCATCCCCAATCGCCTCCACAGGGTTCTGCTTGCTACGCCGAATCAGGGGCCTGATTTTGTAGCTGGGGGAGGCAATAAGGCAGGAAATGCTGAGCAGAAAAGCAGAGGAGGTCGGGGAAGGGGCATGGGAAGGCAGAGAGTGCTTTCATATTGTGCCCAGTTACAATGCTGTGTCCAGTTCTGGGCCCCTCAGCACAAGAAGGACATTGGGGTGCTGGGGCGTGTCCAGAGAAGGGCAGCGGAGCTGGGGCAGGGTCTGGAGCACAGGGCTGGTGGGGAGCGGCTGAGGGAGCTGGGGGTGTTCAGCCTGGAGAAGAGGAGCCTGAGGGGAGACCTCATTGCTCTCTGCAGCTCCTGGCAGGAGGGGGCAGGGAGGGGGGGTCGGGCTCTTCTCCCACGTAGTTAGAGATAGGACCAGAGGATATGGCCTCAAGCTGCGTCAGGGGAGGTTTAGGTTGGATATTAGGAAAAATTTCTTCAGGGAAAGAGCGGTCAAGCATTGGAACAGGCTGCCCCGAGAGGTGGTGGAGTCCCCATCCCTGGAGGGGTTCAAGAAACGGGCAGAGGTGGCACTTTGGGACATGGTTTAGTGGGCATGGGGGTGTTGGGTTGATGGTTGGACTGATGGTCTTAGAGGTCCTTTCCAGCCTTAGTGATTCCTGGTTTTACTTTCATTAAAAAATAATCCAGCCACCAAGCCAGGAAAGATGACTCTTAATTGGTTTAGTGGTGGACTTGGCAGTGTTAGGTTAATGGTTGGACTGGATGATCTTAAAGGTCTTTTCCAACCTAAACGATTCCATGATTCTGTGAGTCAACCACAGCCCTTCCCTGCACGGCCCCCCAGGGATGGGAGCCGGGAGAAGCTGGGTGGGAAGTGGGGAGCGGTGCGGGTGCTTGCAGGAGGCTGGAAAGCAGTGAAGGGGCTTCGAGGTGATCCAAAGGAGGCTGCTGGGTTTTCTAGGATGTCTTTCCTTTCCCCTTGGATGAAAAGATGCAACTGAAAATGAGGTGTTGGACTGGAGGGGGCAGGGGGATTAAAAAAAAAAAAAATTCTGTGGCTTACCTAAAGTCTGGAGAAACACCAGATAAAATAGAGCATAAAGCTCATCGCAAGCGCTGGGCTGGCCGGCGCGGATGGGAACTGGCAGATGTCAAGGATGGATGGGTGGTGAGGAGGGAGCACGAGGAGCGTGTTGGAAGATGGCTTGGGGAGGGTGGTGGTGAGAGCTGGAGCCCACAGGAGGGGACGGGTGACCCCCCCCTGGGACGGGCAGCAGTGACAGCAAGCTGGCGGGAGGCCGAGGAGGACCGTAGCTGTTTGCTGCCCTCCCATAGTCATGAGATGGGGCTGGTGGGGAGGTGCTGAGCAAAAGGGAAAGCAGGACGTGGTGGGTGCGAGGGTTTCCAGCGATGGGCTGGGGAGAGGCGTTGGAGGCCGGGTGGGCTTGGGGGTGTACGGGTGTTAAAGCCAACAGTGGGGCATCATAGAATCATGGAATTGTTTAGGTTGGAAAAGACCTTTAAGATCATCCAGTCCAACCATTAACCTAACATTGCCAAGTCCACCACTAAACCAGTTAAGGGCAGAGTAATAATTAATTTCGTGTTTCCTGGCTTGGTGGCCGGATCATTTTTAATGAAAGTAAAAACTAGGAATCACTAAGGTTGGAAAGGACCTCTAAGATCATCAGTCCAACCATCAACCCAACACCACCATGCCCACTAAACCATGTCCCAAAGTGCCACATCTGCCCGTTTTTTGAACCCCTCCAGGGATGGGGACCCCACCACCTCTCTGGGCAGCCCGTTCCAATGCTTGACCGCTCTTTCCATGAAGAAATTTCTCCTAATATCCAATCTAAACCTCCCCTGGCGCAGCTTGAGCCCATTTCCTCTCGTCCTATCGCTAACTACATGGGAGAAGGATGAGGAGGGTGTCGGCAAGCCAAGGCATTGCAAATCCCAGTTCCCGCTGCAGGGAGATGCGGAGGTTTATTCTTGCTGATGCACTGCAATCAGGCTGTGGTTGACCCTTTTGGGTAAACAAAAAAGTCAACCAAATTCAAAACAAAAAACCCAAAGCAAAACCAGCCCGTGGGTGTCTGCAGCCCCCTGGGGTGACTCAGCCTCGGGGAGGAAGAGCAGTAATCGTCTGGCATCCACGAACCGGTGGCTGCCCTGGGCGGGGGGGGGGGCAGGAATTATCTCCAACTATTTTGATAAGCACATGATGAGGAGGGAGGTTCAGAGCCAACGGGGCTGCTTAAACCCCAGTTTAACCAAAACAAGGGGCAGAGGTGCCTGAAGACAGGGTTCCTCCAGCCCTACAACAGCGGGCAGGGCCAGGGGGATGGATGCTCCTCCCTTGCTGACCCCACTCCAGGACTTGAGGCAGAGGTGGGGGGTGGAAAGGAAAAAATAAATCACTTCACTGAAAGGTACTGATGCAAACCGGCTGCCAGGGTGAAAAAACCACTTCACTTAATGCACGCAGGGGATTTGCATGCCTGTCCGAGCAAGGTATTGGCTGGGGTGTCAGCTAGGATTCGTACAGATTTTTAAGCCCCAAGTAATATAATACCGTGCAGATGGGCAAGTCACATAGCGGTTTGAAAGCCGGAACGGCAGAATTTTGTACGGGGGAGAGATTCGCAGACCCACGGAGATTTTTAAAACCAAAGCAAAAAAGAAATATCTCCAAAACGGGGCTGTCGCCTGCAGCGGGGCGGGGTGAGCGCTGCACAGCCTGGGTACGGAGGCACATCCCGCTGCTGCAAATCGACGGAAAGAGGATATTTGGGGAAGCTGTTGGGTTTTCGGGGCTAATAAGACAAAAACGATGCCAAACAGGGTCGTTGTCTGTGATGGGGACACGCGGGAGCAACGGGGCTGGCTTCCAAGGGTGCAGGGGGGGAAAGCTGTCTCCCGTGGGACGGCCACCCGGGTCGCGGGGCTTTCCTGCGGCAGGCAGGGGCTGAAGAAACCTCATCAAATTAATCCGTAGTAAAACCAAACCGGATGAGTCATTTCAGCGTCTCAGCCCCGCAGGAAGCACGTTGGGGACTTTCCAACTTTCGGGCCGGGAAGGGGCTCCCGGGCAGCCGGCGCCAGCTCCCTGGGGCCGGCTGGGTGCAAAGGCACCTCCCGAATTCCTGGCACTCGCACCCCGGGGGGATGCGAGTGCCTTCCCCGGCCTCATCCTGCCCCTCCAAGCTCCTCGGTCGAGCATCGGGGACCGGGAGCCTGGCGGGGCTGGGATCAGCAGCACCTTTCACCCTGACCTGCCCCGCGCGCTGCGTGAGCCCGAGCAGACAGACCCTGGGCAACCTCGAGGGCACCCAGGGCCACCAAGGATTTACCCGGCGTTGACCAGGGATGTAGGAAACCCAGACCAGCCGTCGCCACCGCCAGCCAGAATCCGGCCCAGAGACGAAACCACACGCGGATGCGAGTTGCCTGCTTCGGTCCGGCTGCCGAGAAACCCTCGCTTCCCGGGTGCGTTCCCAAGGGGTGCGTTCACCCTCGTCTCCGATGCGGGAAGGGACAGTGAAGAGCCAAAGCCCTCGGCGGCGGCACCGACTCGGATGGCAGGAGCCGTTTCATCAGCTTAATTAAATTCAGGCTGATCAGTCACCACGCTCGCACGGCTCAAAACCTTTCTGGCAACCAGTGAGGTTTTTTTATTTGTTTGCTTTAAGTATCGTAAAAAGCACTGTACGCTTTTATTTGTGGCACCAAGGCACTAAAGAGATAAAAGAGCTATAAATATCTGCTGGATGTTATAGATTAAAAAAAAAAAAAAAAAAGTGCCTCCCCGCTTGCATCTTTTCCTGTAAGCACCAGTGCAATGCGGTCTGGGCAGCCCAGCCTCGCGTCTGCTCCCGTTTCGATTGGCATCCCAGCCTTTCCTTTGAAATCTCCTGCATCCCTCCAGCTGTTCGACATATTTCGGGCTTGAGGCTCTCCCCCCCTGCCCAAGAAACTGCTCCTTTGGTTTCTCTTAAGCTGCCCCGTCTGGTTTTCATAACCGCAGAACGCAAACGGGGACTTTTCCCAGGGTGTTATCAATCTGCGATGCCCCGGGGATGCAAACCCGGACCTTCCCCACGTGGGGAGCTGAAAATTCGCCTGGGGGAACTGTGCCGACGGGCTGGGGAGGGAGAGGATGGGAAACACCAGTTTAAGAGGAATTAAAAAAACCCAATGTGCCATATTCACCCCGAAAAAGCTGGTGGGAAGCTTACATCGGTTTGTTCACCATTTGATCTGATCCATGTAAGAGGCTGCAGCGTTTGCACTTTGAGGGGGGTGGGGGTCGTGTCTTTTTTTAGCTTGACACAAGAGCATCAAAATATTTTCCTAGAGCCCAAGTGACTCGGAAAGGCCAACCCCATATTTTAAAGTGATTCAAATAGGCAAGAACCTGTCAGATACCGAAATCATCCGGAAAGTTTTCCCTTTCATCCATAGTTAAGACAAAGACCTGGAAACAGAGCTCCCCTGCGCCGTCGGCTCCTGGCGAAGCCGCAGATCCCTGGCTGGTGGGAAGCCTCCGGCTGGAGGACTCCCACTCCCCCTCCTCTGAGAAAACAGCAGTTTGAGCAAATAAAACATTTGCTCTGGGGTTTTTTGGGGTTTTTTTTTTTTTTTTTTTTTTTTTGGCTTTTGGTCAGCAGCTGGTCAGCCCCTAATGAGCAAGCTGAGCTTTGATTTCCTGCCTGGGAAAGGGGACATAAAAGAAATGGCAGAGGATCTGGGTTAGAAATTTGACTCACGCCAGTGATCCCAGCTGGGAATTGTCCCTTGCCTGGGGACTCGTCCCAGAGGGAGGCACTGGATCAGCTCCGGGGCAAGCATAAGGGCCCACGGGGGAATTGCGGTGGTGCCTGGAGAAAGTGAAGCCCCTTGGCCCCAGCTTGGCTGGGGAGAGGCACCGCATGCCTCGTCGCCTTGCAGATGACACTGAGCTGAGGGGTGCGGTTGACACGCCAGAAGGACGAGATGTCACCCAAAGGGACCTGGCCAAGCTGGAGAGGTGGGGCTGTGTGAACCTCACAAGGTTCAACAAGGCCAAGTGCAAGGTCCTGCAGCTGGGACGGGGCAACCCCCGGTATCAACACAGGCTGGGGGTGAAGGGATGGAGAGCAGCCCTGCGGAGAAGGACTTGGGGGTACTGGGGGGTGAAAAGCTGAACACGAGCCGGCAATGTGCGCTGGCAGCCCAGAAAGCCAACCCCATCCTGGGCTGCACCCCCAGCAGCGTGGGCAGCGGGGCGAGGGAGGGGATTCTGCCCCTCTGCTCCGCTCCGGTGAGACCCCCCCTGCAGCCCTACGCCCAGCTCTGGGGCCCTCGGCACAAGGACATGGAGCTGCTGGAGTGGGGCCAGAGGAGGCCCCAAAAATGATCCGAGGGCTGGAGCCCCTCTGCTGCGGGGCCAGGCTGGGGGAGCTGGGGGTGCTCAGCCTGGAGAGGAGGGGGCTGCGGGGAGACCTGAGTGCGGCCTGGCAGTGCTGAGAGGGGCTGCAGGAAGGCGGGGGGCAAGCTTTTTAGCAGGGCCTGTTGTGACAGGACAAGGGGTGATGGTTTTAAGCTAAAGAAAAATAGATTTAGACTGGATACAAGGAAGAAATTTTTTACAGTGAGGGTGGTGAGGCACTGGCACAGGTTGCCCAGAGAGGCGGTCGATGCCCCATCCCTGGAAACATTCCCGGCCAGGTTGGACGGGGCTCTGAGCACCCTGGGCTGGTTGGAGATGTCCCTGCTCGCTGCAGGGGCTGGGCTGGGTGGCCTCTAAAGGTCCCTTCCCACCCAAACCATTCTGGGATTCTCTGATGCCCCTGTGCTGCCCTCCAAACCGGGCTTGCACCAGCCATGGCTTGCAGGACGGGACAACAGCAGCTCTGTTATTTTTCTTGTGCAATTCCTTAATCCCAGGGCAGAGCTCAGGTGTCAGCTTTGCCCCGCTGGCACACCGGTGGGAGAGGAGGTGCTGGTCCCCCGCAGAACAAGCCCCTCTAAGTCCTGCTCACACCTTGCACCGCCTCGTTTGCCCAGGGCAGAAAGCAGAGGAGCCAGCCCAGCGGCGGGGAGCCCGCAGCCAGCACCCACACATCTACACCTGCCTCTGGCCACCTCCTCACGCGGCTCCAATCCCCGCATGCTCCTCTCGGGGCTTTTGCATTCACAATGGCGAGCATCCCGAAGGCAATCCGCAGCGCCTTATCCCAGCCAGGCAAGGCTGGAGCTACCGGCAAGCCCCGGCTGTGCTCCCCGCATCCAGCCCCGGAGCAGGAGCCGGGGGCTCATCACCCCAGCTGTCCTACCTGTGTCATGCAATGCATTCGGGGGACTTTCTGTCTGTGTTTAGAGGCGGTGAAGCCTTCCCTTGCCCTCTCCCACAGTAACTGTGTGTATTTTCTCTCCCAGGTGGCAGGGACGGCCAGACGTCACCTGGGACACTTGGGAAAAATTGGGATCCTGGGTTCCCTAATGGCTCTCAGCGGGTTTAGACAGGAGGGCAAACAAAGAGCTGCTGTTCGCTATCGGTGACCTTGAGGAAAGAGTTTTGGGTGTTTTGCTTTTACCCTGACGAGGCAGCAAGGGCGAGGAAGGCTCTGGGGAATGCTAAGCCTGGAACGAAGCAGCCCAAAAAGTCTTGGAAAGGCTCTAGGTGTAACGCTGGGAGCTTGGGACGTGCACAGGCTCAAGCAAAGCAGGATGAGGGAGGACACTGCAACAGCTCTGACACCAAGCACAACCCAAACAGGAGATGTCTTTATCTAGAGCTCGGGTCCTGGCCCGGCGATCAGACCAGCCCCCCCCCGATGACAAACACCCCAAGATGCCCCCCCAAAGCGAACACACGGTAAAAACGCCCTTGGCCAGCCCAGACCCCAAGGTGCCCCCATCTCTGCCCGTCCTGCCAGGGGGACAGAGCTGCCCCAAAGCCACCTCCAGCCCCTGTCCGTGCTGTGCCCCGTCCCGGACGGCAGTCCGGAGGGACCACATCTGATTCACATCGTCTCGCAGCTGAAAATCATGTGTCAGGCGCTTCAAAGGACACGGCCTTACAGCCGAAGGGCTCCCCTTGAACTCCACAGCAAGCCGCCCCGCTGCAGGGTCCGGGTGATGGCCGGGGGCAGCTGTTTTATCTCCTGAATGGTTTTCCCTTCCCATAAACAGAAGGAGCGGATGGGAACGTGTCTGAGACCGACGAGGAAATGACAGGGGCAGGGAGAGGGTTGTTAAATCTTCAAAAGCACCGAAGTGCCGGATCCTGGAAGAGACGCTGAGGGCAGGGAACGTCATCGGTGGGGCAACAAGCCGAGTACCAGGGAGAGAGCTGGGCAAGCACTTCTAATATTTTTCTTTTATGCAAAGTTGTGAAAAACAACAAAAAAAAATACCTTCAATGACCTAAAAGATGAGTGGCTCGACTCTCCCAGCACCCGCAGCCAAGCCCCGCGCTATCTCAGCTGTCCACCTGGCCTGGAATAAGCACATCTGGAACCAACGCCTCCCAAATTGTCCTTCTGCGGCCAAGCCAATCCCAGCCCCTTAACTACACCGTTAATTAATCCAGAGGACACAAATAGCCCTGCAGGATTTCCTGCCTCCCCTCTGACAACACCACAAGGTAAGAGGAAGGAGGAGACGCTCGTAAAGCAGAATTAAGGGAAGGTGCTCCGCAGAGCCCACGGTATGTCCCCTCATTATCGCTCTCGCTTCATTTGGAGTGAGCCCCGTCCTTCCCACGCAAACCCAGAGCATGGCTCATCCTTCCCATCCCACGCACACAACACGCAGCCATAAGCCCTCCAAGACACACTGGGCTTTGTTAAATTCACATCATTAAATTCCGGGAAGCGCCCAGGCAATGAGGATGCAGGCAGGGTGGCAGGGACCTCGCCGCCCGCCCGGCTGCTCTGCGGGAGCGGGTCCGGACACGGAATGAGATGAAATCTGATGTGTAATAACTCCACCTAGAGGGAAAAGGGATGGCTGGGCGAGACGGGCCATGGGCAACCGTGGCAGGGCCGAGCACATTCCCCATCGCCTGCCGGCTGGGATGGAGGAAGGATCCTGGACACGGAGATGGCCCTGCCGCAGGTGGCCCCGGGACGGCAGAGCTGGCATGGTGGCACGATGCTCGGTCCCATGGGTGTATCAGCCACCGTCAGCGCTCAGGGAGCCTGCAGCCAGCTCAGATGCGAAAGCTCAGCTGCCCCTTTCCACCCCCAGGACCAATTGCCACTCACATGAGATTCGTGGCCACCCCACAGGAGAATCTCCAAGTCCTTCACTCAGGGTGTTTCCCTCTGTTGTTATTTCCTTGCTGGCACCTTGAGTTTCCCTCCTCCCCAGCACTTCCTAGGGCACGGACATCTCTGCAGACGGGCCACACAACAAGTTCAAAAGGGGTGGGGAAATCAGAGCGAACACACATCTTGTCATGGTCCCCCTCCCAGTGCTCCGATACACCCAGTGCTGAAATACCCCCAAATCTGTGAGTTTGTTCTCCGCACCCACATGCTCTGGCTTGCTTCCTCTTTTTTTTTTTTTTTTTGCAATAGCAGATCCATTTGCAGTTCGGTCAGAGATAATAAGAGCTGGGAAGTGCCTCCTGCCTCATCCAGACCCTCTGCCCATCTCCAGCCAGGACCGACTCCACCAGAGCTGGGGGTGGGTTCGCCACAGTCTCCCCACCCCGTGCAATGGGAGGGGTGTTCCTTTGGAGGGAAATTTGGGACTGGTCTCCCCGCTCCTGGCTGCATCTGGCTGAACCTCAGCATGAAGGGGTCAGGGATGGAGGGCATGAATACACCCAGGCATGGATGGGTGGATGGGGTGATGGATGGAGTGACAGATGGACGGACGGAGTGATAGATGGATGGATGGGGTGATGGATGGATGGAGTGGTAGATGGATGGATGGATGGATGGATGGATGGATGGATGGATGGATGGATGGATGGAAGGAAGGATGGATGGATGGATGGGATGATGGATGGCTGGATGGACGGATGGATGGGGTGATGGATGGATGGATGGGGTGACAGATGGATGGAAGGATGGATGGATGGGTGGATGGATGGATGGGGTGATGGGTGGATGGGGTGATGGATGGAAGGATAGCTGGAAGGATGGATGGATGGATGGACGGATGGATGGATGGACAGATGGATGGATGCATGGATGGGGTGATGGATGGATGGGGTGACAGGTGGACGGATGGGGTGATGGGTAGATGGATGGATGAGTGGATGGCAGGATGGCTGGAAGGATGGATGGATGGCTGGAAGGATGGAAGGATGGCTGGAAGAATGGATGTGTGGATTGAAGGATGGATGAGTGGATGGAAGGATGGCTGGCTGGCTGGAAGGATGGTTTATGGATGGAAGGATGGATGTGTGGATGGAAGGATGGCTGGCTGGCTGGAAAGATGGTTTATGGATGGAAGGATGGATGGATGGCTGTAAGGATATATGTATGGATGGAAGGATGGAAGGATGGATGGATGGCTGTAAGGATATATGTATGGATGGAAGGATGGATGGATGGCTGGAAGGATGGATGGAGCGAAGCCACTGGCACTAACTGTGGTACCTTTTCCCAGCGCTCACCGGCTGCCAGCAGGTCTGGTTGGTGTCCAGGAGGACCATGACCCCAGGCAGGGGAGGTGGGAGCAGCCCCCTCGGCACAGCCTGTGCAGAGCCCTTAGCAAACTATTGACATTTTCACGGCCTTGCTGATGCTCTCCAGGTGGGAGCAGGCAGCCAGCAGTCACCACCACACAATTCTGAGAAACCCACCATGTTTTGTCCTCCCGTCCCTCCCAGGCCCCCACCTTTGACCGGCTGCTCAGCCTCTTTCAGGCCCCACTCGCTTCAGCCCCAGTGCTCTTGCTGTGGGAGTCCTGCCCGCACCGTGCTGGCTCTGGGCACGGGAATCAGCCGCTGGGTTTTTTTTTTTCTTCTGTGTAACCTTGGAAATCGGAGACCAAGGGAACATCAGCTTCAGCTTCTGTTTAACAACCAGCTCTTATCACTGCTCGCACAGTGCAGCCCAGGCGGAAGATAAAGCATTTCCACCATGATGGATAAACAGAGATCAAGCCTGCCACGCAGCTTGCCTGGCAATATTGTCCTCTGCCTGCTCGGCTGCCCGAATTCGGGGTGTGCCTCTTCCCAGGCCCCACGTTCCCCAGCACGGTGCAGGGTCTGGCCGACCAGGCAGAGCCTCCCCTTGCTCCCAGCTCAGCCGGTTGTTAACCACTTACTTCCAAACTGGTGCACGCTTTGTCCCGGCAGCCGGCTGCCGACAGACATGCCAAGGCTTTTCTGCTGGGGCTGCCACCAAGCCTTCGGCCGGAACGGCCGCAGAGCTGCCGTGCTGGGACTCACGTATAGCCAGGGTGCGAGAGCTCCCTCCTGCCTACAGCTCCTCTCCAAAGCCCTTCCCGCTGCTCATCCGGCCAGGGCAGCAATTTTGTCTTCAGGTTTCAGATGACCTGACGGTGCAGGATGGACGCTCACCCGTGCCCAAACTTCGGCTGCCCCACAGCTGTACAGAGGCCAGTTTTGTCCCTTAAATGCATCCCCCAGCATCCATGGAAGGGGAGGATAAGAGATCAGGGCTGTATTTCCATTGAGGAAACTTTGATCCTGCATTTAATTGAGCTCATAGAAATGCAGCCTTTGGGAAATACAGGAAAGTCCTTGACTGGCCCCCTGATAAGACGTTGGGTGAGACAGCATGTTTGCAGAGACTGTCACTAGATAAATGCCATCTTGGTGCCACCAGCTTGTATTTGGTGGAGGAGAAACAGGTAAAAGCTGTTATTTACTGACTAATCCATCCAGAGAAAATGGCTTATCAAATCCACAGTGCGGTTGTTTTGTACGGGAAGGCTGGGGAGATCTGTCATCCGGAGTGCTCTGCCTGCCACTGATGAGAAAATGTCCTTTTACCTGCAGGGACCATAAATCTCTGGAGTTACCCAGAACACACGCGCCCTCGTACCCGCTGCACGCAGGCTCGCGACACTTTGGGATCAGAAGTACCATTCAGGTTGTGTTCCCCATTTCTCAGCTTGAGGCCAGATCCGTGCTTGATCCGATCCCAGCACCGATTTTGGTGGGGGGTGAGCTGATGCTATTTTAATTCTCATAAAATAGCCACATCCAAAGGAGGGCGACGGCAATAAATCGGTTTCTTGCTGGAGCTGCTTTCACGTGTTTTTTAAGCCCCGACTTGAACTCTGAGCCAGGATATTTGAGTATTAACGAGGCGCGACGCTGTTAACCTCAGGTGGGGATTTTCTCCATTAAAAAAAAAAAAAAGTGTTCCGGGGCCGCGGGCAGGAGAGATGAGAAAACCTGAAGCCACAAACGCACTTCTTCCAGCCTCCGCAGCCGCGGGCTGGGGCTGCCTCTGCAAGGGGCGGCTTTTGCTTCCCTCTGAAAGCGACGGCTGGGGCGGGGGGCTGCGACACACCTGCAGCTCCCAACGCTTCCCCTTCCCCTGCAGTTAAATTATTAGTTGACTTTTTGGCTAAAGATGGGATCATTATTTCCAGCGAGGCAGACACGGTCCAGATGCACTTTGCCTTTCATAACTGCACTAATGTTATCACAAACCCCATAAGTACCATTTCCCAGGTCCCAGGCAGCCATCTGGATGGCGGGCAGGGCTTTGCCGAAGACTGCCAGGTTTCCCCTACGACTTTCTTAAGTTCAAGCAGGTATTTAAGTTTCTTGCTATCCATCTGTGGGCAACATTTGGGGAGACATGGCAGCATCTTTCTTTCCTCTGGCAGACAGATGGGGATTAAGGGGGCGCTGGGTCCTCTGCGAAATCCAGGTGCCTGGAGCTGGTTTATGCAGCTCTTCCGCAGACGTTTCCACTGCTTAGGATTTATCGGTGGCTGGATATAGCCTGATCTACGAGAGGTTAAAAAGAATCGAACAGGCTGGTCCCTAGGTATACCGAGCCCTGAGCATCTGTTTCCAAAACAGAATGTAAACAATTTTATTATGGCAAGGATTTAGTCATTCTTACTGCCCTGTGTCATACGGCCAAAGGAAAGGAGAGCGCCTTTTCTCTCCTCATAAAGCAGGGTGTGTTTCAGACTCAGACATTTACATCAAGCAAGTGCGTGGCTCCTTTCCCATCTTTCTGACTGTCCCGCGGTCATGAATTTGCAATTTCCCTGCCTTGTGACCGCCTTGTTCCAGCGCTGGCAAATACAGCGCAGCCAGAGGATATCACTTTGCTGGCTTTGTTTTTTTTCTTTTTCCTCTGCAACAAAATACGCCGCAGTGGAACCGGCAGAGAGGAGATGAACGCATCCGTGACACAAGTGGAAATGTGTTATTTCAACTTTCCCCTTGCTCTCCAGCAGTCAAATCCTGGCCTCGGAGGTACCGGGGAGATTTATCTGTTGGCTGCTGTGAATCCTCGCTGGCCCTAATCACTTGACCTTTAAAAAGCCACCGGGTGGGACTCGGAGATGTCTCAAGGAGATGTGAGAGCTCATCAGCGGCCACGTGCCTTTTGCCAAGCTTTCGGTAAGAAGCGAAGCCTGTTTCATGCATGGACTCTCAGGAGCCTTTGCAAAGTGCCTCAGCCCTGATCCAGTTTCCCCTTGCTGGGTACACTAATCCACTCCTTCCCCGCTGGCCACCTCTTCTTTAAAAGCCCGTAAAAGCACCACCACCTCCTTCCAATGTGGTTAAAATTAGAGAAAAAGCTTAAAACTTAGCGCACAGGGAGGCGGGGGGGATGGCTGAAAACCAGCTGGCCCCGTTCTGCCCTGCCTGTGCAGTTAGCTCAGGTTTTGCCGGAGGGTTTTGGATGGACTCTGGGAGGGTGTAAAGAGCAAACCTTTACGAGAGGTTAATCCCCGTGGGACAGCGGCCCTTCTCCAAAATGTCTCTGGGTTCCTGAAATAGAAGAGGGCTTCGGAGGTGCTGGCAGAGGCACCGTTCAGTTTAAGCCCCTCTGTCAGGGCAGGTCTCTTTGCTCTCAGCTTGCAAACCCGGCTGAAGAGGGTCTGTTCCCACCTCCGCCCGTAGCCTTCACCTTTCCTTGGGCAGGTTTTTTTCCATCCAGATCATTTCCCTGCTCTGGGTTCAGACTCAACGCTGCTACAAAATCCACGTGCAGAAAGGTTTTTTGTCCTCAAGCCAAGCTGAAGTCACTACCTGTGGTGGTAAATAGGACAGGACTGGTGTCCAGGACTAACAAAAACAGCCCTGCTGGGGCAGGGCAAGAGGTTTCACCAAACCAAAGGATTTTTTTTTCCTCATTACGTTACGCTGCGGCACAGCGGGAGCTCTGGAGGTCAGAAGCTGAGATATGAGCACAGAGGATAACGCCGTTTGGCTATTAAATACCACGGACCAGATGTACCTTCTGGGTCAGTATGTCCCTGCACGGCCGATTGCCGGAAACTGGGAGGATGTGTCTGGATAAGGCTTGTCCAAAACGCGCCGTATTCCATATTCCGTCCAGGTCCAGGACCTCTGCTCCGAGCCTCACTGGGGAGAGCTGGGCTGACCCCATGTGGTCACGGCCCTGTTATGGCATGATCTTGTTTTTTCAAAGGTTGTGACTTTTCACGGTTATTTAGGTAAAATGCAAAAATCTACCTCACATCTGTAAAAATCTTTCCATCAAGACAAAGGCACCGTGGAGGGAGTTGAGCTAAATCCTGGTCTGTCATTTTTCACGCAGTGGAAATGCGTCCGCACTCCCAGCCAAAGCAGCGCTTCCCCGTTTCTTTTCATGCGTGGAAGTGGGATACGGTGCTCCTTTTTTAGCATGGATGGGACCTTCCCACTCCTCTTAATCCCTCAAAACAAAGGAGATAGAGAAGGGACAGGAGGGGAAAGCTCACACCCAGTCTGTGCCTTTCCCTTGCAATAAAAGGTTAATAGCCGCGGCGATGCACCCACGCAGCCCCCAGCCCTGGCTCCGCAGGACAAGCACCCCCAGATTTTGGGTGTGCCTGAGCCCAGGGAGGTTGGTGTGTGTCATCTGGTCACTCTGGGCCCGAAGAAGTAAAAACTAAGTTATGTTGATCATTTCCACGGTAACAGCGAGTGATTCATTCCGAGGGTAAGAGGGGGAAGAAACATGGAAAATTAAAATCACGTTTCAGAAGCACGTTGTGTAATTATCTTGTTCGGCAGGCCTCCTGCTCCGTGTGTGCCTTGACCTCAGCTATTCATAAAAGTCTCTCAAGATGAGCTCTAAGTTGTTTTTTTTAATTGAAAAGGAAAAAAACCCTCACTCACCCCCCCACACCCCGCCCCATGCCAGCCTTGGGGTGGGTCGAGGCCCATCCCAGCACAGGACAGCAGGTCTTGTCCAAGGGGAGTGATGGAGCCTCCAAAAACAAGCCCCCAGAGATGAAAATTATCAAAGGGAGCAATGCTTTCATGACGAAAGCTGCTGCCACCTGCAATTCCTCAAAAGAAAGAGGAACCTTTGCCTTAGCCTTTCATCTGAGCCATCAGTGGCCAGCTCGGGATTAAAGACAGCAGCCCTCCAAAGCCACCAAGCAGCTTCCCAGAGGAGCTCCGGAGGCCAAAGTGAAAAGTGCAGGGAAACGTATGCAGAGCAGGCAGCAATTACAGCCGGCGAGCTGCCCAGCGATCTGTTGCTTCTGAAAAGCGTCATACGGATCTTCGCTGACCTCACGCGGGCTGGGCTTCAGTTCTACCTCTTCCCCAGCAGAAAGTCCTGCAGTCAGGGAGGCCACACCTGGAATAGTGTGTCCAGTGTTGGGGCCCTCGGCACAGGAAGGACATGGAGCTGTTGGAGCGGGGCCAGAGGAGGCCCCAAAAATGATCCGAGGGCTGGAGCCCCTCTGCTCCGAGGCCAGGCTGGGGGAGCTGGGGGTGCTCAGCCTGGAGAGGAGGGGGCTGCGGGGAGACCTGAGTGCGGCCTGGCAGTGCTGAAAGGGGGCCATAGGAAGGGTGGGGGCAATCCTATAGGAAGGGTGGTGAGGCACTGGCACAGGTTGCCCAGAGAGGCGGTCGATGCCCCATCCCTGGAAACATTCCCGGTCAGGTTGGACGGGGCTCTGAGCACCCTGGGCTGGTTGGAGATGTCCCTGCTCACTGCAGGGGTTGGGCTGGGTGGGCTCTAAAGGTCCCTTCCCACCCAAAGCATTCTGTGATTCTATGAAGGACATTGGGGTGCTGGAGCGTGTCCAGAGAAGGGCAGCGGAGCTGGGGCAGGGTCTGGAGCACAGGGCTGGTGGGGAGCGGCTGAGGGAGCTGGGGGTGTTCAGCCTGGAGAAGAGGAGGCTGAGGGGAGACCTCATCGCTCTCTGCAGCTCCTGGCAGGAGGGGGCAGGGAGGGGGGGGTCGGGCTCTTCTCCCAGGTGACAAGTGAGAGGATGAGAGGAAATGGCCTCGAGCTGTGTCAGGGGAGGTTTAGGTTGGATATTAGGAGAAATTTCTTGACGGAAAGAGTGGTCAAGCATTGGAACAGGCTGCCCAGAGAGGTGGTGGGGTCCCCATCCCTGGAGGGGTTCAAGAAACGGGCAGAGGTGGCACTTTGGGCCATGGTTTAGTGGGCATGGGGGTGTTGGGTTATGGTTGGACTGATGATCTTAGAGATCCTTTCCAACCTTAGTGATTCCTAGTTTTGCTTTCATTAAAAATAATCCAGCCACCAAGGCAGGAAACATGAAATTATTACTCTCCCCTTAACTGGTTTAGTGGTGGAGTTGGTAGTGTTAGGTTAATGGTTGGGCTGGATGACCTTCAAAGTCTTTTCCAACCTAAACGATTCCATGATTCTATGATAAAATCTTTACGTGCCAGGCAGCTGGCTGAAAAAGGCCCGCCAAGCTGCGCAGAGCAGGCAGGCACGGCTGAGGCAGGTGCCACCCGGGAAAGGCCGCCCCGCACCGCGCTGAAGGAGCAAGCACTCCCTGCGCTGCGGGCCGCTGCCCGCTCCCCGCACCCGCCCCGCTCCGCGGGGATGCCGCTTCAGGAGGACACAGGGATTTTCCTTCAGGTGCCAAAAGCCTGTCAGGGAACTGCGAACGGCTCGGCCTTCGCGCCCCCGAGGCGGAGCGGGACGGCGAGGCCTGAGGCTCAGCCGGCCGCGCTGCCCTCACCCTGCCTCCCGGCGACCCCGCCGGGGCCGATGCCCCGGGTGGGAGGGGTCCTTGCGGCCGGGGGCCGGCGGGGGCTTCGCGAGAGGGACGCGGCCGGGCGGGGGCAGCGCCCGCCATCTTGTCCCGGCTCCCGGGCCGGAGGGGCGGGGCCTCTAGCAGTGAGAGGGGGCGTGGTCACACCCCGCACCGCCCAATCCGCGCGCGGGGGCGAGGCTGTTCCCCAAGGTCGCATGGCTGACGCGATGGGCGGAGCCGAGGCGGGGCCGACGGGCGGCGGCGATTGGCTGCGCCCTGGCGTGCGTGCGTGCCGGGCCCCGCCCCTCTGCCACGTCCGTGCGGCGCCTGCGGCGGAGCCGGTGCGGGCGGCAGTTGGCGCCGCGGCCTCGTGCGCGGGTGAGTGAGGGCGTGAGGGGACCCGCGGGGACCCCCCCCGGGACCGGCGTGAGGGGACCCGCGGGGGGGCACCCCGGGGGGCGGCGTGAGGGGACCTGCGGGGACACCCCCCGCGCGTGAGGGGGCCTGTGGGGCGACCCCCCGGGGGGCGGCGTGAGGGGACCCAAGGGGACCCGCGGGGAACCCCCCCCCCCGAGGGGCTGCCTGAGGGGACCCATCCCACTGCGTGAGGGGACCTGTGGGGGGACCCCCCGGGGGGGCGGCGTGAGGGGACCTGCGGGGACCCCCTCCTGGGGCTGCGTGAGGGGCGGCCCTGCCGGGACCCCCCTCTGGGCTGCGCGGACCCCCCGGGGCTGCGTGAGGGGACCTGCGGGGACCCCCCCGCCCCCCCGAGGGGCTGGGTGTGGGGTGAGGGGACCCCCCCCAAGGGGCTGGGTGTGAGGTGAGGGGGTGAGGGCCCCCCCCGAGGGGTTGGGTGAGGGGACCCCCCTGAGGGGCTGGGTGTGAGGTGAGGGGGTGAGGGCCCCCCCCCCCCGAGGGGTTGGGTGAGGGGACCCCCCTGAGGGGCTGGGTGTGAGGTGAGGGGCCCCCCCCCCGAGGGGTTGGGTGAGGGGACCCCCCTGAGGGGCTGCTTCAGCTGAGGGGAGCTGTGGGGACCCCACTGCGGGGCCGTGCGTGGGGGGGTGTGGGCCCCCACCCCGGGGGGCTGCTTCAGGCGGGGACCCCGCCGAGGGGCTGGGCAGGGCTGGGCTCTCTCACCCCGTCCCCCGCAGCTGGGAGCCGGGGCAGGTCTGGCCAAGCACCCACCAGCCCCCCGGGGGGGGTCACAGCTCATTTCGGGGGGAACCACAGCATCCCGTGTTCCTCCATGGAACGGAGCGGAGGTGGGATGGGTGAGAGCGTCCAAACGTGCCCCGTGGGTGCTGGCACTGCCCTGTCCCGCTCCTGACACGGGTGGGGAGCCCGGGATGCTCCAGAGACTTCAGGTGTGCCCCAGGGCCGGCACCTGGGCTCGGAGGAAGCTCAGCTGGCCTGGAGGGGAAACCGGCATTGAAAGAGGCCGAAGCTCTTCTTCCTCACTGTACATTGATCCCTTTTTTTAATTGGCCGATGCATTTCATAGTCCCGACTCCAGAAAATGCGTGAAGCTTCAAACTTCTTCCTGCTCCGGCCACGCTGGGACGTAGTTTGAAAAATAACTCTTGGTTTGTCACTAACTGCTTCAAGAGCATCAAAAATTTTATTTCCTTCATGTGCTTTTCTACTGCTGTGTGTGCTTGGTATTCAGTAACCCTGAGCTGAAATTAATTAAATTTATTTTATTCCGTACAGGACGCTATTTGCATGTTGTAATGAACGCTTGTGAATTCTAGGAAGGCTTTGTACAGGGTAACAGCAACATTAGAATAATCGGTATCAAGGAACAGAGATACCAAATGTATTGCTGGAACCAGGGAGACTTCAGTTTTGCTTAGCGGTGACATAATTAATACGCTGGCGATGGCCTTGCAGTCCCCCGCACGTATCGGCATGAGCTGATGGCTAAAGCTCAGGACTGTGACTCGGAAGACCTGGCTTCTCACTTCTGACTCTCCCATCTATGGAAATGTTTTTCTTCGCACTTCATTTTTCCCGCTGTTTCATTTTGAAAATTCATGTAGGATGAGATTTTGTAGTGCTGTTTAATTCCTCTAACACCATTTTTTTTACTTTTCTATGCAAGATTGAGATGAGAATGGGGATTTGAGGGCCAGTGTATACCAGCAGGTGGCATAAAAAAAGGTTTTGTGGTTGGTTTGGGTTTTTTTCTTTTTAAAGAAGCTTTTTTCAGTTGGGTTTCCAGAGCCACCTTCAGTTTTGAGGCTCGCATGCTGCAGTTACACCGAGATGCTTCATCGCTAACATCCTCTGTGCTTTTTCTGGGCAGCTTAACAGGGCTGTAAGATGTCTTATTTTGAAAAGTATTCATCCCAAATACGTTTTTCTTTCTGATGTTTATTTGGCCTGTCCAACAGCGTGCAACTACCAGATCTTTTATGGTGTAGCTAAGTTCATTTGAAGATGTATAAAGAACTTAGTCTCAGGAGAGGTTCCTACAATATGCTCTGTTCGTACCAGAAACCTGACCTGGTATTCCACAGGTGATGAAGTAAGAGTTATTTTCCTATATCTAGCAATTAGGAAAATATATCCCTTTGCTTCCTCCTATCCCTAATTCCGATTAATACACAATTTCCCAGATCTCTTTAATCATTAACAGGTGCCTGACCGTCATCTTGGCGGTTGTGCATTTTACCTGTTAATGGACAATGAGGCGCTGCGCGTTACAGCTGAGCTGGTGTTAGACTTTGTAAATACACCGAGCAAACGCGACTGCGTGAGAAAGGCAGTCCGGGCTGTAAGCGTGCGTGCAGGCTGTTGTATCATCTGTGATTTCGTGTGGGTGATGTGGTGCCTCTTGGCTGAGAAACTAAATATTTGCGTGGTGGGACTGGTTGAAAAAAGTCAACTGTTCCTGCCGCGAGTTTTAAATGGAACACTAAGGCAAATGAGCTCCTCTGCGCTCGGTAAACAGTAGGCTTAGGGAGGTTTAGAATCATAGAATCGTTTAGGTTGGAAAAGACCTTTAAGATCATCCAGTCCAACCATTAACCTAATGCTACCAAGTCCACACTAAACCAATCAAGGGTAGACTAGACTAAACCATGTCCCAAAGTGCCACGTCTGCCCATTTTTTGAACTCTTCCAGGGATGGTGACTCCACCACCTCTCTGGGCAGCCTGTTCCAATGCTTGACTGCCCTTTCCGTGAAGAAATTTTTCCTAATATCCAACCTAAACCTCCCCTGGCGCAGCTTGAGCCCATTTCCTCTGGTTTCTTGAGAGTGTGAGATGCTTTCATTTTCAGAGGGCTGTAGAGGTTAAATATCCTAGTCAAATGTCTTTATCTGTTTTGGTTTTGGGGTTTTTTTTCCAAGAGAAAAGACTTCCCAGATGAACACAAAAGCGCCACACATGTTGACTTTAGATAACGTGCGTGGCGTCAGCGTGTGCGCTCCTTGCTTAACCCAGCAGCCTAGGCCGGTGAAGGTTGAGTAGCTTCAATTCCCAGTAAAGTGAACAGCAGTTCTGGTTTCATTCACCTTTCGTTACATCCCCGAGGAACATCACATGGCATGATATAATCAGGGGAAACAGCATATTTAGAGATTAAAACAAGAGCAAACCAAAACGTTCCTTACCCATGTGCGTTCTGTTCCAGAACACCTGTTGCAGCCATGATGCCCGTTGCAACCGTGATGCCCGATGACACACCGATGTTTGACCCAAATATTCTGCATGAACTTGACTGGAGTGAGAACACGACAACGTTTTCTCCTGCTATTTCTCCTTTAGATCCAGGAGATGGCCTAGTTTTGAGACCGCTTTGCACAGCTGATTTAAATAGAGGTAAAATCCTGTTTAACGATCATCACCAGCGAAAGCTGGGTGCTGAACTAGATAATATGTATTTCTGCGTGATCTCTCAATAGATTAGGATTGCTGGTTTTATCTGATTTGGGTTATTTTTATCAGGAAGGAATTTGAGCCCTTGGCACTATGGATTGGTGCTGCGCTGGGTGACCCTCAAAACTGGTTTTACTGTTTTAATAACCTAAAACCAATCTTCAAATTCAAGTCAAATCTTTCAAATAATCCACGGCTTCCTACTCACCACAGCTGTAGAGAGGGAGTACAGTTGTTCGTACTGTTCCCTTTAATATAAAAGTAATGTGAAGCAGCATATTCTTAGTGCATGGAGACTTCCTCAGGTCTGCAACTTGGACAAAAAGGTTGTTCTGAACATACAGCTGAATATCGCGTAATTTCAGGCTTCTCCTTTTCTTTCTTGAACGTTATGCATCTTCTGCACTCAAGCTGCACTTTGCCGCTGATGCATTAGCTGATCCTTCAGCATTGCTCAAGGCAGGACTTTGATTTTTAAGATTACGGTCTAGTTCGATAATATGCAGAGCGCAGGCTTTTACATACAACCCAATGCGATGGTGCTGTGGGGATGCTAACTCACCAAACAGCCGTGTCGGGTTGTTCTGCGCTATTTGGAGCGAATTGTGTGTCTCTGTCCCTCACTGAGGGTTGTTTCCTCCCCCCCTCCCCTGCTTCTTTTATAACAGGCTTTTTTAAGGTTCTGGGTCAGCTGACTGAAACTGGAGTTGCAAGCCCAGAGCAGTTTATCAGTGAGTATATCGTTATTTCTTGGCAGTTCCATAGAGGTTGCTGGGAACCAGAGGATACTGATGCTGACAGCAAAGCTACTTGGGTGTGAGGCTCCCGACTGCCCCATGCCAGAGGGATTTATTAGCTCAGGTCCCCCGAGGCAGCCTTTGGCACTCGGCGTTGGATCCAGTTGCAGCTGTCCCAAAGGGTTTCTTGGCTGGGAGAGGCCTAGATCGTGTACCTGCTTTTGAGACTGAGCTTTAGAGACCTGGCAGAAGGGACTGCTGGGCGATGCCTTGTTTTGGCTGAATTAGTGTGGCACCGGTAGCGAGGCAGAGGCTTGCCTTTGATCCTAGCTCAGCAGCGTCCTGAGCTTGCTTTGCTCGTTGGACCGAGACGTAAGAAGAGTTAGAAGTGCTGCCACCTTCATCATAGTGCCTATCTGCAGAGGCGCTGGGGAAGGAGGGTTCCCTTGGCAGCTAAGGAAGAGGCATTTGTTTAATTTCTGCTTTTTCCTGGTTCTGTCTCTGGGTTAGTCTTGACTCCGGGGCTTTTGGGTTCTGGGGTGTTGGGCACATCTTCCTTGCGATCCTGAACCCTGCAGCGATCTGCGTTCAGAATCCATTGCAAGCGTTAAGACTTCACAGCAATTTAATCTGAGATTAACAATGACTCTTCCGCTGTCTGCTCCCACAGAAACCTTTGAGCACATGAAGAGATCTGGAGATTACTACGTTACTGTCGTAGAAGACACAAATCTTGGACAGATTGTTGCTACGGCAACGCTGGTGATAGAACATAAGTTCACTCACTCCTGTGCAAAGGTATATTCTCTCGCTGCAGCTGTAAAGTGAGGAAAAAAGATCCTGACTCTGTGCATTTTATTTTTATGGTGTTACTGTGTGACGAAGTACCTTCTGCTGAGTCAGCAACAAAGGCGTTTTAAAAATATCTCCCATCCCTGGGTGCTCAGCTAAATAGTAAAAGGAAGCTTTGGCTTTTCTTAAGGAAAAAGAGCAATTTGATGCCTGTCCCGTTCTCCCGCCCAGTGAGCTTTTGAACTAGTCAGGCTTGGTTCTGACGGAGCAGATGGCGGAGGATCTCGCTGCTGTGGAGTCCCAGCTAGACGTGTGAAAACAGGGAGCTAGAGAGACACAAATCCCTCAGCGGGGAAGGGCTGCGGTGGGACTGCAGCTCCTGCGGGGTGCTGGAAGGGGCGTTACGAGCATGTCAACAGCCAGAGGAGTTGTCTCTAAACAAGACAGCGGAAAATCCAAGCCTGAAATGTAGCGCAGTAGGGAAACTAACACAACGGTGTTCTGTTCAACTAACGCTGTCTTATATTTTCACAGAGAGGAAGGATAGAAGATGTAGTAGTAAGCGGGGAGTGCAGAGGAAAGCAGCTTGGTAAACTGTAAGTATTTTGCCACCTTTGCCACTCAACAGCGAGGCAGGGCAGCAAGCCCTCGCCCCCTCAGTTTCCGTCCCCACGCCCTACCATGCTGATGGGTGCCAGCAAACAAGCCGGCAAAGGTCGCTCGCCAGACCTCCGAGCGCAGGACTGTAGCTCTGCACGTTAGCTGCAGGGCAGCTCCTCCCCTGCCAGCCAGGTTAAAAGAGTTTCGCTGGAAGGCATCGCTAGCTGGCAGAGCACAAGCTGAGCTTCTTGGAACAGTAACGTAAAAGTGTCTGCAAGACACTGGTACTTCGTCCTTTTTTTTTCTCTTGGGATAGAAACTGTCCTGTGCAGTGTCCTGTGCGGTTAGATTGGATATTAGGAGAAATTTCTTCATGGAAAGAGTGGTCAAGCATTGGAACAGGCTGCCCAGAGAGGTGGTGGGGTCCCCATCCCTGGAGGGGTTCAAAAAACGGGCAGAGGTGGCACTTTGGGACATGGTTTAGTGGGCATGGGGGTGTTGGGTTGATGGTTGGACTGATGATCTTGGAGATCCTTTCCAACCTTAGTGATTCCTGGTTTTACTTTCAATAAAAAATAATGCAGCCGCCAAGGCAGGAAACATGAAATTAATTATTCCTCTCCCCTTAATTGGTTTAGTGGTGGACTTGGCAGTGTTAGGTTAATGGTTGGACTGGATGGTCTTAAAGGTCTTTTCCAACCTAAACGATTCTATGAAGGAAAATGCAGAGTGCTGTAAAACTTCAGTATTGTAGGTCTGATAACTTTTTAGCTAATTAAAGGTTAATTGATCCAGCATTCAGGGCCATTTGATTTAACCGTTGGTTTTCTGTCTTTTTCAGATTAACGTCCACCCTGACATTGCTAAGTAAGAGACTGAACTGTTACAAAATTACGCTTGAGTGTCTGCCAAAAAATGTGGATTTCTACAAGAAGTTTGGCTATTCGGTATCTGAAGAAAACTACATGTTTCAACGGTTCTTTAATTAAGAACTTCTAGTAAATTTTTTTTTTTTGGTAAAGACTGTTGGTGGAAGAGCTTGTGCTAAAGATGTTCTCTTTGTGGAAAATTTATATAGTTTATTGCTGCAGATATAACGATCCCTATAAATAATGAACATGAATTGCGTAAATCCTGAAAAAAAAAAAAAAAAAAATTACTGACATTTTGGAAGGGTCCTCTGGGTTAGGAAATAAGCGCTTGGAACTAATTTTTACTACTGTTCAGTCTAAGTGAAGCTTTTTTTGTTCTAGCTGAGTTACAAAGGACTCTTGTTAAAGGGATGGTTTTTAACCAAAGGTATATATTTTTATCTCAAATTTTTTCTTGCATTGTATTTTTCTAAAGGTTTGTGCTTCTTTTCTTGGTAGCCAAAGTACAGCTCGTGGGATTGTGCTCCTGCCTGTACTTCACGGAAGGATGACGTAGCTCGGGTAGGGCTGATGCTTCTCTGATGAAGAATTAGCGATAGAGAATGGGCATTTGTTCTGTTCTTTCCATGAAACCTCGCTGAAGTGCTGTTGACGTTAGCATACCTAAAGTTTTATAGGCACTATTTTCCAAAACTGAGTTTATTATTATTTGTTTGGGTAGGGGAGAATCCTTATGGGCTATGCTGATGTTCCGAGTCTTAAAAATGGACGTGTCCTTCTCACTGCAGGGATCCGGCACTTTAGCTGATAACTTTGTTTTCAGGATAATTGTTTTCTGACACACACACACAAAAAAAAAAAAAGCAATGCGATGGTTTGCGACAGGGCAAAGGTAACTGGGAACATGTCTGATGGAGCACGCCCCATCTTCAGTGGGGCTGTGGCTCGTGCTCGATGGGGTTGGCAGTTTACGCCTGTACTAGAAGGCGGTAGTAGTGCGTTCAGCTTCACCGAGCGTGCCTGGCCTACTCGCTGTACTTGAACCCCCGCGGGCCAGGTGAGCTGAGGTTTTGCTGGTAACGCCTCGTGCCTAGGGCATAGCAAAGCCGTGGTGAAATCCCCCGATCCTGGTCCCGAGGGATTGTTGCTGCTTTTGGAGCATCCCTCTTGCTGTAAGATTGGATAAACGATTTTAGCACTTTTGCCAGCGATGGCAAGCAAATAACGTACAAAGCCCCTGGTTCCAACAGTAGCGTTTTGTGCGAAGAGACTGACAAATCCTACATCTATGAATAGGGCATTATAAACGCACGAAGGTTCGTACAGAACAGCCAGTCTTGTTTGTGAACAGTTAGGCCTTACAAAATGTTCTTTCATTGTGGTGTGGAGAGCTACTTTAAGCTGCGGTGGGGGTTCTATTTAACGTTCCTGATGGTACTCCACTCAATATAGTGTTTCCTTGGTGATGTCTGTTTTATTTATTGATTATTTTTAAAAAAAAAAACAACCCAAATCTTTGTTTAAGCTGAATAAATGAAGACTGCCAAATGTATCTGGTCTGGGTTTCATATTGCTGCAGTAGGTATCTGGTGTAAGTGTACCTGTTGTCTTTCAGAGCAGTACCGCCTGCTGCAAATACATTTGTTTTCCTTTCCCTAGACTGAAAAGAACACTTTTTGAGACTGCATATTGACTTTAAGGACGTGTTTGATGTGCATTTGCATCGCTGCAAGCATGACTTCTATGAAGCAAGTCTTCGAAGGAAATTCTCAGCCTGTTCTGGTGCTGGAGCCTTTGCCTGCAGACACAAACCCCAGCATCCAAACAGCTCGATTGCTTACAGATTGCTGAGAAAGCAAGAGCAAGGCCCGGTCTGAGACCTGCACGCCTCAGAGCCGGGCTGAAGTTTCTAACCCACACGTGCCCCTGCCCTCCACAGCATTTCTTAGGGTGGTTTTCTGTGGAGGGAGAACATGGCTTCTCCCAGATGTGCTCTGCTGACAGAAGATCCAAGTGGCTTGAGCCCCAACTCTGAACTAATTTTATAAAATCATAGAATCACAGAGTGGTTTGGGTGGGAAGGGACCTTTAAAGGCCACCCAGCCCAACCCCTGCAGTGAGCAGGGACATCTCCAACCAGCCCAGGGTGCTCAGAGCCCCGTCCAACCTGGCCGGGAATGTTTCCAGGGATGGGGCATCGACCGCCTCTCTGGGCAACCTGTGCCAGTGCCTCACCACCCTCAGTGTAAAAAATTCCTTCCTTATAGCCAGTCTAAATCTCCCCTCCTTTAGTTTAAATCCATCACCCCTTGTCCTGTCACAACAGGCCTTGCTAAAAAGCTTGCCCCCACCCTCCCTATGGGCCCCTCTCAGCACTGCCAGGCCGCACTCAGGTCTCCCCGCAGCCCCCTCCTCTCCAGGCTGAGCACCCCCAGCCCCCCCAGCCTGGCCCCGCAGCAGAGGGGCTCCAGCCCTCAGATCATTTTCAGCTACTGATTTATGCTGGGGCCCAAGTGAGTGAGGTGGATTTTTTGCCTTTCACAGTTTTAATTAATTCTGAATTTCCACTGATTTAAACTGGATTATTTGAATTCCATGCTATCTACACCATCTAAATAGCTCCAGGCCTTCATTAAGAGTTAATGAAAAGATTAGTGCAAGCAGAGGAGCAGGTGATTGTGTACCCAGCTCAGATCATTGTAAAACAAATGAATTGGGGTGAAAGCTTGGGTTTGTGGCTGGGTGACAATGCCTCTGCTGGGAAGAGTCCAGCTCATCAGCATCCCTCTAGCTTTGAGGAGCTCTTTGTTCTGTCCCAGAGGTGACATTCCCAACCTTGGCAGGCTACCAGCCCGACAGAAAGAGCAGCTCTGTGAGAGAGGAAGGGGACCTGCACACCTGGTTCCGTGAGGAGAGGGTTGTGGATGTCCCCAGCAGTGGGGACTGACAAAGGCCACTGGCATGCCCCAGCCACCTGGAAGAACACCCAAGTATGCAGGTGTGTGTATTTTAAACTCACAGAAACCAGGAAAATGCCACAAGTAACAGCATTTAACAGCAACAGTGGTATTAAAATACATTCTGCATCTCCTAAACTGCAGAAGTCCTGTTAATTTATCTACGGTACAATGAAAGAGCAAGACCTCCCCCTCCCAGGGAGCAGAAGAACCAAGGATCTTGTCAGAAATCAATCAAAACATAACTACCAGCTTCTCCAGCAGTTTAATATTGCCTCCTCTTTGGGATTTCATTTTTTGGGTAACAGCTCTCCCCCCCATGAGGAAGAGAACAGCTCCTTCACTCTGCTTCCCCTAAGCTGGAAAAGGGAACTTTAGCACCTTAACATACAGCTGGGGATCCCCAAAGATCCAGGTACTGCAGCTTTGTGTCTGAACCTGAGGAAGCAGGGGAAAAAAAAAATAATCAAAAAAACCCAATTTCAACTTCTGCTGCTGCTGCTGCTGCTCTAAGGCCACAGTGAGGGACCCCTGCTGCCAATTACCACCTCTACTTTAACCCCAGAAAGCAAACAGTAACTGAAATACCTACTGGGAGTAAGTAAGCTAAATGAGACAGATGTCAAGAAGTTTTAAATAAAAGGCTTAATTATAGATGTAAGAGGAAAACTCATCGCAGAATCCCTTAGGATCTGAGAGGCTGTTATCTGCAAGGCAGCAGGCAGACAGACCAGAATGACTGTAGAAGGCATCAGCAGGGGGTAATGGCATGAAAAAAGTTAGAATGGTGGAAAATCCTTAGTCATAAAGCTCGTTAGTTTGTGAAACAACCTCCCCAGGGAAGCACCAGGACCCCAGTGGGATAACAGAACCAGACTACACATGAACAAGCCTCTCTGGCAGAGTAGAATTAGATGAATCAAGAGTGTTCTTCCATCTGTGTTTCATCTCTACCCCTTCCCCAGGGAGCCGAAATAGCAAGCAATTTTATGCAGAAGTTCTGGTTCCCATCCTTGTTTCATCAGAAGCTTGTAGCTGCAGCGTTTGGTGAGCGGCGCAAGAGAGACGGACATCGGAGCCGTGCGGTAGCCTCGTGGGGTAAGCAGCGAAACATCGGAGAATGTGTTTCCCAACAGCCCCAGAAGCATTCTTTTAAAGACAGTCAGTTAACAGCACATAATAAACCCTACAACAGCAAAACCAGCACTGCACGCTTAGCTGGTCAGCTTAACGCTGACAAGTTGTAGTTCTTAAGGAGATAACAGTAACACTTCCTTTTTTTCAAGCTGAAAATTTCCTAACTAAAAGCATCATGTATTTCTTAAAGATTTTTTTTTTTTTTCTGAAGGATTTGCGCTGCTTCATCACTGAAGTAGGTGGCAGAGGACAGACAGCAGTGAAGGGAAAGCGCTGCCGAACCCCGGTTCGGCTCCACCGAAGCCATGAACGCTCCCTGTACGCAGCACTCCAGGGCCTTCGCATTCCACAGAAGAGGTTATTAGGCTATAAAGCCTCAGCCGGGTGTCCTGACCCAGCCAAAAGCCCTGACTTCCTGCAGGAGGATTTCCTCCTCAGGTGTCACCAACATCTGTTCCAGCAGCGTGCTTTAACCCAGGCAGTAGCTTTTTGAAACCAGAATCTGCTAACTGCTTGTAAGAGCCTTGATGCGGGTCAAGAGCTCAGACTTGCTCTGGAGGGACCCAGCCAGCCTTCCGAGGAGCTGCGAGACAAGGCGGAGAGGATCGGTGACTAAGCAAAGATCAGCGAGTCACAGGCATGGCCAACTTGCCTTGAATACACAAAGTGAGGCAGAACTCCTACAAAGTAAACAGCCTCCTACAAAGTAAACAAGCCGCTGGACTGTCCTCCAGGAAAAGGCAGCATCAGAAGAGGTCCTCACAGTACAAAATGGCTTCACTGTTTAGATTCATGCCTTCAAATTCAAAGACGTCTGCCCTCAGAGCATCCCCCTCAGCGCAGGTTGCTCGTTCCGAGGCTGCCAGAGGACGCTGGCCGTTCACACACAGCCGTATCGGGGAGACAGCCGAATGCTCAGATCCCCAAACGTCTTTGTATTGATTCAACTCTCTTGAGCCTGTCAGTTCCCTCTTAAAACACAGTCCGATCACAAGCTCAGAATTCCCAAATACACCAGTTCTTCTAACAGCTTCGCAGTGTGCTCTGTCACCACAGTGCTCCTTTAGAGCCGTCATTTCATTCATATCTTTTATGCAACAGATCGATTGGCAAATCAAGCAGAGACGCAGAACTGAGACTGTACTTGCACAACCAGCGGATACCACAGTGCTGCTGAGAAGGGAGAAGAGTTAAAGCTGCATGAACGGCCTTGGCAGTTTCCAATTTGAAAACTTTAAAGCACTGGTAAGCATGTGGCCTTAAGCAACTCGAATGCTTTAGAAGAGCTGAGGTGAATCCTTTAGGTCTTGCTACCATTCTGGCCAGTGCTTTGGGCCTCAGTTTTCAAACACCAACTCAATTTTTACCTCAAATGATGCAACTATTGCCTTACAAAGGGGAACTCCTCCTTCAATACCAGTTTGAAGATGCACTGTTGTAGTAGACGGATGGACTGTACTGGCTTGTGCAACTTAAATCAACCTATAATGAATTTAACAAGCAGGTTTTTTAATGCTAGCTAAAAGAATTCAGTCTTGATGTGTGTAAAATCGGTAGCTGCCCTCTGCATTAATTCAGCACATGGCTATTTTATTAAGTAATTAATCAGTACTCTGTTAAACTTGAACTTGCATAAAACAGGGTGAGATTTTTTTTTTTAGAACAGTGTTTTGTCTTAAATTGGTCTCAGAGTGTCAGTGTCAAAATAATTCAGTATATAAGGAGATTTTATAACAAGGAAAAGAGATAAATACTGACTGGATCACTGCTGTTGCTCAATTGCCAGTAGTAGTGCACAGTGCAGTTCATAAAGCACATTTCTACAAGCATGACCACAATATATACGGAGAACAAAGTGAATTTTAGCAAACTTTTTTCTTTACTAAAGTCTCTTGTTATAAATTACACAAATAACTTTATAAACAAATCCCCCCAGCTTGCATTTTGTTTAAAGTAATAACTTTATATCATACAAATAAAGAAATTTCAAGTATGAAAAGTGCATTATTGCAATAATACCTCTTTGCAAGTCCAAAAATCTTGGTTTAGAATAAAACTGTAAAGTGTAAAAAAGGAGTAAAACAATCAGTGCCATCTATTCATTCAAGAAGTCCAACATCTTAAAAATGATGCTTAGTGTGTTGCAGAGGCAGATTTACACCTGAAAGCAACATGTAATTGAAAAGAAGCTATGTGTGTGTTCATCATTTTGCATTATTAATTCTTTTTCCCTAGTTTTCTTCACCTTTCTTGGCAGGAATTCACAATACAAAGAGTGCGTGTCCTCAGGTATCATCCGTTCTGTGCCGCTGCCACTTGCATGGTTCCAAGTTCTTCGTCCTCTTCATGCATGCGCTTTAAACTTCCTGCAAAAGGCAAGAGGAAAGAGGAGACATCGGAAAAGATCAGCTCGATACACAGCTGTGAGTAGGACTACCGGGCGGTTGTTACTGTCTTCTTGCAGGGACTCTGCCCTCTGAAGACATTCAGCTTTTGGACAGCCAGTTGCTGACAGCACTCTTCTTCCCTCATACTTCTCCACATGGAAGAGAAATTTCCTAGAATCCACCATTTTTTGCACTCCCTTTACACCTCCCGCCCCCCCAACTCCATTTTCACTGACCTTTAGCAGGGGTTGCTACTGGCACACCTCTATATGATTAAGGTAACATTTTTTACACACCTGTTATCTGTTTAAAGGCACAGCAGAACTTTTTTTTTTTTTCTTCCCAGAGCAGCTGCCTTAATTTTAAGGGCAGCAATTATGTCATAAACATTGGCTGCTTTCAACCTGTCACTCTCGATTCCTCTGGGGAACCCGGGGTTGTTGAAGGACAGGGAGAGGCAGGGCCCTTCTCCAGTATGGTATGGAAGTGCCGACAACACCACAGGAAAGCTCAACCACAGGAAAACAGAAAATATTTAAGTATCACATACTGAAGTTTGAACACAGCTTGCACACCAACTGCAGCCATCCCCTTCCCAAAAGTCTGAGATTCACTGCTGCTGGGGTTTTACTCAAGGAGTGCAAGAGTCACCTCACAACACCGGGTAAGACAGGCGGCATCACACACAACAGGAGAGGCTTCTGACCTGCAGTACCAGGTGGAACTGAGAGGGATCTCTCCAACTGCAGTGGTGACATCATCTGGATGGTTAATTTTGCTAGATAGATGGCTTCATATTCCTGAAAAAGTTTAATAATACATAGTGCTATTAATTTGGCATAATGCTTTGTAAGGATGAGAAGGACTAATTCTCAGAGTTCACTAGGACGGACTAGAGAGTGTCTTACAGCAAGGCAGAGATTTTAAAGGAAGGGAGTTCTTTGTTGCTTTGACGTGAACGACAAAAACTGTCAGGAAGGCAGAGTGAAAGAAAACTTAGAGGATGACAAAAAATGGCTTTAAGGAAGGGAGTAAACTTTCATTAAAAAAAAAAAGTCTGTGAGAATGTTCAGAGAACTCGCTGTTTGCAGAAGGCAATTCAGACAGCAGGAACAAACCAAGCTTAGGGTACAGTAGCTTCAGAGATTTGTTACACAGACAAACCATACATGGCCTTGAAGTTGCATTCTAGTGACCCATCGTGCTTTCAATGCTACACAACTCCTCGCAGGAGTTCCTTTTAAAAAAACAAAACCAAAAAGCAAACCAAAAACCCCAAAACAAACAAAACCCAAACAAACTCCAGAGATATTCAATCATCTTGCTGCCAGCCACTGACATAATAGCAGAGACAGTGCAAATCTGCATCAACATGCCGTCCTGATGTTTGCCCACCATTCACCCAACAGACTCCTGGAATATGATAAAGCAACTTCATGATATCGCTGTTTGCCATTTCAGATTTGTGAATTTCACCACCTATGAATGCCACAATACTCACTGTGCAGCTTCCTTAGCCAGCAGCTAAGCTGTTCCAGAGCCTCTTAATCAGTACACAAAACAGGATTTTTATTTCTCCTCCACTCCTGGATTTGCTTTGTCTGAAGCTGAAGTCTAATGAACTAGGGTAGCCACTCATCTTCCTCCCAAGCTCTACTATAGCTTCTGACATTTACTTGAAGCATACTTTTACAGTAAATGTTAAGCCTAAGTAGAAACAGCTGTTTTGCAGGAAGATGATTCATCAAATGGCTTTTGAGTTATGACAGGGAGGGTGTGTGGGGGGGGAAGTCACCTGAAGTTGATGGACAAATCCAGCATTAGGATTAATACAGAATCTTCTTTCTTGAACGTAAGTAAATGCGTCCCTTAAAAAGGGAAGGAGAGAGAAAAATACTTCAGTGGAAAACAGGCTATGACAAAAGTCTCTGTGGTTTCAGGAGTCTTCCTTCTGATTATCAGTTCTTAGGAAATACACAGCCTCTAAACGCTCCTCAGAACCCGTTTGTAGAACTGAATTGTTTGGGCAAAATAGGAAGCAGTAGTTGTAAAATCCTATTTGCCCACCCCACCTCCAGCCTTCAACACACTACTTAGAACAGCCTCTTGGGGCCTCTCCTACAGTTGTACAGCAAGGCATCAATCTGTGTAGGCTGGTATCCTGTTTCCATTAGCAGCAGGTACCTATTTCTTCTTAAAGAAAGGATATAAACAAACCTGCAGTGAAGTGAAATGGAATAACCTGCCCCACATAAAGTCTTCACTCAGTCTCAGTAGGTAACAACTGGCTTATGCGTCAATACACAACTATTTACGATCCCTCCAAAATTATTGTTCGCTTACACCACTTGAATTAAAAAATTAATACCTACAGGCGTATCAGACTTCTTTATCTCTACTAAAGTACTCTCTCACTTCAGCCTTTTCAGACAAATGGTTAACCGCATGACCACGCTCTGTTCTTACCTGTACTTCACCCCAAATGTTTCCATTATGTATGCAATAACTAAGGCAGCACTGAAAATAAACAAAAAAAAATTTAGTAAAATATATTTCCATTGTTTAAAAAAATTAGTAAGCAGGATGGATAGTTTCCTACCTTCTAGAAATCCCTGCATTTCCATGGACAAGAACTTTTCCTGAGAAGGGGGAAAAAAAAAATAAACAACGAACCATACTTGTATGGACTGAAGAAAATTCTTTGAAATATAGTTTTGCCTTGTTACGGAGAACTACACAGCAGCAAGATACATCGTAAGAATAATAGGTGTGTCTGACTTCACTCTACATTACTAACTACACTCTGTCCATTACTGCCCTGGGATACAGAAGCATGGATTCCTGCTCCTCTGAGGATTTTGAGTAACAGAATCTGCATTCCAAGACCACAATGCAGATTTAAGGCCCTACATTAGAGATGGGACAAAAAAAAAAAAGCCTCATGCACAGAACACAGTTGTGTTTGAAGTGAAACGAACAAACAAAAAAACCCAGATATGCAAAGTTTGTTTTCCAGTCAGATGCAAAAGGAAAGAACACTTTGCTCTAAACTTGTATAAGATAGCTAAAGAGTCAAGCACAATATAGCCCCAAATTTAAGAAAATCTCATACTTAAGAGCCTCTAATAGATACCACTAAGTTAGTTTTAAAGCTTTAACAATATATTAGTAAATGAAGGAAAAAAGTTAATGATTTTACCTCCACTTTGTAAACTTCCATCAATAAATTCTTTAGTCTAAAAAGAAAAAAAATTACAAGACTCAAAGTTTCAGATTATTCTAAATGTTACTGCTACTTGCATTGAAATTTGGTAGAATTCTTGTATCAGTCTTCATATACAGTGACAATAATGCTCTCTGTTTATACAGACTTTGACATCACTTCAAGCAGGCATTTATATTTCTTTCATACTTTTAACTATCTGTAAAATTGTCAGTGAAAAACTAGTGCGAAGCCAGAAACAAAAATGCATAAAAATCCAGTATATGTGCCTTTTACAATCATTATGTCACATTATGCCACTATAATAAAAAAATAACTTCCAAACATCTTTGCTTAACAGCGAGGGGGTGGGGGGGAAACAAAAACACACACACATCAACACCAATATGGCCTGGGCCACACTACTGACACCCGTGTCTTCCTAGAAGTTCTCCAATGACATTTTCACTTACAAAAGTAGGTCTAATCAATCTATAAGGTGAGACGTGATGTAGTAAGGTCTGTGGAATACCGCCAGGTTGAAACAGCTGATTAAGATGAAAAGCAAAAGCTAAATAATTTACTGTAGGGAAAACTCAGACTAGACTCTCAAAAATATACCAACACAGAGCTACTAAGATGTCAGTAACTGCGAGATCTGCAAAGGATGTTTGATCAAACGCCATTATACTTTAGAAAAGCTGCAAGCCATCAACCGATTTGCCTTCTTGTTCTGCAAAAACACGGCCACCTCTGCCATACACAGGGAAGCCAGAAGAGCCTTTTGGTGGGTTGTTGGGGTTTTGTTTTTTTTTTTTCAGGGAAAGGAACAAAACGCTTTTGCTCTGTTGCAGACTAACCTAAAATAATACATACAAAACCATAGCTCAAAACTAAGGCTTTATTCTATTTCCAAACATCAGTATGTAATGGGTACTGTTTAACTTACAGTTACTTTTTAATTCCTCATGTACATATGTTTCAAGATGCTGTAAAACTTAGTTACACCAACTAGTTACTATTTTCTGTTGAATTTGTTTCACTATTTGATACAAGAGATGTAAATACTCTTGGGCTCCAAAAAGAAGTTTCCTGCAGGCCAAGGGTTTCCAAAATAACTAGCATTCTCCCATGACCTGTTTTCAGACCAGTCTTTTTTTTTTTTTGAGACCATAGTAAGATACATCTCTTACAACTCTGCCTCGGTTTCTATACTTGTAAAAAGGAGTTAATCACACTTACTACCGTGGCAATAAGAAGGTCACTTAAGAGTTCTCAGCCCTTCCAGGTGCCTCAAGCTGGATATCCCAAATTTGAAACTTGGTATCTGTTAGTTCAGAAAACTCTTACTGGTCAACTCCATTCCCAATCCATTCACTTTAACACACAAATACTTACCATAGGGAAAAATCGTATTATATTCTCAACTGGATTATCTGCAATATCCAAGACTAAATACCTACAATGAAAACAGTTGCTATGAGTACACAGTAACACCGAGTTGCTGCCAGCTGTACACGTACAGCTGATTCAACCCTGCAACAACACTCAAACCTGCAGAAGGAAGCCAGCACCACCCTCCTGGCTTTACTTTCTGGTCTGAAATCCAGAACACCTACAAACGAGCAGCCTCTGGAGCTGTCCTTCCAAGGAAGGAAGTGAGGAACCTTCTCCAACATCCCCCAACAAAGATCACCTCGCAGAGTGGAAGACATTCACAAGTGCTATGCTACACTTTGAAAGCAGTGTACTACGTACTCACATGCTCCCCATCAGTTTGTAAATATGGGCCAGTGTTCTTTCCTGGGGCTCTATGCAACTTTTTCAGAGGTACACGCATTCCAATTAAGTTACCTCAAATGTTTTATTAGCAGGACAAACTGTACTCAGAACTAACAACTTTAAAACTGAAGACAGCCACTGTCAACTAATGGATACTTCTCATTTGCGGTGTTGTCTATGTCTAGAGTCAAATGGACAAATAAACTTCATGGTTTGGATTTAAGAGTCCTCCTACACCTTAGCACATTTTTCAAATACTTTTGACACCATGAAAATATTTGGAAAGAACACTAACATAAGAAAAAAATCTCGTTAATACAGAATAAGGTGTTTAAAAGTAAGATCTTTCATTGTTTGCAGTTCTGCACGTTACGATAATTTCTCACCTAAATAACTGTTGGAAGTTTGGTTTAATAAAATTTGCTTCAATGTTTTGCCGTATGCATATTACATGGGTTATGCCATGTTTCTGAAGTATAGGTAGCTGTGGAAAAAGAAAAAAAAACAGATTATTTTTTTTTAAATTACTGCATCTGTCTATTGCATGGTAATAAAAAGCTATACTTAAATACACAATAGGGCTATATCATGTCCTCAAGGAAAATCAGAGCTAGTTTTCTAATACTCAAAGCACAGCGTGAAAGATTTTGTCTTTCAAAAAGACAAAACACAACCACTAGGAGCTGCAAGAAAAAGCATTCCTGACAACGATAAAAAGAATAGGCAATAAAGAAGGCATTCAATGAACTTGTTTGTCTCTGCCCACCTTCCACTTTGCCTGAAATTGCAAGTCCCTACACGATGCAGTAGTTTTCAGCTAGCATTGGATTCTTGCTGGAATCAGACCACTGAAATGAAGATCATTTAAACTACGAGGCAAGCTTGCAGATACAAGCTTTGCCTTAGTAGCGCTTGACTTTATTGTAGATGCAATTTACCTTATTTCACTGCACACATGCGAGTTCCCAGCTCTGATTTGTATTGCAACACTTCAAAGGAAATAGATTGCCTGATCAGTAACGCGCAAGTCTCAAATGTTTTGCCTTTTTCTAAGAAAAATTATATTCAGGCTTAACTATAAGACTCAATTTTAAATACAAAAAGCTCACACATGAATGCTCTCTGCAATTAGCGTGCAAGTCACTTCAAACTTGTGTTTTTCTCTGGTTTGTAAGGAGTAGGTAAAGCTGATGAGCTGAACTGAGAGAGCATGCGTGTGTGTGTGTGTACAAATGCATCCAAAACTTCAAGCCACGTGAAAAATCAATCATGGCTCTTTCTCATTTTTCTCCTGAAGCAACCCTTTAGCTCACAAGATTGTTAAGGAAAACATGATCTTGTGTCAACCGCCCCAGCACGTGCCTGAGGCAGTAGTTCAGATTCGCTCTGCAAAGGGGAAGCATCGACACCAGCCTCAGTCAGACAATCCTGCAGGCTAAAAGGACCATCCCATAAATGCACCGTGTATTACTTCTACTCCGGCATCTTTCATGTTCCAGTTCAGGATTGCAACCAAATTTACGCCTATACAGATAACATTTGAACATATCGCCACAGTAACAAATCACCACAGCAAAGTTTCCTTAGGAGACACTATTCTGAAAATCATACCTTGCTTTTCATAGCTGAAGAATATGGGCCTAAAAATAACCCAGGTAAAATTTCCTAGGGGGGCAGAAAAACAAACATTTAATACCACCTCAAAATTATTTGAAATAATACATTGCACTCAACTCAAACTATGGCCATGGAAACAAGTAATTTACATATTAGTGAGAGATGTGCTATCAAGTGTCATTTCTAACAGGACAAGGGGAGCGGGGAAAACATTTGGCAAAGTAAAAGCAACATGATCTTTGTGCAGGAGATCTTGTTTTGGAACAGGAATCAAGTCCACTATTTGGATGAAGTTCCAGTTTGATTACTACATCTTACCCAGCCCCAGATCAAATGAAGGGAACTCTAACTTTGTATACAATCGTGTCTTGTAATTAATTCCAAATCGCTCTGATGGAAACGGATACATGCACGGTAAGTCTTCTAGCCTTGTCCTAGTAGTAGGAAAATATCAATTTTTAACCCTCTATCTCCCCGCCAAAAGACAACACGTAGGTCTGTAGATCTTATCTTGTGCAAAGATTTGGTTGACATCATGGTAGGAAAATTTTCATTGTGCAGAGCTCCTACTTGAGAACACTTACTTCCAACCAAACTTAAGTCAAAAAGCAAGGCTCCAATAGATTTTTAGCAACCATCTCCTAAAAACATTCATAAAAACAAAAATATAGTATTTTGGGGATTCTGAAGAAAAGAATGAGATTACTTTTTTTTTTTTTTTTTTTTTGTTTTAGTAGTTGCACAACTGAGATGCAAGCACACCTAAACTCTAAGCTGGCAATCCTGGCACATCTCTCCCATGGTGCTGCCTGACACTTCACCCCTAAAGACTGATTTTGATACCAGCTCTTTTGTAGGGTGCTTTCTTTTTCTTACTGAACATACCACAGGTTTTGACTCAAATGGTAAATGAAAGTATGTCATACCTGCATCTCTCTCCTCATGGGATAGGTCCAATCCTTAAAATAAAAACAAAACATAATTATATAGGCACATAGAGGGAAAAACAAATTCAGACAGCGATCTGATGTAAAAGAATCAAAATCTGTTTTCTGCAGATCGTACAAGCTACCTGCTACGCAACAGGCTCGTTGCTTACACTTACTGCTAACTCTCTACATGGATACCAGTAACACAAGTGCAAGGAACACTATTTTGACAGCTAATGTGAAGAAACCTCAAGTACTCTATACATCATCAGCAATGAAGCCTCTGCAGAACAGCCAGTGTGTGTACATCCACACCTCAGCTTTCTGCTTAGAAGCTTCACTCTAGAGTGGGGAGGAAAAGAAAAAAAAAAAAAAATGGAAAAAAGCTTTAGAACATTCTGTACTAGCCACAGCAGCAAAAAAAAATTCTTTGACTGGTACCTTCCTACAGCCACTATAAAAACCAGAAGATAACAAGTATAGCAGGCAACTCCCTTAAAATCTACACTGCCTCACCCAATACATTCAAACTAACTTTATTTTGAATATTCAGGATTTAGCTTTAACAGTTCTAGAAACTTATGTTCTCCATGAACACAGCAAGCCATTCAAATGAACTTCCACTTTTCTCCATCCTAGCCAGTTACACCGGGAAGGATCCTTGCACAGTAAATGCATACGCTTGTCTTCAGCCACAAGGATGTGATCCTCCTCCTCAGTTAATTCACAGCTAGCACATCGCACCCTTCCACAGAATCTCAGACCCTCAAGTTTGTGAGGGTTCACCACTCGGGAACCACCCCTTCCCAGCTGCCTATTTACTATCATCCAACTCAATCCATCAGAACTGCCCAGAGCAAATGCCAGGATCAACACGTTCATCCTTTGCTCCATTTCACAGAACTGCCAAAGCTGAACAGAAAAATGCTCAGGCAGACTCTATTCCTGTCTTTCCTTCCTTACAACTCCCACTGTCCTCTATTAACAGGCTCTTACTCATTCTTTGACCCTCACACATGAAGGAGCTGTATCTGAGATCACAGTTACCAGCTGGAGGGGGGAAGAAAAAAAAAAATCCAATAGACTGCATACATTTATTTACATAACTTTGTTGTTTGCTCCACACACACCGGCAGCTAAGAAAAAACTTTGCCATATGTCGTTCTTGTTATGTTCCAATCTCCTCAAAACTATGAGAAAGTTGAACTCTAAATATTCCACCTCTGAAGGCAGGTCAGGATTACACCAAGAAAGATCCAGGCTCTTAAGCTGCAGCACTGTCCACCTTAGCACCTGTAGTTGTATCGGTAGCATCGATTTCACATTAACCTTCTTTTTGCTAAGACACACAAGAAAAATCCAGTGCTTCCCCCAGATGCACACACAATTACACAATGAGGTTTTGCTAGCTCTTGGTAGTGGAATTAGAAAGGATTTTAGTATCAGTAAAGTTATTCTGGAAACCACTCAAATGGAATCTGGGACAGCATTTCTGAGAAAGCAAACAAGCATTAAGCCACTCAAAACAATTCTTTGAATACTGCCTAAAATGGTAGTATAAACAGGGAAATAAAATGCACCGAAATGGTCATTGCTAAAGACACAGAGAGGTAGCTAAATTATTTCTCCATGTTCCAGCTGTAATAATAAAAGCTCCTGGTACTAGAAAGTAGGAATCCTGTGACAAAAGGACGATATTTACAGAACTCTATCCTTTGAAGGTTGACCTAAGAGTGTTTTGGCATAACCCTGCTGCTCACTGCACATACAAAAGCATAATTCACTCATCAAAAAGCAAGAAAACCCCAGTTTTGTCCAAGTATAAAAACAACAGTAAGAGTAATAAACTCTGAAAAGCTTAAGCTATACTCCAGGAATATACAAGCACTTAAGTGGGTTTATGACTCTATTTGTAGAATTTAAAAGTCTTAATTTGGAACATAATGAAAACACAAATTCATCACTACTTTGGTCAAGAGGACTTAACAATACCTTACAAACAGTCCTTTCAAATGCATTAGAAGCGGGAAATTGTGTTAGACCCAACAGCTGTAAGCTGTGCAAAATAAGTAGGCAAGAATTTAGCAATATACAGTCCAAAGGAAACCAAAACCCAAAAGACAGCAGATGCCACAGATGTTCTGAACAAGAAAAAAATAAAAATGTCAGTATTGGCTCCAGACATTAGCCTTCAATGTTCTTCAAGCCAAAAGGATACAGTTTCCAACGGGATTTAATCTGCAAAATAAGTATGTGTAAGATGATGTATAAAGAAAACATTTAATCTGAGACAAGTACACAAACTACTGAAAGAGTGATTCTGGTGATTTCCTGACAGCCTTCAAGGCTTTTAGAGCTAACAATGTGAGATTATTCAAATGTTATGCAAAATTATGTAAAAAAATGTATTAATGTAGACTGAACCCAAGTAGAGGTCTCATTTTGTTCATCAACCATGTTTTCCACACTGAAGCACCCAGCAGACAAATCACAATGGCAAGTTTCTCTTTTTGTCAGACCAAATACAAGAATTTTGCTAAGAAAACAACTGATGATGCCAGAGCTGGACAGCGTAACAGCACTCCTTGCTGCTAAGTATTTGGTAGGTTCTACAGTATCAGTGACAACTCGCTGGACGACATGATCTTCAATACTCCCAAGACACCAAAGTAAAGAGAAGGAATACAAGAAATAACCCCCACAACTCCAAAGTTTTCACAAGAGGAACCACTCACCTCTGACCGATTTTCCCAAACTAGACTGTGACTCACTGACTGACAAGTTTAAAAGATACCTCAGCTGTTTTGCTGAGGGTGCTCCCAGCACGTATCTGCTGGATTTTGCATTCGCACAAATGAAATGCCAGGGATTCTCTAAAGCACTTCAACTACTGTCCCAGAACGGAGCGACTAGCAAGAGAAAAGGGAATAAAGCACATTTCAAAGACCTCCCTTCCCCACCTACAGCCAATCTCTAGCTGAAATCAATTGAAGATACAAATGAATAGGCAAGACTTGTCTACACTACAAAGAGCTTCTTGGTAACCAATATCCAGACTACATCAAGAGGTACTCTACCAACAGTTATGGTTATTTTATCAATATTTGCCATAGCTATACTTGTTCTTTAGAAGAACAGTTTGATGGCAAAAAAAACCCTGACACCTTACACTGACATGTGCAAATGCACATACATGTGGCCTTTCTCCTGAAGGAGTGACCTTGGCTAGGACTTAATATAAAATTCATATTATGAATCTGCTAATTAGTTTAACAGCCCTGACACTGAGATTTATCTATGCTCAAGATCTGCACAAAAGCAAAGACCGCGTTTTTTAAACACAACACCACAACGCACCTTATGCAATCTGTAAATGCCTCACCAGAAGGAATGTAGTGAAATGGATATACGTGACATCGTTTAACTGGTCCCTAACTGACAGTTTATGTTGAAAGACCCATCTAATTTTCACATATAAAAGGTATATCCTAGTCGGTCTGTGCCGAAGCTCAGCTTTGGTTGAAAGGCAATCCACAGTACTGGGCTTTCATTATTCTGGTTAAACTCCTGCTGCCTTGTAATTAGTAAAGCCTGCAAACTGCAGACTGCCCTAGATGAAGGAAGAAGCTCTCAAAGGTGGTGTAAAACACACCAATAAAATAAATCAGTAGTTTAAAGAAGAAGAATCCAACATCAAGAAGTATCTTTTCTAGATTTTAGCTGCTGCCCCTTATCTGCTCAGCATCACTGTGCATCAGCCACCATCTGACTCTCCCCGCTTTCAAGGCCATTACTCAAATCCTCTTGAAGAGCTGCACGCAACTCCCAGTAAAACCTTGCTGACCACTCCAGGTTTCTCACCCTTTTCCAACACTCAGACAGCTCTTTTGTTGTTGATTAACAGCATCTCTTACCTCTCTGTACAGATTTTTCCTCCCATTGCAATTCATCACAGCAAGACTTCTGCACGATTGATCGTTCCTCCTGTACCTCAAAAATCTAGGGCTGTCAGAATCCTCTTGCCTAAATTTGTTTCCCTGTCTAGTGGAATATTCATATAAGCTGTAACACTCAAAAGTCTCTCCTCCAAACCTGGTACGACATTCTTCCACAAGCTGTGAAATCAAAGCTGAAGACAACTGTTACGGCAACGACAGCCACACATTCTGCTGACCTGCTTCAGTTCCTTCATCTGCTCTGGCCGACCGATCTCTTGGCTGTAATTTTGTACTGCTCTGTATAGGAAATTAAAGTTACATCTAAACAGTATTATACCAGAACAGTCAGAGGGCATGATTATATTAATTGCCAACACTACTATCACCCCTGCCTTAGCAGGCTACAGCTTAGATTGTGGATGAGTCCTGATCCCTTAACGATTACCCTGACACAAAAAGCTTTATGCTTAATTCTGAGGCAGTTTAAAGTCTAATTTACACAATGAAATGAGATCACATCTTGGTTTTGAAAGTATTTTAGATGATATTTTGAAAAAAACTCCCAGCTGCTACAGTCTAACAAAGAGGGGGGAAGAGGGGGTGTTATCGTTGAAGACCTGCACAAAAATACAGCTAGTTAACACCAATGGCTTTTGGAAAATGGACAAGCAATTGTCATAAGAAATCGTGAAATACTGAAGTAGTAACAGAGCATGCTCTTTTGCTGTCTTTGAATAACAAAACAGACAAATTAAATGAAGTACTGAAAACATATTCAAGAAAAATATTTGAATGCTACTGACACCTGTCATGTCTCTCACTGTGAAGCATGCTACTTTATGGGGCTCAAAATTAGCTACAAACAAGAATGAATTGAAAGGCTGTGTCTTCGGTTTCAGTCATATTTCATGTTCTTGGACAGTTATCCCAGTTAGAAGCATTTTTTTTTTAAATATATGTATTCTTTTATATATATAGAATAGAATTATTTCAGTTGGAAGGGCCCTACAACAATCACTTAGTCCAACTGCCTGACCACTCCAGGGCTAAATATATATATATTTTTTTTTCCAGGTAGAAGTCCTAGTACAAGTATATAAAATATAAAAAGTTAAACCCAGTCTTTTTGTTCACTCAAGATGCGGGCATGCCACTCAAAAGAGCAGAAGTATACTAACAAGGCTAAGGAAGGCTTTGACAGTACTGCTAACCCAAAGCAGCGGCTGGTTAAAGGATGCGGTTACATTCGCACCCTTGCACGGTTGTTTAATCCCATGGTCACCACGCTCAGGAAACTATAATGGCCCCAAACTAACAGCTTTTTCAGCAAAGCTGGTTGTCTACCAAGTAAGCTCCCGGCTCCAGGTCAGCACAGGTCAGACAAGCATCAGGACAAAAACGGTGACAACACTGGATGGTTGACAGGACGGGTAAAGCCACTTTTTAGCAAAGCCAGCTATTAGACAAGCTTTGCTGTAACGGCAAGTTCCCCCTCGGTCACAGATCCCACTTCGGTCAGTCTCAAAAATGGTAAACATGGGCTGAAAAAGAGTGTTTAACAGTGTTTTCTGTGTATCTGTAAAGAGTACTGGGACAATGGGAAGTCCTCATCATACAGACATTTTTGCTTTTGAAAATATAAACGTATACAAAAGCAGGAAGGTGGAGAGAAAAAAAAATAGCAGGTGGGAATGACAGAGCACACAGAGGAAGGAAGAAGTGTACAACAGGAAAATAAAGGTTATTTTGGCAAAGAGAAACACAAGCCAGGAAAAAGGCTAAAAGGCAGACTAAGGCAAATGGAAAGTAGAGCCTTAATATAGGTAAGAAACAAATGTTTCTTATTTGTCCCATTCTGTAACATTGGTCCAAAAGATACCTCTACTAGCTTGTGAAATACCAATTAGCCCACAGGACCATCAGCACTGGCTTTTATGAAAGCGCAATAAAGGAGTAAAGGCAGAATTCTTCAGCTTATACGAAGCACGTGGCCAAGTGGCAGGAGTGCCACACTTTTTGTATTATTTTCTTTTTAAATAGACTTGCACAGAAGCTGAGACTGATCTGAATTTTTTCTAGTAGTATTTCTCCTGCATCCACCCCACGGCAATTCTACCCACTTACAATAAAAGGTCTTGATGATTCACTTTTTACGAAGAATCTCTGGAACGTTCGCTAATGAACAAGTTTTACCAGTAACTGGTAAAGGAAAAATTCCATCCAGATTATTATTAGAATTGCTTATAATGGTGCAAATATGTCCTTTTTCACACCTTGTTTTTCTCCCCCCCCCTCCCCCCCCCTTTTTTTATTTTAACCACAGCCTATTGAGTTGGGCTATATTGAGACAGCCAAGGACCATACAGGTCTCTTTACAGTCCTCCTTTAGATAAAACCCCCATGCTTTAAGTCCCCAGTTCTACAGCTTGCTCCAGTTGTGAGCCACCTTCCCATCTGCGTGGACGCCTGTGCACTTCAACAGGCATCCCACGGATGCAAGGCGTAAATTCATCACGACCGACGAGGCTGCTCGACTTCGGCTGCCGCACCGCGCTGCTTCTGATATATGCAAAGTAGCCTGGTAGTATCCCACAGAGTCAGGATCAAATTCTGTCACCCAATTTACATTTCCCAGCATGACAGAGCATTTATTTTAAATTTCTTTTGCTCTATTATGTGGGCAGGTAAAATAAATATTATAATACAGGCTTCCTACTTTATCTTAAAGAGTCTGCAGAAGAGGGCAATCACTTTACATTTGTGAAGGGGATTATTTGTGTTTCCTATCAAAAGTCAGGGTAAAAAAGCTTAAGAAATTTGTTCCACCTTTAGATGGACCGTACTACTGCATAGTTTAAAAAGCAGTCAAAAATACGTTAGCATTTCAGACTAAATAGAGTTGTCAAGAAACATATATTTCTTCAAAAATCATGTGCTAAAGCAAGCTCAGTTTTTACACGCATAATAAAAAGGCAAATATGACTGCTTAGTCAATAAGCTGATAATTCTATTACAAGAACCATGGAAAGTCCTAAAAAAATTCTAAATACATGATGAATACTAGTTTACTCATCAGCCTGCTTGCAAGCAAACACGCTAATGTTTTAACAAAGAAATGAGCTGGTAATATTGCTGCGTTCGCATTACGTATGCCCTACCACTATTTTTTTGTTGTTTAAAATTTAATGGGAAAATGATTTCTATTAAATTCCTTGAATTATTCCAGTCCTTATTTACCATCTTTCCAAGAGCACTAAGATGTCTCAGTACCAATATGCCAGCATGCACCGTTCTTAACCCGACCCTCTTTTAACGGGTCTTTAGCCATACATGTTTATACTGGGGAAAAAAACAGCACTTCAAGTTTAAGAAAGTTTGAGACCTCATCTTGGAAAGTATGCCAATTTTAGAAAAAGACGTATAAATCTAAGCTTAGAAATGGTCTCCATGCCATGCACGATCACTATTACTCATCAGACTTCGACATATTCACTATCGCCAATCCGTAAAAGAACACGTACAGTTTACAGACACGCACGGCATATACCAGAAAAGCTTTGCAAGAACGGCGAGTTACCTGTGGAATATCCAAAAATTAAAAGCAGAAAACACTCAGATGGCATAAGGACCTGTAAAAAGGGAGTTCAGCTTTTAAATGCCACAGACCCACCAGCGAAAGACAGAAGCTGGTTTATCCCAGGCTTCATTAGCTCATCTTGCAGAACTGGACGATTCACCCAGACCGCAGCCAGCACACGAGTGGACTAGAGGAAGCGCCACGAGCCAGCACTGACACACGCTTGTACCGAAGCGCGGCAGACGCTTGCCAATACCTGCCTGTGCTTGACCTATAACAAACACGGTTTCACCACCTGAATGAGCTTGAAGTATACACGGACTGCAGGGGGAAAAAAAAAAAAAAAAAAAAGTGACAACATGTAACTAAGAGAACTCATAAGAACGCACTTCTGGTCCGTCAATTCCTGAGATGGTATCAGATTAGGAATGCAAAGAAGGCATAACCCTCTCCAGCAGGTAAACGTCACCAGCATTTCTTAACGTAGCATTTCACAAGCTCTAAGAAGTACCATTAGCCGAGGCCAGTAGTCGAAAAATCCAGCAATTTTTAATACTAGTGACATCGCAAACAATCTCCAGGCCAGAAGAACTGACCTGTTTATCTAGAGCACATTTCTGCAGTCTGCCTAAGCCAATCCAACTGCAGGCTGCTGTCACCCCCTTATCAGATAGCCTTGCCCGCTCTCTGACTTCTCCTCGCGCCAGCACTAGGGAGCGTGAAGTTGTGCAGTCAACCAGATCAGCTCACTGATTTGGCTTTTTTTTTTTTTTAAATTATTATTACTTAAGCTGTCACACAGTGACTAGTGTCAGCTGGGAGAAGGGAGTTGGGGCAGGGGGGTGGCAGTTAGATTGCCTTAAAATGACCACAAAGTTGCACTTACTCTTGAGCAGCCTACATCAGGAAGTAAACCAGGCATTCCAAGTTCTCTCTCCTCCACTACCCCCCCAATAGCTTGAAATCAAATCTACCAAGGCAGCATTAAACCATACATAAGCAACTTCCTGAAATAATATTAGAGAGTACTCCTCATTGAAGAGCCTTCTCACAACACCACACAAGAGATGATCTTCAGTTTTCCATGAATAACTACATTTTGTGGGCAGAATGATTTTAGTTTCCTTAGTTTGCTTTTCCAAAGCATCTTCTTAAGGATTGGGCTGACAGTCCAAGGCTGAAGTCTCTTATGCTTTGCTTAACAAGTTAGCTCCACAAGAACTTCTGACATTCTCACGCTGGCTTCGACTTTTCTGTTTCCCCCAAATACTCCAACTATAGTGTATGTAGATCAAGTCAGACACAAACGTAAGGCGTTGGAAAAAAATTAACTTACAGTTTTTAAAAATAGTCCTTGAAATTCTCCAGTATGGTCTTGCAGCATGTGAAGTTCTAACATTCTATATATTATACTATTGAGAGAGAGAGCATGAAAAAAGCAACAAATAAAATCCGTTCTGAAGGACACTGTATTACAATTTCAATTTTCATCAGCTAAGAGTTGCCAGACTGGCAGTGACCTGCGTTTTTAAAACTATTTTAAACCGCACACTCCTTTTTAGCCATTCTCGTTATAAACAGGTTCAAAAAGCCATCCAGGCTAATCTAGTTAACCATTTTCAGAAGTAACTGCAGATAATAGGATTGGTTTCTCCAGAAAGAAAAGATATTTCAAAACAAACACATTATGAACTTCACAGGGTGGTATATAATTTGCATTCAGATACAAACTGATTCCAACTTTCTGAAAACAATGAAGAAGACTGGTAAATACCTCCATAACTCTAAAGAGGGTATTAAATCCTGACAACAAAGCCAAAAAAGACAAAACCCATAGTAACTTCCGTATTTCAGGTAACTTACCACAATAACAGCATTCAACAGTAACTCCATTAAAACAGAAATAAACGTTGATGTTTATGAAACACGCAACAATCTACAGACCTCCAAAGAGCTCAGATACTATCAACTTCCCGCACGAACGCTGTGACATTTTGCGTTAAATATCTGACGCTATCAAAGCGGGACGCTCGGGGCTGTTTTTGACACCCGAAAACACACCAGCGGTATCCAGGGTCAGAGCCCAGAAGCGGAGCCAAGCTCAGAAATCAGACACCACGCTGACCCGACTCCTCCGACAGCACACAGGGTGCAGTTTAGGCTTAGCAGATATTGCCACCTGTCTTAGTTCGCAGAGAAGTCTTGGCTGTCGAACAGGGTAAAAAACGCCTCCCCAGTAGACTCACCAGAGCGCCAAATTGTTGCTGGAGTATCTAGGAGTTAGTAGGCACCAACTGTTTGGAAGGGGACGGGCAGGTACTCGCTGCTAGCAGCTCATTACCTTTGGGCACGTACAAAAAGGGACCAGGCAGCAGCAGATGGGAGGACAGGAGTGGTGACCATACAAAGGGAGAGGGAACAGGCAGCGGAAAGCAAAAGGGCGGCTAAGAGGCAGGCCACGACAGGCTGAAGCGCAGAAGAGGGGCCACCAGCACGCTGAGGGGGGGCCACCATCAGAGGGCAAAAAGCAAAGGGAGGGGTGGGCAGGCGAGATGAGGCGGGGGGGGGGGGGGGGGGGGGGGGTCTGTGACAGCAGGCAGGGCTGGCTACCAGCCCCCAGAGCAGGCCGGCGGCACCCGAAAATGGAGGCGGGGGGGTGGGGGGGGGCGGTGGAGAGGGGCAGGGAGCGGAGGACGCGGTCGGTGGTGCCCGGGGAGGGGGGGTGGCACAGCGCCTGGCAGCGGGGCCTGCGGCCGGGGGTGTCACCAGTATGGGGGGGGGGGGGACACGGACCTGCGCCTCGGTGGGGACCGGCGGGGCGGGCAGCGGGGCCTGGGCCCAGGGACAGCGGGCGGGAGGGCTGTCAGCGGGGACCGGCGGCGGGGGGACGGGGGGGGACACGGGGAGGCCGGGCCCAGCCGCGCCAGGCGGGGCCGGGCGCACACGAGGCCGGCGCGGCAGCTGCCCCCGCGGCGGGGCCGCTCGCCTCAGGCGGGGCCGGAGCGGCGGGGCCGAACGGCGGCCGCGGGCAGCTCCCTCCGCCGCTCACCTCAGAGTCCTCCTTGGCCTGCGGCAGCGCGGGGAAGGCCGGCTTGGCGAGCTCCATGGCCGGGCGCTCTCCGGGCGGGGCAGGACCGGGCAGGGCGGCTATTTGGGCAGCGGGCCGGCGGGCTCCGGCTCGGGAGGAGCAGCAGCGGCGGCGGCGGCGGGAGGAGGAGGAGGCGGCGGCGGCGCGCTCAGCCGCTCGCGCCCGGCCGCCATGCTGCTGCCGCTACTGCTACTGCTACTCGTCCCTCCTCCTCCTCCTCCTGCCGCCGCCGCCGCTCCCCCTCCCGCCCCCCCCGCCCCCGGGCTCGGCTCCAGCGGCGCCGCCCCCGCCCCGCCCCGCCCCGCCAACGGCCGCCGCGCCTGGGGGCGGAGCCGCCAACGGCCCGAGGGGGCGGGGCCCGGCGCGCGGCGCCCGCGCTCCCGCCGCCGTGTGGAGGAGGAGGCGGCGGCGGCCGCCCCGCGCGCGCGCGCGCGCGCTCCCTCTCCCCTCAGGGGCCGTCGCCAGGCAGCGGCCGGCGGGCGCCGTTCGCTTCCCCCCCCCCCCCAATTCGTTAATTAATGAGCTTCCCCCCGATTCGTTAATTAATGAACCCCCCCCCCCCAATTCGTTAATTAACTCCTCGCAACCCCGATTAGAACTTCTTCAACAGGCCCCTTTTCGGCTTGGTGGCAATCAAGGTCCAGCTCCCCCCGTGACGGCTCAGGCCTCGCGCCTCAGCACCCCTGGGCTCCCCGCCATGTCGCAGCCATCAGGGCTTCCAAAGACATTCCGCTCGTCGCCTGCCCCTCGCCCCGCCGTTGCTGGTGGGCTCTTTTCTTCTCGCACACAGATCAAACCGCTTCCGTTTTTGGGGAGCGGGCGCTCGTGTTAGCCGCCATCAGAAAGACGCTGCCTGCCTCGAGTTATAAGTACTTGCGTGTACTTTATTAACAGAGTATAAGATACAGAATTCCTAAAAAGAAGACCACGGAATCTTAGTCTAAGCCTGGGCAATTGCACACATACAGGAATTATAAGGCTTGGAGTAAAAGACAAGCAGGTAAGGGAGTCTTTTTGGCCAAGACGCAGGGGTGAAGTGCAATTTCATTTGAGCTTGCATCCTTTATACAAATTGCAAAGTCAGTTTAAATACTTAAGTTTATTTCTTTATGCTTTTAGAAACAACTGTGGCTGGATAGAACAACAAATAGCAGGAAGTGAGGGCGAACTGCTCCTAGTCCTTCACTCATCCCCACGGAACAAGCGTCACAAGTTACTCGCTGGCCCGTTTACGGTGTCTGACATCGAACACCGCCTCGAGGGTGATGCTCATCCTCTTCATAGACTTCTCCATCATAGTGGTGTTCTCCTTTTTTGAGACGGGTCAAAGTCCGCTAAATGCACTTGTTCCATTTCCTCAGTTTCTTCCATTTCCTACCTTGCAGGTAGCAGTTTTGCAAGTAAAGACAGCTTATCTGAGGAGAGGAAGCCGCTCTCTGGGAAGTTCACCCTGAATTCTATGATCCGACGTCCTTTTTCATGAAATTAATTATTACTCTACCCTGAATTGGTTTAGTGGTGGACTTCGTAGCATTAGGTTAACGGTTGGACTTGATGATCCTACAGGTCTTTTCCAGCCTAAGCGATTCTATGAATTTTAGCTGATGCCACAAACAGGGTCATTTCCGAACAGGTCCTCGTGACACACGGGAGAGGCCCTCTGACACACCAGTCTTGGGGCAGGAACCTATTTTTCCACTTTTTGAGGTTCCCTGCTCCCATGCTCTGCTGAACTCTTAAGGTAATTACCCCAAACTATTTAAATGTTTTGCTCATTTCCCCCTTGAGAAACCTTCGACAATCACGTTTCAGCAACTGTTCTTTCAGCACTGCAATTTCCCTTCGGAAAGATGAAAAATGAAACGGCAAAGGAGGAAGCAACAGTAAAACTGCAGCTCCCACCTCCAGCTGGTGTCTGGAATAGGAACAGGGACAGGTGTCGGTAGCTTATGGTCTGAACCACAAAAATGAGCTACAACCACTCCCAGGGCTTCAGGAAACAGTTTGCCACCTTTTACCCTTCTGCAAGGTAATGCCAGAAGCTCAGCTCGCTGTTTGTATCACTGTAGTACTCAGAAACTGACTTCTATTTAATTTTCTAATCGTTCCAAGCACGCTGGCTGTAGCACCCAGACCTAGCAACTCTGTACGAGCTGCGCTCAAAAGGGTGTTAGGGAAAACTAAAACTGAGATTGGCATCTTTACACTCCTGACACCATCGCAATAGGAAGTTTTCATACAAACCAGAAAAAAGGTCCGTAACAACCATTAGCCGTATGAAGGTGAAAATATTGTGGCCCGTCCTGTTGTAACTGTTTTACACCTTACGCTACCTGTTTTGTCTCGCAGGGATAGGGGAAAAAATACAATCACAGCTCTAAAAACTGCCAGGGAGATGTTGTTAAGCTGTGTGCTTCCTGGCAAATCTAGAGTTAATCGAATGTACTTGTCTGTCAGCTGAGTATGCCCAGGGTAATCCAATTAGGATAATCAGAAGTAGCCAGAAGTACAGCCTAGTACAGGACTGTTCCAATCCAACATTTAGGCAAGTTGCTCAGTGCAGTCGATCTGCATGCACAACCCTGGAACGGATCAGAAGACAAAAATCAGGCATAGTGACAGATGCCCTTAAGAACACCAACACCTTCGCCTCTACCTTTTGATTTCTGTTTCAGCGATTACCCAAACAGCAGTCAATTCACAGGGAGCACAAAGGCAACCCGCATACGGCCAAATTCCAACCTCATACGGCGCGGCAAAGCCCTGTTCAGAGCTCCAGAAGTATTAGGTAGGTCACTTGATGCAGCGCAAGTTCAAAGGAGATTGGACAGTTCCTGTCTATATAGAGCAGCCAAAATGAGAACTGGGAAAGGAAATCCATCTTGCGTACCTCCCCCACCACCCCAAAAAACTGTAATCAAAACTTTTATAGATCAAACTGCTCCCGGTTTCTCCACCTCCACTTCAATGCTTTTGTCTATAAACTGGCGTTCAGTACAGGAGTTATCCCAGCGTAAGGGAAGACGGCAAACATTTAAAAAGACTTGTTTGCTTCCTGCATTCTGAGCAATAATTAAATCCTAGCTCAGCCAAATCCTCTTCCCAGGCTTCAGCAGCAGAGGAGTAAATAGCACTTGTCCCTCCTCTGAGGGAAAGGTTGCCTCCGTTTGGTATGTAAGGCACAGGACTCCGATACAATCCCTACACCGGAGAAAAGTTGCTCATCAAATACCGAAGACACATAATTCAACCCTCTTCAGGAGTTACAGAGAAGGTACACAGGGATAAGCAGATTTAACCAATTTTTATTCATAAACTGTTTGGGGGAAGCAAAACCGCCGATATAAAAAAAAGTCAAGAAATGACCTGACTTTCTTAAAGTCCGCTAACCCATTCAAGCACATGTATAAATTCACACCGTAATTGCTAACAGAACACATCTCCACACATTTCACTTAGCCCAGGCTGTAACGAATATTGTATGTCAGAATGGTACAGAATACACACTTCGGTAGCCCACTTGCAACTAGTGTTATCAAATTACTAGCTACATGTTACACAAACACCTTACAATAATCATCAAGAGGTACATTATTTCTCTCTTTTTATACATTAACCTAGTATGACGTGTGCAGTCAATCACAAATGATATGGTTAATTTAAACAGGTTTGTAGTCAAGCTTGGACTCCAGCTTCTTAGAATCAGCCACTTTTCTAACAGCTTTCATGAAGTCTTCCTGAACTACAAAGTCATGATCGGCACGGATCGCAAACATACCTGCAAAGAATAATTTAACAGCGAGAGTAAGTTGGTGCTCCTTGCAGCAACAGCGCATAAAGATTCACTGAAATCAAAGTGAAAACGGATCCAAGTTACATTGTCTGCATACAGACTGCTACATGCAACTCTTGGATGTTGGGAAGAGGAGGAAACTTCAATGAGGTCACCTTTCTGAATTGGGTGATCACTAAGAAATGGATAAAACTTGTTTTAAACGACAAGTCTGTATTTACTGTGTTACTCAGCTTTCCCATGTAGGCAAACCCTAAGTGTACAATGAATTTATAATGTGGAAAAAGCATAAAGTAGTATTAACTCTCCAGTTATCACCCGGCTAATAAGAGACTCAGATGCTCTGCAAGAAGGAGAAAAATGGGTACCATCGCTGTTTGTGGAACGTATCTAGTTCTTAAGAGACCATACGACATATGTCACGATACTCAGCCAACATGTGGTTAGAGGCCAGCTCCAGCTCAGAAACGGTATGCCTGTTTTTTTCCTCCCATCGTGCTGAACCTGAACTACAGAGATCTTTCACACCACGCGTGTCACAGGATAGCGCCCAAATCCAGGTAACTCCGTGCAGATCCAGCTTGTGCACGGCAGGGGATATCAGCAGGCGCAACATCACGCGAATGCAGCGCTCCTGCTCCTAATCGGCAGCAGATCTGCACGTACCAGCGGACTGTTTGTATGCCCAGCTGGTTTATCTGCACACCTGGTAACAGACTTGTCTGTAACCTCAGAGGGAGGATGTAAAGAATCAAGTTCTGTGTGACTGTACAGGTCATAAGGAAACTTGGAAGAAAGAAAAGAGATTTTGTTCAAGTTGTTCCATCGAAGCTTCAGGGCCTATCACCACGCTGCTGCTTATGCTTAACAGTCCACACACGCGTGACATGCTGTGGCATACGCAACTGTTTTGGCGTTTTGCTACTACCCGGGTGCTAACATTTCCATTGAGTAAAAGCTACCTAACCCTTAAGAAAGGAACACAAAAAGTGAGCATCAGTGCACACACACTGTGTTCCAGCGGAACATTTTTGACCTCCCGATTTTAATCCACTGACAGAAGTATCGGAGAAACAGCTCGAATGTTTAGCATTAACCAAGACTAAACCAGCTAAAACCAGGACAACTTAGCACATCAAAATTAAGAGTCAAGAAAATACCTGCTTCGGTACAGACATTTCTCAAGTCTGCTCCGTTAAAGCCATCTGAAAGCTTCACAATTGCTTCATAATCTATTCATAAAACACAAATGCCAGTTAGAAATAAATTCACGCTTCCCATGATGGATGCCAATGAAACACATATCCAGCTCACAAAGAAACACTTTACTTTGATTTCAGCGCAAATAGGCAGCTGTCCACTAGGCTGATAAATTAAATTTAAATCATCGGCTGTATTACCCCTTTCATTACAGCAGAAATGTACTGCAGCCAAAAGCTCCTATTATGTAATTAAATGCCAAAGTTACTAACTTGTGGTTACAAGCATCAACATGAAATCAAGAAAAGCTATATCAAGGCAACGTTCTTATCATCATTTAAATGATATAAAAAAAAACCCAGAAAACTTATCTCCAAGTGATCATAATTCAGTCCCTTTCCGCTTATAACAACTGCATCTATTAAAGGCATTTAATGCCTTGATATATTAAGCCTGATATTTTATGCACATATATTTACTAAAAAAAGTGGCTATGGTTATAGTTTCTAGAATCAATTTCTAACACACTGTGTCTGTTGAGCCTCCAGCAAGTTCTGATTTTTGCAAGGCTGCTTATTAAAAAAAATTACCAACTTTCTGCAAAACTTTTCAAAACAGTTTACCTTCTGTATCAAATTCGAAACACTTGAACTGCAAGTTTTTCTCGTAAGAATCAAAAAAAACCCCTAGAGATTAGAAATTCTTCAACTTTATTTTAATTCCCTGTAGCACACTGTGCTATAAACAAGCCTCCCCATAATCGGGAAGTCCAAAAACTTAAGTGAGGGGACTAAGCAATGTCAAACGTGGCAAGCTTTGGTAAGTTTAGTCAGCAGTAGACTCTGGCACTAGAGCAGGAGAATCTCATGCTGGAACCTAGAACGGGTCATTATCTTAGGATTTAAATGCAATCCACACCCCACCTTGCTGATAAATTCCCGACTTCCTTTCAAGATCTCAAAGCTGGGCATCGCAGTCTTCCCACATCACGTTCAGCAATTTAGCTAGTACCCATCTGACAGCTCACCTTGCTGAACGCTGTAAAGGAATGAGCCTACCCTGCTTCCACTCCAGTGCCCGAAGATAGGAGAAAAAGGATGAAGTACTTTACCTCAGGTTCATGATTTGCTTTGGAGCTGCTTCTCTATCTTAGACTACAGTCGCGTGTATGTTTAAGCCAACACTGCTGCTAAGAAAGGCAATCTTCATGCCGCTCGTCCTCCCCCAGCTCATTCCCGCCCCCGAGCCACCCCCTCTATTGAGCTGCAGCTGGTTATGCAGCCAGATGGTGAGCGAGATCAGTCCCGCTACCCAGATCCCGCTGCCTGGCTGCATAAATCACTCCTGGCAGTGAAGAGGCAGGGGCACGGAGCTGGGAACAAGCAGGCAGGGTCTGCAGGGCCTTACGGAAAGAAAAGGCAGCCAGTGTTGTTTTGAAGGCAAATCACAATTACGGTTTTCTTGAGCAAAGCTCTGAAGCATCACTGTGAAGCCAAGACTCTGGTCAGCTTAGAGTAACACTGTCATTAAATGAACCTTCCCCATTTTATGATAGATACTTCTCCCCCTTACGCTCTGGAAAGAGCTCTCTACACCACTAACCAAAAAGAAGCTTTGTTTCAGACAACAAGGTTTTCATTATGCCATCTCTGAACTCCAGAGTAACTTTCTCCATGACTTTTAAAGATTATTCATTGTTTTCAGACTTCTGAAGTAACAATTTTTCTTTCTTTTGGGGGAGAGAGCTAATGAAAATGCTGTTTACTTGCATTAAGCTGTTCCTTTAGAAACAGGAAACTACCTGATGAGAATCATGTTGATTTTCCAGTTTACAACCGTGCTCCAAGGGTTTATATTCAGTTTTCCTTTGCAAAGGAATACTTAGCAACAATTCAATCAGGATGCATTAAAAAAAAAAAAAGTAGAATTCTGAGAGAGGGGAAGTAAGGGCTGGTGTAAGGGAAGCAATTAGAAGGGCAGAGCCATTGTAACAACTCGCTCTCTTCACATTTTTTACAAACCAAAGTAGGAAGGATATCCAGGTAGCTTCCTACTTACCTATTTCACCATGTTTAGTGATTGGACCTGCATGAATCTTCAAAATGTCTAATCTGGCTTGTTCATTTGGTAGATCAATATCTAGAAAGAATTACAGCTTTCAACAAAACAGAAACCCACAACTCATATGGATAATACCCTCCTCCTAGCCACCAGGAAATAGTAACTCACGGATTTTTCTATCCAGTCTTCCAGGCCGCAGAAGTGCAGGATCCAGCGTGTCTGGTCTGTTAGTAGCCATGATCATTTTAACTCTGTGCAGAGTATCGAATCCATCCATCTGATTCAATAACTAATAGAGAACAGAAGTTTGGTTTGAAACAAGCCAAAACCCTCCTAGCATGATCTACTGTACTTATTTTCTGTGTAAGTATTTTCACCAAGATATAAAAGTGGTACAGATCGGGGGGGGGGGAAGGCTACAAGCCTTCTAATGGAACGCCACAGCTCCCTGCATATTCTATAAGCAATAAAGGAGATCTTTAGAGAGACACTGAAAATGCCTCGCCCGGAGAAAAAGATATTGAGCGAAGCAGAGCTCAAACGTGAAAGGCTTGGCTAAAACAATAAGGCAATGAAACCGGTGCAAGTACTAAAGGAGCCAACAGTTGGCTGACACATTTTGATTGTACTGCACTAAGGCCAGGACATTCAAGTCAGACTTGGAGAAGAGCCTGTAGAATACTAATACCCACATATGAAGACATTTCATTGTCAAGATTCAAAGTACTTGCTCTTTGATCAGTGATTTAATTCTTTACGTAAGACAGACACATTCTTTTGAACCGGGCAAACTGTTTGCAAACGTAGGCCAATGAAGCTTTCCGTTAGCTTCAGAATTCTCAATTGTCACCAGTGGTTTTAAAATTCTCTTCACACAATCCAGTTCACCAGAGCAATTAGTACAGAAACAAAGAACTACAACTACTTCTCCTGGTTTTGAAAATTGAACTGTAACAGTTCTAAAAATTTTACAGAGTAAGTGTCTTTGGGACTAAAAAAAGACAAGCTCTGCTTTCCCCTCTTTAAGAGGGAAGAAGCCCTCCAAACCTTCAAAGAAGATGCAGCAAGCAGTAGCAAAGTCAAGTTACAGTAAGAAGAGAAAATATCCCAAACAATTTTAGCAATTTGAAAAATTCTTTCAATTAGTCTCCAAGTTGAACTCATGGCTGAGTTATCAGGATGTGCAGCTGTCTTTTGTAAAAGCAGCATCTAGGTCACTCTTAGCTTAAGGTTATTAACTCGGAAAAAGTTCTAACAAGCTGGATCATAGCGTAACAATCCACATCTGTATTATTATTTAATGTGGACCGTACAGGACGTAGTCAGGGATCAGACACTCACCTCCATCAGAGTCCTCTGAATTTCTCTGTCAGCTGAGGTGCCTTCAGAAAAACGACGACCACCTGCAGCACACCAAACTCCTAAGTTACAGTACTTTATTTTTGCCTCCATATAATACTAAGTCTGAAGACAATTTGGTATCTTTTTTAAACTGGGGGGAAGGAGGGGTGGTATTTGAAGAGTTAAACGCACACATTTCAAAATGCTTTTTCATATAATCAGAAATATCCAAACCAGATGTGAACAGGTATGGCTCTAAGCTAGCTGTAATAGCTCCAGGAGGAAGCTGAACTACTTGTCCCGTTACGTTTCTTCTGAACAAACATGCGTGCACACTCTCTTTTGAAAAGAGACTGTAGCTTTAGAGCCAGTTTCAGCATTCAAGGGAGACTCCAGCCATCCTCCAGGCCGTCAGCCTTACCAATAGCATCTATCTCATCCATGAAAATGATACACGGCTGATGATCTCTGGCATAATTGAACATCTCTCTGATCAGTCGGGCACTTTCACCAATGTACTTGTCCACTATCGAACTGGACACCACCTTGTGAAAGACACACGAGTAAGAGACTGGAGCGCAAACAGATTGAGCACATGTGCACGCGCGCAGGAGTACAATGACACTACCTTTAGGAAGTTGCAATCAAGCTGGCTAGCAACGGCTCTGGCCAAAAGTGTCTTCCCTGTACCTGGACAGACAAGAGATTGAAGGTGTTTAACCAGTAACCCAACATTGCTTGCTAGCGACTTTAAAAAAAATAAAAGAAAAAAAAGAAACAAAAAAGAAACAAGGCTACTGCCACAGTTTCAGAGTGACAACTAAGCATTCATTACCCTTTCATGAGACTCACCAGGGGGGCCGTAGAGCAAGCAGCCTTTTGGAGGTATAATTCCCACACGCTGGAATAATTCTGGGTTTGTAAGCGGCAACTCTATTACCTGTGAAGAGACAGAGAAACAAACTGAGACCCTGAGTTTTAAAACAGATCAGCAGTCCCAGGAAGCTAATGGTACATTTGCCAGTCTGTTTTCCAGATACCTGTATTCTTATTTACCCATGCAGCACATTTTGTATGGGAAACAGTTAAGTAAGAAAATGTCAGATTGGTCTAACGGATCGATCCACAATCCTGCCTTGCTGTTCAGACTGCAGCTCTGCAATGGTTCATTTCTCTTGATGCTCCTTGCTCAAACCACGTTTTGCTACTGCCATGATACAACAACCACCCAGAGCGATTCTAGTAGTTTTTGTGCAAAATTCAAGTTTGGTTTGTTGGTTGTCGATCCTAACTATGCCCTCCCACGTGACTTTATGGCACTCCTTCAGCCTAAAGGGTCTCGGATCCTTCAAACCCTCTTCTTTAGCGGATTTTCCTCATTTTAATCTAATTCAAGCTTCTGTAACAGTAGAGGTAAGCTACAACCCAGTCTGAGAACTGGGCTTTGTTGACAGAATAATATTCCTCTGCCACTGTGAGATGTGCACACAGCACACAAACAATCTCTGCTATAGTCAGTTGGCTCACAGCAGCACGAGCTCATCTTCAAACATCTGCATTGCTGGGCAGGCTCACACAGCCTGCAGCACTGATGCCCAAACTAATGGGATTACTTCAGTATGAGTGCACCAGCACCCAGCAATCACGTTGCTGTTTGCCACAAAGACAATTACAAGGCTGGAAAACATTTTAACACTTCGGAAGTTATCTTCTAGTACAGGAACATGTAGCCTAATGGGAAGTGATCGTCCCCCTGTACTCGGCACTGGTGAGGCCACACCTGGAATACTGTGTCCAGTTTTGGGCCCCTCATTGCAAGAAGGACATTGGGGTGCTGGAGCGTGTCCAGAGAAGAGCAGCGGAGCTGGGGAAGGGTCTGGAGCACAGGGCTGGTGGGGAGTGGCTGAGGGAGCTGGGGGTGTTCAGCCTGGAGAAGAGGAGGCTGAGGGGAGACCTTATCGCTCTCTACAGCTGCCTGACAGGAGGGGGCAGGGAGGGGGTGTTGGTCTCTTCTCCCAAGGAACAAGCAAGAGGATGAGAGGAAATGGGCTCAAGCTGCGTCAGGGGAGGTTTAGATTGGATATTAGGAGAAATTTCTTCACGGAAAGAGTGGTCAAGCATTGGAACAGGCTGCCCAGAGAGGTGGTGGGGTCCCCATCCCTGGAGGGGTTCAAAAAACGGGCAGAGGTGGCACTTTGGGACATGGTTTAGTGGGCATGGGGGTGTTGGGTTGATGGTTGGACTGATGATCTTAGAGGTCCTTTCCAGCCTTAGTGATTCCTAGTTTTTACTTTCATGAAAAAATAATGCAGCCACCAAGCCAGGAAACATGAAATTATTACTGTACCCTTAATTGGTTTAGTGGTGGAGTTGGCAGTGTTAGGTTAATGGTTGGACCGGATGATCTTAAAGATCTTCTCCAACCTAAACCATTCTATGATTCTAAGTTAATGAAACACGGAAATCGCTCATCTGATAGGATCCTTCAACAGCCTGCTCCCAATAGTTTAGGACAAACATCAGTAAGATATTTTTGCGCTGAAAACCTTCACTCAGAACACATCCCACAATTTGATAACTGTTTTTGAGATACTGGATACCTCTCGCAGCTCCCTGATTTGTTCTGACAATCCTCCAATCTCAGAATATGAAACATCCCCTGGATCTTCATGAGACATATTATAAACCAATGGATCCACTTCCCTCGGCAAGTATCTGGAAAAAAGAGTTAAGAGTAGACATTTTTCATTGTGCAGATATTGCAATAAATTTTACAGCAACTATGAAAATGATTTCTTCTCCTCCCACCTTGATATCAAGACATTTGTTGAAAAAACAGAATAAAAGCCAAACCTAGCAAACTTTTTCAAGTTTTAAACCAAACAAACAAAAGCTTAAAAAAGTGCTGAAAATGAGGAGGTGTAATTGAATGTTTTTAAAGAACAACCAATTTCTTTTTAAACCATGTATAATAGACACAGAAGTCTTCCCTCAAAGTAACTATCCTTACTTAAGCACTGCTTTGCAGAAAACATTTACAAAATATTACAGAACTGATTACTCAAACCTTTGTGTAACCTACTCAGACCACTATTTTTTTCCCCCTTTATAATAATGATGAGCAGAAGAGCAGCTGTAGCGCAGAAACCTACCTCATAATAGTCAGAGTGGTCATATCCAGAGCAACTCTTGTCCCCGGCTTCAGCTTACTTTTGTCAAGCTAGTCACAAAGAAGGTATTTCTATTAGAACCACGCTCCAAAACAATGTCTGGTTTTAGCCAAGACGTTTACTGCAGTTTGCACTCTTTGCTCAATCACACACAAGAAGAAAACACGGCTACTCAGCTATGTGCCAAGCAGCTCATTTAGTAAACACTGTGTCCCCGTCACCACCATTTTTGGGAATGCTTAAACTGGGAAAAAGCTGGCCCACTGTTTCATGGGAACGTGATCTTTGGGAGAAGCGATCCAGGAGCTGGCCTAGACCAACGAAGCTGTTGGTTGTCACAGCTGGACACCAGCAAAAGCTAAGCCAGACCACAGGAAGAATTTTTGTTAATGTTGAAATAGATCTTGAACAGCAAGTCATTAACTTACCTCTGCCACTTTTGAAAATAAATACTGTTTTCTAGACCATAATTTTTTTTTTTTTTTAAAAGCTGTCAGTCTGACGGGATTAGCAAGAGATCTAATCCTTCCCTCTGCTTGACACAGGGCAGAGCCAGCTGTTTCAGAACGAGGAAGCGATCCTCCTTTAAGGACACACGGAACAGCCTGCCCATTTCAGTCCGAACTTGAACTTGCCACCCTACTACTCAGTGGCTTTCTCTTTTCCAGACTGACAGAAAGGGTGAATAGCTGTTCCTAACCTATTTTCTCCAAGCCTTCTGTCACTTGCACGTTTTCACATACCCAGTTATATCCCATCTTCAAAGTCAGCCGTTCCAGCTGTTATTCTTTTGCTGTCATTTACCTCAGATGCCCCCCTCATCTGCCTCAGCAGTTTTTGTCTGCTTACTCCATTTTTACACGAGATTTTTTTAAACACATTAGCAGTCCTATTCCAGTACACCCTGCTAAATTCTGCTGGGATTAAAACAACTAACTTGTGTTTCATACCTTGTTTTTAAGAAACCCGGTTTAGAAGAGCAGTCTCACCTGTCACACAACACAACCTTGAACAACGATCACAGAGGTTACCTCACCACTCTAATTTCTTTCTTTTTTAATTTTTTTTTTTTTAAAAAGAGGTACTCCATCCACATTTGAAGAATATGAAACGTTTATTCTGAGCTTTACCGACATGGCACCTGAACAACAGAGATTTCGACAACTGTTTGCAAGCACTGCCTGAAGCTTCCCATCGCCCCTGCCCTTGCCCACGTGGGCTCTTCAGTCTCTAGCAGTGTTTCAGGATCAAGCTGTCACTCCTCCGTTACTGGGGTCACTAACACCACCTCTTTCCAGCTGCCTAATCTTAAGAAATCCATAAACGCTTGAAATTCTATCAGATTCAACACTGCCCAATAGATTTAAGTTATTCTGCAGTGGGAAGAAAACAAAGAGAAACCACTTGACCTCAAATTCCTTAGGAAATGCACTTTAGATAGGGAAGTAATTTTGTTTCAATTTAAGCAGCGCCACTCCCCTTCCTCAGCAGCGCAGCACAGCCGCAAGAACTCTGATCAAAAACTAGTTCTGTGAAACACTCCATGGGAAATTATTTGCCTTGATATTCTGACATTTCGAAGACAATCCCGGAGATGTTTTTCTAGTCTCTGGTATCAAATCAAGGATTTTTTAAGATCAAAGAGTGTTTTTACTGAAGAATAAACTTGAAAGTACATGCTTCAATGCCAGGCTCATCCAAGCACAACCTATTCCTTAGCATTTATTCTCTGTTTCAACACAGAACCTCAAGACTACCTCACGTGCCCCTACGTGGAATTCAGTACACCTATGTTCCAGGATAATATTTTGTTCATTCTGGTGAAAGAAAATAGTGAGTTTGCACTGTAACATCTTGAAAAGGATGAAGTTGAAAATTATGTATTTAAAGAGCATTTTGATACTAGCAATTCTTGCAGATGTTTTATGCGAGCAAAAAACATATCGCATCGGTATGCTCGAGGAAAGTCAAGGGTATCTGTGTACATACGCTGCATGAACTAACACACTTACTGGCACCCACATTTCTCACCTAGTTTGTCTCTAAAAGGAGGAGAAAAGGTCCATCCTTACTGAAAAACATACAATCCCTTGACAGAGTCAACAGCACAGGAAAATACTTACTGCATGAGTTTTGTTCACTGCTTACTGCTAAGTATTGTTAATTGTGGGCCTTCACCAGAATTCCTCTGACAGCTAGAAACCCCCCTCCACCTCTCTTTTTAAATTCTTTAAAGTACATCAGGCTCCCTGCTCTGCCACTCGCTTGTTGCCTCGGCTTCTACAGCCACCACACCACCATTACGGATGAATCACCTCAACAGAGCTGTTTAGCTTTTGTATGTTGGAATTCTATGACACTGTTCTTCAATTTAACTTCCACGTACAAACCTTAAGCTAATCCAGAGATTCTGGCTACCACAAAACATTTGTATGTTAGTCTTGCAAACACATTTTCTTGCTTTACATAGAGTCAGTAAGAGTTCAAAATTCTGTCATGAATGTCAGTTTCTCTTCAGAAAGAGAAAGAAAAGCCACCCCTAACATCAATACTACACCCACGCTCCTTTCACGGAAGGGATTTCTATTTTTCACTATTTCCATAATATAGGAGAACATGCTACAATTGTGATGTGTTCAAAGCTCAACTGCCGTTACCTTTCTCCACCATAAAGGAATCAGTTCAAGATGCACTGAGAGGTCACAGCTGTCAGAAGATCCTACACTTATTTGTTCATTAAAATAACTAAATAAAATGTTGCTGCCTTCTCAGGATACACAATCCTTCCCCGGGGTTGCTATTCTCTGTTCAGAGACACCTTACAGTCTCACATTTCATACATATCCTTCTTTGCTTCCATTTCTCAAACTCAGGGATGAGTGTAATAAAATCTAACTAGAGATTCACTTTTGCTCCCCCAACGGCTCTGCACTTGCAGAACACATTCACTGAGTATTGTGGTTCCTACTTCATAGGCAGCTTTGGTAAGCAATAGCTGCTCTACGGGTTTTAATTACCGTAAGCGGGTCACATTCAGTGCTCAATTAACCAAGAATAAGCAGTTTTTAAACCACATCTGCACTACATCCCTTATACTGTCGCAGAAAAATAAAAAGCAGAGAGTACTTCTAAGTGGTTCTTGCCAACTATAGCAGAAGATGGATTATGCTGTAAGGAAGGTTCTGCATTAAAATGTCTAAATTCTATAGAATCTGGTGTAGGTAAAAAAGCTGTTCTCCCGTAGACTCGAAGTGACAAGGCTTTTTTTAAGATCATTAAGGACAAATAAAAATCCCTCAGAGCATTATAGGGGGCCTCGCCTACTATAATTATTTATTGAAGCAGAGTGTAAAATCATTAGAAAAAAAATACATAAATACATAAAGACCTATTGTTGTATAACATTAAATCTAAAGCTCAGCACGAGGACAGTAATGGTCATATGCCGCGTTCACAACACAGCAAGTGAGACCATACACAGCTGACTAATTTTCATAGTGATGATTCATTTTCAGAGAGTTCAAAATCAGGCAGAAAGACAGAGCTTCAACTCAATGAAAAGAACAGAACACACGCAAGGTTCGAGGAATGTTTTGGACTGCTTTATCTTTACTAGGAATTTATACTACTACCAACTACGAAAGGAGAGGGCAAGCAGATACCAGTACAAAACAGCCATATACACCTTAAAGAAAATACTTAATCCCACTAAGAACCCAGTTTATCAAAAGCAATGCCAATATTCAAGACCAAAGCAAACTTTTAATGAATATTCACATAGATCAGCTACCTGACGACGACAGCCAACCACGTATCTTGGTCCATTTGTAGCCTTCACAATGACTGGAGAAACAAAATCAAAGAAAAAAAATCAAATGTACTTGATTCACTGCTCTGAATTATGTTTCTGAACTGTCCAGTATATGATATTTTTCTGCCAATACTCAATCACTGATACTCTGATTCTTTACTCCTCCAAATCTTTAGGCAGATTCTAACTACGAAAGCTTATTTTCAAGATTTCAAAGAAAGTAACAGTCCAGCGTACTTACATTTCTCTTCTGTTAGCTGTTTAAGAACCTCACCAACAATCTGCAAAAGAATAAATGCAGTATGAGCCTACAGATGAATTACCATTGCAAAACGTTTAACAAGTTTCAGGGCATGGAAGACGACTGTCACCTTTGAAATTCTTTCTCATGCTGTTTGCCAGCACTTTTATTTCTTTAACACATCTCTGTCACCCAGAACACACACAGAAAATCTCTCTAACCCATACGTTTGGTGTGTCTGTTCCTGACAGTACGGCCTGTTTCCGTTAGCTGTACCTTTCCCACTTACTCTTTCTCGATACCAAAATGGACTTAAATGCTACTTCCAGGCAAGTTCACTGTCAACCACCACCACAGGCTGCTGTGACCTCGTTTCTCTTACGTACCTGCCCGACACTCTGCAAGGCCTTGAGATCGTTTTCTGATTTTTCATATTGCTTGGTGAGCTCTTTCAGCTGTTCCCTTACTAGAAAAGGAAAGAAACACAGGATTTTGCTAACATTCAATCCAACAATAACTCAGGACCAGGCCCTTTACCAGCAAAAAAGCAGCAGGTAGAGCTAGACTGTGGGAGATCTGCACGCCCAGTAAGACATCCTCCTGCATGCACAGCAGAGCCCCTGCTCAGCAACACCAGAGCCTGCACACCCGCAACTGAGCAGCGTCTCTTATTAGTGAAAACACTCTGCAGAAGGCATCTGAAAATCCAATCCAGAATTTTGAAAGCTTGAATTCAAACATATCAGTGCCTCTGCATTGGACCAGGCTGCCCAGAGAGGTGGTGGAGTCACCATCCCTGCAGGGGTTCAAAAAACGGGCAGACGTGGCACTTTGGGACATGGTTTAGTGGGCATGGGGGTGTTGGGTTGATGGTTGGACTGATGATCTTAGAGGTTCTTTCCAACCTTAATGATTCCTAGTTTTTACTTTCATGAAAAATAATGCAGCCACCAAGGCAGGAAACATGAAATGATTCCTCTCCCCTTAATCGGTTTAGTGGTGGAGTTGGCAGTGTTAGGTTAATGGTTGGAGCGGATGAGGGTCTTTTCCAACCTAAACGATTCTATGATTTTATCATCCAGTCCAACCATTAACCTAACTCTACCAAGTCCACCACTAAACCAACTAAGAGTAGAGTATCTTAAAGCTGTTTTCCAAACTAAATGATTCTATGATTCTATGACATTTGCACGGGGGGACATGCCACTGCCAGAAGGATATGCCAGAGGACGTCTGCAACGGGAAAATGCAAGGCTGACAGAAGAACCTTACGGGGGGAAGAGGCTGAGGAAAGAGAATCGCCCGGCTCGATCTGGGGGCGGCAGGACCCGTCCCTCCCGCCCCACGGCGAGGGGGGTCCCCAGGGCCCGGGCTGCCCCGCGGGGCTCTCCCGAGGGGCCAGGAACACAGCCCCGGCGCTGGGAAGGGGGCCGCCAGGCAAGGCCCTGCCGCCGATCCCGGCAGCGCTCAGGCCCGGCCCCCGCCCTCCCTCCCGCCCTCCCCTCAGCCCGGCCAGGCCCATGACGAAGCGCGGGCAGCGGCTCGGCGGCGGCCGCCGGGTTCCCTGCGAGCCCCGCCAATGCGTTCAGCGGCGCCGATCCCCGCCGGCGGGGCTGAGCTCACACTCCTTAAGGCGGCCATCGATCTCCTTGTGCTCCAACAGCTTCTTGCGGTAATCCTGCAGCGCCTTGTCTCTCGGGTCCGCCATGATGAGCAGCCGCCGCTCATAGGGAATGCCGGGAAGGGCCATGGCCGCCGGGGGCGGGGCCGCGCCCTCGCCCCGCCCCGCCCCGCAGCGCCCCCTGCCGCAGCGGAGGACCGCCGGCCGCCCGCGCATGCGCACGGCCAGAGGCGCGAACATAACAGCCGGCGCCCGGGCGTCGTGCGGGCCGCCCACAAAGTATGTGCCGGTAGTTACCTATGTGTGTCTATACGTGTGTGGACGTGCACAGCCGCCTGCCGCGGTGTCTGGCACCGGGAACGGCTGGGCCGAGCCTCCTCAGCAGCCCCCCACGGCTCCCAGTCGTCGCGCCGGGGCTTCCCGTCAGCGGCGGCTCCCCGCTGGGTTTAGGCCCTTGGTGGGCTTTGAAGATGTCAAGGGAAAAGACGAGTCACTAGATTATTTACAGCCACATTATGAATGCCGCTAACTGAACTGGCAAAAGCTTGTTTTCAGTGCTGACTGGGTCAGAGTTTTATGGATTAAGGAGCAACTGCGGGCACGGGGACAAAAGGCCCGCGGGGCTGTGAGGCAACGGGGCAGCGGCGGCTGCGGCAGGCCGGGGTGCTGCGGGCCGTGCCCCGCTCCGCACACCCTCACCCTCCTCGCAGGGAGGGCACCCCGTTACCAGCGTGGCCCCCCGAGCAGCGCCAGCTCCCACCCCTCGCTCTGTGCGGGCCAGGGACCAGAATCACAGAATGGTTTAGGTTGGAAAAGACATTTAGGATCATCCAGTCCAACCATTAACCTAACACTGCCAAGCCCACCACTAAACCATGTCCCACAGTGCCACATCTACACGTCTTCTAAATACCTACAGGGATGGGGACCCCACCACCTCTCTGGGCAGCCTGGTCCAATGCTTGATTACCCTTTCCGTGAAGAAATTTCTCCTAATATCCAGTCTAAACCTCCCCTGGCGCAGCTTGAGCCCATTTCCTCTCATCCTATCGCTTGTCACTTGGGAGAAGAGCCCGACCCCCCCTCCCTGCCCCCTCCTGCCAGGAGCTGCAGAGCGATGAGGTCTCCCCTCAGCCTCCTCTTCTCCAGGCTGAACACCCCCAGCTCCCTCAGCCGCTCCCCACCAGCCCTGTGCTCCAGACCCTGCCCCAGCTCCGCTGCCCTTCTCTGGACACGCTCCAGCACCCCAATGTCCTTCTTGTGCTGAGGGGCCCAAAATGGACACAGCATTCCAGGTGCGGCCTCCCCAGTGCCGAGTGCAGGGGGACGATCCCTGCCCTGCTCCTGCTGGCCACACTGTCCCTGACACAAGCCAGGATGCTGTTGGCCTTCTTGGCCACCTGGGCACACTGCTGGCTCATGTCCAGCCGGCTGTCGACCAACACCCCCAGGTCCTTTTCGGCCAGGCAGCTTCCCAGCCACTCTTCCCCAGCTGCAGCGCTGCACGGGGTTGTTGTGACCCAAGTGCAGGACCCGGCACTCGGCCTTGCCGACCCTCACACCGCTGGCCCCGGCCCATCGGCCCAGCCTGGCCAGGTGCCCCTGCAGGGCCACCCCCCATCTCAGGGGCAGGGCCACCCCGTCCCGGCACCAATGAGTCAGAGCGGCCGAGAAGCTGAGCTTCATTCCCGGGGCCACCTCCCCGGCTGCCCGGCGAGGGCCCGGGCCGCTTTTGGGGCAGCCCCGGGGGGCCGGGCCGGGCTGCGTGCGGCACAGCGCGTAGCCAGCGGCGGCCGCGCCCCCGGCGAGGGGCGGTGCGCGGGGAGCGGCGGCTTCTTCAGTCGGCGGCGGCGGGGCTGGCGCGGCGAGATGGCGGCGAGCAGCGGGCTGCTGCTGCGGGTGCTGGGACTCGCCGTCCTCCTACTGCCGGTGGTGGCCCACGGGCCGCCCGGTGCGGCGGAGAGACGCTGCTTCTGCCAGGTGGGTTCTGCCCGGGACGCGCACACGGGGCGGGGCGGGTGGCGGCACTGGCGCTCGCTGCGTGGGGCCGGGGCTGCGGGCCCTCCCGTGGGTAGCGCTGGGTGCGGGTGCCTCGGTGCCTCGACCCCTCTGCCAGCGTGGGGAGGGCTGCCTGGAGGTGCCTAAAGCAGATGGGCTCGGAGGGTGCCGCTGAAGGGCAGCGAGCTGGGGCAGGGTCTGGAGCACAGGGCTGGGGGGGAGCGGCTGAGGGAGCTGGGGGTGTTCAGCCTGGAGAAGAGGAGGCTGAGGGGAGACCTCATCGCTCTCTGCAACTACCTGACAGGAGGGGGCAGGGAGGGGGGGTCGGGCTCTTCTCCCAAGCAGTTAGCGATAGAACGAGAGGAAATGGCCTCAAGCTGCATCAGGGGAGGTTTAGATTGGATATTAGGAGAAATTTCTTGACGGAAAGAGTGGTCAAGCACTGGACCAGGCTGCCCAGAGAGGTGGTGGAGTCACCATCCCTGGAGGGGTTCAAAAAACGGGCAGAGGTGGCACTTTGGGACATGGTTTAGTGGGCATGGGGGTGTTGGGTTGATGGTTGGACTGATGGTCTTAGAGGTCCTTTCCAGCCTTAATGATTCCTAGTTTTACTTTCATGTAAAATAATGCAGCCACCAAGGCAGGAAACATGAAATGATTCCTCTCCCCTTAACTGGTGGAGTTGGCAGTGTTAGGTTAATGGTTGGACTGGATGATCTTAAAGGTCTTTTCCAACCTAAACCATTCTATGATTCTGCCCGCAGAGCAGCCCCCTGCCCTCTTCCTTGCCTCTCAGCTCTGTTCTCTCCCCGCCCCTGGCAGGAAAGGTGAGTGTTCCAGCTAGGGGAGCAGTTCCTCCCTCACCACCCAGGTGCCTCTCGTCGGATGTTTCAGGGATGTGTGTGACTGTAATGCCGGGGAGCTGCCTCCTCCCCTCTCCATCCCCTTGCTGTTCCTCCTGACTCCGCTCTGCAGGAGAGAGTGTGGCTGCAGCAGGTGTGGTGCCAGCACCCGCTCCCCCACCCTGCCATGCCTGGGGTGAGCTGCGCTGTCCCGCTCATTAAAGCTCTTCCAGGCTTAATTCCCCTCGCTGATATGCTGGGTGTGTTACCCTGTAGCACTTGGTGTGCCTTCTGTTGACGCACAGCAATGAGAGGACCAGGTATAGTCAACCAAAATGTCAGACCAAGCAGCTGGATTTGGGAGAATGGTCACTATGCAGATTCCTTTTGACTTAGTTTCCCACAAGCACGTTTGCAAGATCAAGGAATGAAGATGGTAGGATGTATTTAGTGCTTTATTTTTGTTGCCTTTTGAAAAAAAGGAAGCTATTGTAGAGCCTACTCTTGCTGTATTAAAAATCCAGTGCTTAATTGTGAGTGAGCAATTGAGAGTGGAGAAAGAAAACAAATGCAATGGTGCACTTGGTTGTGCCTTTTGGGTGGCTCTTGGCAGTTTCAAGTGGAAATGGTAAATACAAGCTATGCTGGTAAGGAATTGAAAATCACGCGTTTCGATTCTCTCTCTCTGTAGGGTTTTTGCTTGTACGCTTCCTGTTTAACAGTGAAGTTTGTCTCCTAAGGATCGAAGTCTGAGACAGGAGCGTGGTGTGGGATAAGAAGCCCGACCCACTAAATGAACTGGCACTCTGGCATCGTAATGGCTTGCAGGCTTCTTCCCTTGGGTAGGAGGAACCAGCTTTGTACTTTGTACACTTTTGGTTTGTTGCAACACACTTCTTGTGTATGGCATAGCGTATGCTTTGGTTTAGCTTTCAGTACAAGTGTTCAGGTTCAAGATTTTTCCAGACTTTATTGCCTTCGGGAAAACGTGTTATATAGGGCAGCATTTCTCAGCCTTACTAACCGCTTAACCTTTTAAAAACACACCCGAGGGCTGCCTCATCTTTTTGTAAAAAATAATCTGCTGATCATCTTGTGCGGAACTGGTCTGGTGGTTTTTATTTACCACCGCATAAAATACAGGGCAATCCTTAAATGGTATATTTTGCCCTCCTTTGTTTAGATACTTGAAGGCCTGGATGTAGCTTTTGGTTTCCTCCTGTGAACCATCTCTTGCTGTCTCATGGGCTTGTCAGATTAAGAAACCTTGATGTAGGGAGAATGGAAGAGCCAACTGTATCCTGGGCTGCGTCAAAAGAAGTGTGGCCAGCAGGTCAAGGGAGGGGATTCTGCCCCTCTACTCTGCTCTGGTGAGACCTCACCTGGAGTACTGCGTCCAGCTCTGGGGCCCTCAGCACAAGAAGGACATGGACCTGCTGGAGCGGGTCCAGAGGAGGCCACAGAAATGATCCAAGGGCTGGAGCACCTCTCCTACAAGGCCAGGCTGAGAGAGTTGGGGTTGTTCATCCTGGAGAAGAGAAGGCTGCGTGGAGACCTTATTGCAACCTTCCAGTACTTAAAGGGGGCCTACAGGAAAGATGGGGAGAATCTTTTTAACAAGGCCTGTTGTGACAGGACAAGGAATAATGGATTTAAACTAAAGAAGAATAGATTTAGACTGGCTATAAGGAAGAAATTTTTTACACTGAGGGTGGTGAGGCACTGGCACAGGTTGCCCAGAGAGGCGGTCGATGCCCCATCCCTGGAAACATTCCCGGCCAGGTTGGACGGGGCTCTGAGCACCCTGGGCTGGTTGGAGATGTCCCTGCTCACTGCAGGGGGGTTGGGCTAGATGACCTCTAAAGGTCCCTTCCCACCCAAAGCGTTCTGTGATTCTATGATTCTATGACTTGTCCGTCAGCCCGTGTTGGGACAGTTGACAGGGGCCGCTTTTGAGAGCAATATTTCAAACGCTGACTTAAGTGGGCCATAATTCTGGAATGGGTGTTGCGCTCTTGTCTGTCTGTACTACTAAGAGCAATGCCTCACCTGCTTTTGTCGACTGGTATTTTAGCTCTTCATTTACTTAGAGAGGTTGCTAACCAGTCCTGAAACTTTTATTAGAAACGTCCATCTGTTACTAAAAACACTTAAGTTTCACATACTGTTTCTGCCTTCCAATCTGTCTCATTAGTGCTGAACAAGATTGCAATATCAGAGTTCCCGTGAACTTTATAGATAGCGCGTCCCCCACCCAGATACTCCTGTTTGCATTAATGCTTTAGTCAGCCATGAATCAATTCTCCATATTCCTAGTAATTATTGCTCATTCGCTGTTTACAGACTGATGTAGCTGCCTTAAGCTGATGTGCTGCAAGTGGTTGGCAGACGGGGATTTTGACGAGGTTTCCGGTCTGGCAAGAGGGCTGGTTTCCTTTGGGGGTGTTTCCTTCGGCCGGTACGCTGTCATTAGGGGTGAATCCAGGCACTGAGAGTTACAGACTTTCAAGTCGCTCTTGCGTTCTTGTTGAATTTGTGTTCGCCCAGCAGCCTTCAGGGCAGGAATTCATACATAGCACAGTTCCTGGTCTCTGTGGGGTGGCTCAGGAGGTAGTGCAGAGCCGCTGCAGATCCTGCGTTGCTAGCAGACGCTTGGAGGTGTGTTGTGGTTTAACCTGGCAGGCAGCTGAATGCCACACAGGCCGTTCAGGGGGGAAAAAAACAAAAGTAAAATTTGTGGGTCAGGATAAAGACAGTTTAATAGGACAGAAAAGGAATGGAAAATAATAATAATGGCAAAAGAATATACAAAATAAGTGATGCACAATGCAATTGCTCACCACCTGCTGACCGATGGCCAGCCCGTCCCCGAGCAGCGATCGCTGCCCTCCGGCCGGCTCCCCTCAGTTTCTATACTGAGCATGACACCGTATGGTATGGAATAGCCCTGTGGCCAGTTTGGGTCAGCTGGCCTGGCTGTGCCCCCTCCCAGCTTCTTGCTGGCAGGGCCTGAGAAGCTGAAAAGTCCTTGACTAGTGTGAGCACTGCTTAGGAACCACTAAAACATCGGTGTGTTATTGACATTATTCTCACACTAAATCCAAAACACAGCACTGTACCAGCTACTAGGAAAAAGAAATTAACTTCACCCCAGCCGAAACCAGGACAAGGTGCCAAGGGACAGAACTTCAGCCTCTGTGGTTTAACCCCGTCCTGAGGCTCCCATGTGAGGTTTGCTTCTGTATGAGCTCCGGAAGCCCCAGTCCTTGTTTTCTGGGCAAAAGATAGGGGGGGAAAGCACCTGGGCTGGCATATACTGCTGCCAGGACAATCTTTTTAGCAAGGCCTGTTGTGACAGGACAAGGGGTGATGGTTTTATGCTAAAGAAGAATAGATTTAGACTGCATATAAGGAAGAAATTTTTTACAATGAGGGTGGTCAAGCACTGGAACGGGTTGCCCAGAGAGGTGGGCGATGTCCCATCCCTGGAAACATTCCCGGCCAGGTTGGACGGGGCTCTGAGCACCCTGGGCTGGTTGGAGATGTCCCTGCTCACTGCAGGGGTTGGGCTGGGTGGCCTCTAAAGGTCCCTTCCCACCCAAACCATTCTGGGATTCTATGATTCTATGCTGGGCATGACTGTCCTCACCTGGCTGCCAGCTCCTTGCTCCAATCATGCTGGACTGAGTGCCATGGGCAGGCAGAGCCCCAAATCACTTGTGCAGGGCGGCTGCAAGGAAGCTTCTGCTGGGGCAGCAGGGAAAGCATCGGCTTGCCGTCAGCCTGGGACTGGTGTGGCTTGTCTAGGAGAGCAGGCAGCTGCCAGCGAGGTTGCTACAGGCTAAAAGCAACTCCTCGGCCACTGTACTGTTCCCTTCCCTCTGTCCTATTGTAGCTGCAAGTGGGAGATGCAGAAAAGAGCTTGCCTTCTTTCCTGCCCAGCTGTGCGGTAGATGGTGGTGTATGGGTCTGGGACGGAGCCCGTAGCAAGAGAAGAAAGCCCTACCAGGGGAGGTTTAGGTTGGATATTAGGAAAAATTTCCTCACAGAAAGGGTAGTCAAGCATTGGAACAGGCTGCCCAGAGAGGTGGTGGAGTCACCATCCCTGGAAGTGTTCAAAAAACGGGCAGAGGTGGCACTTAGGGACATGGTTTAGTCTAGTCTACCCTTGATTGGTTTAGTGTGGACTTGGTAGTGTAGGTTAATGGTTGGACTGGATGATCTTAAAGGTCTTTTCCAACCTAAACGATTCTATGATTCTAAATCCACTGCCCCGGGGAAGTTTCTGTGACATTGGGGGAAGCAGAAAGAGGTGGCCAGAGACCAGCAGCACAGGGGAGAGCAGGCTGACGGGAGCCTGGCCTGGGGGTAAAGGAAGATGAAGCGAGGGCCAAACCCAAGGATTACGCAGAGTCCACGCGCGGCGGCGTTTCACCCTGCGTTACGCACGCGAGGTGGGTACCTCGGCGTTACGGGATTGAGAGCAGCTATTGCGGAGGGCCAGCCGAACGCCCTCCTCGGTGCTTGCTCAGCAGTCGGAGTCGCTTGTGCGGCGTCTGTCCCGGCGGCTCCGTTGCATCTCTTCCCGCTGGGCAAACCCAGCCCTGCCCGTCGCTCGCATGCCAGGCTCTCACACCCCTGATGGGTGGAGCGCGACCCACCGCTGCCGCTCCGCTCAGTCATTCACAGAGGCCGGCAAGCACATGGCACATGTTTGGGACCGGACCAATTTATGTTTCGTCTTCAACAACTGTTCTAATTACTACAGGCTGAAGATGTAGATAAGTATTTTAGGGAGGTGGTGGGGGGGGAAAGTGTTTTAAGGCACCGCCTATTGCAGGGCATGTTTGACACATGCTGTAACTCGGCTGCTCTGACAGCAGGAATTGAAATCCAAAACAAGTGAGCCTCTGCCTGCATACAGGGCTGAAGGGAGCAGGTTCTGCGGTGGCAGGCCGTCACGGAGCAAGAGGAAACTTCTGGGATGCAGTGCCCTGCCAAGCGGTCTGATGCTGCCCGCTTCCCCGTGTCTCCAAGCGGGCCGGTGCTGTTTGGTGGTAGCATCCCGGGGGCTTTCACCTTGGTCTCTGAGGAGGCTCAGCTCTCGACGCTGTCTCCTGTACTCCTTTGGCTGTGAACTTCGGTAGGTTGGGCACATACAAGAGGCATCACCTGAGCTGAGCTTTTTTTTTCAGCAGCCTGGTGGCTTAGGAGGCGGAGGAGGAAGGTGAGCACGCCAGCGATGCCTTATTAGCCATGTGCAGGCTAGGGAAATTGCCCATTTCTGCACAGTCTGACTGAAATCCTTGGAGGAAAAAGGAGTTTTTCCTCTTAAACAGCGGTAAACTCCCAAACTTGAGCAGAGCTCGAGTTTTCACCGGCGCTTCCCCTTTGCTCATGCTGTCCCCACAGGTGTGTTCTCTGGCATTGTGGCCCATCCTCCCACCAGTGCTTTTCTAAACCGAGCAGCGGATATTTGGACATCTCCAAAGCATGACCCCCTTCTACTCCCGAGTATTGTGCGAGCATCTGCAGCGCTTCACCCTGCATTACTCTCAGGATGATGTTTTGCCGGGTTGGTTCTGGCTTGAATTGGTCGCTAGACGTAGCGAAGACAGACCTGGTGCAAATGGGATATTCCGTTTCAGTTGAGGGCTGGCTGGGGTCTCCGATGTTACCTCTTCCAGGGATGTCATTGCCTTGGAGTGGCATGTTGTCTAGCGCGGGTACAGAGAGCAGCTGAAGATTATCCACAAATCTTTTTGCAGGCCACTTTCAGACCCAGTCTATAAGCTGCCTGCCTCAAAGGATGCTTCCAGGAAATAAAAAATGCAGTTGGTTCGGTTTTTATTCGGGTTTGTTTGTTGTTGGTGGTTTGGTTGGTTGTGGTTTTTTTTTTTTAAATTTTGAAAGAGCTTTAAATTGGGTAACTGGATTAGCAAATTGCTGCTGGTTTTTACAGGGGTGATTCAGGCTAGTGGAAAGCTTAATTGCTATGCTGTTAATCTTCATTACCATGCAAAATGCATGACAGAATACGGCACGTGTGTGAAGATGAGGCGGTGAGCTTCAGCATGAGCGCAAGAAAGAGAAGTGAGCCTCCAAATAAGGTGTCTTAACAAAAGCTGCTTGCTCAAGTGGCGTAGGGCATTCTGGCACGCTCTAACAGAATTCCCTTCACTCCCCCCTTAGATCAGCGTGGCTAAATCCAAAATGTCAAAGCCCTTTTGAAAAAAGCTGTTTCCAAAAGGCTAATTCCTGCTACGGAGCAGTCCGGATCTGGAGGCTGGATTCCTTCCCGCTCTGTCCAGGGTGGCAGGGGGAAACTTGCACTTGCCTTTAAGGTGCTCTATGCTTAATCCGGGCTATTTTTCTCCCCCCTTCCCCATTTTGTGTGACTGTGTGCACTGAGTGCAAGTGTTTCATTTCTGCCTTCCTTCTCAGAAGGAGGGCAGGGAGCTTCATTTCCACAGTAGTAATTACAATCGTTTTTATTGAAGTTGATGGGTAGGTCTTGCTGAATTATCTGAGGGCTCTCCGGAAATGTGTCAAGGCAGGCGGCTCGTGTTTCTCATGCGGCTCGCTCTTTTCTCTCTGTACGTAATAATATGTTTTGCCTTTATTGTGAAGGCTGGAGCAGCGCCTTTGCTTTGGAATCAGGGAGGCTCTTTCTTGAGGCTTGCAGGGCTTTACGCCCTTTCCTGCTTCTGACTGCCGAGATGCCCGTGACTTTGGTCAACTACTGCCTTTCCTGCAAGAGGGGTGATACCTGCTTCTGTTTGCTGTCCCGCAGTGTTCAGCAACCCTTCGGCTGGTTGAGTGCTTTAGAAGTAAGACCAGGGGGAGCCCCTTAAATACAATCCAGCACCTTCTTAGGTCTTGTGCCTCCCCCATCTGCCTGTTTATTCCCGGCCGCCCCCGGGGAGCTTTTATGCCGCCGCTCGGCAGTGCACTCTGTCACACTTCACGGGAGCTGCCCGTGCCGACATTCCCAGGCTTGTTCTGCTTGTCTCTGCTTCCAGCTTTCTTGTGTGCAGAGAGAAGGCAGAGACTGGACATACCCCCCTAGAGCAGTAGCGTGGGGTCCGTTGTTGCTGTGCTCTCCGCTACCAGGATTTTGTAGCCTTTCTGGGACAGAAGTGGCAAGAGGGTTTCTCATCACGAACTGTGGCAAACGTCCCATTCTTTACTTCATAAATCGACAGTATTGATACAAAACAGCTGTCTGGTCTTAAAACCCTGAATTTATCTGATCCTGGGGAATGGCATCTTGCCACGTGTTGTATTGCTACATCAACATCCAGGAAAAATCCCTGGCGTACTGTTGAGAGCGAATGAGTAGTAATACGTGATTTTGGCCAGGGTGATTTCCCCAAGTACTCATCGGGGGCGTGGGGGAAGTAAAACTACTTCTGTGTTTCGCAGCTTTGTCATCCAGACAGTAATCTACGTGTCAGAAAGCCATAGCTGAATTTGTGCTACTTTTTTTTTTCTTCTTCTTTTGTTTGTGTTTGTGTTTTTTTTTTCTTCAGGGCTTGCACACAGCTTGTTGAGTGGTTCAGGATGATGCAAGAAGTATTGGCTTTCTACATCAGATTTAGAACAAATGTTTTCTTGCCAAATGGCTCTCTGAGGCGAGGAGGGAGACTGTTGCAGTTGCTGTGGTTCTGATTAAATCAAACAAATGGCTGCAGCGCAGTCAGTTAACAACAAGGACTTTCTTTGAGCGCTGTAATTTTCGGTGGCATTATTGTTGCCTAACTGGTCCCTTATGCAAACACCAGCTCTCACCTGTACACCATCCTACAGGAGCAGCATACCGAGGCTAGTCTCAAACCGGAACCGGAGCTGGCTGTGCGTATGGCTCACAGCTGTTACAGCAGCTGATGTAGAATCATGGAATCGTTCAGGTTGGAAAAGACCTTTAAGATCATCCAGTCCAACCATTAACCTAACACTAGCAACTCCACCACTAAACCAATTAAGGGCAGAGTAGCAATTTCATGTTTCCTGGCTTGGTGGCTGGATTATTTTTAATGAAAGTAAAAACTAGGGATCATTAAGATTGGAAGGGATCTCTAAGATCATCAGTCCATATCCCGTGTCTTGTTGGATTTGGCCTTGACAGAAACATCTGCCATCTCTGTAACTGCATCTGATGTGTGGACAAGGGCTGCGCGGTTCTTCTGTACGTGTGTGACACAGCCTACTTGAACGTGTCTGTCATCTCTGCTTTTTGGAGATGGAAGTGTCTGTCTGATGCCTATTACTCAGACGTCAGCGAATTTTAACCTATCAATGTGTGTTCAGGAGAAGTGTTTCCAAATAAAACTGCCTGTCCCCAAGCAACGAGTAGAGGGCACACCCTAAAGGATGCATCAAAAGAAGTTCTCTGCCAATTCAGCACAGTCTGGCTTAATGTTGTTTAATTCTGGTTAAACTTCACTAGTTGACTCGCTGGTAAAAGGAAAGAAAATTGTGAATTGTTTTATTGTCTGCAGTGTTAAAAAGCATTGGTTAAGTTGTTCATATTTGGTTGTTTGGGTTTTTTTTTTTATCCGACAGGTTACTGGTCATTTAGATGACTGCGCCTGTGATGTAGAAACCATTGATACCTTCAACAACTACAAGCTTTTTCCTAGACTGAATGAACTTCTGCAAAGTGACTATTTTAGATACTACAAGGTAATTTTCTCATACAAGAATTGTATTTATTTTGTGTGCTCCTGCTTTTTTTTTATCTCCCGTGATGTTACTGCTGATCTTTTTAAAATCAGATACCTACGTTTTAATCCTGATCTTTTAAGAATGCAGCCAGTAAGTGGGACTCTTCTGTTATCAGGAGAATCTTAATGTGGTACAGCATGCTTATAAGATGCATGATTTAAAAGATATTTTCTTACGTGTTTTTCCCTCTTAAGAACTTGAGCGGTAGACCAATGAAATGACTCTTTTGTTGAGCTGTGGCTCAAAAATGTTGATGACTGGAGATCCATGTTGCATAATGAGAGTATTCATAGTGTGTCCCCATTGACATGGAGAGCCTGGTTTAGTTACCAAACATCCAGGTGAACTGGTGGCTGTTACAGCCAGACCATCCTCCTTAGATGGATTTTGCTCCCATTCATTGAGCTTGCACGTATATGACTAAATGTGGGGTTTGTTTGAGAGCGTTTGGGTTACGGGGCAGTATTTTACCTGCTGCATACAGGTACTGAACAGTGATTGTTTCCTCAGACAAAACAAGTATTTACTCTTCTGTAAGAACAGTTTAAAAAGTTCCCACTTCACTGCACTGCAAACTAGAATGGGCCCACATATAAAATCACTGGGGTAGAGCTGCTTTTCCCTGCTCCCCCTCTCTACCAAACCCACAAAATCTTGTTAAATGTTAATTGTTTTGGAAGAATGATACTTGATACCAACTCACAGAAAAGAAAGACTAGGACTTGTTAAAGAAGTTAACGGCCTTTCCCCTTCTAGTGTTGGGATTTGTAACAGGAATACTAAGATTGGTCTGAACGAAGCATGACTGAAAGTATCTGTGTGCGAAAGCACCAGAAGAAAGAGCAAAGCAAAGATTAAAAGAATAACCTGTACTGATAACAAGGACATGAGCGACAGCGATCAATCTGGTAAACACCAAGGAATTATTTGTTCCCGTCGAGCCCAGAAGGCTTGCACGCTGACAAATCCAGAACACAGATGACTTGACAGCAGAAGACCTGCGCTCTGGCCACAGGAGGATGGCAGCAAGGCTGGATCCTCTTCCTGCTCCTCTAAGAGGGAGGCGGGCTCTAGTCCTACGATGCCCAAAAGAAGGAAACAAAATCAATGGGGAGCAAACTCCCCCTAAGGTTCACGGAGAATGAAGTGAGCAATATTCCCAGGCCAAAGATTGCCCCGTAGTAACTGTTGGCTCCTAAAGGGTACAAACCAAAGGGTACAAACTGGGCCAAAACCCAGTTTGTCATTGCGCAACGGGAGCCTCAGGATGCCATTAGGAATTGGTGACCTATGTGTCTTGTCGTCTGTGTTACCACAAACAGTCCTGGCCAGGCCGTGCAGGCACGCACATCTCGTACAAGAGACAAGCGAAGGAGTGTGATCAACTTCTTTAAGATAAATAACACCCTCTGCTTCCACTCTCACTGCACTCAACCTTGCACTAAGTTTTGTTATCAGAGGTCTTGCACTAGGCTTTGTTATCTGAAGTCTTGCACTAAGGCGCTGAAGATGCGTGTTGGTAAACTGTGGTGTGGAAGGTTGGCTTGGTTGCGTGGAAGAAATATGTAATAGGATAATATGTTCCTTATAGGTAAACCTAAAGAAACCTTGTCCTTTTTGGAATGACAACAGTCACTGTGGAATAAGAGACTGTGCCGTAAAGCCCTGCCCATCTGTAAGTACCAAATCCATTCTTTTACCTCTTTTCTACATTTAGCTTTTGCAGACCGAGAGGAATAAGCAGGCAGATGACTTACTCTTCTCATTATTGTAGCTATAGCAAAACTGTGGCTCTGGTGGAGGTTTCTTAGGTGCAGTAATACTGGTATCCGTGGGAAAGGCAAATATACTAAATTCTGAAAGTTTAAAGGCTAGGCTTTTAATAGCTGACCCTCCGTGAATGGCCAAAAAATTGTCCTGGTCCCTCTTTTATTTTTGGTATTAAGTGAGATGGGTTTTGGGCAAATCCACTGTTATTACAAGAAGTGCCTCTGTAAATTGCCAGGATATTCACCCTCTTGGTCCACCGGCCACACTGTGATTCGCAGGCAGATTTGTCTAGGCCCTTTCCAGCCCTCTCTCTTTACGTGAAATGGCTCTTTCAGAGCCCTCTGTTTCTCAGGACAAAAGCAAACGCTCTTGTCCCTGTATCCTGGACAAAAGGGGTTTGTTCGCTGAGCTGAAAGAAAACATCTTGACTGCAGGTGTCCGCCTGAAAAGAAGCGGCCGAGAAAGTGAGTGAATCGGAACTTGGTTGCTGGGTGGATAGAGGTGGTGAAAATGCCACCCAGCCTGGCTTTGTGGGTTGGCAGCCAGCCACAGACAGCCTTATGCGCTCATTCCTGGCTCTCTGGAGCAGGCCGTGTGTATGCTACTGGTGCGCAGGGGTGTGCCGTGCCGATGGCGCGATGGGTGCTCTCAAAGAAAGAGGTCTCCTGACGCTACTTGCGCGCGTTTTTCCCAACTCGATGGTTTATTTTAATGTACGATTTAAAGTACGCTGCGGTGAAGCAGGTGTCTGTCCCCCTCGCCTGGTAACTCCGTGGTAAGCTGACGTAGTGTAGCTTTTGGCTGAAAAAAAATCTAAGGTGATACAACAACTTGAAATAATCTGGTACAGGTGTGTGTGTGTGGGCATCAGTTGTTATATAAATTCTCATATGTATGGTAAATTCATTTGTCTTCTCAGCAGCTACCTTACCCCTCAAACAAGTCTCCTTTGCTTCCCTAGTCTTCAAAAAGCACCTATTATGGACCCAAAATAGAATGGGGTTTTTTTTCCCCCCTCAAAATAACCCTAAGTTTTGTTTAAATACTTTTTTCCTTAAAAAGGATGTTTTTGCTAATGATGAGGACCAATGCGATGGAATGATGTTACACTAGTATTAGCTAGAAGTTGTTCTTATTTTAAGAACTGACTGTGTCACTGCTGGTTTTAATTATTTTGATTTGGGTCCATTTCATTCTGAAAGCAACAAAAATAACTCTTATTCATTGCTTAATTTTTCTCTTCCTGTGCTGTTTGCCATCACAGTATTTGCTCCTGCAGTGTAGAAGTGGTTTTACTGCCTTCCTACTGATGGAGGAAAAGGAAGTTGAGGAGAATTTAGGAGAATTGTCTTGTATGTGCTGCTCGGGCTGTGTGGGGCTGGCAAGCCTGACATTACATGATGGAGTGGTAAAAGGGAAGTTTTTGGATGACGTGTATCAGGGGCTGGGAATTGCAGTATCTGAGGAGGCGCCTGGGCTCCTGCCAGGAGTGCCGGCATCACCGGGAGACGGTGCCCAGAGGCAACTCCAGCTCCCCTGAAGTTTATATTGGCTTCTCCAACCTCACGCTTGGATAAGCAAAACATAACCTGACGTAGCGCCTGTGGAAGGCTGCTGACCTTTTGAAGGAGTCTTGCGAAAAATGAAAATAAACCACCAAGAATATTGCTTAACCTTAGTTAAGCTCTGGAGGAGCCAGAAATTGGATGTGTTGTAAGCTAAGCTGAGTGCTTTGATTACCTTCTAACTTCTAGAAACTGTGGTAACCTTCCTAATCTTTCTCAAAGATTAGGCTCATCAGCCCCACAGGTAGCACATGCTCAATTTTGTCTTTCAGGACGAAGTCCCTGACGGAATCAGATCTGGAAGTTACAAGGTAGGTGTGCCTGCATGCACAAAATGATGCAGCTTATAGGACCAGTTTTGCGTCCCTGCAGCTGAGAAAAGCTGCCTTGAATCAGATGGGCAGTATTTGTCGGGATGTACTTTGTGGCTAGATTTTTACCCTCTGCAAGTGTTTGGCATGCTATAGAGCCTTCGAGGTGGCTGTCCTGAAGTCAGGTATTCCCCTCCACTAACGCAGAGCAGCTTAGGAGACTTCTCCAAGAGCAAGTATCATCGGGCACAAAACGTGTTTACGGCAGTGCCAGAGGCTGCTGTGAGTCCCTGAGACAATCATCACAATTGCATAAGCCTCCAAATATCTGCAGACATCCTGTGGAAATGCAGGGTGGGATGAATCATAACAGTGTTTCTGATGTTTCAACTGGTTAGTGCATTAAAGGCAGAATTCTAACAGCAGAAAAACTGCTTTTTAATCCTCTTCTCTCCCCACCCCTTTGCTTTTCAACCCAGTATTCGAAAGAAGCCAATAACCTTGCTGAAGAATGCGAAGAAGCCAAGAGACTTGGAGCTGTTGATGGCTCTCTGAGGTTTGACTTCTTTTTCCACAATCCTTACTTGTCTGGAAGGGAACTTAGCATCAGTGCTCTTTCTGATAGTCTTTTTCCACTTTCTTTGCAGCAAGGAAACGCAGCAGGCAGTGCTCCAGTGGACACAGCACGATGACTCTTCAGACAGCTTCTGCGAAGCTGATGGTATAGGGACCTGTTTGATCTGACAAGGCTTGTAACGGGATTTTGAGCACCTCTGCAGAACTTTCAGGCCAATGTGTACTATTTCAGCGAGCCTGGAGCGTATATAGCATTTCTTCTCTCTTCCACCCACCCTGTCCTCAGTATTTTGAAAATAATATGATGCCAATATTTCTGACAAAGCGTCATTGCTGGTCAGGGTGTCGCTGTTTTTAGCGAGTTAGCAGCTTGGATGGAGCGTGCTCAGAGTTTGCTTTACCATCAGTGGCCGTGCGCTCCCATAGCTCCGAAGGCCGGAGAGCTTTGCCCCGCTGCAGTGGGTTGAAGCGTAGCAAATATTATGCACCTACCTCGCTGCAGAGGGATGAGCTGGTCTCTCAGCTGGCAAGACTGTTCAGTATGCAAAGGGGTGGCTGGATCAGCCTTGGAAGATGTCATTTGCCTTCAGAAGTTTTTGTCACTGACCCAGCACTCTGCTTCGCAGACATCTATTCTCCTGACGCGGAGTACGTGGATTTACTCCTGAATCCTGAACGCTATACTGGCTACAAAGGACCGGATGCCTGGAAAATTTGGAACAGTATTTACGAAGAAAACTGCTTCAAGTAGGTGCTTTGGGAGACAGGTTCCACAAGCCTGCAGGCGCTGTGTGATGTGGTCCTGGGCACACAGTCCTGTCCTCCCTGGCCATTGCAGGGAGCTCTGTCCCCAGTTTGTGTGCCAGTGGGAACTCTGCTGTGGCTACCCCTGGGGCTGATGCACCGTACTGGTGGGCGCTGGTCTTACTCTTGCCTGCTCTGAGCTCTCTAGTGACTTTAAAGGTCTTTTCCAACCTAAACGATTCTATGATTCTATGACTTCCTCCCCGTTCGTACTAGTGCATCATGTCGCACCAAGGCTGTGCGATAATGTCCGCTAGCACCTCTGTAGACACTTGAGTTTTCATAGCTGTTCTTTCTAAAGAAAGGAGAGAAAAAAAAAAAAGAGAAAGCCACATTTTGCTCTACCCCTTTCCTGTCTGAGCAAAGCTAAGGCATGGAAGGGATTCTCAGATCTCTTCAGGCTATTTGACTGCAGAGAAGTAACTACTTATGTTGTGCTGCGTTTCTGCACAGCAAGGAGACAGTCACTTATTTACATATTCAAATTATTATTTTTTTTTTCTTTCCTTCTTAGGCCTCAGAATGTAAAAAGACCTTTGGCATCTGGTAGAGGTGAGTCATTTATTTATCTCACTACGTGGTTTAGTAGTGTACTGATCCTAGCTTCAGGAACAATAAATACTCTCTGAGCTACTTCTACTGAATGAGAAATACGCTGTAGCTCCTGATGAAGTGTAGAATTTTAGGGCTAACGCAAGGCCACCTGGAAGAGTGGCTTTCTAGCATCCGTCATGGAGAAAGGAAGTCTGGTCCTCCACTCCTGGGAGAAATGTGAGCTTTGGTGGGACTGGAAGCAGGACTGAACCCTGGGCTCTTCCTGGGTCCCTGGTTTCTGTACGCAGCAGTGCCAAACCATCTGTGACGGACTGAAATGAGAGCCTGGCTGGGATCCTCTGTGGAAGCCATCCAGTAAGAGGAACTCTGCCCTCGAGGCTAAGGCTAGGCAGTGTAAATGGAAGCAGGGAAGGGTTTTGGAAGCATAGAGCTTCATGCCCAAGGCTGCTAAGAGACCCCATGTCTCCTGATGCCCCATCCCACCCAGACACCTAGAATGTCATCAGCCTCACTCCCCGTTCATTTGACCTGAACGCCGCTCCAGTACCCTCTGCAGTGATCTCTCGATTTTCCCTAAACTGTGTAGGTGCTTTCCCCCCTCCCTTGACCCTTGTGCAAAGGAGAGGCACTTCGGGAGCAGCACTGGTGAAGGAAATGTCCGATGTCCTTTAAAATATCAGTGCTTCCCTTGACCACCTCTGTTGTTTAGGGCAAGATCTGAAGGAAGTAACAGGGGTACGTTGAGGGGAGAGGGAAGGACTGCTGTTTCGCAAATGAGGAAGCAGGAGGACATGAAAATAGAGAATCTGACCCGATACCTGTGACAGTTGTTGCAGGTGACTAATGAACCGCAGGAAACAGGGATGGGGTCCTTGAGTATCCTGTCGGAGGTCATACAGGAGATCCCTGGCAGAGGTAGACACCTGTGTCCCCTGTTTTCTGGTCTCTGTTCAGCTACGTGGTGGTTTTACTTCCTTTGCAAATATTGATCCCTCCTGTGTTGGTCAGGTTATTCAGTAGCATTGGTCATCTGGTGTGCTCACCGCTGCAGTTTGAGATGTTGTTTTTCTGTGTTCAGAACATTTCTAAACCTCCCTAGAGACGCTCGCTCTCTTGTCAGAGCAGATTAACAGAGCAATCTTAATGCTTGTGCTTTGGAGTTTAATTTTGGTTATGTGTAATTTTTAATCTCCTCTTTTCTTTCCCTCCACCACTCGTGCTTTCTTTTTCCATCAGGAGACGATGGAGGTGAGTGGCACTCTGTTTGTTTTTACTGATAACAGAAACAAATGTGGCGTCTTTATCGTGCTGTCACGAGCTGTACCATTAGATAGTGCACCTGGTTAGCAAAATCATTATTCAGGCAAAATCAGAAGTTGTCAGAAATTCTGCCATGTTCAGGACCCTGTGGAGAGATCCCTCTGGGCTCCCTGTCCCTGAGGCCAGCCCGTCCTTGTGCAGAGGTCTTAAGAAGCACCAGCAGTTTTTTTAAGAGTACAAGTCCCATTTGAAGGTAGTCACTGAAGTGTCGTAAGCCTTCAGGAACAGGACTTGCGTTGTGGGTTGGTTTTTTTTTTTTTTTTTCATTTTTTTCAGCGCTTGTTATTGCTGAGAAAGCAGCTCTCAGGCTGGAGCTGTGACAAGACTCATAGTCCCAAAAGCCTCTGACAGCTGGTGGGAGCTGGGTGCCCAACTCCCTTCGGCCTTGCAGGGTGCACATCTGGGGCAGGACGTGCCCTGGAGCTGTCTGCCCTCTGCAGCAACTGGGCCTGTGTATATGGCACATCTTTGTCTCCAAATTATCTCCAGATCATTTTATGTTCTCCAGGTTACTTTCAAGCATGTAGCAGGGGTAGTGTGAAACGCTGCCTTGTGTGATTGTACGCACTTGGTTGCACTGTGTGGGGTTTTTGTTTTTTGGTTGTGTGTTGTTTGTTTGGTTTTTTTAATAAAAAAGCCCCTCTCCCCGCCGTGGCCAGAAGAGAAAAGCAATCCGTGATCCTTGTTTCCCCCTACGCTGTGCTGTTCCGTAGCACTTCTGCCTCCCGGGCCCTTGCTGAGATCGTAGAATCATAGAACGCTTTGGGTTGGAAGGGACCTTTAGAGATCATCCAGCCCAGATGGGTGGGAAAGACCACGTGCTATGTTTAGCTGGTGCCACATTGTGTTATAGAAGCATCAGCTAGAAGGGTGAGGAGGAAAACTGTTTTCATGCTCTTCTAATGCTCCTTTCCCCGCTTCCGCAAACGGGAGCGGGCAGGGGTCGCCTGGGGGCTGGCCTCGGAGGTGGTTTTCAGGGCATTTGCGGCACGGGAGGGCAACAGCAGAGGGGAGGGTGCTGCCCTGTCTCATTCATGTATCATCCTGTTGTGCTCTGAAAGGTGTGGCCAAAGAAGTGGCCCGAAACGTGACACAGTGTGTTAAAGCTCTCCTGCTGCTGTAAGACGTCTCAAACTGATGTTTTCCTTTTGTTTCCAGGGCACACGTTTTACAAGTGGCTGAAAGGTAACCCTTTTTCTAAACTTGGGTGCTCTTCCTGGGATGAACGCGAAATGGCCAGGGAGTGGGTGGGAGTTACTGACCACGCTCGGGTGGGATTAGATTTCTGTCTGGCAGCCAGGAGAGGAAAATTCAGTGTACGCTTTCAGTATCTTAACGTGCCCGTTTCTTTTCAGGTGTCTGTGTAGAGAAACGAGCTTTCTACAAACTCATTTCTGGTCTCCATGCAAGCATCAACATCCATCTGAGCGCCAGATACCTTTTACAAGGTAAACGCGGCTTTCTGCCTTAGCTCTCCTGCGTCACTCCTATATTGACGCTTCTGCGGCTCCGCTAAATGCTAGCTGGAGCTCGTTCCAGCAGGGTTCAGGCCTACTCCTGTGCTCTTCTCTTCCCTCCCTCAGCACACAGGTTGTGTAACAGAATCAGGAATGCAGTTACCGCATGCCTTCAGGTCTGAAAATGGCTGGACACTGCTCTGTACCAAGACTTCCAGCACACATTCCTTCTATTCTTCCTCCAAGGTTATTTTGGAGTGTGTTTCTAACTGCATATCGAGGCTGTCCCTTCCTAGCCCGTCTTTATGACGGTCAGTTTAGCGATAACCTCACCTAGACTGTGAAATGCTTGGCTGGGCTTTCCCAAGAGCCTTGATCCATTTCCCTATGCCATTTCCATTTCCTTTGCGCGCCTTTGTCCATAAGTAACTATCTGAAGAATCTAAATTTCCATCCTGGGGTTGAAAACCTAGGCTGATGTGAAACCATGATTTGTGTGTCTCACGTGGCCAAGGGCTGTGGCACGCCACTCGTGCAGCGTGGGATGCAGGTTCTGACAGACTTCCTGAAGGATTCAGTCATGGTACTTTAGAGTGGTACCTGTGGACCGAGCCTACCAGCTTTCTTCTGCTAAACCTTACAAAAATCAAGTACGGATTTTAGAGATAGCTGTTGGAATTTGGATAAGTAATTTAGATTTAACAAAGTAAGTATATTTAAGGCTGGTGAAGGGTCTGGAGCACAGGCCTTATGAGGAGCAGCTGAGGGAACTGGGGTTGTTTAGTCTGGAGAAGAGGAGGCTGAGGGGAGGCCTTATCGCTCTCTACAACTACCTGAAAGGAGGTTGTAGTGAGGTGGGTGTTGGTCTCTTCTCCCAAGTAGTTAGCAATAGGACGAGAGGAAATGGGCTTAAGCTGCGCCAGGGGTGGTTTAGGTTGGAAACTAGGAAAAATTTCTTTCTGGAAAGGGTGGTCAAGAATTGGAACAGGCTGCCCAGAGAGGTGGTGGAGTCACCATCCCTGGAAGTGTTTAAAAAACGGGTAGATGTGGCACTTTGGGACATGGTTTAGTCCAGTCTACCCTTGATTGGCTTAGAGCAGACTTGGTAGTGTAGGTTAATGGTTGGACTGGATGATCTTAAAGGTCTTTTCCAACCTAAATGATTCTATGAAATCTTCTACAGCCCACGTAGGCCTCACCTTGATGTGAGTTAGACTACATTAGAGTTGGGAGATAGAAGAAAGAGAAACGTCAAAGGCAAGCAGTGAGTTGGGACTGGGCAGAGGATTAGGAAAATAAGGTTAGATACAGACGGCCGAGCAAGTGTCTTTGCTTGGCTTGTGTGGAAGGGGATAGCTCCTGTTGGTGAAAGGCTGCAGAAGATGATCTCTGCTCTGCAGAAGTGTTCCTTGGCTCAGCTTTGATCCATGCAGGGATTCCCATCTGCAGGTGCAGTGATCGCCTTGCAGAGAGCCTGCCTCAGCTCAGAGATGAGAAGGAGTCCTTTCCTGCTGGGCTGGTTATCCATCGGTGATTTAGAAGATAAAGTCTCTCCCTTTTTTTTTTTTTCCATTTTTATACATCAGCTTGCTATGACTGTGTTATATCTTCCACTACATACTTTATATAATCTTAAGTACATGATGAGCAAACAGAAATATTCTTTGTGAAACCTGTGGGCTTGATAATGGAAAATAGAGGCCAGTCTCCTCCGATCCTTGGCTGCTTTCGTTCTCTTGCACTTCCACGATAGAAGGAATTCTCTTAAGATGTCCCTGTTCATTAGGGAGCCTCCCAGCCTCTGGCCCCCACGCTGCTTCCCAGTGCAGATGCTCCGGCCAAAGCAGAGACCTCTTCCGAGTTCTGCAGTAAGTCGGTGGCTTTTGTGGGAGGCAGTGAAGGAAGGAAGGAACCTTCCCAGCCTGTCTGGTCCATCCATCCAGCCCTCTTCGCTTGCAGACAGATGTTGAGCTATCACCAGCTGGCACAGAACTGCTCTCAGAAACAAGGAGCTCACCTGATGAGAAATTCTTCAACTGATTTAACGCTGTTTAACATGGGCAGCCTCCATTTTTTTAGCTTTTGCTTGTAAGCCTGGCTCATCTTTTAATCCAACTGACAAAGCTCTGCTGGAGTTTGGCATTTGTTGGGGTTCGAGTTTGGTTAAAAGCGTGCCTCTCTTGATTCTTGAACAATTTGTGGTTAGTAAAAGGGCTGTGATTATTGTCAAGCTTGGATTTCCCTGGTTAGAGTTGCATTTCACCATTTATCCTGGGACAGTGGGAGGAGGTGAACCAGAACTATACCCATCCACCTCATGTCATTGTTCTGGGTTTTTTTTTTTTGCTCTCTCAGATACGTGGTCAGAGAAGAAATGGGGCCCCAATGTTACAGAGTTCCAGCAGAGGTTTGACGAAGTCATTACCAGAGGGGAAGGTCCCAGAAGACTCAAGAACCTGTATTTTCTCTACCTGATAGAGCTGCGGGCCCTATCCAAAGTGCTGCCGTTCTTTGAGCGCCCAGGTTTCCAGCTGTACACGGGGAATAAAAGTCATGATGCGGAAATGAAAAACTTATTGCTGGAAGTTCTCCGTCTGGCCAAGTAATTGCATTCAGTACTTGGGGGGAGGATGGCTCTTTCAACCCCAGCATCTCTGAGCGTGCTTAACCTTTCACTTAAAGCACCTAGAAAGGCAAATTCTGGGTTCGTTCTTGCAGTGGGGTAGCGTGATTTGTGCAGTAGGGTAATATTGCTGGGAGTACATTGGTATCTGTATTCAAATTGCAAAACAGGGTAATTAAGCCCACAGTTTAATAGTCTAGGCTGCCTTTTTGATTTAGCAGAATTGAATTTAATAACCGCCTATGTGTCAGCCCTGAAATTGGCTACCTGTTTGACTCATCTGTGGAATACCAGTCCTGGCTTCGTGGTTTTAACTAGAAAAAGATCCTAAACATGTTGGTAACAGAGCTTTGGGCTGTTGGACAGAGTTTGGAGTAAGAGGAATGGAAGATACTGGAAGCAGATGGAAATGTGTGTCTCCTATGCAATCGATGTTTGAATTTATCTTGTCACACTCCCATGCCTTCGGTGCTTACGTCTGTTAGAAAACAGACTACAATTGCTTAGAAACTGTAGAGCAATTGCTGAAAGTGTCTCCAAGGTGAGATGCAAGCTAAAATCAAAAGCCTCCAAGAGATTTAAGAAACAGACAGCTTGACTTAAAATACATCTAGAGATGTCCAGTGTCTAACACCTATCAGTTTCATTTGCGCACCTAACCAGATACCTCTGTGGGTCTGGACTTCAGCCCTACAAACAAGCTGTGGAGAGATAAAACGCTTTTCCTTCTGTTTCAGGTCTTTCCCACTGCATTTCGATGAAAACTCATTCTTTGCAGGGAATAAAAAGGAAGCTGCTAAACTAAAGGTAATTGGCCAGCCCTTCCCTTTGGGGCACTTAAAATCATAGAATGGTTTAGGTTGGAAAAGACCTTTAAGATCATCCAGTCCAACCATTAACCTAACACTGCCAACTCCACCACTAAACCAGTTAAGGGGACAGTAGCAATTTTGTGTTTCCTGGCTTGGTGGCTGGATTATTTTTAATGAAAGTAAAAACCAGGAATCACTAAGGCTGGAAAGGACCTCTAAGATCATCCAGTCCAACCATCAACCCAACACCACCATGCCCACTAAACCATGTCCCAAAGTGCCACCTCTGCCCGTTTCTTGAACCCCTCCAGGGATGGTGACTCCACCACCTCTCTGGGCAGCCTGTTCCAGTGCTTGACCACTCTTTCCGTGAAGAAATTCCTCCTAATATCCAATCTAAACCACCCCTGACGCAACTTGAGCCCATTTCCTCTCATCCTATCACTTGTCACCTGGGAGAAGAGCCCGACCCCCCCTCCCTGCCCCCTCCTGTCAGGAGCTGCAGAGAGCAATGAGGTCTCCCCTCAGCCTCCTCTTCTCCAGGCTGAACACCCCCAGCTCCCTCAGCCGCTCCCCACCAGCCCTGTGCTCCAGACCCTGCCCCAGCTCCGCTGCCCTTCTCTGGACACGCTCCAGCACCCCAATGTCCTTCTTGTGCTGAGGGGCCCAAAACTTGCTACCTAAAGGGTATTTTCAGATGTGCGTCTGGGATATTTCTAGATCTGAAAGGGACCCTGGTACACTCAAGGTAGTGGATCAGGTATTTCTAATTCATTTTGCTTTCTGCATGGTTTGGATACTTGTGGGTAACTGCAGGCCGTAGGGTGGGCCTTAAGGAGAGCGGTGAATTGCTGCTGAGGACCCCGCTTCAGGAAGCATTTCCCTAACTCAGTCCCACTGAATTTAGCCTCAAGTCCAGAATTAATACGTTATTGCATTTGGATTAATACGTGGAAGAAGTCCTAATTAGCGCGTAACCACGATCATCTTGAATGTCTTTTCCCCTAGGAGGAATTTAGGCTACACTTCAAGAATATTTCTAAGATAATGGACTGCGTTGGTTGCTTCAAGTGTCGCCTGTGGGGGAAGTTGCAGGTAAGCGTTGTCGGCAGCTGGGGACGTGTCTGGCAGCACCTCATCTGACGGGACTCTGGCGCACAGACGCGGTTTTTTCGGTAGGGGTCAGCTCCCAGATACAGGACAGGGCTGCTGGAGTCATTACGGAGCCCGGTCAGCAGGAAGCAGTGGCCGATTCCAGCTTGCTGGGCCTGGCAGCAGCTGCCGGTTGCCTTTGCAGTTAAAAACTGGGTTCACCCTGAGAGAGGGGGCGCAGAGCCTCTGGCAGGCGAGGCAGAGGGTGCCATAAAACGGGGGGTTCGGCAAGATCTGCGCTGAATTTTATAGGTGGTCAAACCTAGACGGAAAGCCTCCGTCGGGTAGCTCTGCTATCACGGTAACGCTAAATAAATAAAGCGTCCCGGCTCTGTTCTGCTCCCTTCTCCGAGCTGTGTGAAGTGAAATCCAGGTCTTGCTCTGTTAAGATGATGTCAACAGGAATCCTTGCGAAGATGAAGGAGGGATGTAAAGTTAAACTTGGATGTCTCCCCGCTATTAAACGATCTTGTTTGTCGTGCACAGACGCAGGGCTTGGGTACAGCGCTGAAGATCCTCTTTTCTGAAAACCTGATAGAAAAGATACCTGAAAGCGGCCCTTCCTACGGATTCCAGCTGACCAGACAAGAAACTGTTGCCTTATTTAATGCTTTTGGAAGGTCAGTTTGAGACTTTTTCCCTCTACTTTTACACAAGCTTAACAGCTTAAGCTTAAGCAGTCAGTTCTCATCAGCGATATTGGTGTTAACTCCTGCTCTGATCGTAGGGTCTCATAAAGAAGCTTTCAGATGTCAGATGATGTTAATGTGGAGTGCAACAGTTGGAACAATTTAAACCAACTTCTTCATACTCTACATTTCTGTAAGGAATTCAAGGAAGCATTTATTTTAAGATACATGGAATTTGGTGATTTTTAAGAAACGGTGTGACTGTCCTCAGAGTACATTGTCCCCAGACAAGGGTTCTTCTTCTAAGCTCGCTTCAGAGCTCTCCAAGCTTCTCACTTCCACCGATTCCTTCCCAGATCTGTTTGCAATGGTTGCGTTTAGCAGGAATCCAACAATCCAGCCCTTGTGGAGAGCTGGATGAGGAGGTTTTGGCAGTGAAGGAGGGTAACAAGGCCTTTAGGGGAGAGAGGAGGTTGCAGGACGCCCCGGTTATACATTACCGCTTAGTGGTGTTGACAGACCTGGGGTTTCTGGCAAACAGGTTTTTCAAAGGATTCTTCAGGCGACATTGCCGCCGATGCGAAAGCTCAGGGGTCCTGCTGTGCCTCACTGGGCTGTACCTTCCAGCAGCGGGGAGACCCTAATGTGCGTCAGTCAAATTTGGAAAACCCAAAAATATTCCTTCCCCGCGGATGCTGTGGTGCCACCCTCCTGAGCACAGCTGCTGCGTTCCCCTCGGGCCGGAGGAGCTGGGCTTCCTTCTGCCTTTCTTGGGCCGTGTTGCCTTTGGAAGCAGCGTGCAGGAGGCTGACGGACGCTTTGAATGTCTGGTTGCAGAAGAGGCTGAGGGCTGGCAGGCAAAGAGCCGCCGCTTTTCTTCCCTTTGCCCCTCTGCTGCCGAGCTGCAACTTTACCCTGGAAATCTTCTGCTGCGTGAGAAGACTGGGGCCGGGCAGCTCCTTCTCAGACTCCAACCTCATGTCCCACCAACCTCAATTAGAAGAGACTTTTAAACCAGACCTCCATCTTTTGCTTTTTGTTCAAAAGCGATTTGGGTTATTCAAAACTTCCTTAAAACATGAAATTTGTCCTGGCTGGGAAGGGCAGACCTCTCCTTTACGGAAGAGGCACTCACGGGCTCTGTCCTCGGAGGCCGATCGGGCATCTTCGCCGATGCTGATGCTCCCGGGGGGCAAAATGCATTCAGCAAGAAAATGAGGTAGGCGATTTCAAAGAAAAAAAAAAACCACAAAACCCCTTCAGAAGAAACAAGCTTATATTGCAGGGAGCCTCTGCGACCTGCCTGCGCAGCCGGTAATACTGTGGGCTGTTTCTTGACCTCTAGTTAATGGCTTTGTCTGATCACTGCTGAGCAGTCTGTAACATCCTGTTCCTCCGTGTTTCTCGGTGTTTGCTTTAAAAAGAGTCTGCAAAATTAGTTGTAACCAGAACCTAATTTAGCTGAAATTCTAACTCTTCCTAAGAGTTGCTTGAAGCTTTACTTGATAGCAGTCTCTTTCTCTTGAATTTTAAATAATTTAAAATAATTTAATAATAATGCGCCATGCGTACGTTGCTCTAACATTTCCCTTCTGCTTTCCTTGCGCACAGGATTTCAACGAGCGTGAGAGAACTGGAAAACTTCAGGAACATCTTACGAAATATGCGGTGAATTCACTGAAGAAAGAGAGAGACTTGAAAGGTTTAGTGCTGGGCTGTTGTGGGTGCTCTAGAAATGGACAAACACCATCGTTCCATCACACTCCCGACCGCTGCCCGATGAAGACCACTTGCTGGACCTCCTGTTCTCCCAGCTGACTGTCTGTAACCTGCTGATGACAAATAATTGTGTACAAGGGAAAAAAAGAAAAAAAAAAAGCTTTCTTTTTTTGTATAAAAGTGGGGACTATATGTAAAGTTTATTTTATATATTGGAAGATCACGCTGAATAACTTCTTTAAATATGGCTGTACTATTTTGGTGGATTAGACCCATCTTTTGGCTTTTGGAAGCTGGAGGTAGGGCAAGAACTGCGACACTGAATAAATTTGGGGGAAAATTCCTTGTCCGCTCCATGATTCCAACCAGCCCCTCACTTCCAGTGTCTCTACGCTAACTTTCTGCTGCATAAAAAGGACTGCAAGAGGGGGTAGGAGCCCCCCGTGCTTCGGAGCTGCCACCGTACGAAGGTGCCTTCCTCTTCCCCGTGAAGCTTTCTCGGGGCATCGGGCCGTTCCCGCTGGTCTCCGCTGCCCTGACTGCGCGGTTGAAGGCAAAGGGAGGCGAAGCAAGAAGCGGCGCGCAGGAGGAACCCCGCTGCTTGCCATTTGGCCAGCCTTGTGCCTCCGTCCTGGCTGGAATCCCGTGGGGAGCAACGGCGCCGGTCCCCCGCCGCCTGCGGAGGAGTAGGAGCGCGCTCTAAATGGCAGCTCTGGGTTTTGGTCTCTCGGAAGGAGAAGGTTGGTGCGTGAGGAGGCTAAGGGCACGCACAGGGCGAGCACGGCCCTCTTCTACCTGCTCTGCTGTCGGGAACCGGAGGCGTGGCAGAAAACCGGGCTTCGTGATGAGCCCTGCAAAGCTGCTCCGCTTCCAGCCGTATTTCGGGCGAGGGGAGCCAGCCGTTCCTCCGCACCCGCCCGACTGTCCGCAGGGCAGCAGCTGCTGCCGGAGCCCCAAATTCCAGCATCTCTCCAGCCGCAAGCGCTGGGACCCATTGGCCTTCATGCCGCTCCCAGCCCGCTAAAGCAGGTTTGTCCTCTTGGGATCTGCTCGTCTCACGCTGGTAGCCGGGCAGGGCTAAAAAGGGAAAGGACGTTCCCTCCGTGGGGCTGCCGCTCCTCAGAGGCGGCACGGAGCCGCTCGGCACCTGAAGCCAAGTTGAATTTTGCCGCTGCAAGGACAAGCGGCTGGGGAAGTAGGACAGAGAGCTGCTGCGGCAGAGCAGAGGTCAGCCACAGCTGCCCATCGAGCGCAGCAAAGCTGAGGGTCCTGGGGGGTGAAAAGCTGGACACGAGCCGGCAATGTGCGCTGGCAGCCCAGAAAGCCAACCCCATCCTGGGCTGCATCCCCACAGCGTGGGCAGTGGGGCGAGGGAGGGGATTCTGCCCCTCTGCTCCGCTCCGGTGAGACCCCACCTGCAGCCCTGCGCCCAGCTCTGGGGCCCTCGGCACAAGGACATGGAGCTGCTGGAGCGGGGCCAGAGGAGGCCCCAAAAATGATCCGAGGGCTGGAGCCCCTCTGCTGCGGGGCCAGGCTGGGGGAGCTGGGGGTGCTCAGCCTGGAGAGGAGGGGGCTGCGGGGAGGCCTGAGTGCGGCCTGGCAGTGCTGACAGGGGGCCATAGGAAGGGTGGGGGCAAGCTTTTTAGCATGGCCTGTTGTCAAAGGACAAGGAATAATGGTTTTAAGCTAAAGAAGAATAGATTCAGACTGGATATAAGGAAGCAATTTTCCACACTGAGGGTGGTGAGGCACTGGCACAGGTTGCCCAGAGAGGTGGTCGATGCCCCATCCCTGGAAACATTCCCGGCCAGGTTGGACGGGGCTCTGAGCACCCTGGGCTGGTTGGAGATGTCCCTGCTCGCTGCAGGGGTTGGGCTGGGTGGCCTCTAAAGGTCCCTTCCCACCCAAAGCGTTCTGTGACTCTATGACACCCCGTCCTGTTGCCGGCCAGGTCCCACGGGGATAGCGCCAGCCCCGATTACACCATCCACCTTCGCAACAGGGGCAAAGGACAGGCTCACATGTGGGCAGCGCTGCCAGGGACTGCGACACCGCCAGCCCGGCCCCGTGCCACGCTGCTTGTCACCCCAGAGCCCCCAGAACACGCGGTGGGGAACGGGTACTGCCGCACAGGACGACGCAGCGCACGTCAAGGCTGCGCCGATAAACCTGTGCGAGGAAACGCGGGAAGCAGCAAGTTACCACGTTCTGTGCCGCAGAGGAGGCTGGAGGGACAGCAGCTCCCGCAGCGGGGACAAAGCCCAGCCCGCGCCCGGGGAGCTGCGCGCGTGGAAGCAGAATGCGGCGAGGCGCAGAGGATGCGGCTCGAGCGCGTCGTACCTCACGAGCCGGGGACGAGGGGAAGCGCTGCATCCCTCCAGAAAAAGCGCAGCTGGAAAAGGGGGCGTATTTCGGGCACATTTTTTTTGCAGGACCCCTAGCAAAAACCACTGCCGGGTGCTCTGCACCCAACCTTGTCCTTGACCGGGATGAGGAACTGCAGGAGCACGGCTGGAGCTGGGTCACACCAGGAGCAAAACGCAGCCAGGCCTCCAGCAACCCAGCACAGAAACTCTCTTTTTTTTTTTTTTTTATTTCAACATAGTAGTGCTTGGTTACAGTTTAGTGAAGAACAAATAGGTACATTCATTGGCCACAGCTTCCTGTTGCAGCCAGCTGCTGCCTGACTGCAAAGCCAAAACACTGTTAAATCATACCCCCCGCCCAAAAAAAAAAAAAAGTAAGTTTAATGAAAGGCAACTATGCATTAAAAAAGTCATTGTACTTCTCAGCTATAAATTACTTCAGTAAAACACGGGACTGGCCCCAGCAGGAGCGGTCAGAGTTTCGAAATTAACAGCCATCCGTACAAATGAATAAAACCAAAACGCTTCGCCAGTCACTCACAAGTACATTAGCAACGAGACTCACTGCCCCGACCGGCCATCCTAATGCCAGGAAGATCGTAGTGTTGTTGTGTGCTTCAGTGCAATATGAACAATGAGCCTGTAGCCCTTTAATTTTATTTTTTTTTAATTTTTTTTTTTTTTGCACTACACTCCTTTCCCTCCAAAGAAAAACTTAAAGTGCTCCTAGTGCTTTGGAATTTAAGCAAGAACAGGGGCCACTAGCGTCACTTACTCTCTTTGGTGACTTACAGGAGAAGAAAGAAGGGCAACGCACCGAGAGTCCGGGTCCTTCATTAGCTTTGCCATTAAGTCAAGCAGTGATTGAGATGGAGCAACCTGTTTGTGCCCCCCCGGCCGAGGCAAGGAGCAGGGTCCCTCACCCCGCATGAGGAGGAGCGGCCAGGAGAGCCACGTGCCCAGGGCTGAGCTCTCTGGTTCAAGTACTAAGAGCAAGAGGGATGTGCCGAAAGTCGGCGTCTCAGAGCCTCCTCCGAAAAGAAGCGAGGGGTTGCTCCTTTTTTGGAGCAAAGCAGGTTAGCAGGGAGAGGCGCGCAAGCCGGCACAGGTGACCGCACATTGGGACGGGGTGCTCTTCGTGTGAGAAGTGACATCTAGCACAGTACAAGCGCAGGCTGGGGCAGGTCACACAGATGGCCTGCCCCCCAAGTTTTGAGGGACTTCGGGTTCCTCTCGCATGCAGCGGTGGGCACCAAGGTGGCCTCGGGGGTCCCGCTGGCACCAGAGCCTGGTATCACGCACCCGGAGCCAGGCAGCACCGCACCCTGCCCAGGGGGTTCCTCCACCCCAGCTGGGTCCTTCAGTGCCAGGCTGGGCTTTGAACAGCGGGAGCAGCTCCGGGGAGGTTAAAATTTAGCAGTTCCAGTTCAGGCTGTCACTGGAGGTCCCTCCCTGGGCCAGTGCCTCTGCCCAAGTCTGCATCCAAAGCTGCTTTGCCCATTCCCACACAGGACTCGGGAACAAGCCAGGAATAACATCAAGCCTCATCTCCAAGAGCCTGATGGAGCTATAGGCCAGGTCAAACTTGGCTATTGTGGTTAAAGAGAGCCAGAGAAACCTCCTCCCAGGCCGAGCCAGCACGCTCAAAGCCCGTGTACCCCACTAAACCCTGCGGGCACAGCTACCGTGGCAGCGGGAGGACGCCGGGCCCACAGCCCTGCCCCATGGCAGGGGTGGGAGGGGAGCCCAGACCCCTGCCGCGTCCGCCGCTTCCCTCCGCCACAGCGGGCATCGCCTCCGCAAAGCGGCCAGACACCCCAGCCAGCCTCCTGCGCCTCAGCGGGGAGCCCACCGGTTCACATTCACTTCAGGTTAAAACTCTTGGTTATCCGCTAAATGCGATTTAATACCGACAGGGGAAAAAGGGGAGCCCCAGCGTGGGTGAGGAAGAGGAGGGAGCAGGACTGCTCTCACCCCCACCCCAGTTAAAGCAGCCCTATGGTTTGCCGTGCGCTTCGGGCCACACATGTTCCTGCACACACGCTCTCGCCGAGCCAGCTCCAGCTCTAAGCTTTCCCACAAGGCAGCAGCCTGTAAAAAAGTCTCGCCCCCGCCCCGTCTCACTTGACAGCAGCCACCGTTCCAAACCAGCCCCTCTTCCTTCGCCGTAAGCTAGTGGGTCAGTTACAACGTAGTGATTTAATGCCAGTAGGAGCACTCGATCTCACCCTCGCAGGCCTCCGCTGGGATGCGCTTTGAGCTCAGCTTTGAGCCCGCAAAGTCCTAGGTAGGACAGTTCGGCAAACGGGGTGAAACAAGGAGCAGCAGTCAGAGCAAGACCACGCTCAGCCCCGCGGCGTCAGCCCTGCCGGGTGCGAATATGGCACAGTCCACTTTGACATTCGCCGCAGGAGGCCCTGCCCGTAACGCGCTGGGTTTGACAGAGCTTCACACTCCCAAGTGAGTCAGGATGCAGAGTACTTCACAAAAACACGTCTTTGCAGGAAGACGGTGCCTCTCCCAGCTATGGATGTGCAATTAAAAGAGTAACTAGAACAGGCTCAGACCGAGCACGGTCTGAGCAAGATTCGTTCCTTCCAAGTGTGCAGATAAAAGTGCAAATATGCATTTGATGTTTCTTTTCTAGTGAGGAAGCTCTGGTGCGTTTAGCTGCCAACATCTTGAAGACCAGACCGAGAAAAAGCTTCCAGAGAGTTCAGCTTCGCTTTGCTACATGGTACCTTAAAGTCACAGTTCTCTTGCTTACTGCCTGCAGCCGTAGGCTCAGTCCTGCTCACAGCTGCAGCAGGTAGTGGAATGTTTGTGTCGATGAGTTAGATGCTTCGGGGAAGAAGGAAAGAGAAAACCAGGTTACAATCCTATACATGAATGCCACTTCTGGGAAGAAAGGGACCTCGCAGCCTCTTCAGTTCTGTGGTGCAGGGTATGAGCTGTGGTGATTATTCATCTCCGAGCCGCCCGCGGCAAAGAGCAAGGGAGCACTGTCCGTAGCGGTTCCGCCGAGACGGGGACCCACCGCGTAGCTATCATTCCCAGCCAGGGACCCGTAGCAGCCAGAGCACTGAGGGGTGGCCAAACTGGGAGGAGAGACAGAAAAAACAAACATGGACTCTTAGAGATGAGTAATTTGGCTGCAGCTCATCTCCACTGCTAGGAAAGACTCCTGCTCCCAGCACTGATCTGGGTATCCAACTCTGCAGAAGCAGGCTATGACATGCAGGCACGGTATCTCCGAGGAACCTGGCTTTGAGGAAACGGGTACAAGGAGAAAAGCACCGGGCCCTACAAAACTGGTTGAGAGCAGCCAGAACCTCTGAACCCCTCACTACACCCCGGGCAGGTGGAGTTCAGACCCTTGAGCAGCGGGTGAAAGACAGGGCTGTCAGGTTTCCCCTTACAGCATTGCTGGGGATACCGGAACATTCTCCCCTACACCGGGTGTTCCCGCAGAGCTTTGTCCCAGTTGGCTCCCAGGACTTCACCACCGCTCACTTTCCGGTGGAGAAACTCCTCTGGAGGTCATCCAAAAGCCCTCTGTCCCCACAGCTGAGGAAGGATCCCAGCAAGAGAAGCCCTCCTGTCTGTAGCCGCTGCGTATTTCTACCCGCGAGCACCCAGTGCAATATCCACCTCTCGGAGCTGGTCGCTTCTGTCTAATAAAAACAGCTCCTTGTGAGCTGCAGAAGGGAACAAAACCAAGCTCGCCGTCAGAAGGCTCCTTGCCCCATCCCCCTCTTACACCAAATTTTTTTTCCTTTTTCTTTTTCCAAGAGCTCTGTTGCTTCCACACAGGGCAGTACAACAGCAGCTGCGCTTTCAGTTGCCCAACAACGCTTACCCTCCTTCTCTGGCCCCAAGCCGTGACAAGTCATCATCGCTGTCATAGCGCCTCGGATTGTCAAAGAAGTAGGCTCTGGAGCTGTAACTGTGACTATTGACCATCCCTGCTGGAGTCTGTTAAAGAGAAAGGAGTTAGGCCAGAAGCGAGAGATTTCCGACAATCTTCCCAAAGACCCACCCCGGGCGCTTTGGGGCTCCTCCCCGCGCAGGGGTACTCGAGCTACAGCAGCTTGGCGCAGGCCTACCAAGTTTTGACTCAGTCTCTGAGCCCGGAAGAACAGCACCACGAAAGTCGTCGGCACCAGCTCCCAGAGGAAGAGGACCACTCCGAACACGACGTATTCTTCACTGCTCACTTCCACGTGCACCTGCAGACAGGAGTTAGAGGTCTCCGTATAATCCTAGCCACCAGCAGAGCTACGCGGCTCCCAAAGCCGGGCACAGCTTAGAACTAGGAACACAGAGAAACCCTTACGAAGGCAGGAGTCCCTAAACCAGCCTGGTGACCCTTACCTGACTGCTGCTACTGTTTTTAGTGAGGTAGCTCTCTGCTGTGTGCTGCCAGGGGCCCCTTAGCTCCCTCCCCGCACCAACAACTCTCCCTTGCGCACAGCCACACCCGATTAAGCACAGCTTTTCTGCTCTAGTTGACTTGTTCTTCTTCTCCCCCCAAAAGAAGAGTTGGACAGCTAAAAATTGAAGAGCACAACAGGGAATCCCTCCTGAAGAAGTAGCCGGATAGAGGAACATTCAGGTATGCTCTGGTAGAGAGAACAAGCAGGGCTTCTGAAGGCAGAAAGCCAGCTCGTCTAGGGATTCAAAGACACCCCCACATAGCCCCCCTTTTCGCCTACACGTGCCCTCACAGGACGGTACAAGAACTGCCTTTCGCTTTACCAGCTCTGGATCGGGGGTCACAGACACTTACCTTGTCCGAAAGGTTGTCCCAGCCATAGTTAAAAGGACCGGGAACATTGTCTGGAGATATGGCCACAGCTACCAGGTTATAGCAAGCCCTTGAGGAATACAGAAGAGCGACTACAGATCCCACAAGAATAGCCTGGCAGACAGATGTTCCCTAGAACAGAAAGAAAAAAAAAGTTTTAATACAGACCTTCCTACAGAGCTGCAATTCCCCGTCCCCGCCCCTTAAATGCAGGAGGAGCTGCGCAGGCAAGAATGACCTAGAACATTTGGATGTTGTTGCTAAAATATTCAGAGCTGATGAAGAGCTTCCTCACGTGACGAGTTCACTGCAGTAGCAGAGCCACACAGCCAGTGTCGCCAGGGAGCGGGGAAGACTCGAGGCACAGGAGCATCGTTCTCAGGGATCTTATCAGTCAGCTTCAGCCTGCTGGTCCAGAGAGAAGCCAGCCCACCCACCATCTTACTGTGGAAGTCTCCAGAAGGCCAACCAACAACCATTAAGAAAATCGTCTTCCTGCTTCTACACCCCGATCAGGCGCTACAGCGGAGATGTCCGCCACGCTCATTCACTCCGCAGCAGATTGGCACCCCTGACATGGAACACAATGTTCATCTAGGAAAGAAACCCAAATATTTGGGGTGGGCAACTCTGAGAACATTCAGAAAGACCCAGCACCTGAACCGCAGCGCTGCCGTGGGACGAACCAAGCTTTGCCGTATGCAGAGCAGCGTGCTGAAGGGTGGCTAGGTGTTGCGGGACCCGCTAGCTGTCCTGTGCTGGAGAAGAGCAGCTTTCTCCCCAGGGTTTCAGATGCAGTGCTGTCAGAGGGATAGCCACATGAGGTACCCGAAGGTCACGGCACCCACCTTTCCTGGACAGCTAGCCACGGGAGAGGAAGCTACCTGAAGATCTGCAAGCGTCTGCATTTCTTTGCTAAATACACTGCTGAAGCCTTTTAATAGCTACCGGTAGCCACCAAGTCACTGCACAGCAGAAGCCAGTAAGCGGGCAGACACACATAGAATCATAGAATGGTTTAGGTTGGAAAAGACCTTTAAGATCATCCAGTCCAACCATTAACCTAACATTACCAAGTCCACACTAAACCATCTCAGCAGCCGACTTGCCTTTGTATTCAGAGAGACAGTCAGCTCAGGAAGCACATCTCATTGACCTGCTCCACATCCGAGCTACGGGTACGCGAGCTCTATTTTCCTAGCTTTACAGCACTTGCTTAAGATCACGTCTTGGAAGAGTCAGCACGAAAGCGCCGCTAACAGACAACTCCCCATGACACCTCCGAAGCACAAGAACGCAACCCGCTCTAGCACCGTTAGCTGAGCCCTCGGTATTCGGGACAGCAGAATAAGAGGCAGAAAAGGTAGTGAAGCAAGTCTCCAGCTGACAAGGACCACAGGCCAGGATCTGGCAGCAGTTCAATAGCGCAGCATCCTTCCCAAGTGTTCAGATGCCTCGAACCTTCCCACCTTTAAGTGGAGGCAGCAGCCTCACCGGGCCCCCCCAGCCTTGCTGTATTGTTTTGAGTCAGCAGGTTCACAGCTGGAGTTCAGGAGGCAAGAACAGCCTTTTTGGGCATTTGTGGAACGTTTCTGCTCATCCCCACCCTATTTTCGCTGCTCCTCCACCACACAAAGTCAGAGGATGCCTCCAAGGCAGGGAAGGGAGACAGCGTTTGAATGCTAGAGACCTTTAGCAGTCGTGTTGAGTATTCAACCCCAGAGCAGGCTTCTCCAGAGCATGTTGTACAAGAGCACAGCCCCACAGGCAGCCTCAGGCGTGGAACTAGAGGAAGTTACTGCATTCTTAAACTACTGCTGGGTGAACTTGATAAGTTAATTAGTGTCCAGAGCCAGTCAGAGCTGGATACCTGGCCCATGTAAGCAGGGATGTGAGCAGGTTTGCAGCTTAGTCACGGCTCCTCTGTCTCACTTCAGATCACCTGGCTGCGATCGGCAGCCTCTGTGGACAGCTCTCACAAGAGCCAGCTAGGCAGCCACTCCCGTGGTCCGTGGCCCACACAGCCTGGGCTCTGGGCAACCACCAATGCTCTCTGCTGCTTAAGAGGCCCAGACCTCTCCTACAAAAAGCCTCAGCTTCAACTTTGACAGCATGGCTCCGGCCACCCTCTTGGCTTTCACTCAGCTGCCCTAAGAGAAGGGGCAGTGGGTCGCAACCACTCGAGTGGTCACGCAGATGGCCTGCTAAGGAGCAAGGAGATGCCTCCAGCCAATGCAATGCAGTTGGCTGGATCCAGAATGTCTATTGTAGCTGCAAGGCAGCTTGTCACCCTCTTCATCCTCTTCCTGAGCAGGGACAGAGCCATCCAACAGCCTCCAGAAGCTCTATGCTCTGGGCAACCTCGCAGCAGGCATGGCAGTGCTTTAAGCCCATGTCAATTCACCTGACTGAGGGCACATTGGGAATAAGGTCTCTGCAGGAGGCCAGAGCCCCACCTTCCGACACCTGGGAAGAGGCAATTCGGAGCCCATGGGGTGAGGAGCTGTACTACTGGGAAAAAGACAGTAGCTCAAAAGTGCTAGAGCCAGGCAGCCACTTCTCTGAGCCTGACTCTGCTCAGGTGCTGAAGCTTTTCCTGTAGATGCTTCCAGGCTCATCAAGAGCCTGCTGTCTGCCCTTCTCACCAGGCCAGGTCCCCACCCTGGAATCAGTGCCTCCGATAGGAATGATATGGCTTCCCAGAGGAAGAGGAGCCAGCTCAAGCGCACACTTAATTGCGGCCTACTGCCACACGCTAAGATGAGATGCTGGTGGCTTATCCACTTCCCTACCTGCTTGAGGAGAGTTGTGTCTGTTCAGACCCTCACCTGTCCTTCTGCCTTGGGGCAGGACCTACAGTAACTTCTCCTCCCCTTCTAAGATGCTCATCTCACACAGGACTGCTGAGGGGATCCCCTTTGCAGAGAATTGTTAAATGCATCTGCCAGAGATACCAATATGCTGCAGACTTTACTGTCCTTAGTGACAATATACTGCAGCAACTGCATCTGCTACTCTTGGAGAACCCTCTCTTCCAGTCAAACCCTAAATTATACTTCTAAACCTCAAAAGCATAAGCAGCTCCTAACCCTCCTGTTGTGCCAGCAAAGCTGCAGACAGCGTATTCCCCTAAAACACACAGGGCACTTCATTCCTACAGCAGGAGCATGCACTTTCTGGAGAGAGGAGTCCCAGAGCTGCCACCTCCACGCTGGAAGGAGTATTTAAGCAACAGTAGCTCAGGTGCCACAAGGCCAGCATAGCCATGAGTAAGCACACAGAGCTCAGTTGATAATCCAGCTGCCAATTGTGCAGTTCCAGTGTAGCTGACAAGGCATTTACCTACCTTAGACTCGAGGTAGACATTCGCTGAAGACATCTTTCCCAGTTTGCACATGCAGCAAGCCAGCGAGATGGCACAGAGGATGAAGAGGCTGTCGTTGACCAGGGCGCGGGCAAGGACTGTCCACCTCAGCTGGTTCTCCGGGACCTCACCATGGATTAACATTGCACAAGTTAGGTTCACAACTAAGAAGAGGAGGCTGGTAAATACGGAGCCCAGATACAACAGGACCCTGGAGAGATGGGGGGGGAAAAAAAGATGGAGTTCAAGTCAGACAGCTCTGGGGTCATTCTCCACCACCCTCCTGTCTCATCAGGCAAGAGGACCTCCCAGCATGCCCAGTGCTCTGCTTGCTATGAAGATCAGACATTCCAGCAAGTTTCAGTGGTTGTATCGACAGCCCAAGTCTGCAGAGTATTTGCTTGAGCTGCTCTCCTAATGCATGAGCAGCATAAGTAGTCATGAGCTACAAGACTCATCTTCTGACAGTCAGGTTCTTATCTTGCAGATTTTAAGTGTCACTCCAGCTCTGCATTAACTTCAGTCAATAAGCTATGAGTCATCGCAACCACTGCAACTTCTTTATTGAAAGCCACTGGAGCTTGCATTTCCCATTGTGGGTTTCCCTGGAAATGGCTAAGAAGCACCTGGGCTGCACAAACACTGGTCCCACCTATTACTCAAGCCTTATTCTGCAGATCTTTTCTGGGGTGGGACAGCTCAGAATGACCTCAAGAGTTCATCTAGTTTGCTATAGCAGCACCGGTACTGGGATGCTGATGACATGTACGGAGGCATGCAGTATACGCTTTAGCTTCCTCACTACCCTTGGAGCTCCCAGTCCTGCTCCAAGGCACAACAGTGATCCTCTGCCAGAGCACAGCCAGGTACGGCAATAGCTCTGCTCAGTCTCTGGGGTCTGAAGCTCCCGTTCCTAGCGCTGCAACACGGGTTCACTTGAAGCCAGCTTTGTAGGTAACATCAGAAAAGCATCACTTACTTGTACTTGTTGAATTCAGCTGCACATTTCACTTTGAATATGACCTAGGGGAAAAGATTTGCACAGCATTACTTAACATGACCTACAGCTCTCCTTTAAGCTTAGTAAAGATACATACAACAGGGGAGCCAGCATCCGGTTGGCCATCTTGAAGGCCTCTAGATTATCTGTTAGCGCCAAGTCTTGCACTGGACCCACTTGCAAGAAAGACCAGTGTTCTTTTTCCTGCAAGAGCCAAGCCCAAATGTAGGGTGTCCAATAGGCATAGAATCAGAGAGTCTTTTAGGTTGGAAAAGACCTTTAAGACCATCCAGTCCAACCATTAACCTAACACTGCCAAGTCCACCACTAAACCATGTCCCCATAAACATATTTAATATCCCATATGCGACAAGAACTTTAATAACACCACACCTAAGGACTTCAAGAGAAGCAGAGAGTTTAGCACTCAGCAGTCACTAAGAACATTCAAAAATACACCTGCTTTGCCCAGTGTTCTATGCTGCATATTTTAGGACCTCAATCATGCTTGATTTCCCTGTTAGAGAAGGCCACTTCAGCTGTTGTGCTTTAGCAAGGCAAATAGCTGATCTGAAATAGCCCATCGGATTATGGACCTGCAGGCCGTAACAAGCATTTGGAGCTCACAGTTCCTCCACCCTGAAGTTGTTTGTAGGCCAAATACACCTGAAAAGTAACTCTGAGACAACAGGAAGCCCTCCAGAGGTGGAAGGCCCAGCCTACCAAGTTGCATGGCACACCTGACAGGCAAGTGTACTAGATGACAGTCAGTCATTTACAGACTATTTCATTCCTCAAAGAAACACGCACTCTGTCCAAGAGTGGATCTGGGTTCTGCCAATCTCCTCACCGCACAAAGAATTAGGAGAATCAAGCCGCAAGTTGCACAAGAAGGACCGGTGCTTCAAAGCAAAGGCTCACAGGCCTCTCCCCAGACTGCAGGGGACTGAAGCCATGCCTGCAGCCCCAGCTGTTTGGGTCGGGAAGGCTGGAGGAGAACCATCAGCTCACGCTCAGGCAGCCCTGCAGCGCTCTTCCCAATACGGCAGACAAGCCTCCATGTCCCTTCGGGCTGGAGGGTGGCTTCTGCTGAAGCATACGTGGCAGGACTTCTAGCCTAAGGAAGCACGGACAATTTAGGAAGGTGCAGACACACTCCCAAGTCACAGCAGTCCTGCTGCAAGGGGACAGGCAACCGGTGCTCACACGCAGTCAGGACAAGCAGCAGGAAAGCAGCAGCGTGCTGGCAGAGCTCCACGGAGCTCACTTGTCACACATGGATTTGGCACAGCCATGGCAGGAACTGGGTTTTGTCCTGTGAAAAATACAGATCCTGGTACAGACCCTACCAGGAAGGATCCCAGAGCTGAAGTTCGCACTCTTGGACAAAGCTCATGTCCTGACTAGAGACTTTGAAGGAACTTAGAGGTAGAGAGCCATCCAGCCAGATCCACCAGACATCTACTTGTGGTCACCACAAGACCACTGTGGGATCCCTGTACAGTCGTGGAGGTTTAGTTTCACTGCTTCTGCAAGGAGTCCTCCCTGTCAGCTTCCACACCACAGCTGGATCGCTCATCTCTTACCAGGCACCCTTAGTCAGCTTTTTTTTCCTGATGGGATTTCTTGGCTCCTGCCTTCCAGTCAGCACCGAGGTAGTGATGGCACTCGGAAGCTTCAGAAATCAGGCTCCTGCCAACAGGATTTCCAGAGATGTTTCAGGATTTGAGGGTTGTGTGATCCCTTTTAGTAGTTTCAAGCAGTTCTGAAAGCCCTCCTAGCAGGGCATCGGACAGCTTCAGCAACCCTGTTCCGAGAGCCAGCTTCACTGCCTGGCTCCTCTCCCCGAGTCTGAGGGAGGATGAACTCAAGAAGCATTTGGAGGGGAACAAGGCACAGTACTTCAGCAGGGGGAGGTATCCAGCCCCCATGGCTGAGGGGCACAGTACTACAAGCAGTCTCTGAAGCCCTCTACCCTATTCTCCTGGCCTATGCCAGCCCAGACAAGTACAGAAGCGTGGCGTAATCCACTCCGAGCCCCAAAGCTCATCCGAGTTACAGGAAACCTGGGCCTTGGAAGGACCACGTGGTGACTTCAAAACAGAAAAAAATCCCTGAATTTTCCTCTGTCCACAGTTTGCCTGTAGGCTACATTCAAGCACTTTGGGAGTATCAAAACAGATATCAAGGATATCCAGCTAGGAAACCTCTTGGTTCAGCACCCATTCACACAGCATGGAAATACATCCAAGGTTATTTGTACTCCTGCTCCGACTCGCAGAAGAGCAGTCCGTAACCACAGCCTCTGAACAGCAGAGCAAACAACAGTCCCCAACTTGTATTCCAGCTGATCACCCCGGGTAAGAACGGCCCCTCAGCTGAGCAGCAAAATGCCACTGGCTAACAAAAAGATGATGTTGGCTTCCACAGCTGCAGTAGCCCTGTGCCAGACAGTCTCCCCAGACTCTCCCCTACAGCCCCAAGCCCTGGGGACTAAGGCACACAGAGTTGTCTGAGGGTTAAGAGTGCAATGGCAACCTGAGACCCATGCTTGGACTGCTGCCACTAAAAGCAGAGGGAGACCACGGCACCAGCCTTTACACTTTTATTAGCCTCCAGCTATTTAGTCCTATAACTTCAGGAAAAGAACAGGCATCACTCACTTTACAACTTTACAGTGGTTTTCGTTATCAAGACTTGATAACTCATCTGAAGGTTGCTTTTTCTTCAGAGAGGCTGGGTCAGAAGGCGACACCAGTAGCGTTCACAAGGCACCTTTGGGTTCTTATCCTCGAGACAATCTTGCAAGCCTTTCAGCACCAGACTAGCTCTGCTGCTTTCAAAGCCCAAGGAGAGCTGATGTAGAGGGTTCTGCTGTGAAGAAGTCAGTGCAGAGCGCTCAGGAGTAGTCCTAGTCTTCATAAAAATAGGAAATACAGACCCCTGTCCTCAAACAGGTGCGTTATGCCAAGTTGCTAGTAGCAACCCTTGCAAAGCGAACAGTTCCTTCAGTTCCTAGCTGAGAGGCCAGCCCCAGAAGTCACGCAGTTGCTTGCTGAAAACAAGGAACAGAGGTCTCTGCTAGCCCAGAGCAGCAGGACTGAGAACATTTACTCCTCAGCAAGCCTTTTATAAGTTAGGCAATACTCAGTTGTCTTTCTGGAGCCACAAGTCCTTTGAGCACTTCACGTCAGCCACAGACTTGGGAGGAAGGCGAGGCCAAGAAGAGCTACAGACCCCAAAGTCCCCTGGGATGCTGGAGGCTTTTGGGTTTTATGACGAGTGGATATATTTCACAAAAGCGAATGCCCTGTTCACATCACTGAGCCCAGAAAGCAAACTCGCTAAGGGCATGTTGTCAAAGTATTGTTTAAGAAACACACTCATCCTTAGAAGGTGTGCTGGAGGGGTCACAGCTGCTAAGAGAAGATGACAAGTGACAGACACCATGTCCCACAGATGGCTCTAAGGACCACCTTCAGTACCTGTACAAGCCAGGACCTTAGCCCTAACATCAAGCCTCAGATAGCTCTTCAGCTTGGTTTTGGTACAGCTGCTCACAACAGATCCAAGAGATCCAGGAGAGCCAGAAACTTGTCATTATCCATCTGATGAAATCGGTCTCTTTTGCTCCGGAAAGAAATCATGAGTTTGGGCTCCCCACATACAAGACATAACCATGTCCTGCCTTGACGTGAACACAGCCCTCGCTCAGTTGCAAAAGCATCCACAGACAGATTAGATTCCTTCTCTCACCACAGTCATGCAGCAGCGAGCATCAGAGCAGAGCACAGGCTATTTTGGGACTACACCCCATAACAAGTGTTCAAGCCCCGACCCGTCCCTCAGAGGAACCATCTGCGAGGAGGATCTCTTGCCATCCCCACTAATACAGGATCATCCTATGCCATCATGAACGCAGGGTGCAACTTGCATGTACCCTAATTTCCTAGAATAGCTGGTTGCTGGCACAGCCACCTGTTCATTCGGGAATTGTGGGGCCCGTGGGAATCATCAGCTATGGGATGGAGCAGTTTTGAGGTTAAGTGACCCCTTACCAGCTGTCCTGCTGAGGCAGAAGGCACATGCTAGGTAAGGGAGGTGGAAGAGTACAAGAACGGTTGGAGGCTTTTCCAGTTTTCCATCTGAGAAGGTAGGGAGATACAGGACAGCAAGGACAAACAGCTCCGAGGCTGGATGCTCTTTCCATGCGTGTCTGCTCCAGTGCAATTCGAGCAGCACGGGATGCAAGAGGCTGATGTCACCCAGTCAGATGGAGCACTTAAAGCCAGACAGGTTAAGGGTTATGGCCACGCCGGTCTGGCAGAGCAGCCTCCCGGAGCCTCGCCACTCCAGCAGAAGGCCTTACTCATTGTTGCACGCAGTTGCTGACTCCCAGGCGAGGCAAGGATGCCAAGTGCTCAAGAAGGTCTTTGAAAGGGTCAAGATGGAGGTTGTTGTGGCTACATTTCCATGTACTGTGCCCCTGACGATGACCTGGGGGAAAGTAGGAATTGGCAGACTCTTGGGAAAGGTAGCGTTACTCAAGCAGATGTCTAGCTGGCAGCAGAGGAGCTATTCCAAAAGCAAAGCAGAGAAGCAGCCTGCGTTCGGTACCTGAGCCACTGTTCTGCCTGTTTGAGGCAGGATTGGAAGTGGATCTGCGGAATTCTGACCTGCTGTACTGTGAAATCCCGGTTTCCTGGAAAGGAACTCATTCCATTACAGGCTGAAGCAGAGAGGAAGAGAGGCTCTCAAGCAAAAGGCATTCAGTACACCTTTTGATGTTCCAGGTGGAACTAAAGCAGTGACAAGAAGGAACTATCACCACCAAATAAGCACCCCACAAGCATTTTGTCAGGCCTCTCTGTCCCCTCAGGAATCTCAGGGGCCAAGAGGGGCTAGGAACAGGACAGCCTCTACCCACAGAAAGGAGGAACACTAGGTAGTTTCATGAGTTTTAATTTCAGCCCCAGAACAGCCTAGAGTGCAGAATAATGCTAGCTTTCCATGGGTATTTGTTGTTTCCTGGAGCTCTTCCCCCACCCAGCACCATTTCATCCTCAGCTCATAGATAGCTTGAAGGAGCTCCATAAACCAAGCAAGCTTAGCTCAAATAACACAGCACAGGCCACATTTTCTTCCACTGCTTAGGCAGATGCCATTTCTCCAGCATCTCCACAAAGGAGGCACTGTGTACAAAGACAATGAGCCAGGCCTTCAGCACAGAAGCAGCCTGTGCTTTTATCTGAGGACATCTCAGACCGGGACGCTGCCCCGAGAGTAGCAGAAGCCCGGTGCCCTTCCACAGGTTGCTACCAAGTGGCCCTTAAGAACTGGAAACAGATGGGCCCTCCACAGCAGGTTCTGCTTGAAGTCACACTAATAAACACACCAGCCATCTCTAAATCTTGAGCCACTCCAGCTAAACTGCTGTGGTTCCACCACAGCTTCTCTCCTTCCTCCAGGTACTGATAATTCTTGTTTAATTACACCCTAAGCCCCGCTTAATGCAACTCCTCCTGTGCTTTAAGGGAAGCGCTGAACACAGCCAAGCCAGGCACGTCTCAGTCAGCTGCCAGCACATGGCACCCTTCTGTCAAGAGAAGGGTGGGCTAGTTTTATCAGCCCGTTTTCCAAGCGGAGGAGGCCAAATATCACTACTCAGCATCACTTCTTTTGTTAAAATGGAAGCCAGAAGAGCACCAAAGGCTGTCGTTCCATCTAGCTGCGCTCCTTCTCCAAACCTCTGGAGCTGCAGGCTCAGATCACCCACAAACACCACAAAGTGCTGGACACCCATTCTGCCTGCAACAGCCAAGTGTCAGACCCCCTCTGTATCTAAGCACGCATACCCATTTTAATAAGTCATTTTATCCTTCCCCACTCCAGATTCTGAGCTGTTATTTCCTCAGACAGTATTTCCCTTGGCTATGGGTCTTCAAGGAGAAAGAAATGGGGTATATTCAGCCAGAGTCCCCTGAAAAACAGATATCGTGGGAGGAAGGGAAGCCTGAGAACCTATTTGAATTTACTTTGCCATTCTTTAAAGGAGCCTTTTAACAAGCCCGCAGAGAGGCAAATCTGCTGTCGAGTCCAGCGACTTGGAGGAAAACAGAAATCCAGCCACTTTGTGGCACCAGGACGTGGGATCCCTTCCTCAGCCTGCCTTTCAAGGAACACACAAACACCTACCAGTTGGAGCAATTGGTAGGTCAGGCTCCCTTTAACAGACAAGATGAATTATGCACACTATGCACCATTTGTTATTTTGCTGCCACTCGATCGGCAGCATATCTTAACACCAACAGCTTTTGCAACGGGCAGTTTACCCCAGCTTCCAGGTGCTTGTGTCGGAGGGGGGGAAAAACCAAAACAGCTGAAAAATCCAATTGCTCCAAGTCTCACATTATCATGTGAATGTTGATGTCCTCGGGAAAATGAAATCATAACACCCATCGGTGACACATCGGAGCGATTTCGCTGTGTGTTAGCGATTCCTTTGTGAGGCTGGCGAACAGCTGAGAGCTGCAGAGCAAAGAATCTGAACAACAACAACAAAGCTAGAAGGAAAGTACTGCCTATTTATGAAACAAGTCACCAAACTGGAAGGCAGGCAAGCAAAGGGCTGCTCACGAGAAACTGGAGCAGAAACAAAATATTCAAAGGAGGGAGGGAAGGGGAGAGCCAAGGCTCTAAAAGATAAAGACGAGCAAAAGGACTAGAAAAAGGAGGGTAAAAATCACAAAACAAGTGATGGGAAACCCAGAAAAGGAGGAATACGGCTCAGCGACAATAACAAGCAGCTCCGCACTGTCCCAGCAGCGATCATCATGCTAGGAAGGGGCCACTGCTCCAGCCCCGGGCTGTCGTTTGGGGAGGCAGAGGGATCTCAGGGTTTTGGGTTTTTTTTGTTTGTTTTTTTTGTCTGACAACAAGCTGCAGAACAACAAGCCCAGTTCACAGCGGAGCGGAGAGATGGAGAGAAGGAGGGAGCGCAGCAACAATAGCAGAAGAGGCTCTAGCTGGTGACGTAATGGTTGGCATCACTCCAGGCCAGAGCAGCCCCTGCTGCTGCCACTTTCTGGTCCCCTTTAGAGAAGGGGAATCAATTAAAAAAAAAAAATAAAAATATGTAAAACAGTCCCCCAAGAGACACGCACACCCCCCGTGCCACTGCCACCCCTCATAGGGTCGCAAAGGGGGAAAGCCCCACCCGGGAGCAGGGCACATCTCCGCCCCCCCCCCCCCCCCCCAAACCCCAAATTCAGGGCATGTGCCTGCCTGTGCCTGCCCCATGCCACCCTCCAGAGCCTGCACCCAAGGCACACCCCTGCACCCCACCACCCTGCTGCTAGGATTCAGGGCACACTTTGCGCTCCCCCATCCCCAAGCCTGGATTCGGGGCATAACCTCTGTGCCTCCCCCGCCAAATCCTGGATTCAGGGCATACCCCTGCATCCCCCCACCCTGCCCCAGAGCCTACACTGAGGGCAGCCCCTTCCCACCCAGCCTGCTCAGGGCACACCTCCACACCCCCCTCCATCCCACCCCAAAGCCTGGCTTCAGGGGGCATCTTGTGCACCCCCGAGTTTTGGGGGGGTGGCGGGGGGGGGGGGTGTGAAGAGGAGCCTTTAGCCCCGGCGTCCTGCAGGGTGGGGGTTTAGCGTGTCCCCTCCCCCGAAAAAGAAAAAAAAAAAAAAAAACCCAAGTTACCTCAGCGAAATAGAGGTTGAGGAGGCAGAGGCTGGAGAAGAGCAGGCAGCCGGGCAGGCAGTAGAGGAGCCAGTGGGCGAAGGGCTGCTGGAGGCGGAGGGCCTGCAGGGAGTTCTGCAGGTAGAAGGAGAAGAGGGTGGTCCTGAGGGCTGCCCAGAGCAGGCAGAGGAAGAGGCAGAGCGTGTGGTAGCTCAGCCGCCGCTCCCGGTAGTAGAGGAGCAGCCAGAGCTGCAGGTAGGCGAAGAGGAAGAGGGCGGCGTAGAGCGCCGTGTGGAGCACGGTCAGCCCCAGCTCCACGGCGTAGGGCACGGCGGCCCCCTCAGCCAGGGCCGCCCCCTCGGCGAGGGCCGCCGCCGTGGCGCTCATGGGGCAGCGGGAGGCAGCAACGGCCCGCCGAACGCTGGCCAGCCCCGCCGCTCCCCTCAGCCCCGGCTGGAGACCCCCATGCAACAAAGGGGAGCCCCCCCCCCGCCCGCCCCTCTTCACTTTCCCCCTCCTCCTCCTCCGCCCGCCCTCCTGGCTGCGCCGCCCGCCCGCCCGCCGCCAAACAACTCTCTGCCGGGGACAATCAGCTGAGCCCGATTATTTGAGGCGCTTCGCTCCTGACAGCGCGCGCTCCCCATTGGCTCCCCACCGGCCCGCCCCCACCGCGCCCATCCGCCTCTTCGATTGGCCCGCGCCGCCTGTCACTCACGGCCGCCCCCGCCGGCCTCGCCTCTTGCTTTCTTGGGTTGCCGCCGCCGCCCGCCTTTCCCTCCCACCCCCCCCACCCCACCCCCCTCCTCCCGCCCCGCTGAAGGCCTCGCCTCCCCGGGGGGGCGGGGCGCGCGCGGCGCCGCCGGGTCTCGCGCCGCCGGCGGGGGCGCGCGCGGGGGGCCGCAGGCTGCAGCGGGGCCCGGCTTGCAGCGGGGTGCAGGTTGCAGCGGGGTGCAGTGGGGTGCGGGGTGCAGCGGGGCTCGGGTTGCAGCGGGGTGCAGGGTGCAGCGGGGTGCGGGGTGCAGCGGGGTGCAGCGGGGTGCGGGGTGCAGCGGGGCCCGGGTTGCAGCGGGGTGCGGGGTGCAGCCGGGTGCGGGGTGCAGCGGGGTGCGGGTTGCAGCGGGGTGCAGGGTGCAGCCGGGTGCGGGGTGCAGCGGGGTGCGGGTTGTAGCGGGGTGCAGCGGGGTGCAGGTTGCAGCGGGGTGCAGTGGGGGGCGGGGTGCAGCCGGGCGCGGGTTGCAGCGGGGTGCAGCGGGGTGCGGGGTGCAGCGGGGTGCAGCGGGTTGCGGGGTGCAGCCGGGCGCGGGTTGTAGCGGGGTGCAGCGGGGTGCGGGTTGCAGCGGGGTGCAGCGGGGTGCGGGGTGCAGCCGGGCGCGGGTTGTAGCGGGGTGCAGCGGGGTGCAGGTTGCAGCGGGGTGCAGCGGGGGGCGGGGTGCAGCCAGGTGCGGGTTGCAGCGGGGTGCAGCAGGGTGCAGGTTGCAGCGGGGTGCAGCGGGGTGCGGGTTGCAGCGGGGTGCAGGGTGCAGCCGGGTGCGGGGTGCAGCGGGGTGCGGGTTGCAGCGGGGTGCAGCGGGGTGCAGGTTGCAGCGGGGTGCAGCGGGGTGCAGCCGGGCGCGGGTTGTAGCGGGGTGCAGCGGGGTGCAGGTTGCAGCGGGGTGCAGCGGGGTGCGGGGTGCAGCCGGGTGCGGGTTGCAGCGGGGTGCAGCGGGGTGCAGGTTGCAGCGGGGTGCAGCGGGGTGCGGGTTGCAGCGAGGTCCCGGCAGCTCCAGGGCCGGCCCTGGGGAGCCCCGAGTACCTGGGGGAGGCTCGGGGGGAGGCCCCGCAGCGATCTCGGCGGCGAACCAGCCGCCTCCGCGGCTGTAGCAGTGCTGTAGCCCCCGGGGGTAGGTACGGGGCTGCTGCGGGGAGCAGGGGGCTTCCCTAGAGGGGTCCCTGGAGCTGCCGGGGGGGATCTGGGCACCCCCAGCAGCCTGCGTGGCTGTCAGGGAGGAAGCCCCACTGCCGGAGGTGCAGGTTGGGGTGTCCGGTGCTGTCTCCTCTATATGGGCAGCCATCCCTATGGCTGTGGGGAAAAGCTCATACAGGGGAAAGCTCAGGGGTCGTAGCAGTCAGGCAAGGAGCTGAGAGCACCCTGCTGCCAAGAGATCTCAGCTCTGGTCCCAGAAATCCCGCCGCTGGAAGGGCCGGACCGGCACAGACCCGCCAGCTTTATTTTTGGCATCCCGTTGCCAGCGTGTAGGACGAGGCCGCTTCGTGGGTTTTCCAGCCGTAGAGCCGGGCCACCGTGACGCTCTCCTGGCAGCCGTGCTGGAGGGACAAGGACGTCAGCTCAGGACACCCAGGTAGGTGACATCCCTAAGCCAGCTCAGCAACGTCCCTCATCACAGTGCCAGCTGCTTTCCAGGGACTTTGGGGGGGCTGGTCCCCAGGGACAGGCTAAACGGGGACAGCGGCGCGGCAGCAGTGGGTGACGCTGCGGGCGGTCTGCGGTGCGCGGGCATCGACGCGCTCCTCTCCCAGTGCGGGCAGAGGGAAAGGCTGCGGCGCGTCCCTCCTGCAACCTCGGCTACCCAGCCAGGCCCGGCGGGGCTACTGGGTGCTGGGAAGTGGGACCTGGAAGTGAAAATGAAAGTGAAACTCTCCAGGAAGCGCCAGGATATGGGACGGCGGGGGAGCATCGCTGCAAAAATACCCAGCGAGGCCAAGCATGCTGGGCAGCAGCGGGGATGTGCTTTGATGTCCGTGCCTTTCCCACTCCTGCTGATGATCTTTGAGAAGGATCCGTGCGCTGCGAGATGCTGCTCGCCCCTATAGGCACCCTCGTCCCCCAACTGCAGGCCCGTCCCTTGCACTTAAAAACCAGGCACGGCTGGTGCAGGGGGTCAGAGCCTGGGGGAGAGGCGTTGGTGCAGAGCGGAGCTCCGTTATCATCCGACACGGCGCGCGTTATCGTCCGACACGGTGTGCCAGATGTGCCTCCGGCCTCCTCGGCTGCCCCGGCGCGGATTTACGCCGCGGGCTGATTACGCAGCAATCTGCAACGTCTTTAAAATGCTGTGGGTTGAAAAGCGTGCTTGCCTGCGCACAAAAAGCCCGGCAGTGCTCCGGTTTGGAACGGCGTTCGTGGATAAGTGCAGGAGAAAGACCTCCGCGGCGAGGCTCTCGTCTCTGGCTGGAAGCGGTGCACGAGTCCACTGTGGGTCCCGGCGTCGCAGCCTGGCTGGGAGCCTTGTCAGGGCATCTGGCAAGGGTGGAAACACCTTCCCGGAGCTGCAGGGTCACAGCCACGGCAGCAGACGATGGGGTGGCACGGCTGTAGGAGCCTCGCAGCTGCAGGTTGCAAGCCCTGCCTCCTCCGCAGGCTGCTGGGGAGAAGGGACGGGTGGGAAGGGCCAGCAGGTATTTCGGACCGATGACTGCAGACCCATCCGGGAGCGATGGAGAGCGATCTCAACGCTGTCCCAACTCCAAATGCTGGGGAACTGCAGCTTCTTGACCTTATTCAAGTCAGCCGGGTCCAAGAACTTGCCTTTGGAAAATTTGAAAGGAGCTGGGTTGAGCTCTGTTCCAGCAAAACTGGGTAGTGCTAATTAACCTGCCTTGCCTGCTGCTTAGCAGAAGGCTGATGCCACTTTTTCAAAGGTGAGCAGGGAAGGCGAGCGTGTAGTGAAAAATATGCAAAATAATGCAATATCTGGTAAGGAAGTGAGGTTATTGCTGGGCAGCCGTCGGATTCCATAAAACTAACACATAACCTCACCGGGGAGAAAAAGACAACGAATATTGCTCGACGTAAGCAATATTTCAGCAGTTGTCAGGCACGTGACTTGGAGTTGCGTGGTCTTCTGATGAATTATAAACCCGCAGGACAAACCTGCCCCCCCCCCCAGGCAATGAAGTGGCCACAGGGGGGGAGTTTCACGTCGTGGGTTGTCACTGGAGAGTCGGCATCATCCAGATATGCTTCAGTGGGATCCTGGGGATGCTTTCTTTGGCCCTGAAGAGCCAGTTTATTATCTCTTTAGGAGAAAAGACATTTGCAGGCAATACAGCTGTTGGGACAGCTTCCCTTCGGGCAAGCTGGCTGCGAGCAAGTTGGATGCGTTTGGGAAGGGCTTGCTGGTCGGGCAGTGACGTGTGGTTGGAGGGATTCACGTGGATCTGCAGAGTGGAAGGCTGGAACAGAGAGCTTTTCAGGGAGTTTTTCTGGATCCCCGAAAGGAAACCTGTGTGCACAGTCCAAAGCGCAAGAAGAGCCATCAGTGTTATGCTCTCCCTTGCATTTTTCAGCAGCAGCAGCCAGGCATATTTGGGCTAGGGCATCCAGCCGTGCCGGGGAGAGTGCTTCAGCCTGTTGAGCTTGATGTAGCTACGGGGTTGAGTCAGCCCCGCCTGGATTTGGGGGCTGTTATGTGTCCCCTCTGCCGACAAATTTGGGAGGGCAGCACCCTGGTTAACTGCTGCCGGAAGGGCATGAAAGGCAGACGAGCCGCACGGCTGCCAAAAAACCGTACCAGCTGGGTGCGGGGTGACGACCTGCTGCAACAAAAGGCCTGATCTGTGTTGATCGTCACAGGAGAGGCTGAAGTGACTCCATTTAGGAGCATCCTAAATGCTCCTGGTTCAGGAACATCTACCTAGGGAGTTAAAACTTGCTGACCGAGGGCTCTGCAGGCTGGAAGGTACCGCTATAATGAGATAAAACGAAGGGGAAGCAGCAGCGTCACCTATTTGGACCAGACATAGCGTGTAGGTTTTTTGTAAGAAGGTCATTGATCACCAGGAGGAAAATACCCTACGGAGGGATGTGGGAGATTCTACATCGCTGGCATTTAAGTCCAGGTTGGTGCTGTTTCTCCTGGGTTCAGGGAAGCCCGCGGATGATGGAGACGGTACCCGGCTGGCCATGCAGTCCAGGACAGTGGTTCTCCCTTGCCTTGTGTATCTTAAAAACCACCCCACATCACCCTCCGTTGAATGAAATATGCTTCCTCAGCTTCCTCAGTAATAAATATTGGCAGCCGGGGGCTCTGTGAGGCGAGGTGTCGGGGAAAGTAGCTGGGATCACCAAGATGATTGGACTAATGATCTTAGAGGTCCTTTCCAATCTTAATGATTCCTAGTTTTTACTTTCATTAAAAATAATCATTAAAAATTAAGATCATCCAGTCCAACCATTAACCTAACACTACCAACTCCACCACTAAACCAATTAAGGGGAGAGTAGCAATTTCATGTTTCCTGGCTTGGTGGCTCGATTGTTTTTTCATGAAAGTAAAACTAGGAATCACTAAGGTTGGAAGGGATCTCTAGGATCATCAGTCCAACCATCAACCCAACACCCCCATGCCCACTAAACCATGTCCCAAAGTGCCACGTCTGCCCGTTTTTTGAACCCCTGCAGGGATGGTGACTCCACCACCTCTCTGGGCAGCCTGGTCCAATGCTTGACTACCCTTTCCATGAAGAAATTTTTCGTAATATCCAATCTAAACCTCCCCTGGCACAGCTTGAGAGGAAATGGCCTAAAAGCTGAATATTCAAGTCTGGATTGATGGGGCACAAGAGGGAAGCTGCTGGGCAGGACGGAGTAATGGGGAGGTGAGAGGACGTGAGTAGGGAAGGGATGAGCGCACGTTTTTGTGTGAAGGGCGAGAAGAGCACGGGGAGGAGCCGGGTCGAGGGCGGTGGGACGGAGTGAGGGGGCATGGGGAGGAGCGGGGGCATGGGACAGAGCCGGGCAGGTGGTGGTGGGGCAGACAGGGTTGACTTTGGGAGAAGTGCAAGGAGGAGAGCAGCAGTCACACAGGGATGTGGAGAGGACAGGAGGTGGATGCTGGAAAAACTACAGGAGCCAGAGGAGGCATGAAGAGAGATCAGGGCTGGGTAGAGGCTGGAGTCGTGTTTTAAACCGCTGGCACCCTCCTCCAGGTATAATGCCGTGAAGTCTTTGAGTCATTGGAGGCTGCTCCTCTTGCCTCCTTGACAGTAAGCTCTCCCATTTGACCTGGGCTGGTTCCCACATGCCAGGATTGAGTTTATTTTTCCATCCCGCTGTAGCCAAGTTTGTCATTTAATAAACATCGCCCTCCCGCCCCGCTCTCTGTCCCCTCTGTAAGCCAGAGGAACAGATGGGAGGGCAAAGGACCAGAAATGCCTGGCACTTCCCAAAGCTGGAAAGGAGAGAACTGGAGGTTTTCAGATGAAAAGAAAAAAAAAAAATGATGCCTTTCTCAGCTCTGTCTTTGTTCCTTTGTGCCGTTCAGGCCTGATCCAAACACCTCACCTACGTGAGAGGGAGCCCGTGAAGGTTGACCATGGCTGGCTTTCACTAACGCCCCGCTCTTGGAGCAAGGCAGAGGGACTTTGCCTGCTTGTTTCTGAGCATTTGAGTTCGGGTTCATCACAGAGCAGCAACAGTAAGCTGACAGCATCTGACAGGGTGTCGGAGGGAATGACAGACCATGGACACAGGGGCGTTTGTTAACGAAAACAGCTGCAGCTCGTGATGCAAAGCAAGCAGCTTCCACGTAGCTTCAATTCCAGCTTTGTCTCATCGTTGACCAGCGACCAGCCATGCTCCAGCACTCTCAGCAGCAAAGACCGATACCTGAAGAGCAGGCTGCGACGGAACCTGGCGTTAAACAGGGGAATGAAGTGGGAAGAAGGCTTTTTCTCATCCTGTCGTGGTTGTCCTTGAATGTTTCTAGGCGAGGGGGCCTCCATTGCCTCTCTGTCCACATGAAGCTCTCCTGAACCCCTTAATCTGAGCAAGAAGAGTTAAACAGCTGTGGCAGGGCAGCCTGGGCAGGGCTGCTGGTGAACCCTGGCAGCAGACTTGCCCGCTTGGTCTTTGCCCCGTTCTCTGAAGCATCTCACAAATTTCCTTGGCTCCTCTCCACATGGAGACCCGGCGTGGAAGCGAGACTGCAGACTGGCGCGGGTCATGGTTTTGCTCCCGTGCCACCCGTGTCAGAATAACATGAGGCTGGACCGAGCAAGGTGTGACAAGCCCGAGGAGTTTGCACAAACCCCTCTCCCATTTGGTGCAGCTGAAACCTCGAATGGCAGAGAGATGGGGCAGGCACTAGAGGAGGGCTCTTGAACCTCCCCACATTATTTGGCACGGTCTGAAGTGGGCAATATGGCCCGTCCCTTTGTGAACACCTCTTTCAGTGGCACATTTAAGGCTAGTGGCATCCTCAAAGGTTTTTAACAAGAATTGGGACAGGTTGGGTGGGTTTTTTTGTATGATACGGCCACTGGTTTCTGCCTGCATGTGTAATTTCTGTTTGGCTCAAAAGGAAAAAAAAAAAAATTGGGAAGAAAAACAGCTCTAAACTGAAAGCATGGAGGGTCCATGCGCTTGCAGATACCGCTCAAGGAAAGGGAGTAGCCTTTGCTATCATCTCTACAGTTGTCTGAATCACCTGCTGTCCTAGTGACTAATTCATGCTGTCCTTGAGATGTTTATGTCACATCTGGAAATTACAGTCATGCTGCACCTACCTAAACAGAAGACACTCCTATATATGTTTGTCTATATATGTTTTTGATTTTTTTTTTCCCCAGTTGTGACTCTCCCATGCCTGTAGCTGATAACAGCCATGTCAACCCAAAAGGACAGAGGGTTTTTTTCCTTCGCTTTCCTGCTCTTCTGTGCTTCCTCCGTCCCGACGTGGGCAAGCGCGAGGCTGCTGCAGGAGCTGAGCCCCCAGGAGTATTTCAGTAGCTTGCAAGCCGGCAAAGCATCCCTGGCTTATTTCAGCCATAATGGTATGTATTTAACTGTACACATTTACATAGGCCTGGGTTTTCAGCAAAGGCTTGTGTGAGGGTGTGTGTGAAAGTGGAACAATGAAGAGGCAATTCTTGAGTTTTTTAAACCCAAAGTGATTTTGAAGAGCTGGTCGAGCTCAGCTGGCAAATCTGTGTTTGCACAGCTCCAAGTGCTCCTGACAGGCAGAGACCTCTCGGGGTCGGATCTTTCCTGGCTGTGTCCCCAGGCACGCTCCTTCAAACCTCTTCATTAATTTTCTGGATTATTTTCTGGACATACCATGGAAGAGAAACCCAGCCTTCTACGGAGTAGTCCCCTCAAAGAGGCTGGGTTTCTCTTCCATGGTACCTCCCAGGGAAAGGGGGATCGCTTGCACACAGGGGAACTAAGGGCTGTCAGGAATTACAGGGAGATCCTTGGCCTTGCCTTTCTTGTTCTGCTCCTTCGTGACCCTCAGGTATGGTTTCCCAGAGGCATCGGCGTGGGCTGAGACACCACCACAGCTTCCACGTCAGCGTTGAGAGGCTGGGTGCGTTAGCAAGGAAGGTGGGGACTGTGTGGGCATTTGTGTTGTCGCCCACGGTTAGTTTTGTTTCAGTAAATGCCTTACTCTTTGAGTACGAGCAAGACCATATTGTGTCAAGCACCGTCTCAGCATCTGGCAGGAGGATGCTCTTGACTCTGAGGACCTGCAGCCCAGCCCAGCAGCACCCATCTGACAAAACCAGTCCCAGTCCCTCTGCCTTCCCCAGCCAGCTCCCGGCACCTCCGCCGGCAGCACGCCACGGCTCCCCGTTTGCCCTGCTCGGGTCTGCTGGGGTGTCCCGGGGATGTTTGCATGGGGACCTCAGCAGGCTGTTACCATGCCAGAGCACAGACAGTGCTTGCCCTGAAGGTACTCTCATCTGCCTCATCTGTAAGGGGAAGGGATGGAAACCAGTTTTTTTTTTTGTGTTTCAGTTTCTCCTGGTGCCCAGCCCTTCTTGGAGCAGATTGAGAACTCGGCCGAGGCCCTCCAGGACTATGGCATTTCGGTGGTGAAGGTAAATGGGGATGAGGAGCGGGACAGGCTGCTTCTGCATGTTATTTCTGCGGGGCTTCGTGCGGGGTGGACAGAGCTTCTCTCGACCCACCTTGGGGACCGACAGCAGTGGGACCCCACAAGAAAGCAGGCCAGGGCATCCCATTTTATCCCTTGCCCTGGCCTTACGTCTGCCGCTGGTGGGTTGTGTCACACCTTCTGCCTGCGGGACACGGGCGGGTTTCGATCTTGTTCGATGTTGTGCCTGTGTCTCCAAACACAGGGAGCGAAGCAGAGGACCGGCAGCGCTGCGGGTCAGGCAGATGAACCTGTGCACTTTGATTTCCATTCATGGGTTGAGGGAACGTGCAGCTACTCGCGTTTTTCCCGCAGATTGGTCTTTTTCATGGGCAACCCCACGTACCAGGCTTAGCTGGCTGATCTAATCTGGCCTCCTGGCAGCTGCACGGGGCGCGTGGGGTTGCCTGGGCATTGCTGTGCACCCATGGGCACGGCACAAGGAAGCGTACGATCCCCAGCGTGCTGCCCAGGAGGGCATCAGCCCCCTCGTCTCACTCGGAAGGTGGCACTCGCCCGACTCCCCCCAGGGCTCCCTCCTGCCAGCTCAATCTGCGAAGTATGATGAATGGGGTCGGTTCACTTCTTTTCAATTCAGTGCAATAAATATTTCATATAAAGGGTTTTTTTTAGCTGAAAGTTTATGCAGATTTAGGTGAGGGAATCACAAATTCAGGCAAGTGTAATTAGGTTATAAGAAGTGCTTATATATATGTGTATACATATTTAATTGCCTCCCACTACAGGCTGAGTTTAATAAGCAAGCATCGATCTGTCACTTTGAATATGCCGGGCGGATCATAAGATCTCTTGATCCCATCTGACCCAATTCAAGGCAGGCTGAGCTGGAGAACTGAAGTACAAACTCCAATCCCCCGCTCTGGACTCCATTTTATTGTGTTTTCTCTCCCAGCAGGTTTGGAAAGGCTGTATTTACACCCTCGACAGCTGTAGTGCTGTATGTTTGTAGTCATTTGTGGAGCTGAATGTCTGATTACATGCTTTCAATGTCTAGGTTAATTGTCCCAAAGGGGATGTCTCAAGATACTGTGGAAAAGAAAATGCATTAAGGAAAGCCTACCTGTTCAGGTAAGGGGGATTTTCGGGGTACCACACTGTGATTGCTTTCCGGGGCAAATATTTGGAGGAAATGCTGTCAGCGATCAGAGAGATGTCTGCATAGGAAGAGAGGAGCCATGAGGACAGCAGTGACATGCAGAGCAAAAAGTACCCCCAAAAGGTCCAACACACATAAAACAGATGCTTTGTCCTCTGTGAAACCTCCCATCCTGCCCCATGTTCCTTTGAGCAGCGGAGCGCTGTGCTGCTGCATGAAACCGAGAGAAATCCTCCATCGGTGTTCTTCTTGCAGCCTCCCACCACCACGTCCCTCACAGTTACGCTCAGTCCACGGGGTTTTGGATCTAGTCCTAGAAAGAAACCCTCTTTGGTGGTCTTCCTGTTGGTGTGGTTAGCTCATCTGCCCTGGATGAGAAGGTTTAGCTCTTGGTCTCTCCATGGGTGGTCAGCTGGAAGCTTCTCCATGTATCATTGTTCTCGTTGACTGTTGTACGTGACCCATGGAAGCATTTCCTCTGGTGGTGAGGGTCTACGGGGTGATGCTTGGTATATAAAGACCTTCTGTCAGTCTGTGCTGGGCTTCTCATCAACAGTCCCCACAAGCTGAATGAAATGGCAGTGACAGAGGTGACCACTAAAACAGCATTGCCTGGACACCTGGTCCTATGAAATCCCCAAATTCAATCCTGACGCTTTCTTTCCAGCCATACCTACCAGCAGATATCTGGAAGTATTCAGCAGAGTGCAAATTAATTTAGTACGTGTAGTACACTAATCTTTCATAGTTTCTTTGGTGATACTCTTTCTTCCCTCCCCAGAGGTAACATGCTGATCAGAGAGTTCCCCACCGATGCCTTGTTCGACGTGAACTCCATTGTTGCTAACATTCTGTTGTAAGTACAGACCGGATTCATCTCCGTGAAATCCTTTACTTTCCATTTTCACTTGTTGATACAAACTTTTGCATAAATACAAACCCCCACATATTCCAGAGGCTGATCTCAGCCAAGCAGAAGGCTGCTTCTCTCTTTGGTATGGTTTGACCCTGTTAAATCCATGTCCTTGAGATGACTCGCCAACACACATCTGGGCAGTTGTATTTGGCCATGAATCTTCAATCTGTCAGCAAGAAGCTGGAAATTTACCTTGTTATTCCCATCATGGTTATGTGGCTGCAAATTTACTCTTGAAAGAAAGCAGTTGCTAATGAGTTTTTTCTGACTCCTCAGTGCCCTGCTTTTTAATGAAGTTAAATACGTTGAAACACTGGCGGATCTTCAGAATATTGAAAATGCATTGAAAGGGAGGTCGAACATGGTCTTCGCCTATGTACCAGCTACTGGGACAGCAGGTATTAACGCTCAGCTTTTCATCTTTGCTCTCCTCCCAGAGCCTTTTTTACTAAGGTGCGAGGGAGCTGGCTCTCTGACCCAAAATCTTGGAAATGGAGGATCAAGGAAAGCTGAAAGGGCCACCTAGACACAAGTTCTCCACCTCTGCCTGTCTTGCTGTGTTTCCAAAGGGATCAGTTGCACCAGAAAGCTTTTTCTGGGAGCACACAAACTGTCAGTGATGGACTTGAGAGGGAAAGCAAGCCAGCAGTTGCTGTCTTATCAAATAAATAAACCCATCGGCAGATCTCTGGTCATGCAGTAGAATGGGTTTGCTTACACCACCTGTGTGTTTACTGGGGATCCGCAACTGGGTTCAGCTCCAGTTACTCGGTTACCCTCACAGTGCGTCTTCAGACAGCTGTGACTTTGTACTGAGGGTTTCTGAAAGCCTGAGCCCTGATGTTTACAACTGGGAAAGATGAAAAGAGAGATCTGGAGGGCGCTGGGATGAGTTGGTCTTGCCTTTCTCTTTTCAGAGCACAGAGCTGTGATGGAGGCAGCTTTCGTCTATGGGACTGTCCACCAGTTTGTTCTGACAACTGAGGCAACGCTGTTGAAAGACACTGGGTAAGTCCAAACACACACGCATGCCGGGTGAAGCTGCTCCCTTGCGCTTTTTGCTCTACTCTCGGTTTCTCAGATTCCCGGGTCAAATCTGGGATGGTATTAGGATGTTATGCCAAGGGTGGACAGTCCGATCTGGTTTGCTTTTCCAAAACCAGCTGCTGCTTGTGTTCCCGAACTTGGACTAGCCATGCCATTTGTGACTGTTCGTTGAATGGGATTTGATAGGAGAAGAGCCCACTGTCTCCTTTCCATAGATGACTGATCAAACCCCAGCCATGGTTTTTCAGGGGGCCTGATATAGCTGATGTTACGGTCTTAAAACACTCAGCCTTGTGCTTTGCTGAGCAAATCAGGCCAGCTGAGAAGGGTAAGAACTGCTGTAGTGGGTCAGAGCAAAGCCCACCCAGCTCCATGTCATAGAATCGTAGACTCATAGAATGGTTTGGGTGGGAAGGGACCTTTCGAGGCCACCCAGCCCAACCCCCTGCAGTGAGCAGGGACATCTCCAACCAGACCAGGGTGTTCAGAGCCCCATCCAACCTGACCGGGAATGTTTCCAGGGATGGGGCATCGACCGCCTCTCTGGGCAACCTGTGCCAGTGCTTGACCACCCTCAGTGTAAAAAATTTCTTCCTTATAGCCAGTCTAAATCTGTTCTTCTTTGGTTTAAATCCATTACTGCTTGTCCTGTGACAACAGGCCATGCTAAAAAGCTTGCCCCCACCCTTCCTATGGGCCCCTTTCAGCACTGCCAGGCCGCACTCAAGTCTCCCCGCAGCCCCCTCCTCTCCAGGCTGAGCACCCCCAGCTCCCCCAGCCTGGCCCCGCAGCAGAGGGGCTCCAGCCCTCGGATCATTTTTGGGGCCTCCTCTGGCCCCGCTCCAACAGCTCCATGTCCTCCTTGTGCTGAGGTATCTTATCTCTGCAGTGGCCACAGGTGCTTACCAAGGGGTATGAGGGAATGGATGCGCATTGCCTGCAGTCTCCCATCTTCTGGCAGTCAAGAGGTTTCAGGACTCTCAGAGATGGGAACTGAACCTGTATCATGGTGTTAACAGCCGCCAGAATTTTTTAAACACATTTTTACTTTTCATCTCGGCAACTTCTGGCAGCAGTGAGTTCTGCAGTTCAGCTGCATGAGACACTGCTCCCTGGAGTCTTGCATTTGGGACTTCCCACCCCATGGTTTCACTGGAGCTGGCCAGCTCAGGCCATCCCCTTCCCAGGCAGGAGGAGCTGCATTAGAGTTGCAGATCCTTCAACGCGACTTGCTGCTGATGTGATCTGCTGCAGTCAGGAAACTGAGAGGGAGGAAGGTGGGAGTACCGCACAGCACATTGCATCTCCAACAAAGCGTTTGTACAACCATTTGCCTGCTTTCACAGGTGACACCAGGGCAGGCACCAAAGTGGTCCTTCCCCGAGGTTCCATCCCATCCTTGCAGGATCATGATCAGGGCTAGCCTTTTGTGGCTGCCACTAGATGGCACGGTTGTCATTTGGACAGGAATTGCCTTCATTCTGCTTAAAGCGGAGAGGACACCAGCAGGCCATCTCCTTAGCTGATGAAATGGTGGTAGCTTCACCAGCATGAACAGCTTTCCGCCAACCGGGCTGGCAGGCTTTGAGGTCTTAATACTACACCCTGCTCTTCCATAGTGAGGTCTTAAAACCCTTTACGAAGAAGGTGATCCCTATTTTAGAGGTGGGGAATGGGTGCGTAAGAAAAGAAATGTGACCTCCCAAAGCTGACCTACAGGCTAACACCAGCGATGGTATCAGAGCAGGAACCACTAACCAGGGAACCATCCAGGGAACTCGATCTCGCTGCTTCCTTTGGTGCAGCCAAAATAATGCTGTTCAAAAGGTGGAATATTCCTAATACAGTCTGTAAGATGTCATCAGTGAGGTAAAAGACATGAGCAAAGCTGTACTTCAGCTGTCCTCCTCCGGCCAGGGTCTCCACTGCAGTGGCATGGCGGTGCCACTGAGAAAAGCTTAACTGGTGTCCTTGAGCCAAATATTCTGGGATTGAGGTCATTTGCACCCGGTGCGCCAGGGTTTTTATTAGATGTTTTTCAGAATTGTGCTGAATGCCTGGACACAATTGTACTGATCAGTAGTAGGGCTGTTGAAGAGGTCCCACAAGCCTGCCAAACCCTGAACTTGAGGATCGTCTGCCCTGTAAAACATGTCAGCAAACATGGTCATTCCGTCAGAGTGTTTTAAAACCTGGCGGTGGATGCCTAGCTCGACATGGTTTTTGTTTTCTCTCTCCCAGCAACGATGAGTCTGATCCGTCGTCTGCTCGGCTGTTGTTCTGCCACTGCCAGCGGGCCACAGACTTGGCGCAGCCCTGCAGGAGGACAGCCATGGGGCAGATTCTGACGATGCTCAACATCCACAGGCACCTCAAGCTCATGGGGGCTCCTTTGGTGGTAAGGCTGGGGAAGAGGAGCCCCTTGGGCTGTGCAGCGGGAGGGCAGCTGGGGTGGATGTGAGGATGAGGGAGGTGTGAGCGGAGGGCAAGGCTGAGAGTGAGAATTTGCTGCTTCCCCATCAAGTTAATGACAAGAGCTCCCAGGCTGGGTCCAAGCAAGGAACAGGCGTGGGGCTGGACGGGAGTGACGCTCCGTTGCACTGCTCAGCTTGCTTAGACCTTTCCAGGAGCCCTGGCACCAGTGTACGCATCCTCTAGTTGTCTGTAAGCACCATGGGTGGGAACGGGGTGGAAGTGCCCCTTGGACTTCACTTGGACATCTAGAATAGCATAGAATAGAATAAACAGAACAGAACAGAATAGTTCAGTTGGAAGGGACCTACAACGATCATCTAGCCCAGCTGCCTGACCGCTTCAGGGCTGACCAAAAGTTAAAGCAAATTATTAAGGGCATTGTCCAAATGCCTCTTCAACACTGAGAGGCTTGGGGCATCGACCACCTCCCTAGGAAGCCTGTTCCAGTGTTTGACCACACTCTGAGTAAAGAAATGCTTCCTAATGTCCAGTCTAAACATCCCCTGGTGCAGCTTTGAACCATTCCCTATGCCTGGATGCCAGGGAGAAGAGCTCAGCACCTCCCTTCCCATGTCCCCTCCTCAGGAAGCTGTAGAAAGCCATGAGGTCGCTCCTCAGCCTCATTTTCTCCAAACTAGACAAACCCAGAGTCCTTAGCCACTCCTCTGGGCTCCCCACAGGAGGCTCAGCACCCTGGGGAGTTTGGTATCAGTCATTCATGCCTTGGTGAGCACAAGGGGCAGGAGGCTCCCTCCTATCTCCTCTTCCCACCGGGCAGGGAACTTCAGCAGGCCTCCAGTTCCCACTGGTGACATCTCTGCCCAGCTGAAAAGGTGGGTAGATGAGCTTCAGCCAGGCTCCTGTGTTAGGCGCATGGAGGGAAGGCACTTCATTAAGCAGCTCCGTGCTGTCGTGAAGCAGCATGTCCAAGGCAGGAAGGGAGAGGATGCCAGCTCTTGCATGTTGCAGCCACGGTTTTCAAACTGCTCTGGGGAATGGATGCCAGGTAAATAAAAATTAATGGAGATTTGACATCTGGAGTTGCTAAGTCACAAGGAACGTGCATAATAAAGCTCAGGTTTTTATCAGGGAAGGTGTTGACAGGTTGGAACAGTTTAACCAGGGTTGTGTGGGTTCTGCTTCAATGGATGTTTTAGAATCGGGGTTGGAGGCTTTTTCTCGAGGGTATCCTTATTTCTGTGGCTGGGGAGCACATGGTGGCTTGGGCTGTGCAGGAGAAGAGCTGAGGGACCTTCAGCAGTGTGGAGATGTGCTGCAGTATAACCATGTCTTCTCCAGACAGAGGTTGCTGAGGACCCAGAGAAGGTTTCCACCGTTCACTTACAGCTTGGGCTACCACTTGTGTTCATCCTCAGCCAGAAAGAGACCTACGAGGCTGACAGGAGGACAGCAGAGTTTGTGGCCTGGCAGCTCTTGGGGAAAGCAGGAGTTGCCCTTTTGTCCAGGTATTTGCTCTCAGGTGTTTTGGGGTTCTCCTTGCTTTTTGTGGTGTTTCTGAGCTCAGTTACCTCACCGCCAGGACGATAGTCAGTGGGCTTATTCAGATTTGTACGAGAGGCAGTAAAACTAGGTTATATCCTGCGAGAGGATGTCACATTTAAGGACTTGTCCGGAGTCAGATTAGGTTGGTTTCAGACTGGCTGAAAGTGTAGAAATGTTTGAGTCTCTTGCTGACTTAGAAGTGGAAAAACAGTCAGACTGAGAGAGATTTTGGAAAGGAAACTTGGCGCAGATGGAAGGCTTGTGTTTTGCCCTCAAATTAAGGGCAGAAGGAGATCCAGTAAAGGAGGTGGACTGTGGGTGCTGGGACGCGGCAGGGGTGTCCGCTCAGGAAGTGGTGCCTTCTCAGTCAACGAGGGCTCTCTGACTTAGACCAGCACGCTTGTTCCCCAGGAGGACAGGAGACGCACTTGTGGCTGGCCACAGGGCAGCTGTGCTGCGGAGATCTCTTGGGTTCCTCTGCAGCTGACCGCTGGTTGCTTCTCTCTGCTCCATGGGCTCAGGAGTAGCCTGCGTACACCAGACTGGCTTGCCTTTGCAAATGCTTCCATGGTGTCTTGCCAAAGGAGGTGTGCGGCCGCTGTAGGCATGGTTGCACGGCCCTCGGGGATGTCTGCTGGCAGCCGTGAAAATGGGAGGAGATGGAGGAAGGATGGGTGTGGGCTGTCTTCTTCCAGCTTTCTGCCACCATGGTCCCTCCCTGTGTGGAGGCATTTTTTGGCTGTATTTACTCACGAGCTGAAGTCCATCAGCAGACCAGCTGCACTGGGATGTGGCTACCAGTGCGTGGGCAAAAACCCGAATCACAGAAAGGGAATCCAAGCCCCTTGCGAAACAGGCATGTTATGCAGCGCACGTGGTGTCAGTCCCACCAGGAGGTCACTTGGAGCCTATTTCTCCACCGCTGATGCTGATTCTGGGTTCCTGCAAGTTCTCCGGGGCACTGAAGCACGTCTCCGTGAGGACGTGGTGCTGCTGAGGGAGGTGGGCTCGCCAGCCAGGCAGGCTGAATGGAGGGGGTGACCTTGCATGTCGCACCATCTAATGTTGACTTTGTGTTTTGGAAGGGACCGCGTAGATTTGAACGTTCTGCTCCGGTCAAACGTCGCTCTCAAGACACCAGATGAGGTTAGATGCTGGATTTCTTTATAGTACAACTCATTTCCCTGTGGTGCTCCTGAGGGGTGTTGGGGTGTTGCTCGCCTCCGTTGTTATTTGACAGCCTTCCCAGAAGCTCAAGGGGAAGCGTCCTTCTCTAGATGCACGCATGTGTTTGGAACTGCCTGAGTTTGGTACTGCGGAGCAATTGTGCCTGCTTACAGGAGACAAAAGAAAGTGTTTATTTTGTATTCAAAATGTAGGGTGACATCTCCATTACACCTTAAGGCAGCGCAAGGTTGTGAACTACCTAAGGTAGTAGTTCAAGTGCGAATTCCCTGGAGATTTGGACGTCTAAAGGCCCTTGGCCCCTTAGGAAAGGCGTTCAAAAGATGGGAGAGGAAATGACTGCGAAACTAAGAGCAAACTAAGAGCAAACTAAGAGCAAACAACCAAAGGTCTGTGCTGAACTGATGTAACCGAATGCCTCTGGCAGTGATCTGGGAAAAGGGCAGGGTGTAAGTTAAATGAGGTTGATCAAGATGAGCTAAACTCTGGAGGGACCTGACCCAGCTTGTGAGGCAAGATGGAATTCAGCGCTGACAAATGCCAGGGAGCACACATTGCCCCAGATTACCTGAACTGTCGCACTTGCGATTGCAAAGATACAGGATCAGACCTGAAACTGAGTGTCCCCTGAGGGCTTCCCCTGCCCTGGTGAGAGATGCGCATGTTGTGTTTCTCCGCTGAGAGCCAATGGGAGGTGCCAGCAGTTTGTCATTTCCCTCAGTTCATTATCAAGTTCATTTTCTCTGAAGTGCCTTTCTCTGAGACAGTGCCAGAACTGGTTTTGAGCCGACAAGGTCTCATTTCTGAGAAATACATTTTGCTCTTTTCTTTCCATGGGTTGGCAGCCCATGTACACTTGAGAGCACTCTTCTTTGTTGAGCTCCATGAGATAAAGGATTTTTTGTGCCCGTTTCCCAGGCTGTGACGGCCTGCTTTGACGCAGCCTCACCCCTCTAGAGCGGGGACAGCCAAGGGGACCCTGTACCTCCCCGCTCTCCTTCGCTGTTTGGCCACAGGGCTTTTTCTCACAGTGGTGGAGCTGTGTTAAGATGCTGGGAGGCGGAGCAGGCGTTCACTTTCACCACAGGATCCCACACAGTCGGAATTTCTTCCTGGCAAGGAAAAGTCAGTCTGGAGTGAGAAAAACTCAAGCGCAGGTGAAACTGGATTGAAGAAACACACCCCAGAAGCTCCCCTGTTTGGCAGCTTTAGGAATCCGTTGTCATACCCCAAAAATAAGGAGTTGGGTGGTGGTGCCCCATCAGCCTTGAGTTTGGTTTGCGGACAGAATAGGCAGAGGGTGATGTTTTGCTCCCACTGATTTATTCTGTTTTCTTTAGGGAGTGCCAGTCAAATACCTGGTCTTGGAAGACACTGATGAAGTTATCACCCTGGTGGAAGATAAGAACAAGGTCGAAGAAATCCAGGAGGAGGAGGAGGAGGAGAATGAGGAAGATGAGGATGAAAAAGAGAATAATAATCAAGGTATGCAACTAAACAGTGAAAAGCTGGTTGTCATCAGCTAGATCATGCGATCAGCATCTGCTAGAGACAGCAAGCATATGTTAAAGCATTAGAGAACACTTTTGTAAATCCAAGGCAAGCCATCACAGTCACATCATGGTTGTACAAAGTGGCTCTTTTATTCTCTGCAGATCGCTGGCATTTTGTGACAGACAGGCATAATTTTTAGGGGAAACACCAGGGAAGAAAAATCAGCAGCTGTTAGAGGAGCAGTTGCAGAGATGCTACATGAGGGAGAGGGGTGCTTCTTCTTGAATGCATCCAGCTTCAGAGGCATGAGAGATTTAAAGTGCACCCAATGCTGTCCCCTCTTCAAGCATCAGATGAAGCGCCTTTGGAAAGGTTTGAGACATGTTTTTCTAAGAGCTGTTCCAGACTTGCCTTCCCCAGGGAGAAATCACTGGCCCTTTCAGTGCTTCCTTGAAAATGCATTTTTTTTCCGTACAAAATTGGGTTTGTTTTCAAAAAAAAAGTGGTGCAGGATCCTAGGGGAGACGAGGTGCTTAAAGAATAGTGTTCAAATCAGAGGGTACAACTGGTGTGAGACGGCAAAAGTGCATTTCAATGAGTTTGTGTGTGCGTCTGCGCCTGTGCCTCCGCTCCCCTGGATGAGGCAATTGCTCACCCCGCTGCTGCCAGTCGCCACGTCTCTGCTGAGAGGTGCTGGCTTACAAAAACCTGCTGATGGGGTGGCACAGGGGGCTGCAGCTCCCTCTGCCCTGTGTGCCTACCCGTGTTCATGCACGGCTCTGGGTCCCTTGCAGACATTCAGGATGATCAGGTGGCAGAAGCAGTTTCCAGGGACAAGAAGCGAGAGCTGCCCCTGGAGCAGATCCTCGTCCTGACAGAGGAGACCTTCCACTCTGCCCTCTTGGAGACTGCCCGGACAGTGGTGCTGTTTTATGCCAGCTGTGAGTATGAAATGTGGCCTGGCTGTCCCTTCTCTAAGCTTGCGCTGCTCACCACGCTTTCTGTAATACGGCGATCCCATAGACAAGTTTAAACAATAAAGAAGTGCTGCGTCCTGCCCCATGGGCCTCCACCCACCCCTAGCAATCAGATTAAATCAGTTCTTCTCATTGACTGATGCTGTGTGAAGACAGTATCTCTCAGTATATAAGAAATGAACGTTCATAGGTTTTTAACCTTCATTTTACAGGGACCGAATGTAGGACAAGAGGGGAGATTGTAGTAGCATGGGCTCATGGGATAGCCTAGACAACCTGGTTGCTGCCTGCTGCGCAGAAGCATGAAGTCCAATTTTCCTTATTTCTTTCAAGTCTTTCCGAGCTTGAAGCACCTTAGGATGCAGAGAATCGTGACGTAACATTGCCAGAGAGCAAGGTGGGGCTGGTCTGTCACCTGTATGTCCCTCAAGGCTGTGTCTCTCCTGTGTTTCAGGGGAGGCGGTGTCCCTGGCAGTGCTGCAGTCTTACACCGAGGTGGCCGATCACCTGAAAGGTAAGGTGCCACAGGTCTCAGTGCTTTACAGCTGGCACGCACCTGCCCTGGCAGTAGAAACCCGAAGACTGGGAGGATATTGATGGTGCCTCACTCCCTCACCCTCATTTTTCCCCCTCAAACTCTTAAGGAAGGCATGCCCACATCAGGTTGCTTAGAAAGAGTCCTTTGTTTCTTATGTAGGGACCTTTGCGGTCCATTTGTGCCTCTGTAAAGTCATGGGACTGGGAATGGAGCCTTCTGCAGTCACCTTATGTTGTTGGTATAAATTGGTACACACCAGCTGCCCAAACTGCCTTGCAGCTGGGATGGCGATGTTGGTGGGCACAGTGACAGCGTGATGGATGATGGTGATGGTGGTGATGACGATGGCGATGTTCATGGGCACAGTGACTGCATGATGGATGATGGTGATGGTGATGGTGATGTTGGTGGGCACAGTGACTGCGTGATGGATGATGGTGATGGTGATGGTGATGTTCATGGGCACAGTGACTGCATGATGGATGATGGTGATGGTGATGTTGGTGGGCACAGTGACAGCGTGATGGATTATGGTGATGATGATGGTGACGATGGCGATGTTCGTGGGCACAGTGACTGCATGATAGATGATGGTGATGTTGGTGGGCACAGTGACTGCATGATGGATGATGGTGATGATGCTGGTGATGGTGGTGGGCACAGTGACTGCGTGATGAATGCCCAGGAGCATGGGGAGGGCCAGGGCAGAGCACCAGCGGCAGTGGGTGACACAGAGCGGGCTTTGGAGCGAGGAGGGGCAAACAGCAGGCACTGTAGCCTGCATCATGGAAACAGGGTTCTGTTTGTGCCCCTCAGTGCTAGGTCCTGCACAGACCAAGGAGATGCACTACATGCTGCGCAGCAAATCAATGTGCTGGGTGGCACATCAGATCTCCTGTCCTTGGAAGTACTTGATCTGTAAAGGAGCAGTAATTGGCCCCGGCTTTGGTGGAAAGCGTGACAGACAGGTGTGGGCAGGCCCAGATCCACTGGGGCAGGACGGTGTCAGAGGAAGAATTTACAATGCTGGTGCCTTCAGGGCCTGGAGACTGGCTTAATTACACGGGAAGTCTCGCAGGCGGCCACAGAACTCCATAAATAACACGTGACGGTGAAGAATCGGCAACACTTAAAGACAGCACACATTGGGTAGTCTGGTAGTAAAGGCAGGAGGGAGCGATCCATCAAGAGGGTCTGAGCAGTTCCTGAGAAATGTAAGCCCCAATTCAGCTTCATTCAGGTCTTCAGCCCCATCCCTCTCTACGGTTAGTGGAGAGAGGTGGGTTCTTCTGCACATCCATCATTCTTACGTGGGCTGAATCTCTTCCAGAGATGCCTCTTTCTCCCCCGGCTGCAGAGGACACTCAGGTGGCTTCATCCCCAACTCATTGCAGCACAGTGGGGAAGGTGCGTGGCTCTGGATGAGAGTTGTTCTGGCACCCTTGGAGGTGGCTGGTGCCTTCTCTTGGTTTTTCTTCATCATCAAAGCTCATTTCTCCTAGTGACGGCACTCCCCATGGGACTGAGCACCATGTCCTGCAGAGTACAAGCAGGACTCAGGCTGAGCTCTCAGCAGTGGACCCACGTATAGAGTCTGGAGAGGACCCAGCCGGCTTTCTGGGAAGCAGATGCAGTGGGAGTTGCTTACAAGAAATCCTTCTGGGAACGCTGTAGACAGTGCTGTGGTTTGGATGAAAGCAGTTCTGCATTCATAGTTTGCATGAAGGGGAAGTTACCAGCAGCTTTGATCTGGACTGAAATCCCGGGAATAAACAGGAAAGCTCAGGGAGGGTTGTTGTTGTTAGAGATGTTATGGGTGTTGATGGGTTGGGGTTTCATTTAGACTCCCTAGCAGTCAGACCAGCTAGAGGAGCAACCTGGGAGAGTTGGTGGATGAAACTCTGCCTCTTCCTGAGCCAGTGGCCAAGCCTTGGCTGATTCCGCGCGGCCAGGCTTTCACCATGTGTTTTTTGAATTGTTTGATAACAATCTTGGTACATAAGAAGCAGCCACAGGCAGATTGTCAACAGAGATTATGAACTGATTCGGATCAGGGCCCTTCCTCTGTGATCAGTGAGATCCCACCAGACTCCCAGGCCAGATGTGACCTGTGGAATGACTCCAGGCTGCTTTCCCTGCTGCGGCCTCGGAGAGGATGGAGAACGGCTACATCAGTGGATCTGGAGATCCTTTGTCTCTGCTGCTGAGGGAGCCTCAGTCACGGGCGGGCTACCAGGGGAGCTGGAAGACCTAAAAGGATGGGGATCCCTGGGCTCTGAGTTATGGCCAGGATGAGGGAAGATAGAGACAGGGACAGAAGTCTGGATGAAGAAGAAGATCTTGAGCTAGGACTGAGGATAAGAGAATAACTGCAGGACTGAGAATAAAACATGGGGTATGGCTTTGGGGCAATCTCTCAGCTCTCCCAGAAGCGCTGGTATTCCTGTCTGCTCTCTGGGGTGGAGCTCTCTTCCTAAGGGTTGAGAAGCCAAGACCAGCTGTCTGAGGCATGAATCACCCGCTCTAGAGGCACATTTTGAGTTGCAGAACCAGGTCCCGCTTTTGATGCCAATTCTTTGTGCAAAATGGCACTGAGAATAGGCAGTATGAGATCGAGCGCAAGGGAATGAAGAAGGGTTGGAGACTGGAACGACCCTGTGAATCATCCAGTAGCAGATGTTCAGCAAATCATCACAAAATTAAGTTTATAGCCCCCCAAGTGTTCTCCCTTTGTTGAGAGATCCAATCTAGCAAGAGATAAAAGAGAAGCATCTCCGTCTTGCTGAACTGAGCACATTTTCTGCTCTTGCAGCAAGAGCGTGCCATTCTCACTGCTGCTGGGGCTAACTGCTGCAGCTCTTGTTTTCTTTTGCAAGATGTGAATTTATGGAAGCAGCACCCCTGGGACAGGAGAAGAGGATGTGAAGGTGAGACAGGACCGAGCATTTCTTAGGTATGTCATTGGCCTTTTTTGCAAAGAAGAGAGGAAACCAATATCTAAGAAGAGCAACACACTGTGATGAAAACCAGTTCTGCTTCCCTATTCTGTGCTTGTGCAGTTTTCTTGACCAATGACTTCCAAAGACAGGGGTCTGAAGTCGCAGTTCAAAGGCATGAAAGTCGCCTGCGTGATTTAGCAATGTATATTCATGGAACCTAAATCTATAGTAAGGATTTAGGAGTCCGTTGTGTGATGCTGTCTTGGTAGTCGTTTCCCATTCTGTATTGGGTTCCTCCTCTTGAAGTGCAGCACTTCACACATAACTTCCTTCTCTTTCATGTTGTAGCCTTTGGACCAGCTCTTCAAGTGAGCTGTTTCTAATGCCAGTCCTGCCCTCCAAAGGATTAGAAGTTTAAGGGATTCTTGATTTTTCTTGTTCCCTATAGCATTGATGATTTGTCTTGTCCTGGTTTTATAAGACTCCTAGGACAGAGGTTCTCGCTGTTGCTGGTTTTAGTAGCACCTAAAATCACAAAACAGTAGGATCTTGTGTTCCTCTTTCACCTTTCTTCCCATCCAGGAGCTCAACAGTTACCACAGGGCTGAACAATCTGTTGCTGAGTTAGTCAACTCCTGAAAGTGCTGCTCATTCAGTAATTAATAATATGGTGCAGATTGGGATGGGAGAGTGATCATCCTGTACAAGGTCTTCCTCAGGCCAGACGGGGGTCCTTTGGGGCAGTTTCAGTGCATAATCCCCCAAGGTAGTATCCAAATACTAAAACTCATATTTGAGGCATCTTAGAGCAGCCTTGCAACTCAATTTTAACAAGACATCAAGGCCCTATTTCCATGTCATTATTTTTCAGAGTTGGGCAAGACACAAGATTATGTGGTAACAGATGATGAGAACCAGCTATACTGGATCAGAGGTGTGAAATAAATCCAGGGCGGGCTTTTAATTTGAGATGTTATTTCAGAGCCTGGAGAATGACACAAACCATGTCTGCTCTCGTGGAGTGTTTTGACAACTCCTGGCTGTCTGAGTGGAATTGCAGACCCTTAGCTCCCTGCTGCCGCTTGCTTTTTCTGTACATGAGTTTGACACAAAGCAGAAGAGCAGCAAACTCCTCGTGTGAGCTGCAAAGCAGAACCTAAAATGAGGGTTGGGGAAAATGGTCCAGTGGGATGATAAGGGCACAGGGAGAGGGGATAGGAACGCATGCTAAGGTCACCTCTGCCTTCATCCTTGTCTGTGGAGATGCCTTGCCCATCCCTGGCAGGCATGTTTCTAACCTGTGATTAAAACCCTTCCACAGCTTCTCAGCCAAAAAGACTCAGCTGTGCTTGGTTCTCAGTAGCTTGTTTTAATATTTGGTCAAATCTCTCTACCTGGGAATGGGTTGTTGCTCGTCCTTGCCCAGCTGGCAACAGAGAGTGATCTCACTGTTGCTTCCAGAGCAGACTTTACATATTGCTAGATTTTATTGTTTCTTTCTTCCAGGCAATTTCCAATCAAAAGCAACACAGTTCTTTGGGTTTTTCCTCAGGAGTCGTGTCTTCCAAACTTCTCCAAATTCTCTCTCATCTGCTTAAGCCTTTCCAAAAACATGTTTCCCAGCCTGACTTGCTGGGCTCTGCAGAGGTCTCACTGGGACAGAAGAGCATCGTTTTTCTCCCATGTCTTGCAGACACTGTTGAGAGTTCATCCCAGAATGTGCTTTGCTCTTTTCTGCAGCTTCTCATTACAGAATGCTGCTGTTGTTACACTTTGCCCTTCAAATTGCTTTCTACCCCTCTGGGCTTGGGATCATTTGCGGATTGGATGTGTGTGTTTTATTCCATCAGCCAGGTCTGTAACGAAAATAGTGATCAGAATCAAACCCAGGACAGGCAGAGAAGAAGGCTTGTCTGGTTTGATCTGCCGCACTCTTGAGAAATCCTCATCACCTGCCCTGACCCTGATTTCCAAAGGACACTTTGCGATGCTCTGCCTCCATGTGTGTACTTGTCTCTAGGTTTCATCCCATCTTTCCCATGTAACTCTTGAATCCTGTTCAAACAAATTTAGGGAAGGCATGAAGATTTCTGAGATACGGCATTCCTGCACTGGGCATGGACGACGTATGGCCTGAGGACTGTACACAGCCCTGCTGTCCTTGGTCAAGTCTGCAAGTAGGTAGGAGGCAGGTTAGGTGAGGCTGGCAACCAAGGGGTGGTGGCTAATGAAGCCAGTGATGGTTCACAGGCCAGCTGGCTAGCACAGGCTTAGCCGTGGAGCAGCAGCAGTGTGTGCTGGTCATCACCCAACCTGCAGATGAAGGAAAGGCTGATAAGGACACGCTGGAGCTGTAGGCACTGTGTCTTGGAGAGCATGCAGGGAACCAACCTTCATTTGTTTCACTGCTTATGATTCCCTTGAGTTTATCGCTTTGGTGAGACCTGTAAAAAGCTTTTTTAGGACCAGGAACCAAAGTTGGACTGACTGCTCTGTAATTCCCAAGTGCTCTTCCTTTCCCTCTCCCTTACCTGTGAGACTCCAGGCTCTTTCTTAAGGTCCTAAAGGTACCTGCTGGTGGCTTGGAGATGGGCAGCTGGCATAGGTAGGATAGGGTGAATGCCATCAGTCTGACAGCCTCTATTACATCTATCACATTTATGTGACCTTTAACTGCTCCTTGTGTATCAGGCTCCATGCTTTAGGTAGAACAGGCACTTTCCAATACTGGGCACCTTAATAAATGAAAAAGCCTTGAATGCATCGGCTTCCTCCATGCCAAGCTTTATCTTCCCTCTTTCCTGTAAGTGAGGGCCTGCATCATTTCTTTGTCTTGGCCTTATTCCTAAGGTATTTCCAGTACCTTTCCTTACTGCCTTTTATGCTCCTGGACAGTTGCCTCAAGGTTTCATGGTATTCCTTTGCGTAACCAGCCAGATGTGAATGTCTCTGGGAATTTCCTTCTGAGAAGTGCAACCTACCACTTCCCTGAGTTTATTCTCTCCGTACTCTGTTGTTTGGATCAATCCACACCTGCTGGAAATAGTTACTATTACGCTCCCAAGTGTAAGGTGTATCCATGAATGATTTCAAGACAGAGATAGCCTGCACTCAAAGGGATTGGGTGTTCAGGGCTGGATTTTGACATCCACACAAAGCAGCATTGGTCTCTTCTCCCAAGTAGTTAGTGATAGGACGAGAGGAAATGGGCTCAAGCTGCACCAGGGGAGGTTTAGGTTGGAAATTAGGAAAAATTTCTTCATGGAAAGGGTAGTCAAGCATTGGAACAGGCTGCCCAGAGAGGTGGTGGGGTCACCATCCCTGGAAGCGTTCAAAAAACGGGCAGACGTGGCACTGTGGGACATGGTTTAGTCTAGTCTACCCTTGACTGGTTTAGTGTGGACTTGGTAGTGTAGGTTAATGGTTGGACTGGATGATCTTAAAGGTCTTTTCCAACCTAAATGATTCTATGATTGGGCTCCAGGAATGGTCCAGCAGGTTCTGAGCAGTAGCCCACCTGGGCTCGCTCCATGTGCATGCAGTGTGTTAGGATCCAGCCCTGCAGGATGCACGCCAGAGGACTTGTGGCGGCGTTCATACAAATGTATGTGATAATACCCAAAGAAGCTCACAGAAAGCTCTCTTTTTCAACCATTTCTTTTTTTCTTTTTTTTTTTTTTCCATATTATTTATATGTATTTGTTTTCTACTCTAGGAACTCAGGGGGTTTTGCTCTCTCGGGTAAACTGCTGGGACTGGCCTGGCGTTTGCACAAAGGAGAATGTCACTCAGTTTCCTACCATCAAGATTTACAAGAAGGGAGAGCGATCAGTGATGTACGATGGCATGTGGGGAGCCGAAGAACTGACCAGCTTCATCATGCTGTAAGTGTCTGTTAATGAGTCCCCACACAGTAAGGTTGGCACAACTGCTAGATGATGTTCTGGATACTTCACGGCCTGTGTAATGGAAATCCTTTTTGGAAAAATACTGTCAGATCTGATTGTAGACCTGGTTTGGAAATTAGCTTAATAACTTTTTGTGCTTTTCAACGTCAGGGAACATGTGTTCTTGGACAGTGCATCCATCTGTTGTCACTGTCCTTCTGTCTTTGCTGGAATTCCTTCTGTGTTATTTTTATGGGGATCCCAAGGATCTCAGAGCAACCAGTTTGGCTCAGGGCTGTTCTCTCTTCCCCGTAACCAGCTCCAGTGCCTTTCTGTGACTAGGCATTGTCCTTCCTTCCCAGGCAACTGATTTTTTTTACTCTAATGAGGCATAACGGTTGTCATATTGGGTTGGGGTGTTGTTGGATTGAGGTTGCCCTTTTGTCTCTTCATCCCAAAAGTGACGAAGGCAGCAGCCCATGTTGTTTCTCTGCCTTTACGCAGGAGCCAAGTTTCCTGCCCTCTGAAGCTGGCCACGACTCATGAAGCAGAAAGATATTTAAGAGGAGAGTTTCCACCTGAGCTGTCATCCTATCACCACACTTCGCTTCTAGGAGTATTTAGCACAGCCATGACTGAAGGTTAGTGTGGTTTTTGTGCGTTAAGCCCTCAGCTTTATTCCTGATGGGAGAGGAATGATTCCAGGTGCTTGGAAGTTCCTCTGTGTTTCGTTTTCTCTAAGCGTGTTTGCTCACATCACAGCCTGCCTGGCACCACCCTTTTTATTTTTGCAAGAAGACGATAGCAGGTGATTCCAGATGTGGGACCTAAGGTCCATCTCCTGGCTCAGAGGACATTCAGCTGCCAGGCATGTTTACTTCACCCAGTGTGGTAGCATCTGACAACCCCGACAGAGACGGAGACACGGTGCTTGGCACAGTACAAAACAACAGTGCCCTGGGTGACCTGCCTCCGCAAAGAAATCTTTGCAGATGTCCGATCTGAACTTACCAAGCCACAATTTGTGCCTGTTGTCCCTGTCATATCTCCTGTCCCTTACCATGAGGAGTTTGGCTCTGTCCTCTTTATGAGTCCCCTTCAAAGTAGTTGCAGGCTGCCATTAAATCCCCTTTTAGCCTCTGACTGAACAAGCCCAGATCCATCAGCCTCTTCTTGTAGTCCATGTACAACATGTCACAACATACTCTTTCTCAAAGAAAGCCCTTTCCGCTATTGGGTTGATAGTTATCTTGCTGACTCCTCCTCCCGCAAATGTGGTAGTCCCAGTTCTTGAAACCAACACACAATCCAACCCCCTTTTTTTAAAAAAAAAAACCAAAGCAGCAGTAAGGTAAAATACACATTTCTTACCTCAAAAGGAATGAAATATGAATAATGAAATGTGAATAACTCAATGAAATCCACCTGTGGACTTTGAAATAGGTGGGCACAGCCCCCAGAGTGATGGACATCGGCTAGAAATGCTAAGCAAAGTTGCTGGAAGGAGCGTTCTGAACTTGTTTGAATTTGTCTCACTTTGTAGTCTCGGTCAGTGTAGTCCTGGCCAGTGGCTGAAACTTGGAGCAGTCATGTTCTCCCTCCCCTGCCTGCTGCGTAGGGTGCTGTTAGTCACTCAGGTGCTGCTCCAGTATCATTCGTTGCATGCCACAGCTGTGGTCCAGGATCCACTGGGTTTCCAGAGCCTTCCTGAAAGGTGGGAAAATTGACCTGAGAGCTACAGTGATTTTTCATGTGACAATCATACACGTTGACAAGGGAGAGGGAATGAAGTCAGTCTGGAAAGGGAGCATCACGTCATAGTTCAGGCAGATCCACAGTGGAGAGCTAGGACCTTCCAAGCCCATGGTGTCCCAGTTACCAGCTACCCCTGGGAATTACTGCATTAAAAAAAGGAGAACTTTCTGATCTGTCTTAAGATCAACATTTCAGACTGTTTTTCATTTTGAAGCTCTGTTGTGCCTGTAAACTTTGGTTAAATGCAAACCAAGCTACTTCCTCACATGAGCAGGTCCAGAGGGAATCCACTGTGCTCAGAGGTAAGAACAAAATAGAATGTCTGGAACCAACCAGAAGACACTTGGGCTGTGTTCACCGAGCCAGCTGACAGCTAATATGTCTGCCTTCTTCTGGAGGGTCTAGGTCTGTTAAATATAGCAGAAAATCTGCTTGATCGCAAAAACCCTTTAGCCCATTTCTGCCTGGTTTTCATCAGCTGAGCTCCAAAATCTCCCCTCTATTCCACATATCCCACTCTCTGCAGTAGTGGAGACTGGAATAGCCCCGTGATAGGACCTTGGGCAACATGGGGATGGTGAGAGGGGTTCATGGAAGGAACCTGCCTGGATTCAGCTGGATGTGTGAGCGCAGGCTCTTTCCTATATAGAAGTTAATTTGATTCTGTGCAAACAAGAGTCTTGGAGGCTTCCAGATGGCTCTGTGCGGAGCCCACAAGATTGCCTCGTCCCTCGGGGCACACTCAGTCTGCAATCTGGAACGGCATCTGCAGTCTGGGGTAACTCAGCCGCAGATGCCAAGGGAGATGAGGTACGTGATGCTTTCACTGCCTGTAACCTGGGGGGTGTTTGAGCATCATGCAGAACGACCTGAGGGAGCAGAAAACTGGAGCCAGCTGTTCTGGCACCAAACCCAGGCCGGAGTCAGGCAAACCACATTGCTGCTCTTATCAGCCTGCAGACTTATCTGGAATTTCCAGTGATTTTTCTCACAGCAAGAATTCCTGCTCTAACCTGAACCAGCAACTCACTGTGTCATTGCCATTTCTAGTTAACTGAAACAGAGCAACAAGATGTCCAGTTAAATGAAGCCCTGGATTTTTAACAACACTTTGCCTCGGAACTTTGTTTAGATTGGATATTAGGAGAAATTTCTTGACGGAAAGAGGGGTCAAACATTGGAACAGGCTGCCCAGAGAGGTGGGGGAGTCCCCATCCCTGGAGGGGTTCAAGAAACGGGCAGAGGTGGCACTTTGGGACATGGTTTAGTGGGCATGGGGGTGTTGGGTTGATGGTTGGACGGATGATCTTAGAGGTCCTTTCCAACCTTAATGATTCCTAGTTTTTACTTTCATTAAAAACTAATGCAGCCACCAAGCCAGGAAACATGAAATTGCTACTGTCCCCTTAACTGGTTTAGTGGTGGAGTTGGCAGTGTTAGGTTAATGGTTGGACTGGATGATCTTAAGGTCTTTTCCAACCTAAATGATTCTATGATTCTATGATTCTAAGAAGCCCTTCAGTGCATCTGAGCTAAAAGGGGCTTGGCCGGAAAAATCATAATTAAAACTTACTACAAAGAAGTCAGTGGTATTACTACGGCAATGAACAAGCATTTTCCTGGAAACTTGAAGAATTTATAGGAGAGGAATTTGTTTGCTATTCAGAAACTGGAAGCATACCTGGAAGTAAGACTCTGTCCTAAATCGTACAGTAAATGTTTAAAAATATACCTGTGTTCTGCAAAGCTCTGGTAACATCGTAGGGCTTGCCAGCGTCGGTGTAAACCAAGTGAAGAAGGCATGCAAAGATGCTACAGGTGCTGCTGAAGAGCCTGGTTTCACGAGATGCCTTCTGCCAGAGAGATAAGTGGTTGTTCTTAGATCCTGCCTTCGAAAACTCTGCAGGAGCTGTAGACCCTTCCTCATCTGGCAGTTTTATTCCTCCCTGGTCCCAAATCCTGCAGTGAAGCTGCACTTGCGCGGTTCACGGCAGCTGTGATGGAAGGCATCTGGGATTCCAGCTCGAGGCATGTGCTGCAGTGCATGATCAGGCCATGTGGGTAAATTAAAACCGTGCTCTTAGGGGGGACTGATTTTCTAGGAAATGTTTGAATAGCTTCTTTGCAAGTGCTTCGTGTCTGTAGAGGAGCTGTGTGAATTTGGGGGTTTCTTGCACCAGGCTAAGAGACCGTCGCTGTGAGCTGTTGAGAAATGAAGGCTGGTGCGTGGCTCTGGGTCTGGCCCAGGCCCCAAAATATGGAAAAATTTGGAAGCATGATAGGGAGGGAAGTTCTCATCAGGAATGACCCTGATGAAATGAGTAAGCCTGGGCTCTGCTGAAGGTTTTCCTGATTTAGGAGAGAATTCCCGCAGCCAGGGATGCTGCAGGGCGGCACTTCAACACGGGCTTACATCTCAAGTGAGGGTTTAAAGTTAAATGCCTGTAGAAGTGCTGTCCTGAGGAAGTTTATATGTGAGCCTGCTCTTTCCACATCAGGCTGTGTCCTTTAGTCCCTTGTGGCACAGGGCGGGCCGATGGTCTGCCCCATGGCCTTTTGTCCAGTAGCTGGGACACAGACAATTTCACAAGGGGTTTGTTGGTGAAGTTCGCAAGGAATCCTTATCAGCTGGTCCTATGGGTTGCTTTTCTTTTGACAGTGATAAAATCAAGTGACCAAAGACCAAAGAGCTGGAAACCAACGTCAAACCCATCCAACCGTGGTTTCTCTATATCACAAGATGAACCAGCCAAGCTGTGTCACCAGCTTTGTTGTATGTGTGTTGTTTCCTACAACGTCTGAACCCTCAATGAGCCACTCCTTTAAAGATCTAAGCTTCCATTTGGAAAGGAAGGTAGTGGAAAGGAAAGTTTGTGGTCCCTGTGGTTCCAGGAAAACATGATGGAAAATACGGCTTTGAGCGTAGCTGGAAAGCAAGAGGCAAAGAACCAAAAAGTGACCAGTTGTGAGCCAGCCTCACTCTATTGAAGTCTGAGTCACCGGTCCCAAGAGCTTGGGCTGGCCAGTGGTATATGACGGTGAACGTTGTGAGGAACAATAAATAGCATCTGAATGAGATCGTCTTTAAGTTATAAAGCAATATATATCGTGGCTGTATCTGAGGTGTAACCTTAACTCTTGGGAAAACCTGACTTCTCCAAAGAGTGTGATTTCTCACTCTCCGTAAGTCGGAAGAGCCTTTTTTGTTGCTTTCAATTGCTCAATAGAAAGGGGGAGGAGTGGTGGTGTTGAAATCTGCCCCGTTTTCACCCTACCTTTGGCAGCAGCGGTTTTGATCTCTGATCTATAACTATATTTTACAAGCTCACACACTATGGCTTGCATGTTCTCACAAAGCTTGCCTCTCCCGTGGATCCAGCTGCCTAAAACTGAGGATGTTTTATAAGGGCAGAAACCAGCTCCGGAGTCAGCTTCGATTCGGGGTTTTGCTCTCAGTCTCTCAGCACGGATAGATTCAGTGGTGATGGACCAAGAGAGCCCCAACCCGGTCCTTTCCTCCCCATCCTCTACCTGACCTCGCCGTCTCGGTGAGGCGAGTGGTGGACCCCAGCAGCCAGCGCCCGTAGGTTTATGCTGAGCTGCGACGGCAGAGGCGCTGCCCTTTCTTTGCAGCTGCACAAAGCGGCGGAGCACGCCGTTTCTGCAAGGCATTTAGCTTTTTGATCCTCCCTATCCTAGCTGGATGCCTGTAACAGCCCCTGCCTCTGAGGAACTGGATAAAACCAAAAGACACTTGGGGGAGAGGTTGGTTTATCTGCTGGGCACTTAGCGCTACACCAGTTAAGTCATCATCAGTCATTTCCCAAGGGTCGCTGGGATTTATAAGATTTCTTTTTAGACTTATAATTGGTCTCCTGTTTCTAGGAGCACTTACGGAACTTTAAGTCCTTAAAGACATTTCGTTTTCCATCAGTGCCTCTGTTGTGCGGATCCTGGAACCTCAGTGCTGGTGGCTGAACAGCAAATACTGTTCTCATAATAGGAAGTTTCCTTCTGATCCTTTCGGCCGCTGCCAAGTCGTCCTCCCATAGCCCGCGGCCATGAGACGCATCCATTTCTCATGAGCCTCTAATCGTAGTTTTGTTCCCAACTGACAGTTTGCTGTGGGAGGGTGTTATGTATGCAGACAGCAATTGGTTTCCAAGAGGAAGCTGACACTTCTCCTTCTATTGTTTATTTTTGTATCTTTGTCTTTATTACAGCCAGGGAAGCTTTCGAAGAGGCAGGAAACATCTTAAGTGGCCATGTAACGATGGGGATGTACTTTGAAGATGATACCTTGGCTCTGTAAGTTGTTTCTCTTTTTCTTTGGTGCAATTTCAAACTGATCTGCATTTAGTGAAAGCCAATGCCTAGAGCAAGTGTCACTGGCCACGCCAAGTGTTTAGCAGAGCCCCAAACAGCTACGAGTGACTTAGTCCTGTAGGGAGATTGAGCAGGACTCAGCCAGAGAGAGATGTAGCTCTGGCTCTACCACTGATTTACACCCTGTCCGTGGTCAACTCATTTAGCCCTGGTGTAATAAGCCGTCATCTCCCTTCCTGCTGTTCAAGTTCACTCTAGACATTTCCAGTCCTCCAGCTATGCCAGCCCCCCATGCATCTGTTGGGTTCCTCATGGAAACAGGACCAAACTTACACGGGGAAAAAATCAGGCTGGGAAAATGATACCCTCTAGCTAGGATCAGTGTGCGAGGAAGAAAAAACAGTTCTGCCCTTCTCTTTCCAGCAGGAAGAAGTGACGAGGTGTTAGTGGTCTTCCTCTCTCTGCGGTCCCTTCACCTTCTATTCTAGTTTTACTTTCATTAAAAAATTATCCAGCCACCAAGCCAGGAAACATGAAATGATTACTCTCCCCTTAATTGGTTTAGTGGTGCAGTTGGTAGTGTTAGGTTAATGGTTGGACTGGATGATCTTCAAGGTCTTTTCCAACCTAAACCATTCTATGATTCTATGATTCTATGATTCTTGTCTCCTCTTCCCTGCCCTGATGCTGAGGTGGGCATGGGCAAGAAGAGTGTAAGGGGATTGCTACGAAGCTGGGGTGTAAATGTGAGTCTTGCTCTGATGGTTGCCCCCAGTTGCCAAGATCAGCCAAAAGAGAGGCTGCTTGTGACTGCTGGCAGGCTTTGTTCCAAGGAATTCTTGGCTAGTGGTGGAGTGGCCATTGTGTCTGGGTGCTGGAGAATGGCTTGAAAGCCCTGAAATAAGTGCTGTCTTTCCATGGAGCTGCTTTGGTGTGGAGCAGACTGCCTTTCTGCAGCACTGTGAAAGGCATTAAACCCCTTTGGTCTCATCCAGCTTCCCGGTGGGCACTCGCATCTGGCTGCAAGACGTTTGCCACTGCCAAGGATGGGGAAGAACCTGTCTCTATCATTTCACCAGTTAATCTTACCGTGGACATTTTTTTCTTGAAAGATGTGCCCACCGGTTTCGCTCCCCTTGGCAAGAGAAAGACATTATCACCATTTCCAGACAGAGCTTTGGGGAGGTGCACCCTCCTTCTGGAGGAAGAGTGCTGGAAGAATATGGCAGCCTTCCTCCTGCAAATATGCTAAAGGCAAAGTCAAGGCTTTCTTGGCCAGTTCCTGATTGAATAAGAGCATCAGTTGTGACCCTAACTTCAAGCCAAATTGGAGCTAATGGGATCTGAGCACATATCAGGCCATGCACTTCACTCTGTCATTGAGACTTGCTCCAGCAAGGGGCAAAGTGCTTTGGATTAGACTCTGAGACATACTTCAGTGCCTTTAAATGCAGCTAGATCCAAGGGGGATCTTCAGCTTGTCCTGGCATCTCATTTCCATCAGGAATTAGCCATCAAGGCAGATATAAAAATCGCAGAAGGTCCTTGGCCTGTTTTCCAGGTGTGGGTTTAACAGCCAGTAATGCAACAGTGAATTATTTTCATCCGTTTCTTACAGATGGAATGCATCTCTAGCATGTCTGATGAGACACGGGCATTTTTGTGGTATGCACGGGGAATAAAAATGCAAATATCTTTGTAGTACATCTCTTTTAACCAAACTGTGCTCAAAGCACCAGTTGTGGTCGGGTCTTAGAGGCGAGGCAGCGCTAGGCTGGGCAATGGCAGGTACAGAAGTTACAACCAGCAGCATCAAGGTGAAAAACCTGACTCGCAAGCTGAAAGTTTTTTCTCCCCTAAGGATCTCAGCCCAGCTGATAGAAGGGAAAAAAGCAAAGGAGGGCAGGGTGATCTTACAAAACAAGGTACCAGTAGAAAAAGCCTGTGTTCTCTCAGCAATGACATGTGGAAGAATACACCTCCATCCTCCGGCTCCAGCCAGGGTCTGCAGCGTGCTCCTGTTTAGTTGGAACAGTTTATACAGTTTATGTAGATATTCATTCTGCCAAGTTTGGATTTTGGCTGTGATTTGTGGGTGAAGCTACTGTAGATGTTCATCTTTTCAACTGTAAGTAGAAAGTAAACACTTACAGGAATTCCTTATGCAAGAGCCAGGCTCACTTCCCTTCTTAAGAAGAGAAAAGCTGTTCTGCTAAACGCCCAAGGAGGAAACTTTTGTGGCTCCCAGGTCATGGAAAGCTGAGTCCCCTCTTCCTAGAGAAAAATGTATACAAAATACACAAAGAGTGTTGCTAGCAAAACTGCTCTGCAAGCACCTGCTCGCAGTTGGTAACTAACGGGAAAAAAAAGCGTTAAGGAAGAAATGCTTTGAATGAAGTCATTATTTATTTCTCAAATACTTAGATGTCATAGATTCCTGCCAAGTATTTGTTTACAGATGTTTTTGATTTAAATGTGAGGCTCATATTACCCATCGAATGCCCCTGCTACATAAATAGAAAGCTGGCATTAGCAACAGTACAACCACTTGGTACCAGTAAGATGAGAAGTGATTTCAGGCTGGACTCTAGCTATTAGATGTGGAATTTGTTGGTTTTCTGGCAGTATATAAGAAACTTCCTTATCAAAGGCTGCTGATCAAGTTGATGTATTTAGACGTAGGGAGCAAGAGCCTTTACCTCCTCTGAGACATGATCAAGCCAGAGAGTCTCTTGAAAACCTGTGAAAGTTAGAGAAGTTCAAAATCCCTGAATTTAAACATTTTTGAGGGTTTTACCATTCTTCATCAATGGCAGGTTAATTTGAAAAACAACAAAGTTAAGGACCTTCCTAATCGCTCAGAGGATTCCCAGCCATGACCAGAAGTGCAAAACTCAACTTCCTTGACTGGTGGAGCTCGGGATTCTGGGCAGAAAGGGGAGAGCTTAGCTCAGGGCTGGATTTACAAAGATAAATTAAAAAAAGCAGAGGATACTGCAAAATGAAGCCGAAATGGCTCGGATAAATCCAAGAACAGTTTAGCAACGGGATTCGCAACATTTGAAGGCCTCAGGAAAGTCCAAGGTCGTTCATTACTTTATCATTCTTTATCAAGGCATCAGTGCAGATCTGGGGTGCCCCTTAGAAATTTGCAGTGGGTGTATTTATTTCCAGACAGATAAGTGGTGTGATGGAGGAAGTGAAAGGCCTACGTATGAGCTGAACATCATGGGAATGTGTTATCTGCAGTTCCCTCCACTTGATTTGTCATTGATGACCTAAAACACCAAACGCTGAGATTTTTAAAGCAAATTTGAATGAATCTCTGTCCCATTCAGAGCTCCTAAAATAAGTGTCCAAACTGAACTTGCCTGAGCAAACCACGGAGGGAAGTGCAATAGGTTGTAACATTACTTTTCTGTGAGCTGCCTTTCATTAAAAATAAGTAGTTTGTTCTGCAGTAGGCTGAGTCCGTGTTGAATCTTTCTCGTATGGGAAAAAAAAACCCTGATGGACCAGATTACTTTTGAAAAGGGAATCAAAGGCTTTCCACCTCCCTGCCTCCACAACCCAAAATGTCCTCACACCTCACTCACTTCCCCAGCAATTCTGGTGTCACAGCCTTTGAAAAATTGCCAGCAGCCTTTGAAAAGTAAACTACAGACACCCCCAAAAAACTGTTGAGGCGGCTGACTTCCTCCGTCGCACCCTTCCTCTGGGCACTGACGTCTGGAGCCTTCAGGACTGAAGTTCCTCAAACTTCCAGAAAATTGCTGTCCCATTTTGGTGTACCCCCTGCCCTTTCATTGCTCAGACTTCTCCTATTTTTGCTCTTTCCACCTTCTCAGCTTTTCTTTAAATACCCCTGAACCCTCTTACCAGAAGAACATTGGGGAACCAAGGGTGAGCAGACTTCTCCAACAAGACTATATGTGTGCAGGCTGTGTGTGTTGCTCTAACGCAGGGCTGGACTTCAGCAAAATTGCCCGTGTTCACCAAGCCAGAAATCAGATCTCCTGAAGCTTATTTTGTGTAGGTTGGTGTCCCTCAGATGGAGTCCAAGACCTTTTGTTCGCCTTGGCTTGGGAGGCAGAGTAAAGCGCTGGGTGGGCATTTGCACCACCTAACCTTAGGTGTGAAAATGAAAAAGAAGTGCTGGCAAAATAGTTTAGGCGGCGGTGTTTTGGATTTTTCCTATTATTTAGCTGATGATGTCTTTTTCCAGAAGAAATTGCGGGGTTTGTGTGTGTATATATTTAGCGTCTGGCGGGAGCTGGGTAAGTGCTTGTTTCAGAAAGGGATGAGGGAACACGTCGGCCCCGTCTCTCCCCATCAAATCAGGACGGCGCAGGGGCTGGAGAAGGGGCGATGGGGAACGTGACCCTTTCCTCCTGCAGACACCTGTGCCTCTAACCAGAGCATTTCCCTCCCCTACATCCCTGTCCCTGCTTTTCACCATGAGGATGCCAGCTCCGCGTGGAGCAGATCTGGTGCGTGCCAAATCCCCCAGCCAGTTCTTGTTACCATCCCTCTTTTTCAGATCCCGTAAATACGCGGTGTCTCCCCCAGCCCTCCTCCTTGCCAGGAGCGGAGGTCGGAGCGTGGAAGGCATCACTTTGTCCAAACAGAGCACGCAGGACATGGTGCAGATGATCAGATATGAATTGCTGGACATTTTTGTAAGTGGAAAAAAAAAAAAAACCAAAAAAACAGTGTCCTTTTTCCGTTGAGGTCATTTGCAGAAACACTGATTATAGCGTGGAGCTGCGCGGAATAAATATGTTTGTTCATGATTTCTATCATGTCGAGTTAGATTTGCTTTTAAATTTTATGGCTTGGATCAGACAGTCTGGACAGAAATCTGCTGTTTGTTGTGTGGTCTTGTGGGAGGAGACCCTGGGAGTCGATGACCTGGCTTGTGCTCATAGTCACAGACCCACTGCTGTGGTGACTTGGCCTCTCGCAGGATCTGCTCCCTGCCTCTTGCACATGCCTTTCGGAGACCGGTTATAGCCATAGCACGTGGAGCTGGGCTGAGCTGGCCTTGCTTCTGCCTTCTCTGCTCGCACCCCTTCATCTCAGAGCGCACAGCTGCCCCTACAAACTTGGCTTGCGATGGGCATCATTGGGCGTAGACATCTCCAACGCGCACCAAGATCCCAGCACCCGCATTTGGCTCAGAGGTCCTTTCCAATCTTAATGATTCCTAGTTTTTACTTTGATTATAAATAATCCAGCCACCAAGCCAAGAAACATGAAATTGCTACTCTCCCCTTTACTGGTTTAGTGGTGGACTTGGTAATGTTAGGTTAATGGTTGGACTGGATGATCTTAAAGGTCTTTTCCAACCTAAACAATTCTGTGATTCTATGATTCTATTTGTTTTCGAGCTGCTTGCGTTCAACGTGGGCCCTACACCCCTCACGTAAGGACAAAAAGTCTAATTTTGTCCTGCTCTCTCCTCCCCGCAAACCCCAACTTCTTGTTTTGATGTCTTGCAGCCAGAAATCACTGTGCAAAATCTGCCCCACTACTTGCAACTCAGAAAGCCCTTCCTCATCTTGTTCAGCGATGGTGATATCAGTCAAATGGAAAGCAAGGAAATGCTGAAGCTGGCAAAAGGAAGACCCCAGCAGGCGTTTGTGGCTTGCTGGTTGAACTTGTAAGTGTGTAAAAACCTCTTCTCTTCTTTCCGTTAGCTCACTTAGCATTTCAGGGCAAGAAAAAACCGAGTCTGCGATTACTGAAAACACTGTCTAGCTGGTAATGTGATCACTCGGTCTGAAGTCATCATGAGTTGGGAGGTCAAATCATTTAGCAGTGATTCAGTATGCGTTCTGAGCAGCTGCAAAATTGCATGACCAAATAAAATTAGTAAATGTTTAATTGACTGCAGAAAGGATTTTCAGTAGAGTAAAATGTTCTCAGAGATATTGCATGGTCGCTTGACCCTGGCTCTGGTGTTATTTGTATCTTTGTCATGTGTGGGAGAAAAAAGTAAATTTGCCCTCCTGGAGCATCTTATGGTGACTTTTCCATCGGTAGTTAGAGGGAAGCACAGCAGGGCCATTACTGATTGTTGACTGGGAGAACAAAAGTTTTCAGAAGAAGGGACAGCCAGAAGAAGCCCCATAAGGCAAACTTAAAAAATATTCAAGAAACAAAATTAATCCAGGAGCTAAGAAATAGAAAGTTGTAGGAGAGGGGATTTTTTTTTTAATCCTCCCCTCCCTAGTTGTGTTTTCAATTTTTAGCCTCTGTTTATTTTGCCCAAGCCCAGAGACACCTCACTGTCTTAATCATAATGTGCTTTGAAGTCTGGGAAGTGGCTTGCAGCGTGGGCTGAAGTTTAGCTAACGGGGAATGCACATGTTTTCAAAGAGAAGACAATTTGTTTGCCAGTAATGCACAAGAAAAGAGAGCTCCTGGAACTTCCCCACCTACACATCTGCCTTTGCTCTCCTTTCCTGAGAAAGAAAGAGCTGCTCTTTGTCAGAGCAAAAGGGCATTGCCACAAAAAGAGGGCAGAATACGGCCATTGGCTCGGAAAGTGTAGCACAGTCCTAGAAAGAGGACCTCATTCCCATGGTGAGAGCCAGCTCAGACCTCGAGCATCACTCTCAGCCTGAAAATAGTGCCGGAAGGACTCAGCATCTTGGTGTGCTTGCTGTCCCTCCATCTCGACGTCCTCTTTTGTCGCTCTATGTCACTTGGGGAAGTTGTCCTTCTAGCTCCTCGGGCTGTGGGGAACCACCCAGCAGCTACCCAGGGGCTGGACCACCTGAGCACAGCCCTCCGCATCAGCTCCTGCCTTTCCATCCCCTGCGGACTTGCTGCAGCCGCGGGGCCGGGGCAGCAGCTGGGCTGGAGGGAGCCGGTAGCGATCCCTGCAAACAGGGGCTAAGCACGGGAGGGCTGGATTTTAAGAGCATTCTCACCTGTTCTTAAAAATTGATGCTGGAGAACGTTTCCCACCTTCCCACAGAGTTTGCCCCAGCTCCTCCTGCTCGAGGATTTCTTTACGCATCTACGCTGCTGTCCGCTCCCTCTCCGTTGGACTCTAATGGCTTGCCTAAGGCATTGAGCTTATAAATAACGTGGTGAGCTTCTACAGCTGTCCCGTAGGCAAATCTGTGGGCTTTGCTGGATGCGCCCCGAGGGCTTTGGTGCTTGCTTGGCTCTCAGTCCTGTTGTGCTGCCAAACCGCTGGCGAGGGAGTTGAACCTCCTCTTCCCAACAGGAAGAAGACTCCAGTGGGACGCGGGGTCCTGAAGGCGTACTTTGCCACCATGCCTTCGCTGCCTGTTCTCGTCTGGGTGAACCTTCATGCTGGAGGTCAGATATTCAAGTTCCCATCGGGGCAGTCCATCACTGAAATGAACATCTTGTCTTGGCTGGAGAAGCTAAAAGCGGGACTGGAGATTCCCAGCAGTAAGTGGACACGCGTTTGTAACGTTCCTAAGCACACGCTGTTAGCTCCGGTCTGTTTATGAGAAGATGCTACGTGCAATAAATTGCCTGTCCTGGAATTTAACGATGGAAAAACTAGCTATGCTAGCTTAAGCTGGAGAAGTACAAATAGTCCGGCCAGAAGAGAATACCCGCACTCACAAGTTTGCTTCGGGACTGTTTAATGTTCAGAGCCAAGCGTGAATAGTTCTGAATCGACCTCTTCCCCGCGATAATCCCCAAACCTGGCTGTGCTCTCTGGTTCCTGCAAACGAACCTTCTGAAACACAGCTTGCTAATAAAAAAATGTCATGACTGACAGATGTCAGCGTAAGAAAGAGCTGCTCTTTAGGAACCTTCCGGCATTTTTTTTGACGGGAGAGAATAAGGAAGCCGGTGCTTTGCTGTGGTCTTTGGGACATAAAGGGTTGGCTTGTACCGCGAAGCTTTTCACTGCATCCCTCCTGCCTTGATCAGCCCGCTGAAGCTTTGGAGGAAGGCAGCAGAGATGTGCCTGCCTCATGTGTTATGCATAGCCATAGGGTGCCACAGGGATCTTGGGAATTGCCGGCTGCCAGCCTGCTCCAGGCTCCGGAAAGGCGATAGGGTTGACTCCACTTGATCCTTGTGAATTTTAAAATGAGCCTTTCAAAGCAAGTGTTTCCAAAAGCCTGGGACGGGGGGTAGGATATGTAGGCTCTCCCCGGAGCTTTAGACACCATTTCTGACCCAGTAATCGCTGGGAGAACCCCGTGAGCCAGCCGTCCTCCCACACCTCTTTCCACGGCCACTGCTGAAGGCACCTGGCTGTCATTTAGGTCGCTGGATAGGGACCTTAGTTTCCAGGGGTGCCAGAGGGGTGAGCTGATGGCTGAGCAGCTCACTGCATGGCCACGGGCTGGGCCAGCCATCACAGTCTCCTTCCTCAAGCTTTTAAGTGCTACAAACCCTGTGAGCAGTCTTAAAAGCGTAAATTGAAGAGCATCCTCGTGTCACGGGACTGCTTCCTCGCCGTATAGCGAGCGGTCTCCCCTCACTCCTAATGGCCTGTCAGTAATGCGCAGGCATTAACACAGTTATCTGAGACCCGGGTGAAGCATCCGCGCACACCCAGAGTGGCCTTTGCAGTGGGGATATCTGAGAGGGACCCAGTAAATATTCATGCACACTTGGCTGGTTTAATTTGGCTGGAGTTACTAGTTTTGGAGGAGAGAGGGTGATCTTTAAGAAATGCTCTTTAATTTTGCTTGCACTTAGAAGAGCAAAAAAAGCCATCATTCCTTTGAAAGGGAAATGCCCGTGGAGTGGGGCTGCGTGACTCTTAACTTATTAATGTGGGGCTGTGTTCACTTCTCAGGTACCTTGTCTGAGGAAGACTGGAAACCACCTCTCCCTGCTTACGACTTCCTCCAGATGATGGAGACGGCCGTGCCCGAGCTCTCCCTCCACACCTCCCACCGCCGCGGGGACACGCCGGAGCAGCGCCCGCCTGAAAACCCAGGCAGGAACGCTGCTGTCCGGGAGGAGCCGTCCCAGGAGACCAAGGCAGAGAAAGTCGGGACCCCTGGGAGGGACCTGCGGGGGACAGCCCCGAGGCTGGCGGCAAGGGAGAAGCAGGGCAAGAGGCACAGCGAGCTCTGAGAGCTGGGCATCCCGCCGCCCGGGGCAGTGGAAGATGTGGGACGGTGCCCTCTCGCTTTCCCAGCCCTCTGTGAGCCTTTACACCAAGGAGAGAAAGTGGTTTTAGCTGTAAATTAACGGTGAAGGGATAAAACAGCCCCTAAACCTCAGCGTGAGTTCCCTGCTGCAGTCTGCTGGTCGTTCCGCGGTGGCTGTGGTTTCCGATGCCAGGAATGTGTCCGTACACCCCGCACCTCGGCACTCCCACGGCTGGGATTGCATTTCGCAGCAAGGGCTGAGAGCAGATCTGCAGGGAGATTGCTGCGAGGGAGCTCAGCCCGCCCCATAGCTGGGGGAGAAATGGGGTGAGCTCACCGCACGCTGGAGGCTCGCCCACACAGCGAACTGCGCTGGAAAAGTCGAATCAGCGCAGCCCGGCTGTATAGTTTCTGTATGTCTCACATAGGTGCTTCAGTTACCCCCGAGCAGGAAGGGCTGAGTGATTCCGGGATAAAAAGCAATATTTTTCTCTTCCCTCCACCTCCCGCAGATGCAGCAGTGGCTCTATTGATGTGGTCAGCAAGCCCTGCTCTCAAAAAGCGATTGCATTTGCACTGTAACCACGTGGAGCAGGGAGGGCAGGCATGCCACCCACTCCAGGGCTGCTTAAACTGGCACCCGCTGGTGGTTGCACCTGACTTGTGAACTGAATCTGTGCGCGGGTTCATCCTTGGGGGTAACAGGAGTATCTGGTTAAAGCAGTTTTATTACGCAGGCCAGAGCTCAGGTTATCACAACAGCCGTGAATAGCCGGGACAAAAATTTGCCAGCAAATCCCAAGGGCAGGCAGGTTGGAAGATGGCTTTGCTCAATGCTGGCATTTTCTTGGTTACAAGCCCAGAGGGGGGTTATTTGCAGCCTCGATTTTTCTTTGCTCTCAGCGACAGCAGCGAGGTTGGTGCTTTCTGAGCTGGGGATGGTGCGGGGAGTGAGGTCTGCAGAAATCCCGGCGCTTTGGAGACGAGGGGAGGGAGATGAAGGAGAAGGCTGGCAGGGCTGGGGACAGGCTGGCCCGACGCGGGCTGGAGCTGCTTCACAGCTCTGTCTACACGGGGCGACGCGGAGCCTGGGGAATTGGCTTTGCATCCTCTGCTCATCTCCTAGGGACAGCAAAAGCTCTGTCGTTCCTTGCTGGAAGACCTGAGCCTGCAGAACAGCGTGGGATGTGGGCTGGGGAGAGCTGTTTTTCAGAGGGAAGTTTTGTCTAATCCCACCCATGCCATGACGATCTTCCCACCCCCTTGAATAAACATCTGCTCCTTTCCACAGCACCACTGAGATGTGCCGGGAGGGTCAGATCCTCCTCCTCACATCTCTGAAGTTACTGGGGAGGGGAAAAATGGTGGTAAGGAACTGCTGAGAGCGTTGTAAAGTCTCCATTTCTCATCCAGCAAGCAGCCCACGTGGTTGGGAGTATTTTGGAATGCCCAGAAATAGACCATTAGTCCTGGGCTCTCCTTGAAGTCCTTAATTGAAGCAGACCATTTTCGGACTTAATGACAGGCTTAGGGCCAAAATGTATGTATTTAAAGTAATAAATTGTAGCATGCAGATCAGAGCCTGCCATGCAGCTGAGTATTCCCAAGGGAAGGAGCAGGTCAGGGCGCAAACAGATCCTCCATGAGTTCCCGTCATTCCTTCCCTGTATAAGGTCGTTACGCTGCGCTCTCCGAGCTGTACGTCAGTCATCGCCCGTCCTGTCCCCGATGCCGCCGCTGCTGCTGGTACTGCATTGCTCTCCTGCTTGGTGCAGGTGAAGTGCAATAGTTGGGCATGTCATTGATGTCTTAAATAAATTAAATTACTCAAGTACAGTCAATCCGCGTCTTGTCTTGGGCGCAGCGTGGTGAGCGGAGGGGCTGGTGGCCTGGGCTGGGGTGGATGCACCCCTACGGGAACGCTCCCCGAGCCCTGCGGCAGAAGGATCCCTTCCTTCAGCAGGGTTTGTGTGACACGAGGAGCCATTCCCGCACCGCCGCTGCTCTTCGCCATGCGTCCTTTTTCAATCGCAGCCCTTCTCTTGTGCAGCATCGGGGCAGGAGCTTGTCACTAGGGGTCAGTGCCACATCTCGGTTATGGCTGCAAAAATTGCTGTCTCTCCCCAGTGCTGCTCGATTGGTGCCGGAGTGTCGCCACCAAAGCCATGCGGGGTCAGGAATGGCTCTCCGGTGGGCTCCTGTGCCTCAGGGACCGTTTGCTCCTAGGGGCAGCAGCTGTAGCAAGCCTGGAGGGCTGGGGAGTCTCGGCTTTGCAGCCTTCAGCCCCCACATCAACAGTGGGATCCATCAGCCCGAGCCTCCTGGCCGGGTTTGGAACTGCCAGGAGCCCCAAGCTGAGCCCAGGCAGCGGGTCCCTGCGGCTGCCAGCTGCCTGCGGTGACTTGGGGAAGGGCCGTGCTTGTCCATGTCCCACCGCAGCTAGCATCGCACCGGGTCGGCAGCTGCATTTGTTGGAGCATGGGTGCGGGTCAGGGTCCTGGACCACATCAGGGTGCACGAGCCTGGCTTTGAGTTTGTTGGTTTGGGGTTTTTTTTTTTAAATACAAAATGTCTTTTTCATTGCGTAGCACAAGCAGGCACTTAGGCAAATCTATGGAGGCATGTATGTGCCAGCATATTACGTATAGGGAGGAAATGTTAGGGATGTTGGGTACGGTTTGTGGTTTGCATCCCACAGCACGCTCATTTGCTAGAGGAAACACTCCTGCGCTACATTCTTTTTAATAGTTATGGCTCTTGGGACAGACCAGTGCGGAAAGAAATATTAGAATCATAGAATCGTAGAATCATTTAGGTTGGAAAAGACCTTTAAGATCATCCAGTCCAACTATTAACCTAACACTACCAACTCCACCACTAAACCAATTAAGGGGAGAGTAGTAATTAATTTCATGTTTTCTGGCTTGGTGGCTGGGTTATTTTTTAATGAAAGTAAAGCTAGGAATCACTAAGGTTGGAAAGGATCTCTAAGATCACCAGCCCAACCATCAACCCAACACCCCCATGCCCACTAAACCATGTCCCAAAGTGCCGTGTCTATTCAGTGGGTGTTTATGGCCTTCAGTGAGGAGCGAGGCGGTGGAAGGAGAGCTCTGGATCTGGGGGGCAGCTGCAAGGGACAGAGTCCATCCCGCCCAGCTTAAGGAGCGGGATGCTGTCCTCGGCAAGGAAGTGAAAGGCAGCCAGCGATTGCCAGGGGACTGCGTGTGTATCTGCCACTTTTCTGCGTCTCAGCACATACTGATGCTGAAGTGAAGCAAATTCACAATGACTGCTGATGCTATCAGTGATTTTTTCAACCATTTAACACCAAAAGACATGTCTGTTTGGGTAAATGATAGATCTGTCTCCCTAGACGACACTAGTGAGGCACACGCTGAGCTGAAGAACTGGTAGATTTCTGGACCGATACAGTATTGACTATTTATGGCTTCAGACAAAACTCTTCTTTTGATGGTACTTTATATCAGCGACACGCCAAAGGTGGACATTCGCATGTACTTTGTGCACTTTGGCAGCCTTTCAGGGGATGTTTAAATGTCAGCGGTTGACCAGAAGATAAAATGATGACAGGCTGCCCAGAGAGGTGGTGGAGTCCCCATCCCTGCAGGGGTTCAAAAAACGGGCAGACGTGGCACTTTAGGACATGGTTTAGTGGGCATGGGGGTGTTGGCTTGATGGTTGGGCTGATGATCTTGGAGGTCCTTTCCAACCTTAGTGATTCCTAGTTTTTACTTTCATTAAAAACTAATGTAGCCACCAAGCCAGGAAACATGAAATTACTACTCTCCCCTTAAGTGGTTTAGTGGTGGAGTTGGTAGTGTTAGGTTAATGGTTGGACTGGATGATCTTAAAGGTCTTTTCCAACCAAAATGATTCTATGATTCTAAAAAAAAGGATTATGTGCTTGTCCTGAAGAGCAAAACAATTTAAATTATTGTCCGAAACAACAGGAAGTTCTCCATGTGCTGTGACTGGTGTTTCACCATCCTCGATGAGCCCTGCAGAGCCATCACTGTCAGTTAGGAGGGAGGAAGGCTTGCAGCAGCAGTGTGAGGGAACATTAAGGGTGCACGCTGTGTTTTCCATGTTTAAAGAGCTTTTAGAGGAACGTTTACAGAGGTGCCTGCTGCATGGCTGGGCCAAGGGCTGGTGCATCAAACAGCATGAAAGCCCTGGGGAGATGGCTGCGTCAGGGGAGGTTTAGATTGGATATTAGGAAAAATTTATTCACGGAAAGAGTGGTCAAGCATTGGAACAGGCTGCCCAGAGAGGTGGTGGGGTCCCCATCCCTGGAGGGGTTCAAGAAACGGGCAGAGGTGGCACTTTGGGACATGGTTTAGTGGGCATGGGGGTGTTGGGTTGATGGTTGGACTGATGATCTTAGAGATCCTTTCCAACCTTAATGATTCCCAGATCCTTAAAGATCTTAAAGGTCTTTTCCAACCTAAACCATTCTGTGATTCTATGCCATCTGCTGTCCTCAGACGTTTGATGCCAGCTGACTCAGGACTCTCCAAACCATGGGACATCAGGAAGCAATCATGGCGTTTCTCTCAGCTTTTCAGCCCTTTGAGCAAAACGAAGACTGTGAAAGACAAGTCCTTGCGGTAGAAGGTGAATTTTCCAGATCGGCTCTTCTCGGCCCATCCTGGACCACTGATGGCCACAGTCCCTCCTGGAAAGCCTCGCTCCGTGGCCAGGCTCTCGTCTGGCTCTGTCGTGGGGATACGGCTGCAGGACGGTGGAAGAGAAGCTGTAGCAGGGAGGAGGCGGAAGAAGACATTGCCCCCAGGAGGGAGATGCTGGAGGGCAGGAGCGGGGGCGCGGGAAGGACGCATCTTCCTGCACGCAGACAGCTGCTGCGCCAGCGATTCCTGGCAGGACTGCCAGGATGTGAAGCAGGACACAGGCCTGGAGGGCTGGCTTGTGTCTCTTGGGCTCATCGGTGCCTGGACAGGGGGGTCTGGCAGGCTGGGGGACGGTGGGGACCAGTCGCTCCATCCGATCTGGATGGTTCAGCCTGGCAGAGATGCTTTCCTTGCTTTTCTTGCCGCCACCCGGCAGGGCAGGTTCCTCTCCAGCACGGCTTGGCCGTGATCCTGCCCTGCCGGCAGTGACGGAGCCGCGACCAGGGCTGTTTGCCCAGAGTTGCTGGGTGAGGCTGGTCTCCTGCTGAGGCTTCCTCAAATTGCCTTGGGCAGGCAGGTGGCCAGACCTCAGCCCACCCTTTGGGGGCATCCAATTTTACAGGGGTGATGCAAACCATCCTGGTACCCTGGGGTTGTGTTCCCTGTGCCCTTGGCATTGCCCGAGGGGATGGGAGAAGGGTCCTGCGGCTCGGCGGTGCTTGGGCTGGTCCAGCATTGCCAGCGGGTCCCCCTGTCCAAATCCATACCAGTTCCCCGAGCCCATGCAACGCCCTTGCTGCCTGCTGATTCGGGGCAGGACCGGTGGCTGAAGCACAGTGGTGGGGAGCAACCTTGGGAGGGTGAATCTGGAGACAGACAGGCAGACAGATATTGGTCCAGGGGTGGGACGGGAAGCAGTCAGTGCCGTATTGGCACAGCTGGAGGTGGCAGAGGAGCTGTGCTGGGGCGGGGAGGGTGCAGGGGCAGGACAGAGCTGGGATGTGAGATAAGGGGTGGTGGCTGGGCGGGGTGGGTTTCCTCATTGTGTAGGGTGGCCCTTCCACCTGGTGCTTCCATTGCTAAAAACACAGCCGTGCTCCTGGTGCAGGGCCAGGACAGGCACCTGCAGCACCCAACCCCACACCGCCCACGGTAGCTTGCAGGGTGGCCGTAATGGGGTCTCCATCCCTTCTGCCCCGTGCTCAGCGTGGGCAGGGGTTGGGTCTCAAGGGCACCACTGGCTCCATCCTCCTGGAGCCGGGGATCGGGATGGAGCTGGGATGAACAGCCCAAACCAGCTCCTCATAGAATGCCTTCTTGCTGTATTTTCCTTTCCCAACAGAGAGGTGCTCCACCTCCAGCACCTCCTTCTGGAGCTACACCCACAGCTACAACGTCCTGGTCTCTCCCCAAGCCGGGTGAAGTGGGTGTCCACGCAGGGACCTCACTGCTCATGCCGCTGGCCGGTCAGGGTGACTCTCACACCCAATGGGTGAAGTCAAAGACCAGGCTGGAAGAGCAGCGACCACGTTGGACCATCCCATGGCAACTCCTTCACAGTGTCTTCTCCCCGCCCCAGAGAGTGGGAGCCCCTGGGGTTCTGTGGGGCTCGGAAGGGAGCGGAGGTGGCATGTCCTCCAATGCCACGTCAATGGTTCCATTGTTCAATGTTCCCTCTTGGCAGAGCCAGCGTGGGGATGGGAAGCGATAAGAGGTGAGAGGGCACCGCTCCGGTTCCTGCTCTCTGGCAGGTTATTTCCCCACTCGCCCAACCTCTCCTTAGGTAAACTCAGCACTTCGCCTCGCTTGGAGTTTGCTTTGCTCTCCCACACTCATCCAGCACAGCACGGGGCCCAGGGAGAAAACCATGCCTCTATTAATAGCCCATGGGGTTGCCAAATCCCTTCTGCATGTTGAAAGAGCAGTGGTGGTTGCAATACTGTGATTCAGCCCTCGGTGGTAACACACGGACCAGTTCCCCGGTGGGGCCGTGCTGGGAAGGCTCCCAGCTTCGCTCCAGCCCTGGAGGGTGATGCTCGGCTCTTCAGCAGGGTGTGGAGGTGGAAAAGGGCCTTTGCTCCATTGGCTGCGGATTTCTTGGCTTGCTTGCAACACAAATAGTCCTATCGCTAAACTTGGTGTTGTTCGTCTCCGTTGGAAGCTGTGCAAGCTCATGGGCTGGACTCACTCTGCCCATGGACCCGCAAAGAGTAAAAACTGGGACCCCCGGTGAGGGCAAAGCCATGTACCCGTCGCTGCGGCTGCTGGCACCCAGGGCTGAAGTGGGCTCTCAGGGATGAAAGCCATGGTGTCCCTGGCCCAGCCTTGTGCCATGAGTGGTCCTGTCTGGGGCAGAGGGGACAGCAGAGCCTCTCAGTGCAGTGCTTGGAGCATCTTCTCAGGTCCCTTTTGAGTTTTAAGTCTTGGGGTCTTCTCTCCTGCAGCTGGGCTGGTGAGTGACCCATGTTGGGGATCGGGAGCTTTGGAGGGCTGGGTTACCCTGGAGAGATTGTCTCTCTGGGTGACCCTCTGTGCACCCTGGACCTGCTGTGGGGAGGTGTGGGTGGGAGAAGTGGCCCATGAGGAGAGGGTGGGATCCTGGACATGGAGGTAGCACGGAGCCGCGTGAAGGATGCTACGGCTGGGAGAGGTCAGCTTCGCGCAGCAGTGAGCAGATGAGGGAGCCCCAGCTGCGAGCGGGGCCAAGGACTGACACCAAAGCAAATATTTAGAAAGGCAGTTACTGCCCAAAAATAACTGCAAATGCTTTCAGGAGCAAAGTCAGAACAGTGTCCGTGGGTAGTGGCCAGAGTCCTCCAGCCTAGAGCAGCTCCCAGCGGGAGGGACAGAGGTAGGGCAGGGACATGGCCAGCGCCTGGCCTTTGATTACCCTTCCTGTGCCACTGTGTGGGGTCTTTGGAGCTTCTTTTGGCTCAACTGCTTGGAGACGCCCCATCCCCACGGACCTGGCAGCTGAGGAGGTGAAAAATAGCCTCTCCTCCCTTGTCGGTACACAGATGCTGAAATGTGGCTACCAGCATCCAGTCTCTTCTTTTGCTCCCAGGGATCAGCACCTTGAAGTTCAAATTCAACCTCTCTGTTTAACTACAGCCAGGGAAGGGTATTTGAGAGCCTAAAGGGATTAGCACCAGCCTGGGGAGCCTTAGGCAGGGGTCCCTGTCCCCACGGGACCTGCCCAAACCTGAGCGCAGCAGGACCGGAGCCAAGGCAATAGCTCAGCCTCGTTGCAGGGGAGCCAGATGTGCTGCTGGCAGCTGCCTGCGGGCAAACCCAGGACCGCGAGCACAGGCTGTGACTCGCCAGCCTTTCACCAGGCAGCACATTGCATATTTGCAATGCCGGGCAGCCTGCTCACTGCCCCCATGAAGGGTTTGCAGGCCCCCCGGGGAAAATCTGGTTGCATGAGTCGTCCAGCCGGGTGCAGAGTTTTTGAGCCCATCATGAGACATCAGCCCAGAGTCCAGGTCACTTGGGAACTGGCTGAGCTCGGAGGTGGCAGGGAGGGGACCACCCCCGCCCCATAGAATCATAGATTCATAGAATCGTTTAGGTTGGAAAAGACCTTTAAGATCATCCAGTCGAACCATTAACCTAACATTACTAAGTCCACCACTAAACCAGTTAAGGGGACAGTAGCAATTTCATGTTTCCTGGCTTGGTGGCTGGATTATTTTTAATGAAAGTAAAAACTAGGAATCATTAAGATTGGAAAGGACCTCTAAGATCATCAGTCCAACCATCAACCCAACACCCCCATGCCCACTAAACCATGTCCCAAAGCGCCACGTCTGCCCATTTTTTGAACACAGAAGTGCCTGAGCAGCCTGATTCCTGTGGGACTGAACTGCCCTGGGAATCAGCTCTGCACCAGGGACGGGAGGGCGCTGGGGTGTCTCACGGGGATCCTGCCCCAGTCGCTCCGATGGAGCATTTCCACTGGAGAGCCAGTGTGACAACCGCAGGCTTCAACCAAGCTTCAGCCCCCTCCTTGCCAAGCACCCAGGTGGCCCCAAGACTTGTCCTTGTGTTCCCAGTCCACCCACCATCCCCAGCAGCAGCCCGGCTGGGCAACCCCAGGGTGGGACACGTGGGAAGCACTGACGGTGACTGTCACAGCTCTACTGCCACCAGCTCCACTGGCAGAGACCCCTCGGAGGTGGGATCCCCTGGGCAAGGAGCCAGACCCCCCAAAGCGGGGCTCTGGGCACAGCCTGTTTGAGGGCATCCCGCCAAGAAGCACCCTTCAGTGCCCGTGGGTGGGTCCGAGCACCCCTGGGGGGCTGTGTGGTTTTGAGGGGCATAAGATGGAAGAAGCTTAGGGACGCAGCAGGTCCTCGCTCCAGACACCTGACTTGGAGCTTCAATCGGCTCAGAAAACCTCAGCCAAAGCCCCTGCCTGCTCCCGCTGAGCCGGAGCTGGGCACAAACCCGAGCAGGCAGCGGCGATGGGCACCCGGGACATCTGGGTGTGATTCCTCGCCGGGGTGCTGTGCCCAGAGCCCTAATCCTGCCTCTTCCTGAACCGTCCCCAAGCTTCCGCGGTTCCATCCTGCTGAGCTCTCTCCCCAAACTCCCACCCACTCCCCGGGAAAAGCACAGCTCCCGAAAGGACACGCGGTGTCGAAACCCATCTCCCAGGTACGGGAATGAGCTAAGACGACAACTGGAGCGTGAACGACTGCGGTTTGACCCGCTGGCCACCCTCCCCTGCCGTGGTCCCCATCCCGGTGGCACTCATCCTTCCTCCTCGCGCTGCTTTGCACAGAGCTGGGTTTCTCCGAGGTTAATCGGCCGTGCTCTGAGCCATCCCCACGTGCAGACCCTGGGGTCCAGCCTCTTGTCCACCTTCGGCACGGTGCCACCTCCCACTCCTGCCCTTAATGAAGAGCATGAAAAACATGAGCTTGCAACCCTCTACCGCACCGCCCTCAGGGGCTCCGGCTCCCAGGGGACACCGAGGCCAGCTGAGGACCCCAGAGGGATAAATCCCAAAAGTTCCAGGTCCCTCTGCCTCTCCTGATCCTCTTGCTCTTCCCCTCGGGGTCAGGGGAGGAGGCAGCAGTGAGGCACCGCAGGCTCTGGGTGCAGGCAAGAACCTGCTTCATGTCGTCGTCTTCTCTGCAGAGGACAGGCTGAGCTCCTCACCAGAACCTTCCTCACCAGGGATGCACTCAAAGTGCTTCTGAAGCCTGAATTATGTGCTGGCAAAAGCTGTGACTCCACATCGGGGCTGGCTGTGACGTTTGTGCATCCCTGGGTCCCACCAAGCTCTCGGGCAGCGCTGCTCCATGTTCCCACTAATTCCTGTCCCCGGGGGATGAGCCAAACCCAGAACCCATGAAGAAAAAGCCACCAGAAACCCAACCTGTTTGTTTAACCTCATCCCACGATGTGCAGCGGGGTTTGAGTCAGGAGCTGGGGATGTTTGTGGCTGCCAGCTCAGCCACGCCGCCGCAGCCTCAGGCAGTCGGACGTTGGAGCAGGGCTCAGAGACTGGTTCCAAGGAACTCAGAGGTCCCAGCACCCGTGCTGGGGAGGGGTCCCCTCCTGTGTGGCATCCTCACCGGCCCAGGACGGCCACCAGGACGGCCACCAGGACGGCCATCCCGGGTCGGACCAAGGCTGTTTCTGCAGCGGAGGCCAACAGCAGCGGCGTAGGGCAGGACGGGGTGGGCACCCAGCCTTGCCTCTCCCCATCCATCTGGAGGGACACCCAGTCCTTTCTCCCAGTTTGCAACTGGCGGGCGCAGGGCTTTCTGCACTGGAGGCAGATGGGTCCCTCACCCCCTGTGCCTGGTTGTAGCGGGGCCGGGATGCCCGGCACTGTCCCCAGTGCTTGGACTGGGTAAACAGGGATGTCCAGCACTGTCCCCAGTGCTTGGACTGGGTAAACGGGGATGTCCGGCACTGTCCCCAGTGCTTGGACTGGGTAAACGGGGATGTCCCTGGGAGAGAAGCAGGTCAGGACAAAGCCAGGCCATGGAGAGTGAAATGGGAGGGCAGGAGCGTGATTCAGGCTGTGTCACCCCAGGGCAGCGCTGCACTGGCCAGAGGAAATCCCTCTTGATTCATGGCTTGGGAAGTCCTGTGGCTCATCGGAACTGCGGTGACCCAGCGATGCCACCCCACAGCAGAGAGGGCTCTCGGTGACGGGGCAGAGCTGGACACCAGCGTCTCTCCCCGCCTCACCTGCAGCCTGGCCGCGGAGGACGCGGCAAGGGAGCGAGATGCCGGGGGTGATGCACAGGTTGCCAAAATGATGCACGGGCTGGGTGAGAGAGAAAGCCAGGATTTTTCACCAGGAGGGATTTCACTCTTTATCGTAACCAGGAGCACAGCGCGGTCCATTTTAAGGGCTCAGCTCCAGCTGGGATGAGGTCTCAGATATTTTACTTTATCTTTGCAGTCCAATTCCCAGGGAACGGGAAGGGCTTCACAACACAGCCCAGCCGTCCCCTGCTCCCCGTGGCAAAGCTTCAACTATTCCCCTGGCACTCCGTGTCCTGCGGTACCGGAGGAGCGGGGCCAGCTGGCTGCTCTTCCCAGCCTTTCCCCCGTGCCGATGGCCCCAGCAACCCCACACTGCTGGGAGGGGCTCTGGGAAGACACCCCACCGTGTCCCCTGTCCCTGCGAGGTGGCTAGACCCCGAGCTCCGTGCTGCGGGGTGGTGGTCCCTTCAGGAAAGGGGTAGGTGAATTCCGGGGGGCTGGGTTGGCTTTTGGTGACTGCTGACCATCGCCAGCTGAGGTTGCTCTGACTTGCCCTGTCCTTGGACTCATTCCCTAAATCCGAGCTAATGTCTGCTGATGGAGACAAGCTACCAAGCTTGAGACACCTTCAGCATGAGCCAGCAGGGCCAGCCTTACGTTCCTCTCTCCTAAAGGGCTGCCAAAACAGATCTGTGTTTTTAAGGATATGAGTTAAAGCCATTTAATCACAACCCTCCTGCTGTCCATTTCTTTTGGACCTCCTTGGCTTTCCATGAATTTTTTCTTAAGCAACATTCCTCCAAGACCCTGGGGATGGTTGAAAATTGAGTCAGCAGCAGCGAGGACCACTTAGCTCTGCTCTTCCCCTCTCCTGCACCACAGGTCTTCCCTGATCCACCACGGAGCAACGAGGGCAAATGCCTCTGCGCATCCACCCTCCTGGGGTGCGTCAGGGATTTCCAGGGAAAACGAGTGCTCCAGCAGTGCCGGGAAGCATCCTGCAGCCTCCCAGGAAAACAGGGCTGGGATTTTAGCCTGGAGGGGTTTGCTTACCCTTTGCCTACAGCCAGAAAACCCCAGTGACAGTCCTGGCTCCGACGGGGACACGGTCCCTGCCACGCAGCCTCAGCAGGGAGCGGGGCCGGTCTTCATACAGGGAATTGCCCTGGTTTACCCAGCACAGTCCCCCGGTCTGGGTCCACTGGTAGTGTCCCAGTGCCACGGGCACATTAATGTCCCCAGTCCCTGCACCAACATGAGGTTATTGAGACCCAGTTACCCCAGCTCTTTGCACAAGCCCTTTCATCTGCTGCTTGATAGGGAGGGCAGGAGGTATTTTTCTTGCACTTAACAGATAGGCCCCCTCTATTTTCTTGCCCAAATAGAAAAAGGTTTGTTTTTTTTTTTGTTCCTCCCAGCCTGCAAAATCCAGCTGGCAGCAGGCTGACGACGCTGCTGTCATCATTCTACTCTCTCCAAATCTTAGCTCTTGCTAATTGCTCTTTGCTCTCCTGGCCATGGCCTTCTTGCGGTGACCTCCGCCTGCCCTGCGCCGCTCCAATGCTCTTTGCATGGGGCTCTGCGGGTTTCTCCAAACCCAGCTGGTCTGCGCTGGGGCCAGCTGGGAGTCCCACAAACCAGGGTGGGACACACCGCAGAGCTGCGGGCTGGCGGGGAGTTTTCGGCCAACTCCTTGTCCCCCTCCATCCTGGCTGTCCCCCAGTGTGCCGGGCCCTGGGATGTGGTTCCCTGTGGGAGGCAGCCCTGCTCCCCCCAACTGCTGCAAGCCCCTGCGGACCCCCTGCGAGGACAGGCATGCCCCCCTGCAAGGACAGGGACCCCCTATAAGGACAAGGGCACCCTACAAGGGGCTTAGACCCTCTGCCAGGATGAGGACCCCACAATGACCCCCTAAGAGGACAGGGACACTACAGGACCCCCCTGCAAGGACAGGGACCCCCTATAAGGACAAGGGCACCCTACAAGGGGCTTAGACCCTCTGCCAGGATGAGGACCCCACAATGACCCCCTAAGAGGACAGGGACACTACAGGACCCCCCTGCAAGGACAGGGACCCCCTATAAGGACAAGGGCACCCTACAAGGGGCGTAGACCCTCTGCCAGGATGAGGACCCCACAATGACCCCCTAAGAGGACAGGGACACTACAGGACCCCCCTGCAAGGACAGGGACCCCCTATAAGGACAAGGGCACCCTACAAGGGGCTTAGACCCTCTGCCAGGATGAGGACCCCACAATGACCCCCTAAGAGGACAGGGACACTACAGGACCCCCCTGCAAGGACAGGGACCCCCTATAAGGACAAGGGCACCCTACAAGGGGCTTAGACCCTCTGCCAGGATGAGGACCCCACAATGACCCCCTAAGAGGACAGGGACACTACAGGACCCCCCTGCAAGGACAGGGACCCCCTATAAGGACAAGGGCACCCTACAAGGGGCTTATACCCTCTACCAGGTTGAGGACCCCACAATGACCTCCTATGAGGACAGGGACCCCCTCCTATGAGAACAGGGACCCCAATGCCAGGACAAGGACCCCACAGTGACCTCCCAAAAGGACAAGGACTCCACCGGGACCCCCTGCAAGGACAGGGACCTCCTAGGAGGGCAAGGGTCTGCTCTGCAAGGATGGGGATCCCAAAGTTGTCCCTCTGAGGTCTGCTGCTCCAGCAGCCATATGACCCCACGGGCTGCCAGCCCCCTTCCACTCCCAGAAAGGCACCAGCGAGTCCAAGCAGGGGGAAAGGACCATTAAATATGATTTTAAAAATGCATTGGGCGCTGCTGTGCTAAAGCAAGTCTCAAAGCAAACACGCCCGCAAGAAGAAATCCTGCCCGGCTTAGCATGGCCTAAAAACACAGAATGACTTCAGAAAAATGTGAGAAAACATGAGCTGCTCCCCCTTGAGAAGGAAAAAACAGAGCAAAGGAGCAACATGATAGTGTTGGCTGACTGGACCTGCGTCCTTGTCCTGGCAGGGGACGGGGACTGCGCTCCTGGGGCCTTCGGGTGGGCTGGGTGGAGGTGTGGGGGCAGTGGCAGAAGATGCCCCTGAAAGCATTGCTCCAATGCCTGGGAAAAGCTTGATCTCCTTTAAAAAGTTGTCAGCTGCCAAATATTCGCTTGAATGCTCCCAAACATCCTGAAGAAGGGATGCGCCGCAGCAGAGCCCTTCAGCTCCCTCTCGAAGAGAGATTATTGATTATAAACATTGCAAATCTTCATGATTTATTCTAATAATTACAGCACATTACTCATAATAATAAATAATTAAGAGAACCAAGAGCCTCTTTGCGTAGCTATTCGAGAAGCGCCTGGCATCAGGGGGGTGCCGGTTATTTGAAGCTGAGCCCAGATGCTCCGTGGGGCGGCTGTAACTGGTGCTGCTGGGAAACACTGGCAGGAAAATGCTGTGCCCGGGAGGAAGAACTGGCCCCGGCGCCCCGGCTTGCGCACGTAGCTCCACCAAGGAGCAAAATGCTGAGCAAGCCACCCCGGGAAGGATGCGAGCGGGGAATGACCTCCCGGAGGGGGTAAGCAGCTGCTTGAACCAGTGGATATCCTGCCCTGGATTTCCTGGTATTTGGTTTTGACCCCCCGAACCCCTCTCAGGCAGCTCAGGGGCTCTGCGTTTTGTTGCTCTGGGATGCCCCCAAACACCCCAGCAGCGGGAAGCATCCAGCTCCCGGAGCATCTTGCGGGGAGCGCTGGGGTTTCTGGGCTGATTCAGCTGCCAAAGCTTGGGAAAGCAAAAGGCAATGAACGGGGGCCGGGGGGCGGCTGAAGGCAAAGTACTGCCCGCAGAGAAACCTTCTGAGCACGGCAATTTCCGACGGCCAAACGCACCAGGATAGAGCCTGGAAGCTTTTCCCCCGCCCCCTTTCTCCTTTCCCTTTTCTCTTGCCCCCGTTCCCCTGTCCCCATCCCTGTTTGCAGAGCTGCAGGAGGTTTGCAGAGGCTTCGTGCTCCTTCTTATCCGTGTCACAGATGTGGTCCTGTGGCAGAAACGAGGGCTGGCGATGGCCTTGCTGGGAATAGCCCCAGGGGACCAGGAGATGTCGGGGACAGCGATGGCCCGGCGTACTGGAGGAAACAGGAGCGCTCTCGTAGCCTGCAAGAGGTTTCCAAAACCGATGCTGGATGCGATCGCTCCAAGACCCCGAGCAGCTTCCTCCAGCAGCTCCGTGGAGCACTCGGCAGAGCCCCGGGGCCAGGGCATGGGTTGTCCCTGCCTTCCCCAGGTGCTGGCCGTGCCGCAGTTTGCTGAGGGAAAGCGCCGAGGACTCGTCCTCACGGAGCTGCAGCTCCGTCCAGCCTCCGCAAGGCCCTCGGAGAGTCCTCACAGCTGTAAATGAGCATTTCCCAGCCCCGACTGGATGTGAAAGGTCTTTGGCAGAGGAGAGAGCAACTGCTCGTGACAAATAAATGTCCTCTCGTGTATACATCCACTTGACATGACAAACTCCGTCGCTCGCAATTAGCTGCCTGGCCGAAACTCTAGTAGCATGAATGTCCGAGGATAAACACAGGCAAACCAAACAGCCCTGGAATGGCTTCTTGTAAACACAGTTGCTTCTCTTTTTAAGTCTGTTCAAAACGCTGTCTGCTTTAACGTTTCACATCTGTCCCGGCCAACACCGTCTCCTCCTGCCCCTCCCTCCTATAGAGATAAACCCTTGTCGCCGGCACGCCGTGGCAGCGGTATCGGGATATCGGGCTCCCAGTAAATGCCATCCTTACTGGGTTTTATCCATCCCAGTTCTGCTGACCATTGCTATGCCGCTTATTCAGCATCTTCTAGGTGGTTTCTAGGGCTGAAATTACAGTGCAGGTGATGGCAAAGGAAGGAGGTCAGTGAGGATGCCAGTGCTGGAGCAGGTTTGGGGAAGGTGATGGGCTCGATGAGCTCTGGGGTTTTTCTCCCAGCGCCGTTTCGGTGCCTCTAGGTAGAGGGCGAGGAGGCAGCAGGGAGCAGAGCCTTCCTCCCGTGCATCCTTGCAGCGCTGTGCATTGATCCTGCCCCCTCCCCAGCATCCCAGCTGAGCAAAGCGCCATGCAAAAAAAAAAAAAAAATAATAATAATTCAGCAGCCGGGAAGGGCCTGCTGGGAAAAGCCCGGCTGGAGATGTTTGCATCTGGTGGGTGCTCTGCCGGTGGCAGAGGGAGATCTGTTGATGCTCAGCATGAGGAACGGCTCCGCCAGCCCTATGGGAACCTTGCTCGGCCGGGCACGGCGGCTCGGCCAGGCTCCTCTCGGCACGACACGGTGCCGGCAGCGCCCGGCTGGTTGAGGGAAGGGAAAGCCGAAGCAGAGCAGGGCCCGTTCGCCGCTGCAAAAGCTGCCGACGCCAACAGGAGCGAAGGCGGTCGCAGCTGGGAGCGGGAGGGAGCCAGCAGCTTCAGCCCCGGGGCAGAGGCCGGCCCCAGCCCTGGCACCCAGGCGGTTTCCCTGTTGTTATTTCCCCTTTTTATCCCTTTTATTATTTTTCTGGAGTTTCCCCAGCCGATGCGCAGTGCTGGGGGAATGGCCACGGGAGGATGTGGCTCCCATGCCGGGAAGAGACGCTCGCAGAGCACGGAGGGGAAACTGAGGCAGAGAAATGCAGCGTGCCAGACTCACAGCACTGGAAGGCTGCCGTTTTGACCACGACAGGACCTCGCTCACAAACTGGCTGTTCAGAGAAACAAGCTTTTTCAGGTGTTTGTTTGGGGTTTTTTTTTTTTTTTTAGAGGGTTTTTTACTTCAACCACAAACTGGCACCTTCTGCAGCTGGCGCAGCTCAGCAGAAACCGTGGCGAAACCAGAGCAGGCGGTGGCTGCTCTCGGCCACGGCGCTGGGACCCAAAAAACCCTATACAGATTTATAGTCTGACTCGCCCGGAAACCCTGAGACCTTTGCTCTCCTCCTCGTGTGAGCTCAGGTCCTGAGGCTGCTAACGAGGTCCTATTTTTACCCAATAAATGGGGTTTGCGGGCGAGGTTGCAGCATTTAGCGTGCGGGGCAGGGCGGTGAGTGATCCATTACGCTCAGCGATGCCTCCTAACTTTTATGGCCTTTTTAAAAGCCAGATGCTTGACACGGGTATGACACTGTTTAGTCGCTTGTTTTTGAAGATTTAGATTGCTTTGGGAACCGCACCAGCGCTGGCAGATCGGTGGCGTTTCCCTGCAGGTTTGATGGGCACGGATGTTTCCGCGTTTCGGGGAAATCCGGTTTAAAAAAGCAGCTTGGCTTGAGAAAACCCTTGCAACTTCCAGGAGCCTCCCCAAACACCTGCCCACCTCAGGCTGTTGAGGAGGGACCCGACGTGCCCCTTCCAAACCTCTCAGGGTGCTTTTGCGCCCACGGCAAAGCCCGTGAGCGTGGTCCAGCCCTCGCCGCTGGCTTCTCCCGCTCGGGGAAAGGCGACGTGCCTCCCTTCGGCACGCATCAGCTGTATGAAGTGAGAATATATACTATGGCATGCCTCATCTGGATGCTTTTAAGGGAGAGGACTATTCTCCGGGGGCGAGTCCCGGGCCCGCCATGGTTGCACATCGCCGCAGCAAACAAACAAGCAGTGGCCTGGGACGGCTCGCCGCCTCGCCAAGCCACGGCAGCTGTATTTTTAGCTCCGCATCCCAGTTGGGTTTGTAAAACTTTCCCTCCTCGTGTTTTCAATCAGGCGTAGATCATCTCCGAGCTCCGGCTGAATTTTTCCCAGCCCACTGGTTGTCCCCTTGGTTGGTTTTCCAACGGAGCGGGAGGACGCCGGGGGGGGTCTGCTCCCTCCAGCCCTTCCCCTGAATTTGCCTTTTGGCTCAAGGATGGCTTGGGGGTCAGCGGGGATGCGTGGCTGCCCTCGCCACGCCGGGGCCCAGCGCCATCCCCGGCATCCTCCTGCTCACCCCCCGGGATACCTGGATCCGGCTGCAGGGAGAAATGAACCCACAGGAGCAGTGGGACCCACAGGCAGTGGGACGGCTGCTCTTCCATCCCGCATCCCTCCTTTGTGCATCAGCTCCCGAAGCCGCGGCCAGGTACCGAGGAGGGACAGAGACCCCGGAGCGCGTTGGGAACCAGCAAGTCGCCCGAGCAGCCAAAACACCAGCAATTCAGCCAGTTTTGGGGAAAACTCAGACAAGACTTTCACCCTCCTGCAATGCTGAACTGAAAAGCCAGAATGAAAAAAAATCGCTATTATTCATACATTGCAAAAAAAAAAAAAAGCCTGAAAAAGTGGCTGCAGAGAGGTAACTCTGCTACAGCCCTGTTGCTTCCAGGTCTGTTAACCCCGCTGCGGTAATGACAGGGGCCAGGCCACGAATTACTTGTTCTGGGTCTTGGTGTTGGGTGCCAGGCTCTGATTTTTCTTATGCCTATGAAGTTTGGGGTGCCCTAGCAGCCTTCCTGGAAAGGGGTGATACCCTCGCTTACTAGGCTGTAAGGTATTTACAGCCTGATTGAAACTGCAAGCTCTCCCCTCTCAGAATGCTGTAGGACAGTGTTAGTTCCCACTGACCAAAAAGGGACCTGGAGAATCCAGGGGAATGGGAGATGTGGGGTGACCCAAGGGACCCAGAGGAGCTGGAAGGATTTCACATTAATACATGGGGATGCAGAGATCCGAAACCAGCTGCAAAAGCAGAAGGCAGCTACGGTAAAGCCAAATGCTTCTTTTCCCCGCGCTCGAGCCATGGGGAATTGCCATCGGCTCCGACATCTGATGCCGACGTAAGCCCTGGCACTGCTGCAAAGCAGGTTTGGGAGCCCAGCCGTGCCCTCTTCCCTTAAGTCACTTCCTTGCCTCATTCATTTAATCGGGTTTAATAGCTACCGCGCCACATGCCCTCCCGGAGCCTGCGGAGATGGGCTCGCTGCCCATCCTCTGCCCAGAAACGCAGCTGCCTCCCGCCTGGCTCTCCCCTTCTTCCCGGGGCTCTGCTTTCTTTCCAGCCTCCCAAAGGACGGGACCAGCAATCCCGGAGGCGCTCCGCAGGGATGCCGGGGCTCTGCCGCGTGCGGCACAGCACATCACCCGCCTTTGCGGGCTGTCCCCAAGCATCCCCCACGTTTGCTGGGCCCCGTGAATGGGGTTGTGGGGTTTTCGTGGCCCCCGGCAGAGCGGCGGCTGAAGTGCTTGGGCTTAGCCGGGAGGCCAAAGAAACTGAAAAACAAGGGCTCGCTCCTCCCTGACAGCCCACAGATCCGGAGGAGATATTCCAAACAAGCCAGAAAAGGAGTGAGCAAGAGGGAAGCTCCCCTCCTTTCTTCTGTACTCTCCCAAAATACCCATTTTCCCAAAACCGCTGCGTTGCATCGCCATCATTTCCCATCCAAACCATGCCCCAATGCCTGGACCCTTTGGGTTTTTCTTTTTAAAGGAGACAGCCCAGAAGGAGAGGCAGACGCTGGGCTCCTTGCTGCTGCGGGGCACAACTCGGAGCCACCCCTGGGCTGCTCCGGCCAGCCAGGGAAGGTCCCGATCCCCCGGGTCACAGAATCATAGAATCATGGAATCGTTTAGGTTGGAAAAGACCTTGAAGATCATCCAGTCCAACCATTAACCTCACACTGCCAACTCCACCACTAAAACAATTAAGGGGAGAGGAGCAATTTCACGTTTCCTGGCTTGGTGGCTGGATTATTTATAATGAGAGTAAAAACTAGGAATCATTAAGATTGGAAAGGAGCTCTAAGCTCATCCCGCAGCTCCCCGCTCCCTCTGGCAGCTGCGGGAAGTCCCTCACCATTTTTAAGAAGCCTGGGGGGGCAGCTGATGCCGTCCCTTGTCCCCAAGGGGTGGCTTCTCCCGTGCGCCTTTTCCGCAGCTTGATTTCCAGATGGAAATACAGACGTAAAGACCTGCCTGGCGCTTTCTTGCACCAGCGGGTTTCCGGCTCTGCTCCACAGCATGGAAATAAAACATCATTCAGGATCGGCACAGACAACGAAATGACACTTTGGCATCCTGCTTTTAAGCTGAGCAGACGTCGATTGAGCTGAAGAGAGTCAAATTCATTTGGCTTTTGTAATGGCTCCTGCGTGATGCTAATAAAAGCCGTGCTCTGTGCAGGCTCATGGCTCAGAGATTCATGGCTCTCCTTGTCCTCGCAGAGCTCTCATTTAGGCCCTTGTCTCATCCGCAAGAAGGAGCAGGAGGGCTGGTGATTGCTTTTTTCGTTTTCTGGGCTCGGGGAGCCGCAGTGGACGGGGGTAGCCCATGGCCAGCAGCTCAGAATTTGGGCCCGGCCAGCACACCCCACTCGGGGGGCTGAGACCGCGTCCGTCCCCGAGGAGCGGCGTGCAGAGCCGTCCCCAAGCAAAGCAGCGTCCTACGGCGTCTCCGGGCGAGGGACCCATCTCTGCAGGATGCATGACGGCCAAGGCGCTTGGGTCTCGGGAGGATTCCTCTCCTTGCACACACCAAGCCTCTCCCCAGCTCACAACCAATTTCTCTTTTTTATTTTTGCATGAAATTTCAGCCGAATCGTTTCCCTCCCCCCACTCGCCAGGATTGCCGGCCCTTACTAGCGACGGCTCACGTGCGAGCGACTCCGCCGCAGCATTACGTTGCAAAAAAAGCAGATCCCGGTGGGCTGGATGCTGGGAGGTTGTCTCCCAGCCCCGCGTTTCCTGACGAGGAGCCATAAACCTCCCAAAAAAACACGCAGACGGCAATTAGTGGTCAGCAGCCGAGCTGGCTGCCGGCAGGAGTGGATCCTCGGAGGGAGAGAAGCCAGGAGCATCCCGCCCTCGGGTTGTCCCCTGTGCCGCCACGGATGGCCCCGGGTCCTCGTCCCATCACTGCTGCACGCCTCGGCAGGCTGTTCTCTACGGGACATGACCCCCCCCCCAAGCCGTTTCCAACGTGATGTTTTCTTTTTCTCTTTTCTTTCCATCTTTTGCATGCCAGGCAGCCTTTCCCTCTGGCTTAGAAGAGGATTAGACAACTGGTCCCGAAATTCCAGCATGAGCAATCAGGTCACAACCATCCGGATAAATAAAAGGCACAGACCCACGGCTCTTCCCAAAGCTTTCGGCTCTTTTTCAAGCCAAGCGCCCACCGAAACACAACGGGGCGCACAAGCCCCGAGCCCAGAAAGTGCCTTTGCTGCTGCTGTGTGCACAAATGGGGAAATTATTGGGGGGGGGGGGGGGGGGGTGACCACCGCGACCTCCGAGCAGCACGTGGGAGTCTGCTAAATCGGGAGACTCAGGGCTCGGCGACAGGGTTAATGACTTAATGGCACGAGTTGCGTGACAGCGTGGGGAGCAGCCCAGCTGCAGCCCCACGTGCAAGGCACATATCGCAACAACCACCCCCCCCCCCCCCCAAAAAAAAAACCTCCCTCTCCGAACCCCCCCCCCCAGCTGCCCCCCAGCCGCAGGGTGCTGCCAGAAACCCGCCGGCAGAGCTTGAGCAATAGCAGCCCATGCCTGACATCTGCCCACACACATTTCGGAGGCCAGTAAACTTCCTGTGGATATTGGCTGCCTGACAAAAGTGACATAAATTCGGCCTTTTTTTAGGGTGAGGTTTTGTTGGTTTTTTTTTTTTTTTCCTTTTTGTATTTTGATAACAGGTAGGAGCTTGGCCTGCCTCTCCCTGGCTTCGGGGTATACAGGTTCTCGGGAAGAGCTCAGAGGTGTTTCTGTAGCTCAGAGGCCAGGTTGCAGAGAAAAGGCAAAAATGTCCTCACACATCTATAAAACACGGTTTATTTTCACTTTTTAGGAAACTGTAGGTTCACGTTTCCCCTCTCAGCCTCTCCTCCTACCCTCTCTCCCCATCCCCAAGGCTTCATCCCACCGATGCTCCGGGCCGGTGACACTTTTCCTCCAGGAGCCAGATCAACCCTGAGGTGCATCTTCAGCACAAACCCACACACAGCAGGCTCCTTTGAGAGACATTTATTATTTAAATAATAACTTTTTTTTTTTTTTTTTTTACATCACCTCAACCTCCAAACTGCAGGCAAGCTCCATATCTCAGCACCTTTGGGTTTTCTGAGCAGGGCTGCAGCTCTCAAAGGGACACCGAGTCACCCCACTTGCAATAGCACGACGACACCGTGTTTGTTGGACACCGCACGAACGGGAGCCCCGAGCCCCCCCCCAGCAACCCCTAACGGCAGCGACGGCCTCGGGACAAACCCAGCTCGCCCACAGGGGTCGGATGCTCCTTACCCCAGTGGGGACCAGCCCAGAGCCCCAAAGAGCAATGGGCGCATCCCACAAAAACAAAATAGCGGCACTGAAGGATGCTGCCCGACAGGGCAGGACTGATGGCCTGGATGTTTCTGCACTTGGGTTTTTTTGGGTTTGTTGGGTTTGGGGGACTTTTTTTTTTTTTTAATTTTTTTTTTTTCCAAATAAAACCTCTAGAGAAGCGATGCAGGTTTGTCCCAGGCTGGCAGGAGGATGAGCAAAGGCTCTTGGTCGGGCAGCACAGGAGGACGAGCCTTCCTCCTCCGTGCCAACCCAAACCCCATCAGCAGCATCGCCCTGGACGTGGGTAAAGTGCATGGCCGTGACCGAAACCTCCCATTCCCTGGTCGGGCTCTTTATTCCGCTTATTGGCTCCTGCACAAACTGTGGGGCAAAGAAAATTGCAAAATGAGTGTTCAGGAGGGGCCACACAGCTCCGCCGGCCATCACAGCACAAGGGAAGTGCCACAGTTTGGCTTCTTTTCTGCCCCAGTGCCCCTCAGACATGCTGGGCTGGCACCCACCGGAGCCTAAAATCTCTGGGGGCAAGGGCAGGCACACACATGCGTGCAGACCTACACCCGAAAAAGTGCATTTCCTTAGGCAACCAGCCTACCAAATAAAAGGGGAATATTTGGGGATACGCTGCTCCCTTCCTCTCCTACCTGATCCCTAGGGACCTGGGGGCAGAGACGGGTGCTTGCAGCAATGCTGCCCACCCAGCCCCACCTCCAGGAGCCGTACCCCTGCCCGCACGCTGCCTTCAGCCCGGAACGACCGCTCGGACCTTGCTGGGAAGCAGGGCAGCAGGAAGCTCTGCTCCCCGACACTGCCCGCACGGCAGTAGTGTTATAGCAAAGCCCCCCATGCTTCACCCCCCGACCCTCCTGCGACGTGGCCGAACGCAGCCTGCACCCTTTGCCGGGTGGGAACAGCCCTGTCTGAGGGCGACGGCGATATCCAGGTACTCATCAGCCCTTCCGATCCTGTCCCACTGTAATTTTTTGCCCCGTGAGAGACCACATCGGCTTTCCAGCGGCTTCCCGGGCACGCGGTGACACGTGGCCGGGCCAGCCGTCCCTGGCCCACCCCGCAGCAGATAACGTCTCTTTGTGGGCCATAAGGCAGAGCTTCATGAACATCTGCCGGGGCTGTGCTTCACCCCAGCCTGGCAGATGGCTCCTGGAAAAGCCGATGGACCTACTGCCCACAGGGGTCCAGCCGCGCTGCCAGTCTCGTCTTTGCGGGGGACGAAGTCCGTCTGTCCTGGCCCGTGGGGGTCACCTGGCAGCAGAGCAGGGAGCGCATGAACCGCAGGACCGGCGGCCTCAGGATGGCGAAGACCCAAGGGTCGACGATGGAATTAATAGAGAGGAACCTCAGGGCTAGGAGGTCCCAGTCGTGGGTGCCCTCTTCCTTGCTGAACTTGTTGATGTAGGCGCGGATCTGTAAAACACGACGGGGAGAAATAACGCCAGGTCTGGGCTTCCAGGAGCCGGCCCTTGGGCGGGTTCTCGGGGAGATTTGGGCTGTCAAAGGACACCTTCTGCCTCCGCCGGCTTAAACGAACTTCTTGCTAACGAAAGCCAGGCCTGTGCTCCGCTCTCAGCGCACAGCGAGGCTTCGTTTAGCCCTTATGCAATTAAACAAGCAGCCGCTCAAGGAAGCAGTGGGTCTCACCTTGCAAACCGCACGGGACAAATAAATGTGCAAGATGGAGAAGATGCAGGGTGCTGGACCGCTCCGGTCCTTCCTGCAACGTGCCGACTCATAGCAGCTTACGGGGCTTCCTGGAAGGGTGACTCAGCACTTCTTACTCATACGGGTCGAATCGCCACCCCCTCGTTTTGGGGGAGAGGGGATGCTCGGACCGGGACCGGAGCTGGGGGCACAGGAAGCATGAGCCGCCTTCCTCCGGCCGGGATCTGTCGGATACCACCCAGAGCTGGTGCATCCCGGGGCACGAGGCGTGCAGCCGGTATCCGGGGCTGCCGAGAGCGCAGCACTTCCACGGGTCGCCCCGGGCTCGGGGCTTTTTTTGGGAAGGATTTTGTGGTGCTGCAGCCTGATGCTCTCTGGGTTCGTGTTCCCGGGCTGCTCCGTGCAGGGTGGCTGCTGTGGGCAGCCCCAGCCAGAAGAGAAAGTGTCACACCAAGAGGCACCGGCAGCGTTCGACAGCTTGGTTTGAGACGCTGCCAAAACGCAGCCCAAACGCAAACCCCACATGGGAGCCAGGCGATGGGAAAAGAAAAGCTGGCTGTGCTTCTGGACAGGACTGGATCTGCTACCACAGGGCCTATGGGATCCCCACCAGCGGCACTTTCCCATCCCGTCTGACCCCAGCAGACCCGGAGGGCCCTGCCCTCGTGTCCCCACCAAGGCGTCCCGCTTCGTAACGACCACAGCTTTTTTGGGACACGGGGAGAGCCACCCATCATGCGTGGGCCCATTGACGGGAGCTGACCTCTCAGGATGTTGAGTCTGGCTCCTGGGATGCTCGCGAGCGTCCGGACATTACTGTTTTGTCTTTTCTCTGTCTTAAAGCCCAGGCAGCCTGGCTTGGCTACAGCCTGTGGTTATTTTCTTTTCCCTCAGGAAAAGAAAGGGAGCATGAAGGGAAGGTAGCGTCTATTTAACTCCGTGAGCACAAAATTAGTGCTGGCTGTGCTCCCAACCTTGGTGGGGCTCGCTTCTAATGGGAATAAAATGACCTCCTGCCATGGCGGGCTCGCACACACGGGCAGAGGACACGAGGAGCTCGAGATGCTCCGCAGTCCGCGATGCTGCTGGTGTAATACAGCTTGGAGGGATGAAAAGCATCTCTTTGGTGGGGAGAGCACGGGGCAGAGTCAGGGGACTCGCTCTCTCCCCTTCCTCGCTCGGCTGCGGCGTTTCGACCCCGTGTTTCTGCTGGAAGCCTCGCGCACGGACGGGGCACGGGATGTGGGCACAACCCTTGGGATGAGGCGTGTGCCCGATCCCCGTTCCCAGCAATCGCCCCTCTCTGTGCCCACGCCCCGGCGTTGCTGCGGAGGAGTGGAAACCTCCATCTAATGGTGAGGTTGGTGCCACCTGCCCGCATCTCCGGCTCCATTCTTCCCTCTTGCCACAGAAATCTGGGATAACTCTGCCCATACCCATCGTCTCCAGCCCAGCAGCATCTCCATCCCCATCTTTGGGTGTCTAATTTATTGCTCTGCCACCCCTCACACCTCCACCATGGGTGCCTGGCTCCCGGGAACAGCAATGACACTGTGTGGTCCAGGGGACCCCTGCCCTGGACCCTGCCTGGGCCACGCTGCCTGGCCTCAGAGCCGCTGCGGGACGGGAGGGCACCTCTGCTCCTGCCACCCCCTCCTCCTGCACCCCCTCCTCCTGCACCCCCTCCTCCTGTCACCCCGTCCTCCTGTCACCCCGTCCTCCTGTCACCCCGTCCTCCTGCCACGCCATCCTCCTGTCGCCCCGTCCTCTTGCCGCCCCGTCCTCCTGCACCCCATCCTCCTGCACCCCATCCTCCTGTCACCCCATCCTCCTGCCACGCCATCCTCCTGCCGCCCCGTCCTCTTGCCGCCCCGTCCTCTTGCCGCCCCATCCTCCTGCCGCCCCGTCCTCCTGCACCCCATCCTCCTGCACCCCATCCTCCTGTCACCCCATCCTCCTGCACCCCATCCTCCTGCACCCCATCCTCCTGTCACCCCATCCTCCTGCACCCCATCCTCCTGTTACCCCGTCCTCCTGTCACCCCATCCTCCTGCACCCCATCCTCCTGTTACCCCGTCCTCCTGCCACCCCATCCTCCTGCCACCCCGTCCTCCTGCCAGTGCTCGGGATACGGGGGGGTGATTTTCCCGGTTCCCCATGGGACGCGCAAATTGCCTAGATTTTGGAGCAGACCCGGGGTCTCCTGAGGTTCGGGAGGAGCTAAGCTTTGACCTCAGCCCTTGAGGTTTGGGCAGTGGAGTTGGGGGGAGCCTTCTAAAGGGAGGGAGAGAAACGGGGGTGCTGGGGAGAGGGACCCCACCCCAGGGGAGAGGCGGTCGCACTCACCGTGAACGGCAGGGAGCAGATGACGAAGGTGATGGTCATGATGGAGAGGAGAAGGAGATGGTCGATCTCCTCGGCCATGGAGGACATGCGGCGGCTGGAGCCGCCGGCCGCCTGGGGCTGCTCGAGCGTGCCCAGCCGGCGGGTCTTCTGCCCGCGGCGGTGCATGCAGACCAGGTTGGCAATGACACTGAGGTTGCAGAGCAGCACGGAGAGGATGAGGAAGAGGAGCAGGGTGGCGTAGAGCAGCGAGAAGGTGATGTCCAACCCGGACGCCTTCCTGCTGTCGTTGTGCTGCAAGTAGTCCAGGTGCATCTGGATGAAGCACCAGGTGCCGGGGCAATACTGCACGTACCGCCCGAAGCCCACCAGCGGCAAGGAGCAGAAGGCCGCGGAGAAGGTGTAGATGGCGGGCAGGGCGACCAAGCCGGCGCGAGGGCTGAGAAAGCGCTCGTAGAAGTAGGGCCGCCCCAGGGCCAGGCATCGCTCCAGCGCCATGGCGAAGAGGATGAGCATGGTGGCGAGGCCGAAGAAGCTCATGGCGAAGCCGAAGTAGAGGCAGATGTGGCCTCCTTGGGCCAGGGCGGTCAGGGTGCGGTTGCGGTGGTAGGAAGCCAGGACGAAGGGGCTGACGGAGCAGGTGCCCAGCAGGTCGGTGACCACCAAGGCCAGCACCAGGACGTGGAAGAGGGAGGGCGGGCGAGCGCGGGGGGCCGCGGCGGCAGCGGAGCAGTAGCCCCAGGGCCAGGAGGTTGCCCAGGAGCCCGGCGGAGAACATGAGCCCGCTGACCAGCGGCCGGGCCCCGGCCGGCAGCGTCCCCCGGGGCTCGCAGAGCCCCCGGCCCGTCCCGTTCATCCCGCCGCTGCCGCTCGACTGCGCCGCCGCCTCCGCCCGCCCCCCGCCCGCCCCCCGCCGGCGCCGCCCTCCGCGCTGCCCCCGCCCGCCGCCCCCGAGCCCGCCCCGCGCCCCCGGGCCGCCCCCCGGCACCGCCGGGGCCCCGGTAGCCGCAGGAGCCGGGGACGGGGCGGGAGCCCCGGGGCATGGCCAGCACCGGGGCCGGGCCGGTAGCCCCTGGCAAATGGCAGCCCCGGGGCCAGGAGCCCCGGGCTCGCAGCAGGAGCCGGGGACGGGGCGGGAGCCCCGGGGCATGGCCAGCACCGGGGCCGGGCCGGTAGCCCCTGGCAAATGGCAGCCCCGGGGCCAGGAGCCCCGGGCTCGCAGCAGGAGCCGGGGACGGGGCGGGAGCCCCTCGCATGGCCAGCACCGGGGCCGGGCCGGTAGCCCCGGGGCATGGCCAGCACCGGGGCTGGTGAGGGAGCCCCTGGCAAATGGCAGCCCTGGGGCCAGGAGCCCCGGGCTCGCAGCAGGAGCCGGGGACGGGGCGGGAGCCCCGGGGCATGGCCAGCACCGGGGCCGGGCCGGTAGCCCCTGGCAAATGGCAGCCCCGGGGCCAGGAGCCCCGGGCTCGCAGCAGGAGCCGGGGACGGGGCGGGAGCCCCGGGGCATGGCCAGCACCGGGGCCGGGCCGGTAGCCCCTGGCAAATGGCAGCCCCGGGGCCAGGAGCCCCGGGCTCGCAGCAGGAGCCGGGGACGGGGCGGGAGCCCCGGGGCATGGCCAGCACCGGGGCCGGGCCGGTAGCCCCTGGCAAATGGCAGCCCCGGGGCCAGGAGCCCCGGGCTCGCAGCAGGAGCCGGGGACGGGGCGGGAGCCCCGGGGCATGGCCAGCACCGGGGCCGGGCCGGTAGCCCCTGGCAAATGGCAGCCCCGGGGCCAGGAGCCCCGGGCTCGCAGCAGGAGCCGGGGACGGGGCGGGAGCCCCTCGCATGGCCAGCACCGGGGCCGGGCCGGTAGCCCCGGGGCATGGCCAGCACCGGGGCTGGTGAGGGAGCCCCTGGCAAATGGCAGCCCTGGGGCCAGGAGCCCCGGGCTCGCAGCAGGAGCCGGGGACGGGGCGGGAGCCCCGGGGCATGGCCAGCACCGGGGCCGGGCCGGTAGCCCCTGGCAAATGGCAGCCCCGGGGCCAGGAGCCCCGGGCTCGCAGCAGGAGCCGGGGACGGGGCGGGAGCCCCGGGGCATGGCCAGCACCGGGGCCGGGCCGGTAGCCCCTGGCAAATGGCAGCCCCGGGGCCAGGAGCCCCGGGCTCGCAGCAGGAGCCGGGGACGGGGCGGGAGCCCCGGGGCATGGCCAGCACCGGGGCCGGGCCGGTAGCCCCTGGCAAATGGCAGCCCCGGGGCCAGGAGCCCCGGGCTCGCAGCAGGAGCCGGGGACGGGGCGGGAGCCCCGGGGCATGGCCAGCACCGGGGCCGGGCCGGTAGCCCCTGGCAAATGGCAGCCCCGGGGCCAGGAGCCCCGGGCTCGCAGCAGGAGCCGGGGACGGGGCGGGAGCCCCTCGCATGGCCAGCACCGGGGCCGGGCCGGTAGCCCCGGGGCATGGCCAGCACCGGGGCTGGTGAGGGAGCCCCTGGCAAATGGCAGCCCTGGGGCCAGGAGCCCCGGGCTCGCAGCAGGAGCCGGGGACGGGGCGGGAGCCCCGGGGCATGGCCAGCACCGGGGCCGGGCCGGTAGCCCCTGGCAAATGGCAGCCCCGGGGCCAGGAGCCCCGGGCTCGCAGCAGGAGCCGGGGACGGGGCGGGAGCCCCGGGGCATGGCCAGCACCGGGGCCGGGCCGGTAGCTCCTGGCAAATGGCAGCCCCGGGGCCAGGAGCCCCGGGCTCGCAGCAGGAGCCGGGGACGGGGCGGGAGCCCCGGGGCATGGCCAGCACCGGGGCCGGGCCGGTAGCCCCTGGCAAATGGCAGCCCCGGGGCCAGGAGCCCCGGGCTCGCAGCAGGAGCCGGGGACGGGGCGGGAGCCCCGGGGCATGGCCAGCACCGGGGCCGGGCCGGTAGCCCCTGGCAAATGGCAGCCCCGGGGCCAGGAGCCCCGGGCTCGCAGCAGGAGCCGGGGACGGGGCGGGAGCCCCGGGGCATGGCCAGCACCGGGGCCGGGCCGGTAGCCCCTGGCAAATGGCAGCCCCGGGGCCAGGAGCCCCGGGCTCGCAGCAAGAGCCGGGGACGGGGCGGGAGCCCCTTGCACGTCGAGCCCCGGGGCTGGTCCGGGGGCCCAGGTGCCGGTCCGGGAGCCCCAGGCTCACAGCAAGACCCGGGGTGGGGCTGGTAGCCCCTAGCAATGCCAGCCCCGGGGCCAGGAGCCCCGGGCTCACAGCAGGAGCCGGGTCGGGGTGGGAGCCCCTCTCATGGCCAGCACCGGGGCCGGTCCAGTAGCCCCTGGCAATGCCAGCCCTGGGGCCAGGAGCCCCAGGCTCACAGCAAGAGCCAGTGCGAGTCTGGGAGCCCCTTGTATGTCAAGCCCTGGTGTTGATCCAAAAAGCTGGGTGCCGGTCCGGGAGCCCCGGGCTCACAGCAAGACCCTGTGCCAGGCCGGGAGCCCCGGCACTGCTGCGGGAGCCCCGACACCGGGCTAGCCCTGATGCTGACCTGGGAGCCCAGCAGCATGGCCAGTCCCGATGCCGATCCGGGAGCCCAGAGGCATGGCCAGTCCCAATGCTGATCCGGGAGCCCAGGGGCATGGCCAGTTCCGATGCTGACCTGGGAGCCCAGCAGCATGGCCAGTCCCGGTGCCAATCCAGCAGCCCTGCACACAGCCAGGCCCGGTCCAGTCCGAGAGTCCCAGTGTTGCTCCAGGAGCCCTGGGGCACAGCCAGCCCCGACGCCAATCTGGGACCCCCAAGAGGCACAGCAAGAGCCGGTGCCGATCTGGGACTCCTCGACTTATGGCAATACCCGGTGCCGGTCTGGGAGCACCGCGTTCACGTTTAGCCGTGGTGCCGGTGCTGCGGCGGGAGCCCCGGTGCTGGTCCGAGGACCCCGGGGCGCGATCAGCCCCAGTGCCATCTCCACCGGCCTGGTGCGGAGTGGGCTACCGGGGAGCCGCAGCTGAGCCTGGGCTGTGCCGGTGGGTCCCCCATGGCCCCAGAGGCACCGGAGAACACCCTGCCCCATGGCCAGCCCCACACCATGTCCCCATTGCCCCCCTCAGGTACATCATCGGAGCTCCCCACGGGGGGTGCAGCCTGCAGCCGGTGTCAGGTCAGTAGTGGGGTGTGGGGGGGACGTCGGAGGGACCCTCTCTTCCCCCTGCAAGCCTGGCTGAGCGCGGCTCATCTGCCCCAAACATCAGCTCCAGGAACGCTCCTTCTGCTGGGGCTCGGCAGATGGCACAGGAAGCTCTCGCTCTTGTGCAATATTGCCCCAGTCGTCACCGCCATGCTCCCCCCATCTTGCTGAGAGCAAAGCCTTTGCCCTTGGCCTCCGAGCCGCGATCCGGCTCAGCCGGGGGCCAGGCAGGGCTCCAGTGCAGCCCTTCATCCGTGACCTGATGGGAAACTGTCCTCCCAAAGCGCTCCGGTCCCCGCCAAAACCCCGGTGCAATGGTGCAGCGTTGTTCAACCCCAGCGTGGACGCGGCAGGTTGCTGCCACAAGTGCATTTTGGCTGTTATTTTTAAAACCTTGCTTTTGTAACAGGAACTTCGTAAAGGAAATACGGTACATGGCAAACTCCAGGGCCGGGTGTGCTGCGGTTTGCGACGGCACGTCTGACGGGCCACTCCTATTCCTCCCTTTGGTTTTGTTCGGCGCCCAGCTCGACGGCTTTTGCAGCGCGGCGGGGAGGACGTGCCATCAGCCCACCGGGGCCAGGGCACCCGCAGCCCCAGCCCCCGGCGTTCCCATGGCCAAAGCGACGGCTGGGACGGAGGGGAAGGCGTTTTAGCTGACTCCCAGACTAACCCTCCGCGCAGTTGGGCCGGAAAAACGCACGTCCCGGGATTTCTTTTAACTCCCCTCCCAGCCCTGCAAACCTGATCCAGCGGAGCACCAAAGCATGCGGACGCATCCGATGGTGGGAGCGATCCTGTTGGCTTCCCGAGGGCTGGATGGGACCCTGGCACATTCAGCCGTCTGTGGTGTCCTCAAAAAACAGGTTAAAAATGGAGCTGAGGGTGAATCCTGTCCCGGTCACATCCGAGCAGCTTACAGAGGCGGCAGTCTGGAGACCTTTTCCAAGCACAAGGCACCCCGTAGGGTGGTTGCTCCGAGGCTTTTCCCAACCTCCTACTCCTTTTCTGGTGTTGCATGTCGCAGCTCAGGAAGGGGTTTTGGCATCTTCTGGAGCTCATTTTCCTGGCAGCTAATGGAGCCTTAAATACCCATTTGGGGCTTCAGGCTTCTCAACCAACCGTCGCCTCTGATGGGGTATTTTTGCAATAAGAGGAAAATTGCTGGGCTTTTTTTTTTCCCCCCTCCCCCTTCTGAGCATAAAACCAGGAACGTGCCACTTGGTATAATCTGTCTGTTTCTTGGGAAGTGTTTGTTTTCTTCCTTTTGATTCCATGTTTATCTCGGGTGTCTTGCCTCTAACAAGGACCATATGTCCTCCCAAGGGTCGCTGGCATTGTTTTCCCTAAGAGAAGATTTCCAGGGTTGGCCCACTTGGAGAAAAAAACTCTGGGCTTGTAGGAAAGTTGCATGAATTTCATATAAACCCCGCAGCCAAGAGCACTCAGCCTCTGGAGTTTGGGAGGTTGGGGAGGATGCCGGGATCCGGCTCCATCCCTGCTGGGTTTTCAAGGGCAGCTTCGGCATCGCAGGCAGAGAGGAGACCGGGGATGGGTTACATGGGTGGTTTTCAACCCTTTTAAACCAAAAACCCATCTGACTTGCATTTAGCAAAGCCCAGACATCATTTTTCTTCCAAAGCTTTCCCAGCCCTGTCCCTTATCTCGTGCACCGGTGCTGCCAGCAGCCTCACTCACCACCCTGGAAAAGCAAGGCTGAGCACCGGCGCGGCGGATCCAGGTTTCGGTGCCTTGGCTTGCCGTCCTGTGCAAGCACCTGGGTGCATAGGTTAAAAAAAAAAAAAAAAATCATCAAACTTCTCACCGGCTGGTTGTGTCTTACAGCCCCGCGGGCTGAGCACCCTGGCTCGGGTGCCTGGCAGCCCCGGCGCTGCTGCCTGCCCAGGCACGCGCCTTCCTGCTTCCAGAATGGCTGAAAAAAAATGCAGGCAGACAATAAAAAAAAAAAAAAAAGAAAAAGAAAAAGAGGGCTTTTTGCAAGAACTAAACCGTTTGCCGGGAAATGAGCTTGTGCGAAGTTGCGCCTGGATTTCATGAGCTTGAAAAAAACAGGAAAAAAAAAAAAATCCTGACCGTGCTTGATTTATGCCCAGGAAAGGAGCGGGATGCAGGGTTAGGGGATTCTGGCGACACCGGTGGCACCGTGAGCGTGGGCCAGGGCAGCCGGCGATGCCGGAAAGCAGCGGGCATGGCACAAACGGCTCCGAAAAAGAGCATCGTCGGCGTGAGCCGCAGCCTTGAGCCGAGCGGCGTCTCTTTATTGCCTCCATTAAGCATTAGGTCCGTCCCTTTGAGGATCGCGGGCTCGGGAGCAATCCGGCGCGGAGGGGGCCTGCGGGGAATGACTGAGCAGCGCGAGGAGCCTGGGAGGAGGATGCGAGCGGGGAGGGCTCGCGCAGCAGCTCTCACCTCTTCAGCGTTTGGCTGCAGAGCCCTGAGCCTCCGGGCTTTTTTTTTTTCTTCGGTTTAGCAACATTTACAACTAAACCACGTGTCGCAGGGTTTGGGGGTTATATTTTAATTTTTTTGCCAAGCGCAGTAATAGGAAGGGGCTCTGAGCTTTGAGGGAACTCCTGAAGCCCCAAACCATACGTGTGTCTTAAAGGGCTCTTCCAACCTAAACGATTCTATGAGTTTGGGCGTTAAAAAGCCGGTTGCCCGAGGGAGCAACTTGGGGCCGAAAGTGGCAACCCCTCCTTGCAGCGGCTGTGCCCAGCGCGCTCAGGCCAGCTCGGAGCCCAGCCCTGGCTGGGGATGTGCTGCCATCTCTGGAGAGGACGGCAACACGGCAACCCTGGGCCCCAGAAACGCGCCGAGGAGTGATTTATCTGCTCGGAGGGCAGCCTGGCATTCAGCCGCGAGTGCAAACCTTGTTGGCCGCAGCCGGCGCTGGGCTCGCCCGGAGACAGCGGTGGCTGGTTGGAGACTCCAAGTCTGCTCCCAGAGCAGGTAGGACACCAGTAAGGGCAGAACGCCGCTCAAAAAGGGCTGCCCAAGCCAGATGAGCGAGTCAAGGGCACCGGGACGTGCGTGGGCCCAGCCGGGGAGCGGGGACGATGCAGGGACAGGGGGTCACCCCGGCAGCCTGCAAGCCCCCGCCGTGCTTGGTGCTTCCGTCATTTCTTTCCTCTGATGATAAATTCACGGATGGGTCAGACACCGTGGTGTGTGCATCACCTCAGGGCTCGGATGGAGTCTGTACTCATGCAGCTTAATAAAGAACCTGTTTGTTTGTTTTTTTTAATTTAATTGCTGCTTTCCACAGAGCACGGTTGCCCTGGGCTCTAAATACACATATCGTGGGGCAGGGACCGCTCCTGGGATGCTCTCCAGGATTGAATCCTCGTTGGGGTCGTGGGCAGATGATGGCCTCTCCCAGCCTGGGCACACACCGAGCGCTCACGTTGCTGCACGCTCCTAGCCTGCCCATGCCCGGTCCGTCTGTCCTGAGCAGAGCGTAGATCCATACGGTTGAGGAGATCCCAGGCCAGGGGGGACAACAGCAGGATTTTTCAGAGCCGTTATCTCACCTGGCCTTCATCCTGCTGCGGCGGAACAGGTCCAGTGAAAGCCACCGCGCGGGCTCGGTGCTGTTGACTCTGCAGTCCCACGTGAGCCCTCTCGAAGTCACGCCAGTTAACGTGAAACCGATAGGCAGACCAGCCCTCATTTCATTGCGTTCTCCCTAGAAAACCCCGAGGAGAGGCACGGAGCAAGGCAGCTTGCAGGTCCCTCAAAAAAACATCCCCAAATTTCTCTGGGCTGCCCTTTCTCCCAGGTCTGCCCTTTGACCAGCCTGGTCAAACAGCCAGAGCAAACCCAACCAGGTCACCTCCAAAAAGCCCCGGGATAGATTTGCATGAGCTTCTTCCTCCCAAACCAGAAGCCATTTGACACAGGAGTAAATATCGCGTGAGAACAGGAACACAACTACACCTTGCAAGGCTTAGCTAAATAAAGGGAGAGAAGTATTTGCTCTGCCTCCTCCAAGGACACTAAGCAAATGGGGACTTTGGTCATCATCATTTTTTTTTGCCTAAACGGTCACTTGAGGCAGATATTAAATCAGTTAATACCTGTGGTTGAGGGGAAATGGATCTTTCATAAGAACGATTGTTTGCTTGCATGCTTGCACCGTGAGGTTATACATCCCAGGCTCTGCATTCTCTCAATTACTGCTCTTATTAGGGCTTGCGATCACCATAAATACCAAATTAACATAATTACAGCAGGACAGGTATCCATCTCAGTAACAGAAATGCAACATTAGCGTTCGGAGGAAATCAATTTTCGAGAGAAGAGCAAGCCGCGGCAGAGAAACCACAGCCCCGCTCAGGGGATGCTGGGTTAAGAGGGGGACGACAGGCGTCCCGGGGAGGGACCCCCCCGCGGCCCTGAGCTGCTGCTCAAGTTTCTGAGTCTCTGCACCCCCAAAGGCTCCCTCACCCAGGCTGGGGACACCCCCAACCAGCCCCCTTAGCGTGGAAGGGCATCATGCACAGGACAAGGCGACGGAGCAGGGCTTTGAACCGCTTTTATTTCATGGGGACACCCCCCCCTGCCTCCTCCCTGTGCGTCCCCGCTGCCCTGAAGCCACACGCCAGAACCCTCCTGCTTTCCTGGAGCCGGGTGCTCCCCAAACCCTCCACAAAGTGCCGCTGCTGCTTGGAAATATTCACAGGTACCCGGGATTCCCCCCCCCGGCTCCTCTCCGGGGCAAAACGCAGCCCTGGGGAGGGGGCAGAAACGCTTCGTGCCCACCCCTTGCTGTGAGCCGGACGCCGTCCCCACCTGCGACAGCCCCGTGCTGCCCCGGGATGCTCCGGGGCAGGGGCGCGGGGCCGAAGGCTCACTCCTCATCCTCACCAGCAGCCGCCGGCTTCTGCAAAGACCCACGCGCGCTCAGGAGAAGCTGAGCTGCGGGGTGTCTGTCCTGCGCCAGCCCAGGGGACAGAACTGGCTGTCCCCTCCCGGGCCAGGCCCTTTTAGGGTGGCTTTCCGGGAATTCAGCCTCCTGCAAACCCTGCGGACGAACATGCGGAAGACGGAGGTGCGGAAGATGATGAAGACCCAGGGGTCCACGATGGAGTTCACGGAGAGAAACCGCAGGGCGCTGAGGTCGGCGTTCTCGTTGAAATCGGCGGCAAATGCCCCCATGTACGCCCGGATCTGTTAAAAAAGCCAAAGAAACGGGGAAAAATGAAAAAAAAAAATCTCAGTGCGGGGGTAAAGCTGGCAGCAAAATGATTCCCGCGGGGGGCAGCAAAAGGAGTTGTAACCCCCAATGTCCTTATGCGTGGGACCAGCACATATTGTGGGGTGCAGACCCCGAAATTGGGAGCTGGGGCTGGGTCACGGGTAGTCGTGGCACAGGGCCACCGTGTCCCCGGCAGGGCCAGGAGGTTCGAGCTCAAGAGGTGGCCCCGGCGACCGGGATTCTTGCACGGATAAAGGGAGCATCCGACCTCCGCAGGCTGCAGCAGTGGGTGCTGCTTTGCCCCCGAGGCTGGGGCACCCCATTTGCGTTGCCCCCCCATCCCTGCGATAATGCGGATAATGCGGATAACGCAGCTGGAGCGCAGCTGGATGGTGGCCCGTGCTGGGTCAAGGTCCTTCCTCCACCTCCAGGTCCAGCCCGAATTTGGGGCTTTCGCTGGGGTTATTACCAAACCAGCATGAGCCCAGGCATGCCGGGGATGCTGGTGGCTGCTGTGTCACGATATAGCTCCAGAGCGTGACAGAGGGAACAGGGAACGGAGGTGGAAGTTGTCACCTAGGCAGCACCTGCACCCCCCACCCTGATTTTGGGATAGCCCCCGCCACGGCTCCAGCTCTGCTGACAGCGGGTGACGAGAAGCCGGTGCTGCAGGATCCGGCCCCGGGATGTGGGGCACTGCAGGGGCAAAAAGGGCTTTGGCATGCTGGGGGGGGGGGTCTCCCACCCCACCGCCCCCCCAGCGGGACCCCCATCCCTGGGGGAAAATGGGGGAGGATTTCAGGGACTATTTTCCCCAGGTCGGGAAATTCGGTGCGGTTCAAAGGGAGCTGGATTTACCTGGGACGGGGCGGGGGGGGTGGGGATGGGGGGGTCTGGAAGGGTCTAACGCAATGACCCGACCTCCCTAGGAACAGGCGCTGGCGGGGGGGCTTCTTTCAAGGGGCTGAAGCAATGAACCGACCCCCCCCCCAACACCTCCAACACCTCTGAGGCAATCCCAGAGGAATGGGGTGGTGGTGCTGGGGGGCGGGGGGGATTCCAGTGGGGTTAAAGCAGCGTCCGGACCCTTGGGATGGGGTGGGGGACATTTAGAGGGGGCCAAAGTAATTACCTGCCCCCCCCCAAAATGTCTGGGACAGAGTGGTGGTGATGGGGACATTATTCCCAGGGGGTTAAAGCAATGAACTAACCCCTGGGGATGGGATGGTGCTGGTGGTGGGAATTCCGTGGGGGGAGCAACGCAATGACCCGATCCCCCCCGCAGGACAGGGTGATGGGGGGGGACGTTATTCCCAGGGGGTTAAAGCAATGAGCTAACCCCCCCCGGCCCGCTCCTGGGATGGGGTGGTGGTGCTGGGGGTTATTCCATAGGGATTAAAGCAATGAGCAGACCCCGGGGACGGGGTGGGGGACACTCCGAGCGGAGCAGAGCGATGGCACAACCTGCCTGGCGACGCTGGGACAGAGCGGTGGTGACGGGGCGTTATTCCGCGGGGGTTAAAGCAATAATTGAATCCCAGCGGATGTGGTGCTGGGTATTCCGAGGGGGACAACCTCCCAAAACGGGGTGGTGGTGACAAGGGGGGGTTATTCCAAGGGAGTTAAAGCAATAATTGAATCCCCGGGGATGTGGTGCTGGGTATTCCGAGGGGGACAACCTCCCAAAACGGGGTGGTGGTGACAAGGGGGGGGTTATTCCGCAGGGGTTAAAGCAATAATTGAATCCCAGCGGATGTGGTGCTGGGTATTCCGAGGGGGACAACCTCCCAAAACGGGGTGGTGGTGACAAGGGGGGGGTTATTCCGCAGGGGTTAAAGCAATAATTGAATCCCCGCGGATGTGGTGCTGGGTATTCCGAGGGGGACAACCTCCCAAAACGGGGTGGTGGTGACAAGGGGGGGGTTATTCCAAGGGGGTTAAAGCAATAATTGAATCCCCGCGGATGTGGTGCTGGGTATTCCGAGGGGGACAACCTCCCAAAACGGGGTGGTGGTGCTGGGGGTTATTCCGCGGGGGTTAAAGCAATAATTGAATCCCCGCGGATGTGGTGCTGGGTATTCCGAGGGGGACAACCTCCCAAAACGGGGTGGTGGTGCTGGGGGTTATTCCGCGGGGGGTTAAAGCAATAATTGAATCCCCGCGGATGTGGTGCTGGGTATTCCGAGGGGGACAACCTCCCAAAACGGGGTGGTGGTGACAAGGGGGGGGTTATTCCGCAGGGGTTAAAGCAATAATTGAATCCCAGCGGATGTGGTGCTGGGTATTCCGAGGGGGACAACCTCCCAAAACGGGGCGGTGGTGACAAGGGGGGGTTATTCCAAGGGGGTTAAAGCAATAAGCTGACCCTCAGGGATGGGGCTGTAGCAGTTGGGTGATTTAGAGGGGACCAAAACGATGAGCCCCCCCCGCCCAACACCTCCAGGAGTGGGTGGTGATGCCCGAGTTTATTCCAAGGAGCCACAGCGTTGACCTGACCCCCCCCCGGGACTGAGTGGCGGTGATGAGGGGCAGCAGGTGGGGTGCCAAGGGGGTTTAGGCAATGACCTGAGCCCTGCAGACAGGCTGGGGGAGTATTCAGAGGGGGGCAAAGTATTGCCCTGAGCCCCCCAGGAGCAGGTGGTGGGGCCAGGGTTTATTCCAAAAGGCAAAACCGATGAGCTGACCCCCCCCCACCCGGGGACTGAGCGGTGCTGATGGCGGGGGGGGCTGTTCCAAGGGGCTTTAGGCAATGACCTGACCCCCACGGACAGGGCGAGGGAATATTCGGAGGGGGCCAAAGCAACAATCCAACCCCCTTGGGAGGAGGTGGCAGCGAGGAGGGGATTCTTTTCCAGGGGGGGTTAATGCAACGACCGACCCCCCTGGGGATGGGGTGACAGGGTCAAAGCCATCACCTGAGCCCCTGGGGATGGCGGGGGGGTGGGGGGGGGCTGTTCCGGGGGAGGGGGCCGCTGGGGTTACTCACGATGAGCGGCAGGGAGCAGATGGTGAAGAGGACGGTCATGAGCCCCAGCAGGATGAGGTGGTCGAGCTCCTCCATGCGCGGGGCGGCGGCGGCGGGGGGCCCGCGGCGGGGCTGCCGCCGCGCCATGCCGTAGAGGTGCCGCATGCTGCTCACGTTGCAGGCGCCGATGGCCAACACCAACAGGCCCATCAGGCTGGCGTAGAGGACGGGGAAGCCCAGCTGGCGCGGCCCGCTACCGGCCATGCGGATGAAGCACCACGTCCCGGGGCAGTACTGTATGGGCGCCCCGAACCCCAAGAGCGGCAGGGCGCAGAAAAGGGCGCAGAGCCCCCCTGCCGCCGGCCCCAGCGTGGCCCCCAGCCGCCGGGTGAGGTGCCGCCGGTAGAAGTAGGGGTGGCCAAGGGAGAGCCAACACTCCAGCGCCATGGCGAGCAGCAGCAGGGTGGGGGCCAGCCCGAAGAAGGCCATGAGGAAGGCGAAGAGTTGGCAGAGGACGCCCGGCTCGCCCTCGGCGCGCCCGCCGGGTCCCAGCTCGCTGAGGCTGCGGTTGTAGGCGTAGGCTGCCAGCACGATGGGGCTGAGCAAACACTTGCCCAGCAAGTCGGTGACGGCCAGCCCGCTCACCAGCACGTAGAAAGCGGAGACCCGCGGTGGGCGACCACCGGGCGACCGGGAGCGCCGGCGGTGCTGGCCCAGCAGCAGCAAGGCCAGGACGTTGCCCAACAAGCCGGCGGCGAACAGCACCGAGCCGGGCACCGCCGACTGCCCGCTCTCGATGTACCGGCTGCTCCGGCACCGGTAGCCCCCCGTCTCCATCGGGATAAGCCCGCACCGGGATGCCTCGCCGCCGGGAACGGGACGGGATGCACCCGCAGCGGGGCTGCGCGCCGGCGACTGGCCCGGCCGGGCTGGTGGCCCCCGGCGGCGGAGGGAGGAGGGAGAGGGGAGGGAGGGGGGAGGCGACCCGGGCCAGCCCGGCCCCCGGGGCGGCCCCTTCCCGCGGCAGGCCCGGCCCCGGCGGCGGCGGGGGGAGCCCGGGAGCGGGGCCGGGCAGGGGCCGGGGCGGAGTGCCGGGGGGTTACGGGTGAGGGGCGCGGATGGGCCCGGTTATGGGGGAGGGGACAGGGGGGAGTCCCGGGGGGGGGGGGGGGTTACGGGTGGGGGGGCACGGATGGGGCCGGTTATGGGGGAGGGGACAGGGGGGAGTCCCGGGGGGGTGTTACGGGTGAGGGGGTGCGGATGGGGCCCGGTTATGGGGGAGGGGACAGGGGGGAGTCCCGGGGGGGTGTTACGGGTGAGGGGGTGCGGATGGGCCCGGTTATGGGGGAGGGGACAGGGGGGAGTCCCGGGGGGGGGGGGGGGTTACGGGTGGGGGGGCACGGATGGGGCCGGTTATGGGGGAGGGGACAGGGGGGAGTCCCGGGGGGGTGTTACGGGTGAGGGGGTGCGGATGGGGCCCGGTTATGGGGGAGGGGACAGGGGGGAGTCCCGGGGGGGTGTTACGGGTGAGGGGGTGCGGATGGGGCCCGGTTATGGGGGAGGGGACAGGGGGGAGTCCCGGGGGGGTGTTACGGGTGAGGGGGTGCGGATGGGGCCCGGTTATGGGGGAGGGGACAGGGGGGAGTCCCGGGGGGGTGTTACGGGTGAGGGGGTGCGGATGGGGCCCGGTTATGGGGGAGGGGACAGGGGGGAGTCCCGGGTGGGGGGCTTACGGGTGAGGGGCGCGGATGGGGCCGGTTATGGAGGAGGGGACGGGGGGGAGTCCCGGGGGGGGGGGGGGTTACGGGTGGGGGGGCACGGATGGGGCCGGTTATGGGGGAGGGGGACAGGGGGGAGTCCCGGGGGGGTGTTACGGGTGAGGGGGTGCGGATGGGGCCGGTTATGGGGGAGGGGACAGGGGGGAGTCCCGGGGGGGGGTGTTACGGGTGAGGGGGTGCGGATGGGGCCGGTTATGGGGGAGGGGGGTGGGAGCCCCGGGGGGGGGGGGGTTACAGGTGAGGGGGCACGGATGGGGCGGGGGGGGTTATGGGGTAGAGGATTTGGGTGGGGGGGAGTCCTGGTGGGGAGCTTACGGGTGAGGGGGGCACGGCTGGGGCCCTGGGGGGGGGACTTATGGGGTACAGGACAGGGGGTGAGTCCCTGGGGGGGTTACGGGTGAGGGGGGGGCAGGTGGGGACTGGTTATGGGGTAGGGGACGGGGGGGGGAGTCCCCGGGGGGGTTACGGGTGAGGGGGGCGCGGCTGGGACCCGGGGGGCGTTATGGGGTACAGAACCAGGGGGGGAGTCTCGGGGGGGGATGCGGGTAAGGGGGGCATGGCTGGGGCCCTGGGCATGGGGGGATTTGGGGTAGAGGACAGGGGGTGAGTGCTGGGGGGGGATTACGGGTAAGGGGGGGCACGGCTGGGGCCCTGGGAGGGGGACTTATGGGGTACAGGACAGGGGGTGAGTCCCTGGGGGGGTTACGGATGAGGGGGGCACTGCTGGGGCCCAGGGGGGTGGGGACTTATGGGGTAGAGGACGGGGGGGAGTCCCGGGGGAGGTTACGGGTGAGGGAGGCACGGCTGGGGCCCGGGGGGGGCGTTACAGGGGCATGGCTGGGGCCTTGGGTGGGGGGGGTAGGGGGTAGAGGATGGGGGGTGAGTCGCGGGGGGGGTCACAGGTAAGGGGGGCATGGCTGGGTTCCTGGGCATGGGGTTTTATGGGGTAGAGGACGGAGGGTGAGTCCCGGCGGGGGGGTTACGGGTTAGGGGGGCACGGCTGGGACCCTGGGGGGGGGGTACAGGGTGGGGAGGTGGAGCTGAGCCCCTTGGGGGGGTTGCAGGTAAGGGGCCAGGGCTGAGTGTCTTGAAGGGGAGGGGGTACAGGGTAGAGGACAGGGGCTGAGTCCCTGGGGGGGCTTACAGGTAAGGGGGGCACGGCTGAATTCCTCGGAGTGCAGGGGGTTATGGGGTAGACGACGGAGTATGGGTAAGGGGGGGCACAGCTGAGCCCCTTGGGGGGGGTTACAGGTAAGGGAGCTGGGGCCAAACCCCTGGGGGGGTTACAGGGGAGGGGGTCGGGGCTGAGCCCTCAGCGGGGTTGCAGGGAAGGGGGGTCCCTGGGGGTGTTACGGGGTGAAGGGCTGGGGCCAAGCCCAGCTGCTCCCCTGGGGTAGGTAGGGCAGGGAACAGAGTTACCCCAGGGACATTTTGCTGCTGGGCCCCATCTGCTGCCCAGCACCCCGTGCTCCCTCGGGGCGCCCGTGCCACGTGCCCTCGCTCCTCGGGGCACCCGTGCCTCCGTACATCTCGGGAGACATCCCACGCTCGAGCCTTCAACCTGGCCAGGCATCCCTTCCACCTGCACCCCATCCCGCCCACCCGCCGTGCGGCGGTACCACCCCCCGGTCCCCCATTACGGGGCTCCCAGCCCCTCCGTGCCCGTGCCGGCGCTCTGCTATCCCAGAAGCAAACTCCGGGAGAAGCCCCCAAAGCTGCTTCCAGGAAAAGAAGTGGCCCTTCTTTAGCTGCAGAAACCCCGCTGCATCATGCGCGCCGCAGCTCGCAGGATGTGATGTTGAGTAAGCGTGAAACTGTAGTTGTCGGCTTTCGGGACCCTTTTTGCTACTCTGGATGAGCGTGCACAACGCACGGGAAAGTACCAGGAGGACAGGAGGGGTGGGAAAGGTGGTCTAAGGGGCCAGACATCAGCCCTGGCGTGTTTTAGTGGTGGACTGCATTTCTCATCCTGCACGAAAGGAGTCGGGGGAGTTCAAGCTTTCTCCGGCAGAGAGGACGGGGAGGGTTTACAGCTGGTGCTCTGTGTCGGTGAGAGCCCCGGTTCTGGAAAAAAAAAAAATCGAGATAAAAACGCGTTGCAGCTGGGCGCTTGCAGGCGTGCGGCGTTGAAGTGCTGCCCTCGCTAGGGCTGAATGCGAACCCAGCCCCTGCTTCCTTCCCGCAGCCCGGGAGAGAAGAAATCCAGCCTGCCCAGGGAAGCAATCCCAGCGATACCCTCCCAGCCGGCGCCTCGAAAACGCAACTCGCCGACACCTTTAGCAGGCCCAGCACCCTGGCCCAGCTGTTGTCAGCTCGCTGCGGGTGACGAGCCGGCGAGGTTGCCGTGGAGGGCAAGCAGGCGGCTTGCCAGCGCCCCAGTGAGTGTACTCCTGCGGAGCACGCCGTGCCTCTTTCCAGGTCTGGGATCCTCCTTTTGGGGTGATCCCGGCAGAGGGAAAGCTGGGTGGGATCCTTCAAGTTTTTCCCCAGGAGGAGGTTTGGGAAGAAGAGCCCAGCAGCTCGGGAATGCTGATTTACCCCTTCCCAAGGGGTTGGGAGGGCAGTGTCCGTCCCAGGCCCTGGAGCAATTGGTGCCAGCCCTGCTGCAATGCTGCAAACACCGGGGAGGATGGTCCTCGCCCCAGGCTGGGGCTCGTGCGTGGGCAGAGCATCTCCGCTCCTTCTTCTTCTCGCCGAGAGCAGAAACATGCCGTCTTGAACCGAAAACCCACCCCAGGCAAGCTGCCTCCATCCGCAGGAGCCACCTCTTCAAGCGAAACGCCTGGGCTTCACTTTCCTTCCTGCGCCGAGGGCGTGAGGCGACGCTGTTCCCCATCGCCCGGGCACGGCGGGTCCCCGGGTCGTGGTGCCGGCTCAGCGATGGCACCACACGGCTCCCACAAAGGGCATGTCGACGTGCCCGTCGACGCTGATCTGCTCTGATAGAGGGGAGAGCGAAGCGCTGGGCTTCCCCACCGCCGCTGGGAATTCCTCGACAGACACCAACCTGCCGGATAAAGCCAGGAGGCCAAATTCAGCAAGAAATGGGTCGCTTGGGGAGAGGAAGAGGAGGAACGGTGACAAAATCCAGCCCTTATTGGGGGGTGGGTGCTGCCACGGGATGCGCCAGCTAGCTGGAAACCCCGAAGGACACGGGGACGCTGCCGTTCCTGTCCTCGCGCTGCTCGGTGCCGGGGCGATGGGGAAAGCTTGGGATGGAGAAGGCTTTTTGGGACTATCTCCCGGTCCGGCCATGCCTCCGAGGAGCTGGGTGCCGGCGTGGGAGGCAGCCGCCCAGCACGGCCGTGGCTGCGGGCAGCAGAGCAGCCGGGTGAGGGGACGATGCTTCCCGGCTGCTGGAAGCTCTGCCGCTGGGCACGGTGGCCATCCTCTGCGGAGGGGGATCCGGCCCCCAGCGCCATCGAGCCAGGCTGGGGTAGGTGTGCGGCCAGGAGCGTAACCGCAGACTTTATCTCCCTCCTTCGTGTCCCCTGGGAGAGAAAGCAGCGTGGGCAGCCAGATGCACCCATGCCTGTTTAGCTCTTCTTTTTGTGCATTTGCATAAATTGCAGTGATTTGGGGGGGGGGGGGCGGGCACACAATTTTGAGAAAGTCTCGTCACCGCGTATGACGAATCTCTCCTGTTTGTCACGCTTCCGACATGACCCTCTTCTTGCCGGTCACATTCCTGGTGGAGAGGGGTGGGGGGGGGGAAGAAAAATCCCCAGAAGAAAACCAACCCAAAGCGGAAGAAAAAGCAGCGCACCGCAAAACCCAGAAGACAAATGAGGAGCTGGAAAAACTTGAAGCATCTGCAAGGAATTTCAGGGTTGGTTTGTTTTTTTTTTTTTTTTCCAAAACTCTTGCTGACCCCGCGTGGCTTCTCCTCGCCATCTGGGTAGTGGCGAGCGGGTGCCTGCTCCGCCGCCGTGCCGTGTTATTGCCAAGCCTGGCTTTTCCCAAAGAACCGCCGCTGCCCGGAGGAGCCGTGTCCGTCTGCTCTTTGTCAGCAGCACGGCTCTGGCCGGCCGTACCGCGATTTTCTCGCCTTCCTCCAACTCGGCGCTCACTTTGGAAGTGTTTGTAGCGGTGTCTGAATAACCTAATTTAGAGCCCGTTGGATGGGGAGGGTTTTGGCAGGCGGTGCCGTGCCGGGGCGCCGGACAGAGGGATGCGGCTGGCCGGGAACACGGCTTTGGCAGCTCTTGCGGGATATTCGCATGTCGAGAAAACAAGGCTGGGAGGGTCCCAGGGAGAAAAGCCAACCTCCGGAGCGCTCCATCACCGCCGGCTGGTGCTTCCTCACCCGTCCCTGGTCCCCTCCCCGGGGACCCCGGACCCCAGGGGACGGGAGTGGAGTGTCGCAGTCCCCTCCTTACTGTCATTTCCCGGCGGCTGTTCCCACATCTTCCCCAGCTCCGGTTTCTCCAGACTAAACACCCACCAGGCTTTCAGCCTTTCACTCTTTCCAGGCAGCGGGATTTTGGGATTCACAGCTCCCCGGCGTGGGCAGGTGCGTCCTCCCATGGCCCAAATGACCTAGCAGCAGGTTGGGGAGGCAGCCGGGGGGTCGGGGCGCAGGGGTGGGGAGCACCCCCCGCACCCCAGCGGGTGACAACCCAGCGCTTTTCCTCCTGGGATGCTGAGTTTGCTGGGAAGATGCACCGAGCACCTTAAATGTGCCCAAGCGCCCCGATTTAAACTGGGTGATAGAGCTCCCTCCTGCAGCCCAGCAGCTCGCGGGGCCGGTCCCCGCGTCCCCTCGTCCTGATCGTGACGGCGTCCCCGGGACACGGAGTTTTGGGGGGGCGGTGGGGGGCTGCTCGGGTGCAGGGTCCCTCCGAGCTAGGAACACGGACCCGTTCTGAATCATCGGGTGACCCAGGCGGGAGAAACCCTGCTGATCATTTCCAGCTGTGTTATTGCAGCGCTGCTCATCCCAGAGCGCTCAGCCGGAGGAGAAAATAGCCCTGGCCAGCCGGGAAATCTGGAAGCCACCGGCTCAGGCTGTGGGGGGCAGCGGGGCTGAGCGCTGCGGCCACCTCCTCCTGCTGCATTTTGGGGAGCCGGATCCTGCCAGGGCTGCCCAAGGGAGGAAAAAAAGGGGGGAGAAAGAGAGCAGCTGCAGGGTGGGAAGGCGTTGGGCAAGGAGGGGCCAGTGGAGCAATGTTTCCCCAATTGCACAAGCCCCGAAAACCCGGGGCAGGGTTTGGCCCAGCCGTGGCATGACCGGAACGAGCGAGGAAAGTGGTTTGGGCTCGGTGGCGTTTACAGCGCAAGCCGGGGAGAGTGACGGGGCGTCTGCTCCAGGAGGGAGGAGGAAGAGGAGGGAGGGAGGGAGGAAAAGAGGAAGGAAGGAAGGAAAGGAGGGAGGGAGGAAGCAAGGAAGAAAGGAAGGAGAGGGGGAGGGAAGGAAGGAAAGGAGGGAGGAAGAAAGGGAGGGAGAGAGGGAGGAAGGAAAAGAGGGAGGAAGAAAGGAAGGAAGGAAAAGGGGGGGGAGGAAGGAAGGAAAGGAGGGAGGGAGGGAAAGAAATGAAGGGAGGGAGGGAGGAAGGGAGGGAAGGAGGAAGAAAGGGAGGGAGGAAGGGAAGAGGGAAGGAAGGAAAGGAGGGAGGAAGGGAGGGATGGAGAAAGGAAGGGAGGGATGGAGAAAGGGAGGGAGGAAAGCAGGCAGGGAGGCAGGATGGCAGGCAGGCAGGAAGGCAGGCAGGGAGGAAGGCAGGCAGGGAGGCAGGCAGGCAGGGAGGAAGGCAGGGAGGCAGGGAGGAAGGCAGGCAGGGAGGCAGGCAGGCAGGGAGGAAGGCAGGCAGGCAGGGAGGAAGGCAGGCAGGGAGGCAGGCAGGCAGGGAGGAAGGGAGGAAGGCAGGCAGGGAGGCAGGCAGGCAGGGAGGAAGGCAGGGAGGCAGGGAGGAAGGCAGGCAGGGAGGCAGGCAGGCAGGGAGGAAGGCAGGGAGGCAGGCAGGGAGGAAGGCAGGGAGGCAGGCAGGGAGGAAGGCAGGGAGGCAGGGAGGAAGGCAGGCAGGGAGGCAGGCAGGCAGGGAGGAAGGCAGGGAGGCAGGCAGGGAGGCAGGCAGGGAGGAAGGCAGGGAGGCAGGCAGGGAGGAAGGCAGGCAGGGAGGCAGGCAGGGAGAAAGGCAGGGAGGCAGGCAGGGAGGAAGGCAGGCAGGGAGGCAGGCAGGGAGGAAGGCAGGGAGGCAGGCAGGGAGGAAGGCAGGCAGGGAGGCAGGCAGGGAGGAAGGCAGGGAGGCAGGCAGGGAGGCAGGGAGGAAGGCAGGCAGGGAGGGAGGCAGGGAGGAAGGCAGGCAGGCAGGCAGGGAGGAAGGCAGGCAGGGAGGCAGGCAGGGAGGAAGGCAGGGAGGCAGGCAGGGAGGAAGGCAGGCAGGGAGGCAGGCAGGGAGGAAGGCAGGGAGGAAGGCAGGCAGGCAGGCAGGCAGGGAGGAAGGCAGGGAGGCAGGCAGGCAGGGAGGAAGGCAGGCAGGGAGGAAGGCAGGGAGGGAGGCAGGGAGGAAGGCAGGGAGGCAGGCAGGCAGGCAGGATGGCAGGCAGGCAGGGAGGCAGGCAGGCAGGGAGGAAGGCAGGCAGGCAGGATGGCAGGCAGGCAGGGAGGCAGGCAGGCAGGGAGGGAGGCAGGCAGGCAGGGAGGCAGGCAGGATGGCAGTCAGGGAGGGAGGCAGGCAGGATGGCAGGCAGGGAGGAAGGCAGGCAGGGAGGCAGGCAGGGAGGGAGGCAGGCAGGCAGGATGGCAGGCAGGATGGCAGGCAGGCAGGGAGGGAGGCAAGCAGGCAGGGAGGCAGGCAGGCAGGATGGCAGTCAGGGAGGCAGGGAGGCAGGGAGGAAGGCAGGCGAGTCCTCAGCGTGTGCCTGCGTGCGTGAGGCTGTGGGTCCGCGCGCGTCTGCGGTGCGCAGGGGGTTGGACGCGTGCGGGGCCGCTCATCGCGCATGTGCCTGTGCCACCCCTTGTGGGGGGGGGTCCCGGCGCCTGTCTGTGAGCAGGGGTGGACATGAAGGGGGGGGGGGGGGGGGGTTTGGTCCTGCCCTGTGCTAGCGCGTGCACACGCGTGACGTGCCGCGGGCGCGTGCCCTGGGGCATGCAGGCCCATGCGTGGCAGCCGCTGGCGGCGAGGCTCAGCGGGGCTCACCGTGCCGTGGGGCCAGGGACACGCTGTGCCGACGGGGGCCCGGAATGGCACCGGCCACCCTCTCCTTCCCTCCCCTCCTCGTGTCCCCACTCTCCATGGAGCCCCCAGGCCAGAGGCCAGCACCCCCGGGGCTCACCCGTCGGAGCACCCCAGCTGAGGCGGGGAAGGGACCCACGTCCTGGGCGAAAAGGGACCCACGCCGGGGCGAAAGCACCCAAGAAGCCCAAGCAAAGTGAGACAGCCCTCAGCAGGGTTAGACCTGCTGCAGAGCAGCACATTTCGGGCAGACGTGGCACTTGGGGACATGGTTTAGTGGGCATGGGGGTGTTGGGTTGATGGTTGGACTGATGATCTTAGAAGTCCTTTCCAACCTTAGTGATTCCTGGTTTTTACTTTCATTAAAAAATAATCCAGCCACCAAGCCAGGAAACATGAAATTATTATTCTCCCCTTAACTGGTTTAGTGGTGGACTTGGCAGTGTTAGGTTAATGGTTGGACTGGATGATCTTAAAGGTCTTTTCCACCCTAAACCATTCTATGATTCTATACCTCCATGGAGAAATATCCTGGTAGGCTTTGAAGCTCACTTTAAGGGGAGATGGATCCTGAAGTGCAAAAAAAAAAAGAAAATAGAAGGGGAAAAAAAAAAAAAGTTATATTAAAGCAGCCTGGCTTGCTTCTTGAGGCATGGGAGGCTGGTCAAGCCTACATGTGAGAGCGTACATCCCGCTGAAACTTGGTCGGTCCACGGAGATCCCCTGTGGATGCGCAGCCTGTCCCGAGGAACGGGAGAAGGCGGCTCCCAAATGTGCTGCCCATGTGTTTTGCTATTTCCCATTGAATTTTACACTAGCCCAAGCACTCTGTCCCCATTTAGCTGCGTTGCTCAGCCCTAAAAATCCCTTTCAGCATAAAACGCCCCGGGGTTCGCAGCAGTCTTCAATTTAAAGAACAAATCCTTTTGCCTCCAGTTCGAGCTGGCCCATCCGCTGCCGGGGGCCGGGGTGACCTCAACGCTGCTGGGTGCTTTTTTTTTTGGTCACCGGTTTGATCGCAGCAGATGGAAGGGCCACATGTCAGGGGAGAATAACCTCTTCACCCAGCTCGGAGAGGCTCCGCGGGACAAAGGCTGGTGGGAGAGCCGGAGCCAGGAAAATGTGGCTAAAAGCATATTTGCTCGGAGAGGCTGTCAGGGGGAGACAAAGGCAGGAAGCAGATAAGGGCAGGGAACGAGGCTAATTGCTGGGATTAGTCACCCCGGGAGCGTTCGGGTGCTGCAGGGGTCAGGGCTGGAGGCCCAAGGAGGTCAGGCGAGGAGAGATGAGCTGGAGAGAGGTTTTGGGGAGAGCCTTGGATTTGTTAGATCCATAGGAAGGGCTGTTTGGGTGAAGAGCAAGGGGTGACCAGGACCCAGACTCTGTCTCTGATGATGCTCCCAGGGCAAGGCACGGGGTCCCGGCTGCCCTGGGACTCGCTGCTCACCCCCAGCTGGGGTGGACAGGTCCTAGGGATACCAAATTCATACAGTAACTAAAGCCTAATTCTGCAGAGGACTCTTCCTTTGGGATATAAACACCCAGGCAAGTGTCTCAAAGCTGCATCAGCTCAGCCCGCTGCGTGTCCGGGCCCAGAGCCCTGGGATGGGGATGGGGCAGGACCGGACCTGCTGCGGGGGGGTGATGGGGAGAAGTGATCTGTGCCTGCTGTATTTTGCGCTGCAGGAAAAAAAACACGAGATCCCCCCTGGGAATACAAGGCACAGGGCACAGCTACACTGATGGGCTGATTTTATCCTTGCTCTTAACATATTCCCTCCCTGCCGCTCCAGGGGATGCTCCCAGCCCCAGCCACGTATGGAGGACAAACCCCTCCGGGCTGCTCTCCCTGGCAGATGAAATCCCCTCTGCCCGGGAGTTTGCCGGACCAAATAAGGAACTTGTGGCTAATCTTGGGGGATCGGTGCGCAGGAATCAGTCAGTGTCAGGCGCGCTCGCGAGCTCCCTGCGAGCTCTGCGCCCAGCTCCCGGCACGCTGGCAGCGCAGGGGGCTCGCGGGGCTCGGCGCGCTCGTCCGGCAGCCGTGGTACCCAACACAGCTTTGCGGCCATATTTAGAGGGGGGAAGGAAGGAGATCCCCAGAGGTTTTTTTAAAAAAAAAAAAACAAACACTTTTCTTTACCTTTATGTCTTAAAATACATTCTAAAATCTGGAGCAATCCTTTGGGCTGGGATGCCTTGGGAAGCTTTTCCACGTGGGAGCAGCGTATTCATGCCACGAATCTCCAGGTTCCCCAGGGTGCTGGGAGATCCGAGCTCCGCTACCTTTTCCGCCAGGAGGGCTCAGCACTTGCTATCTCTCCTTTTAGAGTAGTGCCTTAATTAATTATTTCTCCTCTCCCTGCACCGAGCCACTTTCCCACACTTCTGTTCCAGCCGAGTTACCCAGGGCCAAGAAGCCCACCTCTCTTTCTACAAAACCTTGCTTTTCCATATTATGGACCCGCCCGTGACCTAGAAGCCCGTCTTCCCAGCCGTCCGTAAGGACAACCTCTCCCCCAGAACACATTTGATGCCCTGAGCAGAAAGCTCTGTGCCGGATCTGTGGAAAGATCACAGCTGGAGCGTGTGGGACGGACCCTGCGTATGGAAATCATCTGCAGCGTGGGTGGACACCCTCCAGGCGCTGCAGACTGCCGTGTCCGGGCCAGAAATCCTGGGTGCGGGTGGGTGGCTTGGGATCACTGGGTGTCTCTGGTGGGTGCTCTTGCTGCTGGGAGCTGGTGGCCTCCAGACCCACCTGGGCACGTGCATCCTCAAGGATGGGCAAGTCCCGATCCACCTCCTGGTCCAGGTTTGCTGGGGAAGGGTGTCCCTGTGCATGGGAGCGGTGGGCCAGGGTGAGAAGGTGGTGAGTCATGAGGCGAAGCTGATTCAAAGAAGCGAGACCAAAGTCAATGAGAACCGTTCCCAAAAATGGAAATGTCGAGAGCTGGGTCCTGCGCTGGTGGGAATCTGCTGCGGCTTCCCCGCTGTCAGCACCTGGCGGGATGCCCCCGGGAAAGGAAACAGCCACAGGGAAGGCAGCGAGCCCAGCCAGGAGCTACGGTCCCATGGACGGAGCCACCGGCACAGGGTCCCATGGACGGAGCCACCGGCACAGGTACCTTGACACGGCCGAAGGGAAAGCAGAGCCACCCCATGGGAGGGACATGGCCAGCCAGCGATCCCCGCTTTGCCATCGGCGCAACGCGGAGGCTGCTCCTGCGGCGGCAGGACGGTGAGCTGGGCTCACGCCAGCCGTGCACCTGGTGTGGATTCTCAGATGGCTTGTAGGGGCTGAGCTCCAAGCCAAGGCTGTGCCCACCTGCGCAGGCAAGGGAGCAGCTAACGGGGTTTCTCTTTCTTCTCTCTGGTTTTACAGACCCGCAGAGATGCTACTGTCAGATTTGGCTGAACTCAGCCAGCAGATTCCAGTTATTAAGGAGAGGGAAAAAAAACCCAAAACATAGACATCTCTTTTTCCTAGGACACGAGGCCAAAAAATCTTGTGCGTGCTGATTCAGGGAGCCAAGATGTGCACAACCCCTTCCCTGCAAGAGCCCTTTCCTCCCAGAACCAGAAGGATGTTTATAGGCACCCTAATTTGTTGCCCTTCCTGCCAAATATCTCAACCTCGAGCAGGACTGGTTTCCGATAACCAGGAGGAGGAACGCTCCCAGGGCATTAGTATAGTGACCCACTAACCCGGCTGGCAATGGGACGCTGCCGGCAGAGCCCGCGCCGGAGCTGGCTGAAGCCCCGCTCTTACCCTAGCCCCACACCACCCCTGCTCCTGCCAGACATCCCAAAGCACCGAACGGCTCCGGTGCATCCCGCCAGCCCTCGCTTTCTGCTGCAGCCCCCCAGCCCCGCTCTGGTCACCGGGAATCAAGTTTCCTTTCTGGGCCGCCCCAGGAGAGATGCACGTTTCCTGCTGCTTCCCTTATCTCCGCCGGCTGCAGCAGCTTCAGCAAATCTTCCCGGTGCTGCCAGGCCTTGGGGAAGAGGCTGCCGGGATTTCCTGCCCGAAACGGCCTCCGCGCCTGGGATTCGCCTGCCCTTCCTCCTCCTCGCTGGGAGCCCAGGGCGAAGGCGAGCCTTCGGCAGGGCAGGGGGTTGCCGCCTCCGCCCCGGCAGCCACATCTGGCAGGAGCACGGCCGGGCGTTTGCCGGGCACTGAGCGGTTTGTCCTGGTTTGCCCAGTTTAGCAGAGGGAGTTGCAAGTGTCCGGGGCGGGGGGGGGGGTGTCTGGGTCTGGCAGGAGCCCTCCCAAGCCCCGTCCCGCAGAGCATCCTCCACCTCCTCCAGCTTCAGCACATCTGTTTCTGCACAAAACGCCGCCGAGTAAATGCCTATTGATTTTTTTTTTTATGCCCAAGCTATGAGAAGAACCAACCCCCTGCAGGCACAGGCTCTGCTGAGGCACATGGAAGTGATTACAGGGATCAGTCCCCACGAGCATCTCCTTTCCCAGCTCATGGTGTGTGCAGAGCCTGTCCCTGTCCCCATGCACATCCCCATCCCTGTCCTTGTCCCCATCTCCGTCTTCATCCTCATCCCCATCCCTGTCCCCATTCCCATCCCCATCCCTATACCCATTCCCATCCCCATCCTTGTCCCCATCCTCAGGCTCATCCCTGTCCCCATCCCCATCATCATCCCCATCCCCATCCCTGTCCTCATCCACATCCCTTTACCCATTACCATCCCCATCCTTGTCCCTATCCTCATCCCCATCCCCATCCTCATCCCCATCCCCATCTCATCCACATCCATGTCCCTACACCCATTCCCATCCCGTCCTTGTCCCCATCCTCATCCCTATTCCTGTCCCTGTCCCTGTCCCCATCCCTGTCCCTGTCCCTGTCCCTGTCCCCATCCCTATACCCATTCCCATCCCCATCCTTGTCCCCATTCCCATCCCCATCCACATCCACATCCCTACACCCATTCCCATCCCCATTCCCATCCTTGTCCCCATCCCCATCCTCATCTGCACCTTTGTCCCTGTCCCTGTCCCCATCCACATCCCTATACCCATTTCCACCCCATCCTTGTCCCCATTCTCGTCCCCATCCCTGTCCCCATCCACATCCCTATACCCATTCCCATCCCCATGCTGGTCCCCATCCCTATACTCATCCCCATTCCTGTCCCCATCCCCATCCCCGTCCCCATCCCATCCCCGTCTCTGTCCTCGCCCCCAGGGAGGCTCCCAGCTGCTCCCGAAGCCACAGGGATGCCCGTGCCGGCGGGACCCTGTTCCCAAGGCCAGGGCCTGACTCCAGCTCTTCCCAGCTGCTGCTCTGTCAGCTGCCTGCTGCCGGTTTTGCTGAAAGGAAGGGTGCGAAAAAGCATTTTTTTAAAGATTGTGCAAAAAGCCTGGCAGCTGCCCCTTCCACGTGGCAGAGGGTCCTCAGGGCCTGCGGGGCCCCTTTCTCCTGGGCATGGGCTGGACTCGGCGCGAGGAATTTGTGGAGTTAGCAGCTCCTCCCTTGAAAACCCAAGTTAATTTACCCCTTAAAAAAAATATATTAGAAGATAGGTGTCTTCATGAAATGTCTGAGGACAGCAGCGACGGCAGCTTGCAAATCACCCCCTCCGAATGTTTCCCTTGCAGCAGCTGAGTTATTTTAGAAGGGTAACATTTCCACCCCGCTGCGGATGGCTGCGTTTGCATTTTCAAGAGCCCTCGAACGTGCCATGGGGCAGCAAGGCTGTCCTGCCCCCTCTGCCCATCGCCACCTCCTCGGTGCCACCCAACACCAGCGTTCCCGGTGGGAGGGATGTCCCGGCAGGCGTCTCACCGGGCAGAGGGGCTGCCAGTCCTTCCCGGTGCCCGATTTCCCCAGAGAGCCCCCGGGAGGGGTGTTTGAGTTTCAAAGCAAAGCCACTTTTTTTTGGCCCAGGGAACTCCTCGAAGGCCGTGGACCGCGTCCAGCTGGCCTGCACCCCGCTTGAAGCCCTAATGGTTTTCCGTGGCCAGGCGAGGAGTCTCCCTCCCAGGGCCGGAGCCGGCCAGCCGACCGCAGCCGAGGGGACGGTGGCCCATCCGGATGCGGCCCCTGCCGTCACGCTCGCCGGGGACAACTCGTCCCCAGCCCCGGCACGGGTGGGAGCTGCTTCCCAGGATATCCGGGATGCGGCGGCTCGCACACTGCCCAGGACGTTGGGGACGAGGGGCCGCAGCGACACGTTCCCATCCCCGCAACAGGGACAGGGCGGAGGGCATCCAGCTGCTTCCCCTGCGAGGATTCCTGCCGGGAATGCTACGAATGCATCCCTGATTTCTTTCTCTCGCCAGCCTACGGGGTTTGACACTTCTCTCCTTGTTATCTGACATTCCTGGGGTATGTATACGTTTCGGGACAGATGCGATACGAACGCTGGCCCGGGGCCAGGGAAGCGGGAAGCGCTTCAGGAAGATGGAGCGGAGCTTTCGGCTGCTGCCAGCCTGGATTTCCAAGGAGCGCTGAGTGAGCCCGGCTGCCCGGATTTAGGGGTGTCCTTCCCTCCGCCACGCCAACACCCCAAATCGAACCCCTCCAGCTGCCCGTCCTCGAAGCGCCGGCCCCTCCTCGAGCTCTCCGGACGGAGATGGCGGAAGATGGGTTTGAGAAAGGATAAACAGCGGTGACCCCGCACCCGGCTCCGCTCGCTGACATCCCGCCAGTTGAGCTGCACGACATATTTTGGCCGGGTGGCCGTTCCAGCTTTCCATTCCTATTCCCGGCGGGATAAGGAAGCACGTTTCTACCCGCTTTAAGGGAAAGGAGGGATACGGGTGGGGAGCAACCAGGGCCTCTCGCCCACCCCACGGCCCCTGGCCCAGATTGAGGGGGGGGGGGTTGCAGAGGTTTTGGGGGGGGTGCAGAGCGCTGGGGCACGAAGGGGGGGATCCCCGCCCTGCACCCGGGATGCCCCCGCGGTCCCCAGCTAAGGGGAGGGGGGCGCGGGGAGCGGGGGGGGGGGCTGCAGAGCCCCAGGGTGGATTTTGGGGTAAAACCGGATTGGTTGGGGACGGGGACGGGGCGCGCCGCTGGCGGGGCGGGTCCAGGCATGGACCCGCCCCGCCAGCGGCGCTCCCCGTCCCCGTCCCACCGGCTCCGGGGCTCCGGTTCCCTGCACCGGCCCGGGGCTGCCCCACCGTCTCCGCTCCGCTTCACCCCGACGCCGTCGAAGCGGGGTTACCGGCGGTGGTGGGGGGCGTCCCCCGTATAGCGGGATGCAGGCGACGGTGGCAGCGGTGCTGGTGGCCCTGCTGGCTTTGGGGACAGCCCTACCCCCGCGGGGCTTGCTGCCCCACGGGCCACCCCACGGCGATGCCCGGCTACGGCCCGGCGACGACGAGAGCTCGCCCGGGGTGCCCCTGCACCCAGCCCTGCACCTCTACGGCCGCGCTGCCCGTCGCCTCTACGTGAGTCCGGCTGGCCCTGGCCCTCCTGCCTGCCCTGCCCGCCCTTCCTTCCAGCCCCCTTCCTCCTCCCCATCACCTCCCTCTGCCCCTCCATCTTCCCATCCCTCCTCCACCCTTCCATCCCTCCCTCCTTCCATCCCTCCCTCCTTCCATCCCTCCCTCCTTCCATCCCTCCATCCCTCCTTCCCCGTCTCTCCACCTTCCATCCTTCCCCGTCTCTCCGTCTCCCCACCCGCCTCCTCTCCATCCCGCCATCCCTCCTTCCTTCCATCTTTCCACCCTGTCCCTCCTCCCGCTCACCCCCTTCCTCCCCACCCATTCCCCCTTGACACCCATCTCCCCCCAATCCCTCTCCCCACCCCTCCATATGCGTCTTTGCTGCCTGCACCACCGCACGTGGCCTTTCTCCATCCATCCTTTTTCTCCATCCATTTCCCCCCCCCCCCCGCCTCCATCACGCTCCCGCTGTCCCCTGCCCGGTGTCTCCGGCTGCGGAGGAACAAGCGGGCTTTCTCCTCCGCAGCTGTTTCCCCGCCAGCAGCGGCTGCAGCTGGGACGGCCCCTGAGCTGCAGCTCTCTGGGGGATGGAGAAGCCCGAGGTCTTTGTTTTCTCCCTGGCCGGATGGGGCCACGCGGTCTCCGGGCTCTCAGCCCTGCGCCCCACGCCACCGGCAAGGCGGGGGGACGTGGCGGGGGGAGCGGCGGTGGAGGCACCGCTGCAGCTCCTGAGCACCCTGCGCCGCTCTCCCTGCAGGTGGGGACCAACGGGGTCATCTCCACCCAGGATTTCCCCAGGGAGACCCAGTACGTGGATGACGATTTCCCCACAGACTTCCCCGTCATCGCTCCCTTCCTGGCCGACCTCGACACCTCCGGTGACAGAGGGAACATCTACTACCGGCAAGACGACTCTCCGGATGTGCTGGACCAGGCTGCGGGCTACATCCAGGCTGGGTTCCCCCGCACCGCCGGCTCCTTCGTGCCCACCAACACGTTCATCGCCACTTGGGAGGACGTGGGTGCCTACCAGGAGCTCTCGCAGGACACCAAACCCTCCAAGAAGGTGAGGCCCATGGGCTGAGGTTGGACGCCCATCCTACGTGTCGTCAGAGGATGAGCATTCCTTGCGTAGCACCCGAAACGCTCAGGCTCTTCTTTCCGGGCGGCTGGATGGTAGGTCCAGCCTCGGATGAGCACCGGGGGAGACATGGAGCTTCTCCTCTCTGCTCGGAGCTGCGGCGGTGGTGGGTCTCTTGGCTTTGCTGATGGGCAGAAGAGGTTTAGAGGTTGCCTTCAACTCCATGGTTGGAGGTGCTCGGGCTTTTCCATGCTTTTCAGGCAAAGCTTTACGGTGCCGGCGGCTCTGGATTTGCAGGGCGGAGTTGGGCCAGGGCAGCCCAGGTCACCCATCGTGCTCCTGACCTTTTGTTGCCGGTGGCTTCGGGCTGGTCCTTCCTTCTGCCGGCGCGCTGATTGACGCTGCCGGCGAGGAACCGGCTTCAGAGTTTCCACCATGGGTTGATTTTTCTGTCTGGAAAACAAGCTCGTAGGTGGTCCGCCGGGTCGGGGAGGTGACCTGTGCTCTCCACCCACGGGCTGATAAGGCTCCTGCATGGGTGGACCTTTCCCCGAAAACGCTGGATCCGCTGCTGGGGCGGGAGCCGTCACGTTAGGCTGATGCCACGCCGAGGAGGTGAGGGTGACGCTCTGCCGGGCTTCTTGAAATGAGCTGGATATGAAGAGCTGCAAGAGGAGAACTCTCGTGATGAATACCCAGAGCCGTGCGATGGGTGATGGGCTCTCGCCGGGGTGGGGTGGGCTGAACCCAAAGCCCATCAGTGGCCACCGGGTCCCCACGGGCCACCAGGAGCCGTCCCCGCCGGCCGTTCCCCCGCTCCTGGGCCCTTCGGTAGCGGGTTGCTGAGAGCGGTGGCCAAGCGAGGGAAGAAACCGAGGTTTGGAAGGAAACAACCCACATTTTTTCCTCTAATTTAAAACTTGGGAAAGCAGCTGAAGGGATGCCATCAGGGGCCTTGCAGCGACCTCGCAGCCATCAAAAATGCAGCCGCCTCTTCGCTTCCCAATTGGTTTTTTGTTTTTTTTTTTTTTTTTCCCCTCTCTGAGAAGCTGGATCGGGTTTTAAAATGAAACCGGTCTTGCTTGGAAACGAGCAGCTCCAGGGAAAGCTTCATTTGAGACGCGCTGAAACGCAGCTCGTGCCTGCGCTTAGCCAAAACTGCTAAAAAAACCTCCCTTTTTTCTTACCAACACCACTTTTTTGTTACCAAACGTGCCGTTCATTGAACCGCCACCCTCCTGCTGCTCTGAACCGGGATTTACCTCGAAGCCTTTAACCTCCCCCCCGCTTTGGAAAATCGCGGCTCGTCCTTTTTGAGCCTCGAAAGCGGAAAGTTGGGTTAAGGCCGGGGGGGTTAGAGGCTCCCCGCTCCCCTGCCTCGGGGGTCCTGCGCGGCCGGGAGGTCTGGCAGCGCTGCCGGCAGCGCCCTGTCCCCTCCAGCTCCTTGGGGACACGCTCCTACCCCCTGCGGCGACGCTTTCCAGGCCTGCGGAGGTGGGGGCCAGAGCTGACCCCGCTTCTGCGGGAGCAAAAATTGCCCTTTGGGCTGGAATTTGCCCTTTGCGGCTCTTTGGCAGGAGCAGCGAGCCGGGGGGCTTCCCCCCCGCCCCCGCCCCGCCGCCTCTCCCCGCCTCGCTCTCTGCCCTGCGTCCCGCGGTGCCAGCGCGTTGGTGTCACCCACCGGGTCCCCCCCCCTCGCCCCCCCACTGCAAGGCAAAATGGGTCCCTGCAGCTGCCGCCCCGATTTGGCTGCGTGGGGGAGGAATCCGGCCCCGGCGGCGGGGGGGGTTATGGCTTTTTGGCCGCCTTTGCGCGGGGTCTCTGAATGCCCGAGTGTGCGACGCACACAACAAGGCTCTTTATATCCCGCCGGGACGCCGGGAAACCCTGCGATGCCCCGGGGGCCCTGCGCCCCAAAATTGGGGTTGGCGCTGCCGGGACGGGCAGGGCTGGGCTGGAAGGGGGGGGAGCCCTCACCCCTCCTGCTTGAGTTTCATCATTTTTCCTTCGCTCGGGCGCCGTTCCCCGCTTGCTGCTGCCGGCAGCTCCTGGGGAAGGGCTGCTGCTGCGGGTTTAGATTTATTTATTCAGGGAGCAGAACCCATGCGGGGCGCTGGCCCAAATTCGGCAAGCGTTGGGTTTCTCCGCATTCGGGGAGACGGCGAGCTACGCGTGGGGATTCTCGGGTGGCTCGTAAGGGTTGCGCTCGCTCCCCAGCCTGCCCGCCCGTGGGTTCTCGCTGCCGTCCCGCTACCCCGACGCAGCTTTGCTCGGGGCTGGCGCGGCCCCAAGGCTCGCAGGGCTGGCACGGCCGGCAGCCAGCGTGCCTATAGCGGGACGTATGGGTGCGGGGAAGGCGGGAGGGCGCGCATGTTTTTTCCTGAGGAAACCAAGCTAAAATTGTTCGCGGGGCGGGGAGGGGGGGTGTGCGTGTGCAGGTTTTCCGCCGGCGCTGATGGGATGGAGGGGGGCTGCTGGTGTCAGGGGCAGGATGGGAGGAGGAGGATGGGAGTGAGGGGCTCCCGGGCTGCAGCGTGCCAACCCCGTGCATGGCTTACGTGGCCAGGGATGCTCCCGGGCACGGTACAGGGCTGTCACCTCCCTGTGCCACAGCTCCAAGGGACACCCCTGCACCAATGCAGCTGAGAGGGGGTGGCCTGGCTGCGTCGTGGGCTCCCGTGGAGGGTGCTGAGCATCTTCCCAGGACGTCGCGCTGGGGTTCGGCCATGCACGAGCAGCCCCTGCTCCTGCTCTTCCCCGGGAGGTGTCTGCAGGCTGATGGAGGGTTCTCTGGCAAGGCCAGGCTGGGGGAGCTGGGGGTGCTCAGCCTGGAGAGGAGGGGGCTGCGGGGAGACCTGAGTGCGGCCTGGCAGTGCTGAGAGGGGGCCCATAGGAAGGGTGGGGACAAGCTTTTTAGCAAGGCCTGTTGTGACAGGACAAGGAGTAATGGATTTAAACTAAAGAAGAATAGAATTAGACTGGATATAAGGAAGGAATTTTTTACAGTGAGGGTGGTGAGCTGGCACAGGTTGCCCAGAGAGGCGGTCGATGCCCCATCCCTGGAAACATTCCCGGCCAGGTTGGACGGGGCTCTGAGCACCCTGGGCTGGTTGGAGATGTCCCTGCTCGCTGCAGGGGTTGGGCTGGGTGGCCTCTAAAGGTCCCTTCCCACCCAAACTGCTCTGTGATTCTATGATTCTTTTTGGGTGCTTACATGCACTGAGGCAGCTGCTGTGTCCCCAGTCCCTTCCCTGTCTCAGTCCTCCGCTGGGGTCCTGCCCTTCCATGACGTCCGTCTGTCCCGTTCTCCCTTTGGCAGCTCAACACCTTCCAGGTGGTCATAGCCTACAACGATGAGGACACCTATGCCATATTCCTCTACCCCGATGGTGGCCTCCAGTTCCTGGGGACACGGCCCAAGGAGTCCTACAACGTCCAGCTGGAGCTGCCGGCCAGGGTGGGCTTCAGCTGGGGGGACGGCGACGACCCGAAGAGGGACGGGCTCTTCCACAGCCTGGCCAGCAGCGAGCAGGCTCTGAGGCAGCTGGAGCGGTGCGTGGTGCCCGGGGGGCCATGTGGGGCGGGCAGGGGGAGCAGGGGCACCTTCTTCCAGCTCCCGGAGCCTTTTAAAGGCTGGAAGAAGGAGGGGAGCGAGCTGGGGCTGATGGGCTGCGTTGGGGGGCTCACCCCTTCCATGCACAGGAGATAATGATAGGACAAGAGGAAATGGGCTCAAGCTGCACCAGGGGAGGTTTAGATTGGATATTAGGCGAAATTTCTTCACGGAAAGAGTGGCCAAGCATTGGAGCAGGCTGCCCAGAGAGGTGGTGGAGTCCCCATCCCTGGAGGGGTTCAAAAAACGGGCAGAGGTGGCACTTTGGGACATGGTTTAGTGGGCATGGGGGTGTTGGGTTGATGGTTGGGCTGATGATCTTGGAGCTGCTTTCCAACCTTAGTGATTCCTAGTTTTACTTTCATTAAAAATAATCCAGCTACCAAGCTAGGAAACATGAAATTACTACTCTCCCCTTAATTGGTTTAGTGGTGGAGTTGGCAGTGTTAGGTTAATGGTTGGACTGGATGATCTTAAAGGTCTTTTCCAACCAAAATGATTCCATGTTTCTATGATTTTGGGAGCTGCATTTGAGGTCCTGGGAGGGGTGGTACGGAGCGGGGTGGGTACTTTTGGGGGGGTTCCAACCACGGCTGCAACGGACGTGTCTGCTGTCCTGCAGGGAGAGCAACGCGGGGCTGCCCGGCGTGTGGGTCTTCCACGTTGGCAGCACAGCCCCCCTGGAGCACGTGGAGCCGGGGAGCGGTGGGGCAACCAGCCCCGTTGTGCCGCAGAGCCCCGAACCCCGTGCCCCCGGCACCGCCGACTACGCCCGCGCACTCTACAGCCACGCCGACCGCGCGTCCACGGAGCTGCCGGCGCAGGACAGCTCGGAGGCCATGTCACCGCATCCCCACCACGGACCCCGCGCCCCGGCACTGCTGGGCATCGTCCCCGAGGGGCTGCCCGCGTCCCCGGGGCAGGAGCGGAGCCGCCGGCTGCACCCCAATGGGGACGGTAGCACCGGGCAGAGCTACTCCCCCAACCACTCTTCCTACAGCTCTGGGCATCACGGCGTCGGCGTGGAGGAAGACGTGCATTTTAACCCCGACGGTGAGTGGCCGCAGCCCCTCCGATGAGCGAGCGGGGACGTCTCGTGGTGGGTGGCTCCCTAAAAAAGGCCTCTTCGCTGCAAGCTCATCTCTTCCCAAGCAGCCGGGGCTGGAGCTAGCATGGGCTGGCATTGCTCCTGCAAAGCTGCTGCTTTTCCAGCTCCTCTCCTCCCAGCCAAATCCTGCTGCCAAGGGGCTGCTGGAGCCATCCGTCCCTGCCTGCCGGGTTTGCTGCCGCTCTGCCTTGCGTGGCAAGGAGGGAAGCTCGGGGGACAGAAAGCTCGGGGAACAGGTCCCTGCTGCCCCCCCCACTGCTGAGCTGGCTGGCGAGCCGCCGTGGCACATGCCCGGGCGAGCAAAGCCCCGTCACCGGCCGGCTGTCTCCCAAAAATATGCAGGAACTCGATCTCTCGCCCTCTGTCAGATCGGCCTGAAATCAGGCAACAGGTTTGAAACCCTGATCCTCCCACGTGTGGCTTTCTTGGGAAGCGCCGCTGCCGGCTGTCCCATCTCCCCATGGTGTTTTTGGGACCGGGGTGGGGTGGGGGGGCGGGATGCCCACCCTCCCAAGGAGGGGTGGATTTGTCACCGCGTCCCCGACCCTCTCCCCTTGTCCCCAGTGTTCACCTACAGCGCAGCCAGCAAGGAGACGTGCGCCCGGCACCACGGGCGCTGCTCCCCGCACGCCTTCTGCACCGACTACGCCACCGGCATCTGCTGCCATTGCCGGGCCACCTACTACGGCAACGGGCGGCAGTGCCTGCCCGAAGGTACGTGGGGCGGGCGGCGGGGACGGGCACCCCGTGCCTGGGCGGCCACTGCCAGGGGTGCCCGTCTGTCCGCCCAGGAGCCGTGCATCGCCTCAACGGGAAGGTGAGCGGGAGCCTGACGGTGGGACGGGCGTCCGTCCGCTTCCAGGACGTTGACTTGCACACCTACATCGTGGGCAGCGACGGCCGAGCCTACACGGCCATCAGCGGGGTGCCCCAGCCCGCCGCCCGTGCCCTCCTGCCCCTCCTGCCCGTCGGCGGGCTCTTCGCCTGGCTCTTCGCCCTGGAAGAGCCCGGCTCTGAGAACGGCTTCAGCATCACCGGTGAGTGGGGACCCGGGACGTGCCCCATCGCTCCGAGGGACGCGGCTGCTGTGGGGTGGGCTGGCTCAGAGGTGGGGTGACGTGTGGCTTGGGGCAGGGTGCGGGCTGGGGGTCCAGGGCAGCCCCATGGCTGCTCCGATCACCGCCCCACATTCAGCTGGCCGTCACCTCCCTGCCGCGAGCCTTGGCGGCTGTGCCGGAGGAGCGGGGAAGGCTGCTTTGGGGATGTATTCCCTAAAAATCCTGCAACCAAACGCCGCCGGTTCCCTTTTCCTGCCCAGGCGCCGAATTCACTCAGAGCCTGGAGGTGACCTTCTACCCCGGGGATGAGACGGTCCACGTCACTCAGATGGCCGAGGGCCTGGGGCCGGACAATTACTTAAGCCTTAAGACACACATCCAGGGCCAGGTGCCGTTTCTCCCGGAGAACGTCACCGTCCACATCGCTCCCTACAAGGAGCTCTACCACTACTCCAGCTCAGGTAAGAACCCGCACTCATCCCCAGCTTCGGTTTCTCGCACGCCATCCCCGCGTGCCCCGCTCGGAGCAGCCCAAAACACCCCGTCCCCGCTGCGGTTCCCAACACCGGAGAGACATCAGTGCTGAAGCCGGTTCTCCCACGTCCCGTGGGGTTTTTCTCGCTGTCCGGCAGCCGTGACGTCCTCTGCTCACCGGGAATACGTCCTGGCCGCGGGGACCGCCAACCAGACCTTGTCCTACCGCCTGCGCCAGAACATCACCTTCGCCGGCTGCCCGCACACCCGCCTGCCCGCCCGGCAGCGGCTGAGCGTGGTGCGCGCCTTCGCCCTCTACGACGGCCAGGAGCACGCCCTGCGCTACGCCCTCGCCGCCCGTGTCGGCTCGGCACAAGGTGAGCTCCAGCACCCACCCCGGGGTGCCCACCCCAGGGTGCCAGCTCCCAGCGGGGGATGATGTCTCCTGCCCGCTCCCAAAGCTGCGGCGTGCTTGCTTTTTTGCCCCAAAACAGCCAAAAGAGAGGCCTGAAGCTGTGTCAGGGGAGGTTTAGATTGGATATTAGGCGAAATTTCTTCACGGAAAGAGTGGTCAAGCACTGGAACAGGCTGCCCAGAGAGGCGGTGGAGTCCCCATCCCTGGAGGGGTTCAAAAAACGGGCAGAGGTGGCACTTTGGGACATGGTTTAGTGGGCATGGGGGTGTTGGGTTGATGGTTGGACGGATGATCTTAGAGGTCCTTTCCAACCTTAATGATTCCTGGTTTTTACTTTCATTAAAAATAATGCAGCCACCAAGCCAGGAAACATGAAATTGCTCCTCTCCCCTTAACTGGTTTAGTGGTGGACTTGGCAGTGTTAGGTTAATGGTTGGACTGGATGATCTTAAAGGTCTTTTCCAACTTGAACGATTCTATGATTCTATGATTCTATGTGGGTTTTTTTTTTTTTTCCCCAAGCAGCTTGAGCCGAAGTGCTCCTGGCATGAGGGGCTGCAGCGGGGGTGGCACAGGGTGGCATGGGGTGGCACGGGGTGGCACGGCCGTGGGTCCCCGCGTGGGACGAGCGTGCTGCGGCGCGGCGGAGATGCCTATGTCAGATATGTGGGAATGGCCGTTCCTCGCCCCCGTCTCTCCCAAGCCTTTCCCCCCACTAACGCCCCCCCCTCGCCCGCAGACGATGCTGAGAAACCCCCGGTGAACCCGTGCCACGACAACACGCACGCATGCGGGGCGACGGCGCGCTGCCAGCCCGGCGCGGGGGTGGAGTACACGTGCGAGTGCGCGGCTGGGTACCGCAGGGACGGACGGGGCTGCCGAGGTGAGCGGGGGCTGCGGGAGGGTGCAGGGGGGAGGGGGGGGTCCGGTGCACCCCGTCCCTCACAGGGCACCGTGGTGGCTGCTGCCATTTGGGGTGCTGGGACGTGCCACAGCGTCGCGGCACCCACGGTGTCAAGAGCTCCTGGAGCTGCACCAAGGATTTGGGTGAATTACGGGAGGGGGAAACGGGGTGCTGGGGGGCTGCTGGGGTCTGGGGGTACCGGGGGAAGCGTCCCAGGAGCATCGCGGGGACAGAGGAAGTGGCAGACATAGGACAGGCAGCTTGGGGCAGGACGTCCCCCCCAGGCCAGGAGCAGTTGGACCCCCAAAAATGGGGGTGTCCCACCACCGCCGGGACACCCGCTGTCTCCCCCTTGCTCCAGAAGTGGACGAGTGCACGGAGGGCCTGAGCCAGTGCGGCCCCTTCACCATCTGCCTGAACGTGCCGGGCAGCTACCGGTGCGAGTGCCGCAGCGGCTACCGGCTGGCGGAGGACGGGCAGGCGTGCGTGCGTAAGTGCCGGCCCCACGGTAAGGGGTCCCCCCCCGAACCTCTGTGCCCCACGGGACTCGCCCCAACCACCCCCTTACCCCTCCATCCCCGCAGCGCTGGCACCAACGACTGACCCCTGCGAAGACGGGAGCCATCCCTGCGCGCCGGCGGACCGGGCACGCTGCCTGCCCCGCGCCGGCGGCCGCCCCGCCTGCGAGTGCCTCCCCGGCTACACCGGCGATGGCATCGAGTGCTCCGGTACAGGGGGCACGGGAGGGACCTGCCGGGCTGGCACCACGCAGCCGCCGGCGTGCCCTGCCCGGCTGATCCTCGTCTTCCCCGTGCGCAGACGTGGACGAGTGCGCCGAAAACCCGTGCCACCCGGCTGCCAGCTGCTACAACACGCTGGGCTCCTTCTTCTGCCGGTGCCAGCCTGGTTACGAAGGTGATGGCTTCCAGTGCGTGCACGGTAAGGCTGCCCGACTCGTCCCTGCGCCGGCTTTGCCCGGGACAGCTTCCCCCATCCTCACTGTGCCGCTATTTTGGCTTTCCCGGCGGCGGAAGGGAGCATGCAGCGGCTGACGCCCTGCCAGCACGAGCAGCTGTACCCACGGGCGGTGCCGCCGGGACCCTCGCCCGTGGGCGACGGGCACGTGCCCCAGTGCGACGAGGAGGGTCGGTACCGGCCCTTGCAGTGCCACGGCAGCACCGGGCACTGCTGGTGCGTGGACGCCGCGGGGCAGGAGATTGCCGGCACGCGGACGGCGCCGGGCAGCACGCCGCCGCGCTGCGGGAGCCCAGGTGGGTGCTCGAGGGGGCGAGGGGAGGTGGGTCGGGTTCTTTGGCATCTCGCCGGTATCCCGACGGGATCGGCGGGCGCCCGGGAGGTGTCCTGGCCGGCCGTGCGGGTTGTGCTGGGTGGCAGAAGGTGTTGAGGCGGGGCTGGAGCAGGCAGAGCCCTGCCTGTCCCTGCCCATCCCGCACGGCTGCAGCACTTTGGCCCCAGCCGCGGGGACAGCGGGGCTGCGGCGAGCGGAGGGGACCCGACCGCCCAAGTGGGGACTTTACTGCCATGGCCTGGGTGCGGGGTGCTGCCAAACGGGTGGTTGGACACTTTGGGGGGGGGGGGCTCCTGGGTCTTTAGGAGCCCTGGCCCACGGGGTTATAGCAGCAGCGGCCATTGGGGCGCCTTCTGTGTCATCTTGCGACGGACGGGATGGCCACGGTGCGCTGAGGGGGCTGGAGAGGGGCAGCCCTGGCCCCACCGGGGAGGCCAAACGGTGCCGGCACAACATGACCCAGCACCTGCAGCCCTGGGTGAAGCGGGGCCAAACCCGGGTGCCAAGCAGGAGCTGCGTGGCACCCCCTGAGCCCGGGGCGGGGGTGTTTGCTGCCGGCAGAGTCCATCCAGCAGCTGACCCCCTGCGAACACGAGCGGCTGTACCCACGGGCGGTGCCGCCGGGACCCTCGCCCGTGGGCGACGGGCACGTGCCCCAGTGCGACGAGGAGGGTCGGTACCGGCCCTTGCAGTGCCACGGCAGCACCGGCTACTGCTGGTGCGTGGACGCCGCGGGGCAGGAGATCGCCGGCACACGGACGGCGCCGGGCAGCACGCCGCCGCGCTGCGGGAGCCCAGGTGGGTGCCCGGGGGATGCCCTCCCTTCCCTCCAGCACCCCAGCACCCTTAGCACGGAGGGGCACCCAGCAAGGAGAGGGGGACCCAGGGTTCCGGCAGAGCCCTGAGTCCCCCCCAAACTTGCACGGGGGGGGGGGGGGGTGACCGTCCCCTTCCCTGTGCCAGAGCCCACAGAGCGGCCCCGCACCATGTGCGAGCGCTGGCGGCAGAGCTTGCTGGAGCACTACGGGGGCAGCCCCCGCAGCGACCAGTATGTGCCGCAGTGCGAGGCGGCGGGGGGCTTCGCCCCGCTGCAGTGCCACGGGGACAGCGGGTACTGCTGGTGCGTGGACGAGAGCGGCAGGGAGATCCACGGCACGCGCTCGGAGCCCGGCAGCACCCCGCCATGTAAGAGCTCAGCACCCCAAGCATGACCCCCCTCCCCTAATCTAGCACGGCGCAGGCTCCCGGAGCGGCACCCGAGCCATCTTTCTCTCTCTGACGTGTCCCCCCCCGCCGCCATCCCGGCCCCGTTTACGTGCCAGGTCTCCCCAGCGTCGCACCGCCCAGCGTCAGGCCCTCGCCTCGGCCCGACGTGTCCCCACCGGCCACGGGGACCTTTCTGCTCTACGCTCAGGGACAGCAAATCGGCTACCTCCCGCTCAACGGCACGCGGCTGCAGAAGGAGGCGGCGAAAACCCTGCTCTCCCTGCATGTACAGTATCCCCAGCGCTGGGGTCGGGGGGCAGGAGCAGCGGAGGGAGTTAGGGGCAAGCTGATGGCTGCAGCTCTGGGTTTTGCCTCTCCTGGGATCGCCCTTGTCTGAGATGTGATGGTTTGAGCTGGGGGGGGGGGGTCACCTCTTGAAGGTGGTTTGTGGGGACATCGGCTGTGCCGGCTGCCTTGGTGCTGAGGTGGAGGAGCGCTCCGGCCGCCCCCCCGCAGAAGGGCAGGTCGCAACCTGGGGCTGCCTGCGAAGGGAAGGAGCACGGGTGCTCGCAGAACTCCCCTGGCCATCGCTCGCGGGCCCCGGGCTGCCAGCTGCACCTCTCTACTGCAAAACTTGCTTTTTCCCTTCCTCGAGCTCCTCCGTGGCCACGTGGCATCTCCAGCCAGGCCAGACCGAGGGAGAGGAACGCTGAAAGCTGGGCCACGGCCTTCCCTGCACCCCAGGGAAATGAAACACCTTGCCAAGTATTCCCTTTCCCCATCCTGAAGGTCATTCCTCGGGCTGGCTTCGCTGTCGGAGCAGGCTCTCCTTGAGCCCAAGGGTTTCAAACCCATCTGGACGTGGGTGTGTGCGACAGCTGGCCTAAAAACCTCTGCGGCAGGATGCAGCCGGGGGTGTGCAGTAGGAGCCCGTCGGCATTGGGTTTTGCTGGGGAAAAGGAATTTTCAGCGTCATTCCCCATTGCTGCATCTTGCAGAGCGCCCCGGGCAGCTCCCAATGCCGGCTGCTGGGATGAGGGTGCTCACTGAGCCTCCCGGCCGTGGCCCAAGCAGGATTTCACCCCGTGTCCCTCTCCCAACCCTGGCAGGGCTCCATCGTGGTGGGGATCGACTATGACTGCCGGGAGAAGACGATCTATTGGACTGATGTAGCCGGCCGGACCATCAGCCGGGCGAGCCTGGAGCCGGGCGCGGAGCCGGAGACCATTATCAGCTCAGGTGCGCTCCCATCGCCGGCGACATCCGCCCAAATCCGCATCAGCAGGTCCTCGCCGCTTCGTGCCCATGGCGGCTCTGGGGCCATCCTGCTTTGGGGTCCTCCAGCTGCGCTCACGTCCCTTGGCTGTGGGTCGGGACACCGTGACGGGGCCGGGAGCCGCACGTCCCCAGCCGCTGACCGTGTCCATCCCTCCGCAGGGCTCATCAGCCCCGAGGGGCTGGCGGTGGACCACTTGCGCCGAGACATGTTCTGGACCGACAGCGGCCTGGATAAGATCGAGAGAGCCCGGCTGGACGGCTCCGAGCGGCGGGTGCTCTTCGACACAGAGCTCGTCAACCCCCGGGCCATCGCAGTGGACCCCGTCCGAGGGTGAGCGGCAGCGTTTCGGGAGGGATTTGCACGCAGGGCTTTGCAAGGTGCCGGCAGGACGGCACTTGCTGGATTTGCGGTAGGAGCCGTATTTGGGGGAAAAACGAGGGGGGCTGTTTGCCTCCGGCCAGGTGTTGGCGGTGGGACAAGGCAGGACCCTCAGAGGAGGGTCAAGCACACGCAGTGGTGCCAAGGCCCCGTCCTGACCCTGGGAGCAGCTCTCCTACGTTGCACACCCCGTAGGAGGGCTTGGCTCTGTTCCCCACCTCTTCTTTTATTTAATAATTCGGGATTTGGCTAAACCTGCTGTTTCAGTGTCAGGATGTACATTATTTTTAAAAGCTTTGAAACACGCCTGGCGTTTGAAAACACAAGCTGTGCCTCTAGGGTGCTGTTGCAATACAAAATGTGCTACTCCTAAGACTCTCCCTTGTCTAGGAGCTACAGTTTGGGTCGTAAACATGTTTGACATCGTTCTGGTTTTCTTTTAGAGGTTTTTTTCAAATCAAATAAAGATTTATTTCAGGCCCTGTTAAAGGGAAAACCAGGCCTCTCTCCTGACAAGAACCAGTAACAAAGAGAAAGCCAATAATCATAGAATCATAGAATGGTTTAGGTTGGAAAAGACCTTGAAGATCATCCAGTCCAACCATTAACCTAACACTGCCAACTCCACCACTAAAACAATTAAGGGCAGAGTCGTAATTAATTTCACGTTTCCTGGCTTGGTGGCTGCATTATTTTTTAATGAAAGTAAATCATTAAGGTTGGAAAGGACCTCTAAGATCATCAGCCCAACCATCAACCCAACACCCCCATGCCCACTAAACCATGTCCCAAAGTGCCACCTCTGCCCGTTTTTTGAACCCCTCCAGAGATGGGGACCCCACCACCTCTCTGGGCAGCCTGGTCCAGTGCTTGACCACTCTTTCCGTCAAGAAATTTCTCCTAATATCCAATCTAAACCTCCCCTGATGCAGCTTGAGCCCATTTCCTCTCGTCCTCTCGCTTGTCACTTGGGAGAAGAGCCCGACCCCCCCTCCCTGCCCCCTCCTGTCAGGAGCTGCAGAGAGCGATGAGGTCTCCCCTCAGCCTCCTCTTCTCCAGGCTGAACACCCCCAGCTCCCTCAGCCGCTCCCCATCAGCCTTGTTCTCTAATCTCCTACCACTCCTTACTGTTGCGTGTCCTGTTTGTTCATTATACAATTATCTCCCAAGCAACCTTTACTGGACGGACTGGAATCGCGAAGCACCCAAAATCGAAACTTCCACTGTCAATGGAGCCAACAGGAGGGTCCTGGTGAACAAGGACATCGGGTTGCCCAACGGCCTGACGTTCGACCCCTTCGCCAAGCTGCTCTGTTGGGCAGACGCAGGTAACGTCACCGAGGACGGATCAGACTGCGACACACTAAGCCTCGAGGGGAAAACCAGCTATAAATATCTTTAGCCCATTGCTGCCTGTGATCCTCTCTACCCCCTTCCACTGCCCAGCCCCAAAGGACTTGGTGTGATGGGGTTGGGGGACTCGCAGCGCGAGTTGCTTCTCCATCCTTAGGCTGAGAAGCTGTTTCAAAAATTAGTGAATGCAAAGAACACGTTCGGTGGGGGTTTTTTGTGGCCTGGTAACTGTCTTGTGTTTGAAAAGGAACGAAGCACCTGGAGTGCACATTCCCCGACGGCACGGGCCGGCGCGTCATACAGAACAACCTCAACTACCCCTTCAGCATCGTTAGTTACGCCAATCACTTCTACCACACGGACTGGAGACGGTAAGGAAAGAAAACCTGCTCCCTCCCATGGCCAGGAGCGCTGAGCTACAGCAATTCCTAGGGCTCCGCTCCCCTAAGCAGCCGGGAGCCAGCCTCTACCACTCCCTACCCGAGTCGTGCTAGCTTGGAGGGGCTTTGAGCCAGAGAGGGGAAAACAAATGCTGTCCCCAGCCTGCTCCCGAGTCCCGGAACCTCACCGGAGCACTCTCTTGGGTCTCCTGCAGTGCCACGTTCAGCAACAGCCACTTGTAAATCTCGATGCAGCACGGTTGTTTAGACCCAGCTTCCTGGGAGGGACAGAAATAGCGGTTGTTTTGTTATAAAATGACAACTTGGCACAAGTTTCTGCATCTAGATTGAGTCAAAGGAAAGATTCTGTCCTCAGTTGTTCCCTCTCCCCTGCCACCCAAGGCCCTCGGCATCAGGAACTCGTCTCTATCCCCACTCCAGCTGGAAGCTCTCAAAACTTCAATCAAATCTTAGCAGATTACAACCAACACTTAAACGCTCACCACGCTTGGAGGAGACTCTCGGGGAGATAATCTCTCCTTGGAAGGCTGTCTCTGTGACTCTGCGTCACCAAAGAGAAATGCGCTGAATGAGCTGGATGTAGATTTTACGGGGCAAATTTCTTTCCACTTGTTCTGCAGGTGTTCCCACCAATCTTTTTAGCTGCCTCTGTTCTTAAATGCATGTAAATGGGGTGGGGGGGTGGGGAAAAACCCCACAAGTTTCACAGATGAGCAAAGCACTTCTCCCCCTTTTATCACCAGGGATGGTGTGATAGCTGTCGATAAAGAAACCGGCTCCTTTACCGATGAGTATCTTCCAGAGCAGCGATCCCATCTCTATGGAATAACTGCAGTTTATCCCTACTGCCCCGGAGGTAAAACACATCAAAACCCACCCCCTCTTGACTGTCTGACGGCTGCCGTGCGCTTGGCACACTAAAGATGTCCGTTTCTCTCCGCAGCAAGGAAATAGTAACCGCTATTTTGAGAAACAACCATCTTTGCACCCAAAAGAACTTCAGACCCAGAAAACCGTCACTGCATACAACCGATGGGGCAAACCCTTAACCGAAGCCAATGAAGCGACCTACTTTCCTGCAAAAGATTATCCAGTATTTTTTTGAAGTTATACCTCAAGTCTTTACTACTGTATTTTTTAAAAAGTGAAAAACGTTGATATAGTAAAAAACAATGGTCCTGTGACTCTTTGGCCATTAATCTAACTCTTGCTTATGCAAGCAAATTTAAAATGTAGCTTTCTTATTCAAATGTTTTATTTTATTGGAAGAAGAACGGATTAATTTTGAATAGTTTTGACAATCTGACCAACAGGTCCTTTTATCAAAAAAAAAATAAGTGCATACAGGAAGCTTTGGATGCAGTATCTTGCTGGGTCTAAGTAATCTACAGCCCTGAAGACAGAGCCTGCGTGTGCTCCAGAAGTGTGCAGAAGAGTTATGTGATACGGCAAAGGCATTGAAGTTTTTTTCCAGAAGACAATTCTGTATTTTCACCACTGCCTCAATGCATGTCTTTTAGTATTTATATTAGAAGAATATGCTAGAATTGATTTGTTCATGCTTGTTGGTTCTTCTAAGTGCCTTCATAGACCTACCCAGAGTAAACCAATACATGTTCAGAAATGCCATTTACGTTGTAACGCTTCACTTTTTCTAGGTTACTTCAATAATTGAATAAAATGGTTGGTTTAAGTTTCCCTCTGGATTTAGGTTATTTTTTTTGTTTTGTTTTTAAATATTTCAGTTGCAGGGTAGACTGTGGAAAAGCAGCAAGCAAGGCAGGAGCGAGCTGTTCATAGGGCAGGACCTCAGCAAAAGAGGAATCTGCAGGGCCTTTATGTAACACTCCCTTCTCAACACAAAGCCAAACACAATGAAAAAGAGTCATATTTGCCAACTCCGAGCTAATCAGAACAATTTGTCTATTTTCCCCAGCTTCATTTATTTAAAGAAAAATGATAATTCATTAGAAGTCAGAATTCAATTTCCTGTTTTCTTTCAAAACAGTAAAATAATACCATGTCAAACTGCATGCCAGAGTTGTACAGAGTTGTACGTAGTTCCTAATCGTACTAAGTACACAAGAGACTAAAAGCTTTTATCTGTTCATCTCCCGACTTTCCCCAGTCTGTGGTCCGTCTTGGGATCAGCAATAATTGCCTGAACTGCTACAATCGCTTCGTTAATTTTTGTTTGCAGCTCTCGGAGCTCCTCTATATGCAGCAGGCGGAGAATTTGGGCAGCTTCATTGAGAACAGCATCTGGGTGAGATGCAGAAAGAGAAATCGTTATCAAGCATTTTCATCTGACACAAAGGTCTTAAGAAAAGCCTAATGTCAACGCTCTGCACTTCATTCATGCTTGCGGTTTTCATACTTGAAATAGGAAACAACTTTCCCTGCTGCTAGGGAAGGACAGGGTGCTCCGCAAAACCTCGCTCAGCTTTCCTGCAGCCCTCGCAGTAATCCACAGCCAAGGCGGGTCAGTGCGAAGCATTCCAAGCAGTAATTTAGGTGTACACGGGGCAAAAGCGAAGCCAGACTAGCAGAGTCCCAGGTCATCTGGCTATCGTTTACAGGATAATCTATCGGATCATGCCAACTTGCACCGCCTCGGATTAGATTTGAGGTAAATGATGCAGCTAAAACAGAGGGAAGCAGCACAGAGGTCCTCTACTGGTAGAGGCAAGATTTACAACAGTAACGAGATGCATTCCTCCCGCTTGCGAGCGTGGCTGCCAATTAAAAGCTGTTATTTAAACATTACTCTGAAACAACATATTCCACAGCTAAGATTTATGCTTTTCTGTTCCAAAACAAAATGCTTAGGAGTGCTCATAAATAACAAGCTGGGAGGGAGCAATTCTTTCCACCACAGGCTTTTTTACTGTACACATTAACTACATACTTGACAGTAATATACTTAATCAGAGGCAAACATCACCATTTAAAAGTAACATTAAGAGACCTGCTTACCTCCGGTGTCAAAACCAAGAATGTGCTTTTCTAAAGCAACGGGCAAACCCTTTAAAAAGAAAAAAGCATGTTCAAATATAATTAGAAATGTCATTTTACGTGTTTGGAAAATAAAATCAAGTACCACAGCAGGCAACTCTGGAGGAGAGGACACTTGAGTTTGGCTTATACAGGCGTGCGTGACAACTTCAAAAAGTCATCGTGCCCGATTACACACGAGTGCCTTTGTGTCCCAAAGCATCAAACCCAGAGTATTAATAAAGAAAAATCTTCATGCTTAATAATCCCCCCCTACTTATCAAGCGAACCCCATTGGATACACGCTGCCCACATTCAATCCTTAAAAGGCTAACAACAGTACTGCGAGAGAACACCCAACCCAGCAACATCGCTACCCCGACAAACAAAAAGCACGCACAAACCGGGCTTGCTTCGAAACTATTGCCGCTAAGCAGCTGCCCGTTTTCAAAGCACTGGCTGATTTGCAAGAGTTGTAAAAATTTTCTGTAATCAAGCGAGTTTCTCAAGCACTGAGCTTGCAACCTCCATCAACATCCCCAGAAGCATTTTCTCAAGTGTTAAGCTTAGGAATAAAGCTAGACATTCCATTTTCTAAACACTTGCTCTATTAAGAGAGCACAAGGAAAAGTTTTATTAGTGGCCATTTGTAAGCATTGCTCGCTTTCCTTTACCCTCTCCAGCTGCAGAGGAGTGGTCATGCTAAACAATCACTACCATGTTTCATCATGCACAGAAAATTAGATTTAAACAAGGCAAATCTTAGAATTTGCTTTTACTACCTCTAACTTTTTTCAAGATCTGCCTGGGCACATTTGCCAAATGCCTTGCATTTGGCACAACAAAAACATTCGAGTTCAATACCATTCATTTCTACAATGATGGGGTTGTGAGCCTTCTAAACAGTGAGGATTTCTTTTAAAGGCTTTTATATACATGCAAAAGGATTCTGAGTTGATCAAAACACACACTAAATACAAAATGGTGACTGTGACTCATTAAGAGTTATCCCATTTTCAAAAAGTGGTTCTTTTCCACAGCCTTCACAATAAAATGGATGTTCAATTGCAATCTTAAAAATACTTCTCCATTGTTAAAATCTAACCTGCTTGTCGACAGGAATGCCGCTAATGCCACTTCAAACAGATTCTAGCAATATCCGATTTCATACGTATACGTTTTTTAAGAAATCAGGTTTATACTGAAGGCTGCAAAGACTTCATTGCCACTTCAGTGCCACTCAGAGCCACGCAAGCAGCAAAACGTTGATTCTTTTTGGCTGGCTTTCCCAAGCCCCATAGCCTGTAGCAGTGGTCTCGTGGCACCCACGGGGCTGTGCAGGCACCCACTGCTGCTACAACAAGCAGACACTCATTTGCACAGCAGCTTCAAACAGAGAAAGGAAGAGCACCTTTAAATCTAGAACAACTACACAGACTACTTCATTTCACAGCCTCACTGCCCAAAAAATTTCATTTAAAAATGCTGCACAAAACACTTGTAACAGGCCTGACCACCGCAGCCATCTCCCCTGTAACTGGAAGTGTCAACAGTAAAACTAGATTCCCTGGGAGTGGGAGGAAAAAAAAAAATTCCAGATTTCAGAGTAGGGGGAAAATGTACCCACTCTGTTGTGCTTTAAGCCAGGTATGAGCCTTCGGTAATGTCCTTAAAGTGACCCTGAAGGGCATTTGTTGTACTTGATCCTACCTAGGACACATTCATCAGGCAAGGAAAGCCCAGAAGGACAGCCTACGAGTCTGTCAGTATAAATCTGAATTCTGTCTAGACACTGAGTACATTCAATTCCCAGCCATTCAAAATATAATCTAAAAACTGTCATGTCTTATCTCGAAAACCGTACCGGGACAACCCAACAGGAGAAATCTCATTTTATGTAGTACATTTAAACCACAACCGCAACAGTGCAAGTGTCCTCGGCATAGTCCTCTGTATATCCTTCAGTCAGAGAACATTTCTGTATTTTATCTTTTCCCATTCTATCTTGATATTGTCAAGAACGCAGCTCATGACATTTTGTATATTAAGTCGTCTGCCATGCAGCAGTCAGACATTTATAACCTGTTTCCAGGAACAAGGCTCAATATACAGTGTCACTGGCTAGTATTTTGGCCATTAACAAGCCAGCCAAAATCAGAAGGGTTCCCCCCCCACCCTTCCTACCCTACAACCCAGCTATCCCCTCTGCTTTTAAGATATTTTCTTCATTCATCTGGTACATCACGACGTTGATGACTGCTGGCACAGATAAAGCAGTTTTCCTGCCTCCAACCCCCTGCCTTTTCTCTGCCCCACTTGAAATTTAGCATTCCTCATGAGAATACGCTCCCAGCGACACACATCACATTCAGTGACACAGCGACATTTCGACCTAAGACCTGAGGACGCTTTGAAGACCTATCGAATACGAACGATTCTTTGTCATGAAAAAAAAATTCACCGTTCCTCAAAGCAGCTAGTTCTGCCAAACACACAGAAAATCCCATTTTGATCCCTGCATGTCAGCTGTGCAGCTATGTAAACAACTAAAAGCAGCTTTTTATTAACATTAGTTATAGAACCTAAAATGACTACAGCGGTCTCAGCTGCTTTCGTATTTTTCTGCTCTTTTTACAGTTTTATGGCTCTACAAGACCAAAGCTTTGATTTGCTGTTCCAACGCTTCTGGCAATTACTGCACTGCAACTCCGAGCACCTGCAATTGCCACTTTGTAAACACAATAAGCAGTGTTATGATAATAAATAAAGCATGGACTGTTCTGAGCAGCTGCCAGAAAAGATGAATGGACTCGTGCTCTTTGAGCAGACCCAGTCACTTTAGCAGGGACACTTCTAAATGTGCAGCTGCAGGGCAAGAGAGGCTGCCTTCCCTGGCTGCGCCCAAGACCCAATGCCAGCAGCTGCTGCGCCAAATGCCGGAGAGAAGAGCTGGGGAACTGGGATGTTTAAGAAATGCCAATCTGAAAAACCGCAGCCATCCCCTGGAACATCTTACAAACAGACAGCTTGCAGTTAGAAAATAATTCTGCAAAATCTGAGGTTTAAGTGCAGAAGTTTCCTTCGCCATTTCTCTTTTTGGGGAAGGGCGGGAGGGAGGAGTTGGATGTCCAACATCCCATTCCTTAAGCACACGAGGTGTACGTACGAAGCAAAACACTCCATACAAGGAATGTTTCAACCCGTTTACGCAGCCAACACTGCCGATTCCAAGGAAAAGCCAGGGCATGCATTTCTTCTCATACTGTAGGCCTGCTGCGCTGAACAGTAAGGGTAATCCCCTAGCAAATATGAAGACAGAACAGCTCTTTACATGATATATCATGCAGGTACATATATTGGTAGTCAACCGAAACAAAACCAGCTTAGTACACTCTCCATAATCCCCTGGGTCTTTCAGAATTAGGATGGCAAAGATAAAGCAAGTTTCTACCACCCGCCTAATTGAAGTATTTAAACAGAACGGGTTTTGACCGAGATGGCAGACATTTACACCTGCACTTATAATAATAATTAACACTCGACTCATGCACCATCTATACAAACCTCCTTGGACTGATTGGCCTTTGCTATGGCGTCCTGTGTCAAGCGCTCTTGAACCAAAATGCGAATTGCCTAGGAAAAAACATTTAAAGGCGAGAGTAATTAATTTATGTCTTGATGCATTTCTCAGCGATTCCAAGGGAAAAGGAGCCAACGTTGTAACCTAGCAGAACCTCAAACCCACCGTTACGCAAAAGACGTTTTGGAAAACTCTTTCAGACCTTAAACCTCTTCAAATAGCACTATTCTTTGCAAGTAGTGCCTTACGCAGGTGTAGTCTCTTTGGCTGTGGGAAGGCAGCTTAACCAGAAGAAACAAGGACATTACACCATTAATTTCAGCCACTACTGGGCCAGAAACTGCACAGTACTAGGAAGAGTCAAGAAAGCTTGCTGTTTCCAGAACGAGCTGATGGCAATCCCAAAGCAGCAGCACCATTTTTCTTTTTTTGAGATCACACACCTTTAATGCTGCAGCAATACAGCTTCTTCAGGAAGGAAATCCTGCTACCAGCATCTTTTAGTAGGTGCTGAACCATCTTCCGTATGCAGAGAAACCTGGAGCGAGGCTACCCACCCAGGTTTTAAAAAGGACTGAGAGCAGAAAGGAATTATTTTTAGACACAGGAACAAGAACAGCCTTGATTTTAACAATCCTGCTGCTCATCTGTTTTTACTGGCTCCAGTACACAGCACGAAATCGTATCAGAGCTATCAGTTACCGATACCTACAGCTGTAAATGCCTCTAAAAATAACTGAAGGAATACCATGCAGGCAGACTTCCACCAGAAAGAACTGGGTCTGTCAAACACATTCCTCAGACTTTCCCTGATGATTAGCCAAATGTGACAGAAGCAGTCTTACTGCTTCATGTTTCTCCCCCAAGATTTCTTCTGGTTTTGGTCATGATTAAAGTTGAGATCATACTAGAAAGTTGCCACTGAATACTTCTAGAAATCTTTCTAACTGAAGGGATTAGCCTTAGATTAGCCTTAGAACAAAAAATTAGAACAAAAAAAAGAGTGATTTGATGAGGAGTTGAACTTTACATTCCAGCAGTGAAACCAGACCTTGTATAAGACAATTTTGAATGCCTTTTGCATTAGAAAAAGGACATCCAACTGTGTTCCATAGATGCGTTCTGATCAACTTGCCAGATTTAAATTAATAAAATGAGACTCCTTTGCATCGCTCAGCCTCTATGTTTTTGACATTTCTCTTTTAATTTCTAGCACCAGAACACAATCTTCTCCTTTTGAGTATGTTCCTCAATATTTCTGAGGTTCATTAAAAACCCCACATAAAACAGTACTTCAGCTAACCTAGAGAACTTCAAACTCTGAACAACAGTTCTCAGTGTTGAAATTCCAGGAACTCAGCTACAACTGAACTATTTACCAAGATAATTATCCTTGCATTCATTTCCACAACTTATATTCCGTGGTCTTATCCGCTTTAAAATGCACATACAGGATGAGTTTTATTTTCTGTTTGTGCCTAAAAAGTACCTGTGCACCAGAAGCTATCAGAGACGTACCAGCCACTGGGGAAAAGAAGGAAGAAAGGAGGTCTGAAAACTGTGAAACCCACCTTAAGCATTACCAAGTAATCATCATGTCGTTGAATTTGAAGCAGATTAGCTAAAGCCATCACTCCAGCCTTGAAATCAGGATTATTCACTGTAAAAATAATCATCATCATTAGAAACATATGCTGGTTTAACTAGCTCCAGAAGACAGAACTGGCTTCCTGACTCCACGGTATCGGATTGCTCTCAAGGATGGGCAAGGCCACGGACACACAGCAGTGAGCAACCACTGAGCCCGGCTACAAAGCAATCAAAGCGCACGCTAGGCTTCGTAACTAGGTTGCAGAACATCATCCAAGCACAAACAGCATTGTTGTCAATGCCAAATGCATTGCATATGTCCTACCGCACAGGAAACCAGCGTTAAGTCTTTGAAAATAAAGCCAATTACATGAAGGTATTCTCTTTCATAAATCTTTTCTACCACTGCAGAGCAGAACTGTGCCTTTTCAAATTGGTAGGACCAATTCCTAGCTGTCTGTTTGTAGAAGGAGCAATGGGAGTGACTTGGGGGATTTAGGGCTAATTTTAGTAGCTATTTTCCACCACTTCCATTTATTGTGAACGTGCCTAGCAGCTCAGAAAAATTACAATGATGAGAGAGGTACAGCTGGGGAAGACTGAGCCAGCATTGAAGTAAACAGTCTGCCACCATGTTTCCTTAGCCTTTTTTTTTTTCTTTAAAGATATGTTAAGAGTCTGTAGTCAAAACGTATCTTGCTATTTCACCCTAACCCACAGCAAGTACTCCCCTCTGCCCTTCCCCTTTTTCCCCAACAGGAAAAGCTCTGCATCGGTGCACACCCAGACACCTGGGATTCACGTGGAGCAGTTCCTCTTTCCTCTAGTAGGAAGGCAGATAAGTGCAAACAACTCAAAGTAACTCTCAATACGCTGTTCACAGAGAGGCAGTTTGAGCCAGCAGTAAAAGAATATATGAACCCTGCATTTCTAAAACTTCAAAACAGGGCTTTAAAATGTTAAATGTATCACAGGACTCTAACAACTCAAAATCCAAAGCACATCACGCAGGCCATGGAACCCATTCATTCACGTACGATGCATCTGTACAGGAGGTTGCTGCCCACTTACCATCCAAGTTAATCAGCGGTTCTGCATTTTTTGCTGTATTGTCAGTATTTTTAGCACCATCGGGGGTAGAATCCTTGTACTTATCAGCTGTTAAATTAAGAAGCAAATACGAACAACATTAGAGCTACTGACAAAAATAACTAGTTACAAGTTTAGCACCAAGCTGCAGTTTGCGATAGCTGTGCTTTTGGGGTGTGGTAATTGTTCAAGAGCCTCTGGATTTACACGCCGATGTTTTGGAGCTCCCTGTTAAGGTCCCCAAAGGCTGCCGTTCTAGCCAGCTACCCTAACAGCTCCCATCTGCAGAGAGCGTATGTGCTCTCCGAGAGCAGCATCAGAGCATGCTGCACACTCACGTAGGGTATTACGCTCCTGATGAAGGCTCTGAAGGCTCTTCCTCCAGCCTTCACCTCAGAAGGCTGAACAAGCCGCACCTTACAGTTCTACTTTTAAAAATCCATCCATTCAACTAGTGCTGGCCCTTTGCCTCAATCAGCAGCACAGGTAGGGCTCAAGAACTACAGATTGAAGTTGGTTCTGATCAGCGAGTGCAACGTTTCCAGTGAAGGCCTTGCTGCAGCGTTCATCTGCAACGCACACAGGGGGTTTTCAAGCCTTTTGAGGATGGGACCTCCTGGTTCCTCCATCTTCATGTACCCCCGAGTCACAGGCAGCTTGCTTTCTCCAGCGTGAGGGACTGAGAACCAGCTCTACAGATTGCAAGTATTTATATCCCATCCTTGTCTTGGGCAGAGCTCAGCCCTGCAGGACTTAAAGGTAATGGAAAACAGTACTTTGGCTATTATTATGTTTGCTACCCGTAATTACACTTGGATCTGCACTCTCACTACAAGGAAATGAAACTGCTGCTGACTGTTGAGATTTAACTTAACTTTTTCATAACCCTGCCCCAGTTCCCAAGGGTTCGGGATCTACTCCCTGTGAAACAAGAGTCTAAGAATAACTTATTTGAATAAATGCAGTACTAAAGAAAATGCATTTAATACACTTTAGAGTAAGTTCTCACAAAGGCAATCCCACAGGGAGAAGGGTATAAATATATACAATGGGTTTTGCTATATCCAGAAATGAAGTAATAAATGCAAGTATGCCACTGCACTGTCCCATGGGAGCTGAAGAGAAACAGTTCACATCTGAATATGGGGCAAAACCAAGCAGATGAAATTTCTTTTTTTTAAAAAACCAATACGTACTTTTGACATAGTCTTAATTTGATGAATACTTCATAAAATTAAATGGAAAACCACATTTCCCTACCATTTTGAAGTATTAAATATATTCACCCATACCGTTATCTCCGTACTCAAGCCTAACCGCTAAGCCGAGAAGCCAGTCCACCGTTTCTTGTCGCTCTTGCATTTTGAAAGGACAGTTTACATCTTTCATATACTGCGGAGCAGACAGAGGAGAACACAAATAGATGTTATTGACCTGTATGAATTAGCTAGGAGCACAGAACTGTTTTGTAAACAGTCACTTTCCCACAGACCCTACAGTTGTTAGAAAATAGTTATTAACAAGCAGCATCATTGTCCTGCCACGGCACCTGATCCATTCGAGACGTTTTAGAGCACTCCAATCCACTGCTAACTCGAGTCTGCCATTTAGTAACAGCACCTGCTTTTTAATGAACGTTATTCTTGTTATTCACTGTCAGACTGCAACCAAAGCAACCAAAATACCCCTTTCTTTGCTCTCTGTTCATATTGTACAGCAGCAAAAACTTCCCACCTAAAGCAGGGAGGAAGAATGATACTACCTGAGGCTTTCACAATACTGATATCAGAAGATTCCAAGGGGCAGCAGAAGTAATTTTCTCTTCCTTAGGGATTGCGTACAAGAGAGGATAAAACGTGGCTGGGACACCGTCTCTGCTCTTCTGAAGCCAGAACACAGGACCAAGCCCAACCTGCTGCCCAGACTCCCAAAGCCCAGACCACAGTGTCATTCTGCTGTTCCCCTTTGCTGGAGGGAGAGAAGTGCCACGCAGCCTCTACGCCGGCCGCAGCAGCAAGGAGGGAAAGGGCACCGGGGCTGGAGAGCACCAGCAGGCAGGGCTCCCCAGCAGGCATGCAGGGAAGGAGAGTCTGGCCAAGCCAAGAAAGACAGCACCGATACCACAACAGCACCAGCTGCCAGCAGTTCTAATATCACATACATTTATGTACATGATATTAGAATGCTTTAGGCTGCCTCCTGCAAAGCACGAGCACTGCAACTCCAATCCTCCTCAGCATCGAGCAAGGCAAGCGGCTCCAGGTGGGGAGAAAAAGTGAGATGAATGGGCACTGAGCATTACGGAGCAGCATTTTCAGCTCCTCACAGGGTTGTTTTGAGAGAAAGGACATAGTAACCAAGCGGGAAAGCTCAGCAGCCCCATGGTGGCTCAAAATGCTCACAAGCACACAGGAGATCACTCACAAAACGATGGCTGCTTGCCATGCTTTGCGCCAGCAGTGGAAAATCATCTCTCTGACATAACAAGAGCTGCAGCAGCTTCCTTCCACACGCTTGCAAAGCCTATGAGTGCATTAGCCTAATCCATTTTCCTTTTGCTACATAAGAATCGTTAATGCAGAAAAAGCTGTTTATTTGTAGTCCGTTTTCTTTCTCCTTCAAAAGCTGAATGACATCAGGCAAGAAACAGATTAGGATGGACACCACCTATTGCAACAACACAGCTGAGTGGAAATCGTGTACAAAAACTTCTACCATCTTAAAAACTCCTACAGTTCAGCTTCAACAATACATTTAAATTCCTAGAAATGTATTCAGAGACAGGACAAATATTCAGAGTAATTTACATTCAACAACTACAGCAGCTATTAATCGTCATTTACAATAAGACATCTTTATTATTTAAAACGGTTTGAAACAACAAAATACCTTTTCAAAAGATTTGGGCCAGTCATCGCTGTGTATGTTTCTTAAATTCCCTCGGTCTTCAATCTTGTAATGTCTGATTTTCTGGTCTTCAAGCCAGACAATAAAATTTCTGAATTCTGTTTCATCTGTTGGGAGAAGGAAACAAAGCAAGAATTAACCAGTATCTTAAGGGCAAAAACAAGCCCTTAAGTTTTGACCTAATTCATACAAATACCGGTGCCCCCATGCACTTTCATATTTTACCATAAATACAGACACTTCTAGCACTAAAGTCATGAGTTCCAGGATAACCTCTCACCAAAACTCAACACTGAGTGCTTTTCATTTTTCACATCACTTCAAATTGGCCTTGCTTGACTGACTACACTGAAAGGCACTAAACAACAGGTTGTTTTTATTTGGAATATAGTTATAACTTATTCAGCAAAAAAGGCAAAGTGAACCAACAATAGAGAAATTCAGTTCCTAACCCTGTTATCCGGACAAACGCATTACATGTAGCAGTAACCCCCGTCTCTTCCAAAGAGCAACGCACACAACTCGTGACTGTGTAGAGACATTTTTTCCTTCACTGTTGACTCAACTTTTCTTGGTTGTTGACCCAACATCTCATTATTTGGGAGCTGGAATTCCACAATAAAAGACTGTGGTCCAAACACAGATATTTGTACTGGACAAAGCAATTAGCCTGCACCTGCGCTTCAGTGACAGAATTCACTTCTGGACAGAGCAGAGCACAGCTCTGGGGTATCACCAGCCCCTCAAAGAACAGCTGTGATATTCTGGCATTGGATGAGCTTTAATATCCCGAGTTAATGAATTTAACATCCTCCTGCATCTCAGAGTGGGGTAAGCACACCCTTTTTCCCCCGTCAGGGACAAGAATGATACTTCTGCTTCTCAAAAGTGTCTTCTAAGCGATATAAGTGCCTTACTTCTATTGAATGTAAGAAACAGAGACATGGTCACAAGACATGCAAAGGAAAGCTTTCAGTAAGACCTTTTAAAACTTCTACAGTGACAAAAGGAACCTGAAAGGGGGGGGCGGGAAAAAGAAATGTTAACCATAAGGAACTTAAGACCCACAACAAAAGAAAATGCCAGTACACGTCTCTTGAAAGAGAAGCAAGTCTACCAGAAGCACTGAAGGGAAGACAACCTATTAAACAGATGACCTGAAGATCAGAATTGATCGCCCTGGATAAATACATTTGTTACAGCACCCTTTCAAGCAAGAAAAAAAGCGAAGCGTTGCAAAAATCAAGCATCGAAGCATTGGTATGTGTTGGTGTGTTACAGAATAGGTCTAGTCATGTCGCTGTGTATTACAGAATAGGTCTAGTCATGTCACTAGCCTGCTCTTAATCACCACAGATCACTCTTGTTCACCACGCTGTCTCTGCCTTGCTCCGTGTACAGGACACGCCAGGCTCCGGGCTCACACAGCAGCTGAGGGTGTTTTCCGTGGCACGCGTGGCTCCTGTCCCTCGCAGCACCGAAGCCAAAACTCTTCACGGGAGGAGGCCGAGAACAGCAGCAACACTGTCTACCCCTGGATCGCGCCTCTGCCTTCACCCTGTTCCTAACCAACGCTCAAAAAGCCCCCCCAAACCCAGCGAACCACGCACAACCACTGCAATGCCTGGGGGGGTCCCGGTTTTCCTGGTGGAAACTCAGGATTTTCCCCTCGATACTGTGCTGGAGCTAAAACTGCGAGGCCAGAGAGCTGCACTAACGCTCAGAGCCCAGCACAACCTTCCTGGCCTTCCCTCCTCGCCCGGGAGACACGGGAACACCGCGGGGGTGAAGGCGGGATCTTTCCGAAGCGCTGAGGCGAGGGGATGGCAATGGGAAGGCCGAGCCGCCCCGGCTTCGGAGAGAGGCCCTGAGGCGGGGCGGGGGCAAGGCCGGCGGCGCCTGAGGAGAGCGGCGGGAAGGCCGACGGGAGGGGAAAGCGGCCGTGCCGCGGCCCCACCGCAGCCCCTCACCCCTGCAGTTGAAGCCGGCCGGGTTGTGGTAGTCGAGCGCCGAGAGCTTGCGGCGGAACATGGCGCCGGTGCCGCCGGCGGCGCCTCCGCTGACGGCCGGGCCCAGCCGCTCGCCCTGCTCAGGCCGAGCCGACGCGCCGGACGGGAAGGACCACCCCCTGCCCCGCTCTCTGCTCGCCCATTGGCCAGCGCACGCCGAACGGCAGCTCCCGCTACCAATCAGAGGGCGGAGTGGACTGCCGGGAAGGGAAGCGGCCCTTCGGCCAGCTTTATTGACACGGCGGCGGGCGGACAGGACAGGGGCGGGGCCAGGTCCGGGGCGGGGCCTAGGGCAGGCTGGGGGCGGGGCCTAGGGCAGGCTGGGGAGCTGTGGGGCGGGCACTGGGGGGCACTGGGCTGTACTGGGGAGCACTGGGGAGCATTGAGCTATACTGGGCGGCACTGCGGAGCACTGGGCTGCACGTGCTGTACTGGGGAGCACTGGGATGTACTGGGGAGCACTGGGCAGCGCTGGGGTGCACTGGTCAGCACTGAGCTGTACTGGGGAGCACTGGGCAGCGCTGAGCTGTACTGGGGAGCACTGGGCTGCACTGTGCTGTACTGGGGAGCACTGGGCTGTACTGGGGAGCACTGGGCAGCGCTGGGGTGCACTGGGCAGCACTGGGCTGTACTGGGGAGCACTGGGCAGCGCTGGGCTGTACTGGGGAGCACTGGGCTGTACAGGGCTGCACTGGGGAGTGCTGGGGAGCACTGGGCTGTACTGGGGAGCACCGGGCTGTACTGGGGAGCAGTGGGCTGTACAGGGCTGCACTGTGCTGTACTGGGGAGCACTGGGCAGCGCTGGGGTGCACTGGGCAGCACTGAGCTGTACTGGGGAGCACTGGGCTGTACTGGGGAGCACTGGCAAGCGCTGAGCTGTACTGGGGAGCACTGGGCTGCACTGTGCTGTACTGGGGAGCAGTGGGCTGTACTGGGGAGCACTGGGCAGCGCTGGGCTGTACTGGGGAGCAGTGGGCTGTATAGGGCTGCACTGGGGAGTGCTGGGGAGCACTGGGGAGCACTGGGCTGTACTGGGGAGCAGTGGGCTGCACTGGGGAGCAGTGGGCTGTACAGGGCTGCACTGTGCTGTACTGGGGAGCACTGGGCAGCGCTGGGGTGCACTGGGCAGCACTGAGCTGTACTGGGGAGCCATGGGGAGCACTGGGCTGTACTGGGGAGCAGTGGGCTGTACTGGGGAGCACTGGGCAGCGCTGAGCTGTACTGGGGAGCACTGGGCTGCACTGTGCTGTACTGGGGAGCACTGGGCTGTACTGGGGAGCACTGGGCAGCGCTGGGGTGCACTGGGGAGCAGTGGGCTGTACTGGGGAGCACTGGGCAGCGCTGGGCTGTACTGGGGAGCAGTGGGCTGTACAGGGCTGCACTGGGGAGTGCTGGGGAGCACTGGGGAGCACTGGGCTGTACTGGGGAGCACCGGGCTGTACTGGGGAGCAGTGGGCTGTACAGGGCTGCACTGTGCTGTACTGGGGAGCACTGGGCAGCGCTGGGGTGCACTGGGCAGCACTGAGCTGTACTGGGCTGTACTGGGGAGCAGTGGGCTGTACTGGGGAGCACTGGGCTGTACTGGGGAGCACTGGCAAGCGCTGAGCTGTACTGGGGAGCACTGGGCTGCACTGTGCTGTACTGGGGAGCACTGGGCTGTACTGGGGAGCACTGGGCAGCGCTGGGCTGTACTGGGGAGCAGTGGGCTGTATAGGGCTGCACTGGGGAGTGCTGGGGAGCACTGGGGAGCACTGGGCTGTACTGGGGAGCAGTGGGCTGCACTGGGGAGCAGTGGGCTGTACAGGGCTGCACTGTGCTGTACTGGGGAGCACTGGGCAGCGCTGGGGTGCACTGGGCAGCACTGAGCTGTACTGGGCTGTACTGGGGAGCAGTGGGCTGTACTGGGGAGCACTGGGCTGTACTGGGGAGCACTGGCAAGCGCTGAGCTGTACTGGGGAGCACTGGGCTGCACTGGGCTGTACTGGGGAGCAGTGGGCTGTACTGGGGAGCACTGGGCAGCGCTGGGCTGTACTGGGGAGCAGTGGGCTGTATAGGGCTGCACTGGGGAGTGCTGGGGAGCACTGGGGAGCACTGGGCTGTACTGGGGAGCAGTGGGCTGCACTGGGGAGCAGTGGGCTGTACAGGGCTGCACTGTGCTGTACTGGGGAGCACTGGGCAGCGCTGGGGTGCACTGGGCAGCACTGAGCTGTACTGGGGAGCCATGGGGAGCACTGGGCTGTACTGGGGAGCAGTGGGCTGTACTGGGGAGCACTGGGCAGCGCTGAGCTGTACTGGGGAGCACTGGGCTGCACTGTGCTGTACTGGGGAGCACTGGGCTGTACTGGGGAGCACTGGGCAGCGCTGGGGTGCACTGGGGAGCAGTGGGCTGTACTGGGGAGCACTGGGCAGCGCTGGGCTGTACTGGGGAGCAGTGGGCTGTACAGGGCTGCACTGGGGAGTGCTGGGGAGCACTGGGGAGCACTGGGCTGTACTGGGGAGCACCGGGCTGTACTGGGGAGCAGTGGGCTGTACAGGGCTGCACTGTGCTGTACTGGGGAGCACTGGGCAGCGCTGGGGTGCACTGGGGAGCACTGAGCTGTACTGGGCAGCACTGGGGAGCACTGGGCTGTACTGGGGAGCACTGGGCTGTACTGGGGAGCACTGGCAAGCGCTGAGCTGTACTGGGGAGCACTGTGCTGTACTGGGGAGCACTGGGCTGTACTGGGGAGCACTGGGCAGCGCTGGGGTGCACTGGTCAGCACTGAGCTGTACTGGGGAGCACTGGGCAGCGCTGAGCTGTACTGGGGAGCACTGGGCTGCACTGTGCTGTACTGGGGAGCACTGGGCTGTACTGGGGAGCACTGGGCAGCGCTGGGGTGCACTGGGGAGCACTGGGCTGTACAGGGCTGCACTGGGGAGTGCTGGGGAGCACTGGGCTGTACTGGGGAGCACCGGGCTGTACTGGGGAGCAGTGGGCTGTACAGGGCTGCACTGTGCTGTACTGGGGAGCACTGGGCAGCGCTGGGGTGCACTGGGCAGCACTGAGCTGTACTGGGCTGTACTGGGGAGCACTGGGCTGTACTGGGGAGCACTGGCAAGCGCTGAGCTGTACTGGGGAGCACTGGGCTGCACTGTGCTGTACTGGGGAGCAGTGGGCTGTACTGGGGAGCACTGGGCAGCGCTGGGCTGTACTGGGGAGCAGTGGGCTGTATAGGGCTGCACTGGGGAGTGCTGGGGAGCACTGGGGAGCACTGGGCTGTACTGGGGAGCAGTGGGCTGCACTGGGGAGCAGTGGGCTGTACAGGGCTGCACTGTGCTGTACTGGGGAGCACTGGGCAGCGCTGGGGTGCACTGGGCAGCACTGAGCTGTACTGGGGAGCCATGGGGAGCACTGGGCTGTACTGGGGAGCAGTGGGCTGTACTGGGGAGCACTGGGCAGCGCTGAGCTGTACTGGGGAGCACTGGGCTGCACTGTGCTGTACTGGGGAGCACTGGGCTGTACTGGGGAGCACTGGGCAGCGCTGGGGTGCACTGGGGAGCAGTGGGCTGTACTGGGGAGCACTGGGCAGCGCTGGGCTGTACTGGGGAGCAGTGGGCTGTACAGGGCTGCACTGGGGAGTGCTGGGGAGCACTGGGGAGCAGTGGGCTGTACTGGGGAGCACCGGGCTGTACTGGGGAGCAGTGGGCTGTACAGGGCTGCACTGTGCTGTACTGGGGAGCACTGGGCAGCGCTGGGGTGCACTGGGGAGCACTGAGCTGTACTGGGGAGCACTGGGCTGTACTGGGGAGCAGTGGGCTGTACTGGGGAGCACTGGGCAGCACTGAGCTGTACTGGGGAGCACTGGGCTGTACAGGGCTGCACTGGGGAGCAGTGGGCTGTACAGGGCTGCACTGTGCTGTACTGGGGAGCACTGGGCTGTACAGGGCTGCACTGGGGAGCAGTGGGCTGTACAGGGCTGTACTGGGCAGCACTGGCGAGCACTGGGCAGCACTGAGCTGTACTGGGGAGCACTGTGCTGTACTGGGCAGCACTGGGCTGCACTGGGCTGTACTGGGGAGCAGTGGGCTGTACAGGGCTGCACTGTGCTGTACTGGGGAGCACTGGGCAGCGCTGGGGTGCACTGGGCAGCACTGAGCTGTACTGGGGAGCACTGGGCAGCACTGAGCTGTACTGGGGAGCACTGGGCTGTACTTGGGAGCACTGGGCAGCGCTGGGCTGTACTGGGGAGCAGTGGGCTGTACAGGGCTGCACTGGGGAGTGCTGGGGAGTGCTGGGGAGCACTGGGGAGCACTGGGCTGTACTGGGGAGCAGTGGGCTGCACTGGGCTGTACTGGGGAGCAGTGGGCTGTACAGGGCTGCACTGTGCTGTACTGGGGAGCACTGGGCAGCGCTGGGGTGCACTGGGCAGCACTGAGCTGTACTGGGGAGCACTGGGGAGCACCGGGCTGCACTGGGCTGTACTGGGGAGCAGTGGGCTGTACAGGGCTGCACTGTGCTGTACTGGGGAGCACTGGCAGCACTGAGCTGTACTGGGGAGCACCGGGCTGCACTGGGCTGTACTGGGGAGCAGTGGGCTGTACAGGGCTGCACTGTGCTGTACTGGGGAGCACTGGGCAGCGCTGGGGTGCACTGGGCAGCACTGAGCTGTACTGGGGAGCACCGGGCTGCACTGGGCTGTACTGGGGAGCAGTGGGCTGTACAGGGCTGCACTGGGGAGTGCTGGGGAGCACTGGGCAGCACTGAGCTGTACTGGGCAGCACTGGGCTGCACTGGGCTGTACTGGGGAGCATTGAGCTGTACTGGCGAGCACTGGGCTGCAGTGGAGAGCACTGGGCAGCACTGGGGAGCACTGGGCTGTACTGGGCAGCGCTAGGGAGCATTGACCTGTACTGTGGAGCACTGCTCTGTACTGGGGGGCACTGGGCAGCACTGGGGAGCACTGCGCTGTACTGGGGAGCACTGGGCAGCATGGAGCTGTATTGGGCAGTGCTGGGAACACTGGGCTGTACTGGGGAGTACCGTGGCAGCCCCACAGCACTGCCCAGCGCTGCACATCTGGCGGGGGCGCAGGCCCCCCAATGCCCTCTGCACCCCATATCTGCCCCACAGCCAGCACCGGCGGGGCAGAGGGGCCTGGGGGGGCCCAGCCGGGTGCCCCAGGCGCTGGGACGGGGCGGGCACCCCCAGCTCCTGGGGGCGGGGGGCTGGCCCTGGGGCCCACCGTGCCCCCCACAAGCAGCGCCGTGGGGCCTGGTGCTCCTGGGGACCTTTCTGAGGGCGCTTGTCCCCAGCCGCCGCGCTGGGCTGTCGTGGGTTAGCCCCAGCCCGCGGCTCAGCACCAGGCAGCCGCTCGCTCAGCCCCCTGCCCCGCTGGGATGGGGGGGAGAATCGGGGGAGTGAGAGTGAGAAACACTCCTGGGCTGAGATAAGAACAGGTTAATAATTGAAATAAAGTAAAATAGTAATGATAATAATGACACTATAATAATAATAATATACAGAGCAAGTGATGCCCAATGCAATTGCTCACCACCGGCCGACCGATGCCCAGCCAGTTCCCGAGCAGCGATCGCTGCTCCCCGGCCAACCCCCCCAGTTTCTATACTGCCCATGGCGCCGTATGGTATGGAATGGCCCTTGGGGCAGTTGGGATCAACTGTTCTGGCTGTGCCCCCTCCCAGCTTTTTGTGCCCCTGGCAGAGCATGGGAAGCTGAAAAGCCCTTGACTGGCATAAGCAGCACTGAGCAACAACTAAACATCAGCGTGTTATCAGCATTCTTCTCATCCTAAATCCAAAACAGCACTGTGCCTGCTACTGGGAAGAAAATTAACCCTATCCCAGCCCAAACCAGGACATGGGCCCTGCCCTGGGACTGCAGCGAGGGCCGCAGGGATGAGGGGTCACAGCCTGGCGAGCAAGGGGGGGCTTTGCTGTCGGCTTCGGGGGGCTGGGGTGTGTCATTCCACCCCTATTCCCTCTATTTTTAACACCGCTGCAGCGTGGCAGTGCAGAGGCCAAGAAGTCCCTCATGAAATGAGGCGCGAGCAGAACCGACCTTTCCGGAGGGGGGAAAAAACCCAACCCGCCAGAGAAGGGGCAGCCGATTTTCCTTCTCGGCGCACGCGTGACGTTTGCTTTCCAGAGTTTAGAGTTTCTACAGCCTTCGAACCACACGAGAATCATCCCGACTTTGCACAGATCCACCCCGGCCCGGAGCTGGCTCAGCAGCTCTCCATCCTCCTGCAAAGCAGCAAAGGGGTTTTTGGGGAGGGGACATGGAGCCTGAGCCCCTCTCCTCTCCATGCCACGTGCAGCTTCCAATTAAACCATTTTCCATGCAAATGCTGCTGCCGCCGCCGTTCCTCATCAGGTTCTTGCTCCCAGATATATTTTGGTCATCCCCATGGGGTTTATGGGCAGGAAAAGTTTCTGCTCTGGTGGCATTCCCGGATATATTTTGGTCATCCCCACAGGGTTTATGTAGTTTATGGGCAGGAAAAATTTCTGCTCTGGTGGCATTCCCGGATATATTTTGGTCATCCCCATGGGGTTTATGTAGTTTATGGGCAGGAAAAGTTTCTGCTCTGGTGGCATCTTGCAAAAGGGCTCTGCACAGTGCCAGCGGCAGGTGAAGGGTGCCTGGATAAGGGGGTTTTTTTGGGTGATTTTTTTTTTTTTCCTGGAGAGGCAATGAGCCCAGGTGGGGAGCAAGACCACCCCCGTTCCCCCCTCCCCTCCCCGGCTTGTGCGGCTCTGTGCAGACGCGGTGCTGACAGCGCGCCGAGCCGATGCAATATTCATCCTGACATTTCTCTCCGCGCCAGCCCTTCCCGGCGCTCCAGCTGGCAGCCGGCGCAGCCACTGACGGCCACGCTGCCATGGCAGGGCGGCACGGGGCCGAGCCAAACCCCGCCGCGGCCGCCCCGAAACCCAAGGGAAAAACCTGGGGGGGGGGGCTTCTGCCTCCCTTCCCCTTTAGGATCGTTCCTCTCCCATTCACCGGATCTCCTCCGGCTCATTCCCGGAGTGATTTAACCGAGGTCTGCAGCAGGCAGGGAGCCAGCTCTGCCTCCTTCGGCTTTCGCAGCCGGAACCCACGAGCGCTTCAGTGTGTCGCCGACACGTGCGCGAGCGGCGACGTGCGAGCGAGCGGTAAAGGCGCCGAGACCTTTTTTTGGTTTGGGACCGTCCCCGGGGTGCGTGACCATCAGCCCTCAGCCGCGCGAGTGTCACGCGTTGTCCGTCCCAGCAAGGGTGACCGGCGATGGAGATGCTGAAACCTCTGCGCGGGTTTTGGGGGGGGGGTGAAGATGCAGCTGGTGGCCGGCACAGTCCCGTACTAGCTGCAGCAGGATGGGGCTCTCCATTCTTCCTCCGCCTCTCCTGCCTTCATCACCCTCAGGACAGCCCTTGCCCTTCCTAACCCATCCCATTTCACACTGGATTTGGGGATCTTCCCCTAACCCATCCCGTTTCACCCTGGGTTTGGAGATCTTCCCCTAACCCATCCCGTTTCACCCTGCGTTTGGAGATCTTCCCCTAAGCCATCCCGTTTCACCCTGCGTTTGGAGATCTTCCCCTAACCCATCCCGTTTCACCCTGCATTTGGAGATCTTCCCCTAAGCCATCCTGGGGATCTTCCCCTAACCCATCCCGTTTCACCCTGGATTTGGGGATCTTCCCCTAACCCATCCCGTTTCACCCTGGGTTTGGGGATCTTCCCCTAACCCATCCCGTTTCACCCTGGGTTTGGGGATCTTCCCCTAACCCATCCCGTTTCACCCTGCGTTTGGGGATCTTCCCCTAACCCATCCCGTTTCACCCTGGGTTTGGGGATCTTCCCCTAACCCATCCCGTTTCACCCTGCGTTTGGAGATCTTCCCCTAACCCATCCCGTTTCACCCTGCGTTTGGAGATCTTCCCCTAACCCATCCTGGGGATCTCCCCCTAACCCATCCCGTTTCACCCTGGATTTGGGGATCTTCCCCTAACCCATCCCGTTTCACCCTGGATTTGGGGATCTCCCCCTAACCCATCCCGTTTCACCCTGGGTTTGGGGATCTTCCCCTAACCCATCCCGTTTCACCCTGGATTTGGGGATCTCCCCCTAACCCATCCCGTTTCACCCTGCGTTTGGAGATCTTCCCCTAACCCATCCCGTTTCACCCTGCGTTTGGGGATCTTCCCCTAACCCATCCCGTTTCACCCTGGGTTTGGGGATCTTCCCCTAACCCATCCCGTTTCACCCTGCGTTTGGAGATCTTCCCCTAACCCATCCCGTTTCACCCTGCGTTTGGAGATCTTCCCCTAACCCATCCTGGGGATCTCCCCCTAACCCATCCCGTTTCACCCTGGATTTGGGGATCTTCCCCTAACCCATCCCGTTTCACCCTGGATTTGGGGATCTCCCCCTAACCCATCCCGTTTCACCCTGGGTTTGGGGATCTTCCCCTAACCCATCCCGTTTCACCCTGGATTTGGGGATCTCCCCCTAACCCATCCCGTTTCACCCTGCGTTTGGAGATCTTCCCCTAACCCATCCCATTTCATCCTGCGTTTGGAGATCTTCCCCTAACCCATCGTGGGGATCTTCCCCTAACCCGTCCCGTTTCACCCTGGGTTTGGGGATCTTCCCCTAACCCATCCCGTTTCACCCTGGGTTTGGGGATCTTCCCCTAACCCATCCCGTTTCACCCTGGATTTGGGGATCTTCCCCTAACCCATCCCGTTTCACCCTGGATTTGGGGATCTTCCCCTAACCCATCCCGTTTCACCCTGGGTTTGGAGATCTTCCCCTAACCCATCCCGTTTCACCCTGCGTTTGGAGATCTTCCCCTAAGCCATCCTGGGGATCTTCCCCTAACCCATCCCGTTTCACCCTGCATTTGGAGATCTTCCCCTAACCCATCCTGGGGATCTTCCCCTAACCCATCCCGTTTCACCCTGCGTTTGGAGATCTTCCCCTAACCCATCCCGTTTCACCCTGCGTTTGGAGATCTTCCCCTAACCCATCCTGGGGATCTCCCCCTAACCCATCCCGTTTCACCCTGGATTTGGGGATCTTCCCCTAACCCATCCCGTTTCACCCTGGATTTGGGGATCTCCCCCTAACCCATCCCGTTTCACCCTGGGTTTGGGGATCTTCCCCTAACCCATCCCGTTTCACCCTGGATTTGGGGATCTCCCCCTAACCCATCCCGTTTCACCCTGCGTTTGGAGATCTTCCCCTAACCCATCCCGTTTCACCCTGCGTTTGGGGATCTTCCCCTAACCCATCCTGGGGTTCTTCCCCTAACCCATCCCGTTTCACCCTGGGTTTGGGGATCTTCCCCTAACCCATCCCGTTTCACCCTGGATTTGGGGATCTTCCCCTAACCCATCCCGTTTCACCCTGGGTTTGGGGATCTTCCCCTAACCCATCCCGTTTCACCCTGGATTTGGGGATCTTCCCCTAACCCATCCCGTTTCACCCTGGATTTGGGGATCTCCCCCTAACCCATCCCGTTTCACCCTGGGTTTGGAGATCTCCCCCTAACCCATCCCGTTTCACCCTGCGTTTGGAGATCTTCCCCTAACCCATCCTGGGGATCTTCCCCTAACCCATCCCGTTTCACCCTGCATTTGGAGATCTTCCCCTAACCCATCCTGGGGATCTTCCCCTAACCCATCCCGTTTCACCCTGCGTTTGGAGATCTTCCCCTAAGCCATCCTGGGGATCTTCCCCTAACCCATCCCGTTTCACCCTGGGTTTGGGGATCTTCCCCTAACCCATCCCGTTTCACCCTGGATTTGGGGATCTTCCCCTAACCCATCCCGTTTCACCCTGCGTTTGGGGATCTTCCCCTAACCCATCCCGTTTCACCCTGCGTTTGGGGATCTTCCCCTAACCCATCCCGTTTCACCCTGGGTTTGGGGATCTTCCCCTAACCCATCCCGTTTCACCCTGGATTTGGGGATCTTCCCCTAACCCATCCCGTTTCACCCTGGATTTGGGGATCTTCCCCTAACCCATCCCGTTTCACCCTGCGTTTGGGGATCTTCCCCTAAGCCATCCTGGGGATCTTCCCCTAACCCATCCCGTTTCACCCTGGATTTGGGGATCTTCCCCTAACCCATCCCGTTTCACCCTGGATTTGGGGATCTCCCCCTAACCCATCCCGTTTCACCCTGCGTTTGGAGATCTTCCCCTAACCCATCCCGTTTCATCCTGCGTTTGGGGATCTTCCCCTAACCCATCCTGGGGATCTTCCCCTAACCCATCCCGTTTCACCCTGGGTTTGGGGATCTTCCCCTAACCCATCCTGTTTCACCCTGGGTTTGGAGATCTTCCCCTAACCCATCCTGGGGATCTTCCCCTAACCCATCCCGTTTCACCCTGGATTTGGGGATCTTCCCCTAACCCATCCCGTTTCACCCTGGATTTGGGGATCTTCCCCTAACCCATCCCGTTTCACCCTGCGTTTGGAGATCTTCCCCTAACCCATCCTGGGGTTCTTCCCCTAACCCATCCCGTTTCACCCTGCGTTTGGGGATCTTCCCCTAACCCATCCCGTTTCACCCTGGGTTTGGGGATCTTCCCCTAACCCGTCCCGTTTCACCCTGGATTTGGGGATCTTCCCCTAACCCATCCCGTTTCACCCTGGGTTTGGGGATCTTCCCCTAACCCATCCTGGGGATCTTCCCCTAACCCATCCCATTTCACCCTGGATTTGGGGATCTCCCCCTTCCCTCCTGGGTCCGACCCCTCCTGCAGCATCACGCTGCAACCCTCCCAGGGCAAAGCCATCCCCAGGAGCTGCGAAACAGGAGCTGTGCTTCTCCTCTTCCCACTGCATGCTGGAAAGCTAATGGGCTTGCATCTAATGAATGCAATTAGTGCAAACAGGTTTATTCTCGTTAGCCAGCCGCACGGGGCTGGGTGTCAGGGCGCGCGGGGCGGGCAGCAGTGTGGCGTGCGGGGAACATCTCGCCCGCCCTTTTCCCCACACCTCCTCCGGTTCGGCAGATGCTGCCGGCTCGGCGGTGCCGCTGCCGCTCGGGAGCTGAAGCCCGGGGAAGTGCGGATGAAACAGAGCAAGGCTTGGAAATGGAGGCGAGCCAGCGAGGTACGGCAGCAGCTGAGCGTCGCCTGGCTTGGCATGCCGAGCAGGCGAGGCATCGCGGCAGCAATAGTTGGCTCGCTCCTTCGCCGTGACGCCAATGCTTTTTTTCTTTTAAGCTGGCCCGGTGGTTGCGGCAAGGGATGGGGAGCTGGGGGCTGAGCCCACCGGTGCTGAAGTCTCCCCAGGAGCGGGCAACGTTTGCCGCTCGCTGAGATGCTCTTAATGCGCAGAAGGCTGAAATACCTACGCGGCGTCTGCGCCGGGCTCAGGCTCGGGGGCCGATGGGTTTGCAAACGCAAATTTGCATTTGCATTGATGGGTTTCATTGCAAAACCCACGCTGCCGCCGTGCTCCTGGCCCCAGAGATGGCCTGAGGCTAAGCAGCCGCAAAACGCAGCCGTCCACTTATCCAGGAAATCACTCGCCTGCATGGGCCCTGCAAAACCAGAGACAAAATTTAGGGCACGGTGAATTTGGTAGGAGCAGGGCATCTTTCTAAGCACCGGGGGGGAGAGGTGGGTGTGAGGGGGGACACGGGGGGACGCTTTGCTGCAGCCCAAATGCAAGCTGGGCATAGAGAGCCTTGCTGTCCTGCTCTCCGTCACCCCTTCCCCAGCCTCCCACCGCAGCAAGGACGGGGCTCAGACCCTCAGAGGCTCCCCAAAACAGCCCCAAATGGGGCCATTCCGCTCTGGGCTATGGACGGGAGTGCAGCGGGCCAGATCCTGTGCTGGGCGGGCTGGAGATGGCACCGGGGAGAGCGTGCTCACTGCCGGGGCTGGGAGAAGGAGGAAAGCGTGGGAGAAGGGATGGCCATCAAAACTAGAGCTTTCAGGTGTCTCTCAATTCCTGAGCGATGGTGATTTTTGAGCAAGGAGCAATGTCCCACCCTGAACAAGCCTGATTCCCCCTGGTGCTGGCTCATCCTGCGGGAACAGAAAGCTCGGTGGGGGCTGAAGCCCCAAGAGGCTTCGCTTTCCCTCGCCGATGGGCATAAAAGCTCCTGCTAAACCCCACATCCCGGCGGGAAGACCCCCTGATCCCGCTGGAAACGGGACCCAGCCGCAACCAGGGTGGGAACCCCCGCCTCCCCAGGGGCTGGCAAGCACAGAGCATCGTCTCCAAAGGCTTGAAACAAATCCAAAATTTTATTTCCAACGAGTACACAGACCACGTGGGCTGGGGATGCGCTACATCACAACGCCGACCTCCCCGCGCTGGCTTTCGCTTACGACCGCCCCCTCCCCAAAACGCTGGCAGCGGCAGGCTGGCACCCGAGGGACGGGCTCGCCCCCGCCACCAGCAACCTTGGCGGAAAAAAAAAAAAAAAAAAGTCCTTTTCCAGTACTCCAGATATTTTTCTTTAAAAGCCTGGGGGTAGAGTTGAATATCATTTGATACCACGCTGGAAATACAGCATCGGGATGGAGAGACGACTGGTATTTTTGTTGCGAGAGGAGCAGGGGGAACCGATCTTGGCAGGCGATCTCGACTTGGCTAACAAAGGCGTATCTGTGTAAATATAAGTACTGGGGTGAAATACCTGGCAGCGCACCAATGTCAACACCACTACCAACATAAAATAAAGATCAGCAACGTAAAACACCTTCGATGAGTAGTTTAGGCTAAGTCAAAACTCCACCCCGCTCCCCGTGCAGCTTTATTTCTTCGTTTCTCTATTAAGAATTCGAGTTGTAAAATACGCAAGTTGTTAAAAAAATTATTACAAACCATTTCACGACGGCGTTTGAGAAGGGTTGGGGTGTGAGCCCCGGGGTCAGACCGGCTGCGCTTCACTCTCTGTGACGGTAAATCAGCGTTAAAAAGAAAAGACAAACCGGGGCTGGGGTATTTACACGTCTGCCTTGTAACACCAAGAGTGAAACCAGCTGCAGAGCAAACTTCATCCATCCTTCATCCTAAAGCTACGTGAGCTGCAGTAAAAAGATCGGAACAGAGAGGTTGGGGGGGGCCAAAAGCCACCGCGGGAGGGCTGGGACCATCTAGGCTACTCGTGTCGTATAAACGTTCCCAGATGCCAAAAGTTTTGAGTCCAGTGTAAGAACAACGGGTCTTCTCTGTAGAAGACTAGAAAAAGAGTATGAAAAGGTAGAAAAACCAAAATGCACTTGTTAACAGGCTAGAAAGGTTTGCCGAAAGGTACCTAAAGACTATTGCCCTCTTGAATCCACAGGGATTTTTAAGCTGATACCTGATTCAGAAATACGGTTTAGCAGGGTCACGGCAGACCCCCGACCCCGCCTGTGTGACACCCACCTAATTTTGTACGCAGATCCCCAAGTTATGATTCCCAAAGTTTCCCAAGACTGTGGATGAGCAGGGAAAGCCAGGAGGTGTTTAGCAGCGGAAAGGAGAGGCAAGCCACGTCCGCAAAATATTAACCCGAGGCGGAGCCAAAAAAAAGGTGGCGGGTGTCCCCCGAAACGCTGATGGCGGATGAACCGGACCTGGGAATAATTTCCCAGCCTGACAACGGAGCTCAGGCTGCGTGTAAACAAGGTATCAGGCACCTCCGTGAAGGGGTGGCCCCGCGGCTCCCCAGGCTGCTCCCCTGCCCATCGCGGCGGGGCGGAACAAGAGAGCCAGCGAGTGTGGGAAGGGGCAGAAGCATCCCGCCACAGGACAGCATCCCACCACGGGACAGCATCCCGCCACGGGACAGCATCCCACCGCGGGACAGCATCCCACCGCGGGACAGCATCCCACCGCGGGACAGCATCCCACCATGGGAGAGCATCCCACCACGGGACAGCATCCCAGCATGGGACAGCATCCCGCCACGGGACAGCATCCCACCATGGGAGAGCATCCCAGCGTGGGACAGCATCCCGCCATGGGACAGCATCCCACTGTGGGACAGCATCCCAGCGTGGGACAGCATCCCACCATGGGAGAGCATCCCGCCACGGGACAGCATCCCAGCGTGGGACAGCATCCCGCCATGGGACAGCATCCCAGCGTGGGACAGCATCCCAGCGTGGGACAGCATCCCAGCGTGGGACAGCATCCCAGCGTGGGACAGCATCCCGCCACGGGACAGCATCCCAGCGTGGGACAGCATCCCGCCACGGGACAGCATCCCACCGCGGGACAGCATCCCAGCGTGGGACAGCATCCCACCGTGGGACAGCATCCCACCGTGGGACAGCATCCCAGCCCAGCCCCGAGGGGAGGAGATGCTGCCAGGAAGCCGAAAAGAGCAGGACACAGACCAAGCGAGGAGGGCAGAGGCACAGAGGTGTAGGAGAACAGGAAAGACCCGGAAAGAAGTGGGCGACTTTGATTTTCGGATTTCTAGCTACCCCATGACGCCCAGGGCAGGGGTCACCCCGAGCCCCCGCGCCCGGGGGCTGGCACCTACCCTAACGCAGGAGGTATTTCAGGCACGTCTAAGGCATCGCAGGAGTTGTCTTTGCTTTCGGAACCGCCTCGGTTTCCTCCCTACAGCTTCTCCCACCAGCACGTGGTGTCAAACGCTAGAAAAGAAAAGTCTGGAGCGGATGAACAGAGATAAACTCTCATGCACTACCACCGAACGTCGTCACAGGAGTATGAAGCACCAACCACGACACATGATTCACTTTTACTTGCAGAGCCGAAGCTAACCATATACAAAATGTGAGAAAGTGGGGTTCGCTAGAAACACGGAGCTGCTGGCACGTGGGGCGCGGGCAGGAGCTGCCGGCGTCCTCGCTAACCCGCCGCGGGGGCCGCTCGACCCCTGTGCTATGCTACCGCCAGAAATTAAAAAGCACAAGACCAAACATTGAGCAACATCATAGCCATCTAACCTGTCGCTATATATCTGACAACTTAAATAAAAAATAATATTTCAGAAAGAAATCAACAATATCATTCCAAGAAGGTTATACACATCCTTAGCAGTTACCTTGCTCAGCACAGCTCTGGTGCTTTAAATACGGAACAATCAAACAATTTTGTGAGCAGAAAAGTGACACAAATTTATTCTTTACATTTTTTTTTTTTTTCTCTTTCTAGGCAACTCTACAGACTTCAGATCTTTTGCCTCGCAATGCTGATCATCTTATTCCCCCAAAGGTGGCCAGGTTCTTTAAACATGCACATCTCTGTAGCTTCCAGGCCGTGTATTTTACTTATTTTTGTTTAAATTCTGCGGACTAGCAGGTCGTCCCCGTTCCTAAAAACTCTACATCAGTGTTCAGGGTGGCCTGAGTGCCGGTCAGGCTCCTCGAGGGTTTACAGGATCACGCAGAAGAACTTCTTCTCTCTAAAGGGGTTTTCTGAGGCCGGGACGGGGGTCAATAGAGGGTCTTCCTTGGCGTGGGCTTCGCAGTACGCCATCAGGTCTGCTGCCGCTTTTGACACCTGGAAAAGAAGGAGCCCCACGTTAGGGACAGGCTGCCCTGGGGACATCCCACCCCGAGAGACCTCGCCGGTGGGGCTGGGCTCGCAGCATCCCCAACCCGGGGCACGCAACACCGTACCCCGGCCAAAGACCTGAGCGGTGGAATCGACAGCAAGTCCCTGGTGGGGCTGAGTTTTTCATCTCTGGGCTCTAAGCTCGCCTGGCACACGCGGTCCCACAAGCATCCTTCACAACCTTAACCCATTTGCATCATAGAATCATAGCATTGTTTAGGTTGGAAAAGACCTTTAAGATCATCCAGTCCAACCATTAACCTAACACTGCCAACTCCACCACTAAACCAATTAAGAGTCATCTTTCCTGGCTTGCTGGCTGGATCATTTTTTAATGAAAGTAAAACTAGGAATCACTAAGGTCAGAAAGGCCCTCTAAGGTCATCAGTCCAACCATCAACCCAACACCACCATGCCCACTAAACCATGTCCCAAAGTGCCACCTCTGCCCGTTTTTTGAACCCCTCCAGGGATGGGGACTCCCCCACCTCTCTGGGCAGCCTGTTCCAATGCTTGACCACTCTTTCCGTGAAAGAAATTTCTCCTAATATCCAATCTAAACCTCCCCTGATACAGCTTGAGGCCATTTCCTCTCGTTCTATCGCTTGTCACTTGGGAGAAGAGCCCGACCCCCCCTCCCTGCCCCCTCCTGTCAGGAGCTGCAGAGCGATGAGGTCTCCCCTCAGCCTCCTCTTCTCCAGGCTGAACACCCCCAGCTCCCTCAGCCGCTCCCCACCAGCCCTGTGCTCCAGACCCTGCACCAGCTGCGTTGCCCATCCGTCACATCCTTAACCCATTCACATCCTTCACACCTTTAACCCATTCACGTCCTTCACCCGACTTGACCATAGCAAGGACCGACTTCAGCGGGCACTGCATCCCCGCTGTCTCTCCCCTCCATGTCTCAGCAGGGACATCCACAGCTGCTACAGCAACGTTTGCTGCCCACAGCCATCGACTTGGCTATTTATTCTGGACACGGCGGCAGCTCCCAAGCCGCCGGAGCTCACCCTGGCCCCAAGAGGTGAGGTTTAGCTTGCAAGCACCCAGACGTGGCTGCAGGCAGCAACCGGCCCCGGAGCACCTCTGTTCCCGGGACTGGCTGTCATCCAAAACCACCTCGGTGAAGACAAACCCCCCGGGATCTCAAGCTGGAAGCTGATGAGCTTGCTTTCACGTGCCCAGAAGCAGCAATTCCACCGGGGTGGAGCAGAAGCAGTCAGAGCAAAAGCCTCCCAGAAAGGACTGGGCTTTCCGTAGGAAAGAGGCTTCAGAACAAAGTTGATTCCAGAGTTTCCCCACTAACCTCAAGGCTGAGCACCGAGCACTGCCCAAAGGACGGTTTTAACAGCAACTGTGACAAAAAGCATGGGTTCAACCTGTTCCTGAGAAGGGCGAGACGCCTCGGGAAGAGTCGCTCCTTCCCACCCCCCAGCAGGACTCCGGGCACTGCTTCCAGCCGCCTTCTCCGGGTGAGCATCTCCCGCTGCCTTCAGCCACGGCCATCAGGACCACGTAGCCGAGCATCCTCCATGAACCCCACCCGCCACCGAGTCCCGGCTCCCACAACGTGCTTTTGGCAGCCGCTCAGCGGCAGGCACCGCCTCGCAGCATCCCTCTGAGCCGACAGCCAATCCCCCCCCCAAACCACGCTACCTTTATCCTGTCGATGTTGGCCTCCATCTTCAGCTGCTCCACCAGCTTGCGGGCTTGCGCTATGCTAGCAGTGTTGTTGCTAGCCATGGGCAGGCCAGGCGCGCTCTCCGGCTGGGCTGCGGGCACAAACACACATGGGTGAACTCTTGGGCTGGGGCAGAGAGCTGCTCCCAACCCTGAAATCCCCAAAACGATGGGCTGGGGTTGCGTGCGTGGAGCTGTTGGAGCCGAGCTGGGTGAATGAGGGCGTGAGGATGGGAGATGCAGACCTGGGCATTGACCAGGCTGCCCAGAGAGGTGGGGGAGTCCCCATCCCTGGAAGCGTTCAAAGAACGGGTAGATGTGACACTTTGGGACATGGTTTAGTCTAGTCTACCCTTGATTGGCTTAGTGTGGACTTGGTAATGTAGGTTAATGGTTGGACTGGGTGATCTTAAAGGTCTTTTCCAACCTAAATGATTCTATGGGCGTTTCAGCCAGCGTTTAATCTTGTGTTCATACAAGGGCAGCGAGCCGCCAGCCTTTGTGGGTACGCGGGTAGGCACAGGCTGCCAGCGCTACCCTTCTGTGCCCTCCCCACCGTCCCCAGAGCAGGGGATGCCCCTTGAGCCATGCTTAGGGGACACTGGGACCTTCTAGAGCACAGCCTGCAGCAGCAGGACGCCAGCTGAGCTGTACTTCGGGCTTTGGCTGTTAGATGAAAGGCTGCGGTGGCAGCAAGGCGAAAGAAAATCAGAGAACGGGCTCCCTCCGAAGTGGCCCCGCGCTGCCGTGCCAGGCACATCATCCAGCCCCACGGCCGGTGCCCAGCGCGTGTCCGTCCGGCGTCACTTTGTCCCTGCTGCCAACGTGAACATCGAGATGCTAAACAGGATGCTGGAGTTTCCTGTTTCTCGAGATTTCTACCCCAGGCAGGCAGGGGACGCTCATTAAGTCCACGCCGTCTCGATCACGGATGTTTTTCTGTTACCGTATACCAGCCGCGAGCTCTGGCAGCGGCAAACCCCGCGTTCAGCTCCTCTGGCAGCCAATGCTTTCACAAGCCGCGAGCATTTTACAGCGGAGGCACAGCCGTGCTGTGCTGGCCCCTGCCCAGCCAGGGCTGCCTGCGAGCTTGAAAAAGGATTGTTTTTTTTTTTTTTTTTTGGGGGGGGGGGGGGGGATGTTCTGCAATAGCAGGGCACAGCGAGCCCCCCGCCAGCCCCTCGGGTGATGGGACAAGGGTGGCACAGCCCTAAAATGAGGGGCTCGTGGCATTTTAGGGAGGACACCGAAAAGCTGTGGGCACCTTCAGCTCAAGCCCGTGTCGGGGGATAGAAGGGTGTTTGGAAAGAAGCTCATCCTAGGACCCACAGAAAAAAACCCAACCTGGCACTGAGCAAGGTGCTTGTGCTCAGAGGTGGCTGGAGAGTGAGCTGTGCTGGGGCCAGCCGGGGTTTTGGGATGAGACCCCTCCCCAACCACCCCCCTGCCCGTCGGGGAGCACGAGAAGGAGTTATTTTTTACCAGAAGCAGGTCTCTCCGGTGATTTGTGCCTCTAGGGGAAGATCTGCTCCTCTTGGCCGTCGTCTACCTTTAAATAAAGAGAATATTAAAAAAAAAAAAAACAAAAAGGAGCCAGGTTAGGTTGGTGTGATGCCAGGCAATGCACCGAGAACATTATTTATGACCCCAGGAAAGCCAGAGCCCTCACAGATGCCAAGTCCCGTACCCCGCCGGGGAGGCAGAAAGGCTGTGGGTTTCCTTCCGTATCCCCCCTCCCTCCCGTGCCCTCCGCACACGGCCCCCAGCGACATTATTTGTTTGCATGCGGCGAGGTTTTCGGCACAGGAAGAGGTTTCGAGTCAGCGGGTAACTATCCGAGGGCTGTCGGCGGCCGGGGCTTTTATGCTGCTCCTTGCCCCGGCTTGCGGCGAGCCCCGCGGCACATCCGAGCACGCCGTGGGATGCATGGCGAGAGGGGATGCCGAGCGCCGCGTGCGATTCAACCGTCTGGTGCGCAGAGCACGTGGCGGGGCGGGGAGAGCATCCGCCGAGGGAAGGCTGCCAAAATCCTCCCCCCAACATTTCACCGCAGCCCCGCTCCCCACCGAGCATCCCCCACAGCCCGAGCTCCTGCCCGGGGTCTGCCTTCGTCGGGCAAAGCTCTGCACCGTGGCTTGAAGTTTTAGCTCAAGCACTCGCGCTGTTTCCGCGCTGGTTTTTCTCAGTTCCCTCCCCGCCCCGGTTTCTTTGCTGGAGAGGCGTTTGAGCAGCAGGCTACCAGGGTGTGCCTCTCCCCCTCCTGCTTTTGCTTTTGGTTCTCCCTGCAAAGCCACGAAGTGGACGGCGGTGGCGGGGCCAGCCCGTTTCTGGCACGGCAGCCGGCGCTGGGCTGGTGGGGAAGCCGGCGGCCGCGTAGGTTCACCAAGTCGTACGTCACCCAAGGCACCGTTGCGTGGTTTGCATCCTGCAGAGACTTTTCTAATGCAGCAAATGTTATTCTCAGTGATTTTGTGCCATTTCATACAGAGGACCAGGGTCTGCTGCTGCAGGCTGGCAGGGACTGAAGTTTAATGTCGTGGAAGGAGGCACGGGAGCGGGGAGGACTGCTGAGAGCTTCTGTACGGCTGCTGCAGCCCCAATCTTTTAAGAAAATATATGTAGCCAACGCTGCTACTGCCTTCATGCAAGGAAACCCTCCCATACTCTTATTACATCTAGCCCTAGAGGAACTAAGGTAGAAGACATCCCCAAAAATAAAGCCTGAGAAGCCTCTTTGAAGAAAATATATGTATCTAACCCTGCACCTGCCTTCATGCAAGGAAACCCTCCCATACTCTTATTACATCTAGCCCTAGAGGAACTAAGGTAGAAGACATCCCCAAAAATAAAGCCTGAGAAGCCTCTTTGAAGAAAATATATGTATCTAACCCTGCACCTGCCTTCATGCAAGGAAACCCTCCCATACTCTTATTACATCTAGCCCTAGAGGAACTAAGGTAGAAGACATCCCCAAAAATAAAGCCTGAGAAGCCCGAGAGCCTGGTGGGACAGAGGAGGGGACATCTGTGTGAGCACCCCGCCGCCCACCGGGCTGCCGGGATGACACCGGGGACCCGGGGGCAGTTCGGCCAGCTCGCAGGACCCTGGCTTTGCCAGGAGCCAGACACGTGCCCCGGCCACCCTTGGCCCCTCTGCAGAAACCCAGTGTAGGACCTTGAACCGGTTTGGGGCCAGCGATGGTTTTACAGCCTTTCCACGCTGCGAGCAACTGGGCGTGCTTCCTTCAAGGCGAATAACAAAAAAAGAAAATAGCAGGTGGCACTTCGAATTGAGCTCATGAATATCCCCCACCGAAAAACAACCCAGGCACCGCTCGGGCAGCAGCAAAGCTGTTCAAAGCAGCGGTTTTTATCCCCACCGTACCCCTGGGGGGTCGTGGAGCCATCAGGAGTAAACCCAAAGCCTCCATGCCATTTCATTTGGATTTGATTTAAGCCAAGCCAAGCTGCTAGACCATCCTCCTCTCCTTTAACGCCCAGTGTCTCTTTACTACTAATTGCAACCAACCAAACTACACCCTGGCAGGTGCCACTGTCCCAACCACAGCAATATGTGTATTTCAGACTGGATGTAAGGGAGAAATTTTTTACAGTGAGGGTGGTGAGGCACTGGCACAGGTTGCCCAGAGAGGCGGTCGATGCCCCATCCCTGGAAACATTCCCGGCCAGGTTGGACGGGGCTCTGAGCACCCTGGGCTGGTTGGAGATGTCCCTGCTCACTGCAGGGGGTTGGGCTGGGTGGCCTCTAAAGGTCCCTTCCCACCCAAAGCATTCTGGGATTCTGTGATTCTATGACTTGTCCGTCAGCCCGTGTTGGGACAGTTGACAGGGGCCGCTTTTGAGAGCAATATTTCAAACGCTGACTTGTGATTTATTTCTCTTCCCCAAGACCCAACGAGGTGTGGGGTTCCCTGCCACTGGACCCCATGCTGAAGTAGAAAATACTTGTTAGTGGGTAGATGCCAAGAGCATCAGACTTCAGAGAATATAAAACCACCATGGAAAGTATATAAATCCTCAGACTGAAGAAAAAAATGCCCAAACATTTGAGGATGGCTGTTAGAAGGAAATGTGTTCAAAAGTGTTCAAAAAATGGGCAGATGTGGCACTTTGGGACATGGTTTAGTGGGCATGGGGGTGTTGGGTTGATGGTTGGGCTGATGATCTTAGAGGTTCTTTCCAACCTTAGTGATTCCTAGTTTTTACTTTCATGAAAAAATAATCCAGCCACCAAGCCAGGAAACATGAAATTAATTATTCCTCTCCCCTTAATTGTTTTAGTGGTGGAGTTGGCAGTGTTAGGTTAATGGTTGGACTGGATGATCTTCAAGGTCTTTTCCAACCTAAACGATTCTATGATGCAATGATTCTATGAAATTATCTTTCCAGGCAGCTTATTCCCTAGCGGAGCCATCCCTCCATGGGCAGGCACTGAGATGGGAGCTTTCAGAGCCGGGGTTGGAGAGCCGGCAGATGCAGCAAGCCCGCCTGACCCCATTAAGGGAATCCAGGTATCCCCAGCACCGCAGGGTGACAGCAGCCCTTGGACAACAGGTTTGTACGGGGACCGATGGGGCTGAGCGAGCACAAAAGGATCCCTCATGCAGGAGGGACACGCTGCATTACTCCAAATTTACCTATAGGTCCCCTCCGCCTGGCAGAGCTCGGCTCCTGACCCTAGCCATCAAAATCATAGAATCATAGAATGGTTTATGTTGGAAAAGACCTTTAAGATCATCCAGTCCAACCATTAACCTAACACTACCAACTCCACCACTAAACCAGTTAAGGGCAGAGTAGCAATTTCATGTTTCCTGCCTTGGTGGAATAATAATAAATCCCCACCTTAAAGCTAAAAATCACTGTGCTTCCCAGTATTTCCTGATCCCCTCCCATTGTCACAGGGCTCTTCTCGTGCCTGATGCTGTCATGATAAATTTTTGCCTGCAAAGGAAGGGGTTTAATGGTGCTCACAAGGGAATATGGAGGGCATCTTATTTCACCCGCTTAATGGCACATGTGCCTGGATAATAGGATTCCTGCCTTGGAGCCCACAGGTTAATGAGTAAGGATGCTATTTTATTTTCACGCTAATGATGTTTAGCGTGTACAGTACATGGATACTGTCTCTTTTGGGTTCTGCAGCGTAATTACAATTCAGGATCTTGCCAGGTTGTTTTGATACTTGTCTGTTGTGCCGAGGGGTCATGGGTTATTTACTGCATGTGGCAAGAGGTTGAATTAATTTAAAAGGACGCAAAAGTGCTTGCAATAAATGTCTGGACTCAGAAATTTTGCCACTAATTTTTGGTACCTATGCTCAAAAAAACCACCTAATTTGTTGTTGTGTCTGTTTAATGAAGAACCAGTGACATATTTGAATGACATTTTCTTCTTTCACCAGCGATACCCAGCCAAAACAGGCACCAAAAATTGGGATTTAGTTGGGCAAACAGGGACGCCCTTGATGTTGGGGCATGGATCCAGCATTTACAGCTGTGTCTGCTCTTGGTCTGCTCGCTCTGGCTTTGCCAAAATCTTCAGCTTTTACCCACGATGCGGAGCAACAACTCTACATCTCTACAACTACCTGACAGGAGGGTGTAGTGAGGTGGGGGTCGGTCTCTTCTCCCAAGTAACAAGCGATAGGATGAAAGCAAATGGCCTCAAGCTGCGTCAGGGGAGGTTTAGATTGGATATTAGGAGACATTTCTTCACGGAAAGAGTGGTCAAGCATTGGAACAGGCTGCCCAGAGAGGTGGTGGGGTCCCCATCTCTGGAGGGGTTCAAAAAACGGGCAGAGGTGGCACTTTGGGACATGGTTTAGTGGGCATGGGGGTGTTGGGTTGATGGTTGGGCTGATGATCTTAGAGGTCCTTTCCAACCTTAATGATTTACTTTCATTAAAAAATAATGCAGCCACCAAGCCAGGAAACGTGAAATTGCTCCTCTCCCCTTAATTGTTTTAGTGGTGGAGTTGGCAGTGTTAGGTTAATGGTTGGACTGGATGATCTTAAAGGTCTTTTCCAACCTAAACCATTCTATGATTCTATGAAAAGCCAGCCCGTGAGCTGCCCACCATCGCTGTTTCAGCCTGCACACGGCGAGCTGCTGCCCAGCCGCATGAGGTTCGGCTTTAATTTGCTCTGCGTCAAAAGCCACCATTGCTTTGGGCCAAGGGCCGACCAGCCCTCCTCCATCCCAGTGAGCTAATCACATCTACCTTGCTTTCTGGATGCATTTCGTCCTCCCAGCACATTTACGGATCCTGCACCTCCCTTAAATATTGTTCTGATCCAGGGGAGAGCGTTGGCGCTGCTCCCGTCCCCCCGTCCCCGAGCAAGCTGGCATGGAGGGGCTGACCCCCATCCCTCACGCCTGCGCGCAGCCCAGCGCCTGCTTTCGCTCCAGCCCCGAGCCGCTAGACACCCGTTTAAGTCAGCGGTAAACTAATTTAATCGAATCACAGAGTGGTTTGGGTGGGAAGGGACCTTTAGAGCCCACCCAGCCCAACCCCTGCAGTGAGCAGGGACATCTCCAACCAGCCCAGGGTGCTCAGAGCCCCGTCCAACCTGGCCGGGAATGTTTCCAGGGATGGGGCATCGACCGCCTCTCTGGGCAACCTGTGCCAGTGCCTCACCACCCTCGGTGTGGAAAATTCCTTCCTTGTATCCAGTCTAAATCTATTCTTCTTTAGTTTAAATCCATCACCCCTTGTCCTGTCACAACAGGCCTTGCTAAAAAGCTTGCCCCCACCCTTCCTATGGGCCCCTCTCAGCACTGCCAGGCCACACTCAGGTCTCCCCGCAGCCCCCTCCTCTCCAGGCTGAGCACCCCCAGCTCCCCCAGCCTGGCCCCGCAGCAGAGGGGCTCCAGCCCTCGGATCATTTTTGGGGCCTCCTCTGGCCCCGCTCCAGCAGCTCCATGTCCTTGTGCCGAGGGCCCCAGAGCTGGGTGCGGGGCTGCAGGTGGGGTCTCACCGGAGCGGAGCAGAGGGGCAGAATCCCCTCCCTCGCCCCGCTGCCCACGCTGTGGGGATGCAGCCCGGGATGGGGTTGGCTTTCTGGGCTGCCAGCGCACATTGCCGGCTCATGTCCAGCTTTCCACCCCCCAGGACCCCCAAGTCCTTCTCCGCAGGGCTGCTCTCCACCCCTTCACCCCCAGCCTGTGTTGATGCCGGGGGTTGCCCCGTCCCAGGTGCAGGACCTTGCACTTGGCCTTGTTGAACCTCATGAGGTTCACACACCTCTCCAGCTTGGCCAAGTCCCTCTGGATGGCGTCCCATCCCTCAGGCGTGTCAACCGCACCCCTCAGCTTGGTGTCATCTGCAAATTTGCTAACGCCTGGTGCTCCTCACCCAGCTCTGGCTCAGTGAGCTGCCGGCACTGCCTCTTGGCATGGCCAGGCACAAGATGCTTCACCACGGCACCACCTCGACCGAGGAAGGAGGCAAAATGCCGTGTACAACCCAAAAAAGCCGCTGTGAAAAGAGCATTTCTTGACGCCAGAGCAATCAAGCCCTCCTGCTAAGCTGCCATCCTACTCCTCCTTCCCAAACCGGGCTTCTATGGGGCTCTGGCATCCCGTAGCTGCCAGCCCTGCTTGCAAGAGTAATTAGCCTTCGTTTGCCAGCTCCTCGTCAGCACAAGCTGCCGCCTGCTTTGCACAGAGCCGTGCCGCATGGCTGCAGAGCAGGCGCTTGGGCAGAAGGGTCCCTGGCCCCCACATGCCTTGCACCAGCTCCATCGCCCACCCAAACCCCACAAAATCCGAGCCCAGCCTCCCCCCTAGCTTTTTCCTCCCCCTTTTGCTTGGGTTTTATCTCGAGTTGCACATGGGTGGAGACCAGAATTCTCCTGAATGTTTAAAAAAATGGCGTTTTAAGGGTGATTATTGAGTCCAATTACCTTAAACAGGCAGCTGTCATTACAGAAGGGGTATCTGGAAGCACGTTTTGCACCGGGTTGGGTCCGTCGCTGTTCAAAGGCAGCGCTAACCCTGGCTGGAACACCGGCATCCTTGCAAAGCATTATTTTCTTACATTCTTGAAGGTGCAAACGGGCATCGAGAGAGATTTTACGGGTGTCACGAGACACCTGCGTCTCCAGGGGTCTGCAGCCTTTGCCCACCCACCTGCAGTCCTCTGCTTTCTCAAACCCGTGGGTCACATCCTCTCCTGCCGCCCAATTTTCCAGACTTTTTTCACCTCCCAGTGGGTTTTTCTCTGCTTTGCAGTAAAGCATTCTCCCCACACCTCCTGGCTGAACCGAAAGGAAAAGCTGTGGCTCTGTGGGCAAGAAACCGAAAGCGCTGACATCTGCCAGGGCAAAACCTCACCGCTCCTCCGCCGTAAAGACCGAAAGCAGCTCCCCAGAGCATCCCACGGCATCACCCGCCACCAAGAACGGCTCCTTTTTGGAGTGAAAGCAGGAGCCTCCCTGCTTCTTGGTTTCAATTAAAAAGCCACGCTTTCCATCACCGATCCACCAGTATTTTCCACCCAGTCAGTAGCAAAGTGGGCGAACCCCATGGGCGCAGCCAAGATTTTGGCAAGCACAGGGCTTAGGTTTGTTCCTACCAGGCAGGCATCACCCAGGGTTGTTTTTTTGGTCCAGAAAAGGTGCCAGGTTGGGTATTGTAACGGAGGGATTTGTTCCAGCTCCTAGTTTTTACTTTCATTAAAAATAATGCAGCCACCAAGCCAGGAAACATGAAATTGCTACTCTGCCCTTAACTGGTTTAGTGGTGGAGTTGGTAGTGTTAGGTTAATGGTTGGACTGGATGATCTTAAAGGTCTTTTCCAACCTAAACCATTCTATGATTCTATGATTATTCGTGCTGGGATTGCTCCCAGCCCCTGCGCATCCCGGCGGCTGAGGCCAGCCCAGCTCGCTGCATCCCAGGGGCACGGCCAGGCACAGGGCCAATGTGGTCCCCTCCGAGGCAAGCAGGTTCTCCTGAAAACTGCCTTTTCCTCCTCAAAAACCAGCCAAGACGCGGCATCCAGAACGGATAACCGAGCGTACGGCCGTGCCGCTGCCTCCCCCCCGCGCAGCCGGCGCTGCCGGTCACCAACCGGCTGGAGCGTGGGAATCCCTCGCGCGGGGCTGGCTGGCTTTTCAAGCCATCCTGTTGCTTTTGCTAAAAGCCATGGCTAAAAATAGGCGGCTGGGCTGAAAAATGATTACTAAAGATATACAGAAAAATATAAAAATATTGCAGGCAAAAAGAAAATAGCAAAAAGCCACGTTGCCAGGGGGGTGGCAGCTGCTGTAGTCGCGTTGAGCTCGACAGCAGTCGCAGACCTGGCTGGGAAAGGAGCCTTAATACGCCCAAATTACATGTGTTGCATTATTTCCTTATGCAAAGAAAACATTACGCGCTAGATTTGTGCCCGTGGGCTCCCATCACACCGCTTCGCCGGGGCACAGGACCTTAATCCTCAGCGGTGGTTACAGCCACAGCTCCCGGTCCCCAGCCACAGGGATTTTATTCCCTTGAGTCCATTTTTTTTTTCCGCCCGACGCCCAGTATGGTGTTTAAATTGCCGAAAAGCAGCTCGCAGGTTGGAGACGTGCCGGCAAATTAAAAAGAAAATAAATAAATTAAAAGGCGCCTGAGTGGAAAAATGAGCCTGTTGCCGTGGAAACAGCTTCATTATCACACCAGCATCCAATCCCTCCCGCCAAACAGGGGCGAGGTGGGATGGGTGCCCGCTTCGGCCCCGCCGCCGGTGTTTTGCCCGCGGTGGGTGGGTTTCGGTGCCGACCCCGCTGCTTTTGCGGCAGTCGGGGAGGGTGCAAAATCTGTTGCCCGTCTTAGCCTATTCAGCCAGATTTCACCCCAAAAGCAGCGCCGGGGTCAGACCCAGCTGGCCACTGGCTCAGCCAGCCCTGGCTCTGCCGGCAAATCTCGTTAGCGAGGCAACGCAAAGCAGAAGGAGCGAGAGGGAGCGGCTGTGAAGATGTTTTTTCTCTTCCGTCATTTTGCTGGGGCATTAAATAAAGAGCTCAGCGCCGGAGCTGGCTTTGCAGAGAGCCCGGCTCGGGATGTCCCCTCCATCTGCAGCCGACCGTGGCTGAAGCCCAGACCTCATTAAAATCTCCAGTCGATGGCACGCTTTTCCATGAAGCTTGCAAGCAGTAAAGGTTTTAGCAACACCCATCCTTTTGGAGAGCTGAGCGTGTCCCAAGCACAGCCCACCCGGGCTGAGGCTTCAAGAGAAACCTCCTTCCCACGAGGCACAGACAGACCCGGAGAGGAGTTGGGGAGGCAACAGCGATGGAGCCGGCCCCACGGGGACATTTCAGCTCTCGCAGGGCTGTCCCTTCTGCCTGGAGAGGTCACCACGCCGTGGGTGTCACGCAAAAGTGAGAATCTCAGCTCTTTATTTTCTCACAGGCATCCTAACGGCTCAAAATGCAGGCAAACGGAAACCAACCTCAACTTCCTTTTTTTTTTTTTTTTTTTTTTTTTTTTGAGTTTGTTTTTGTGTTTTCTTTAAGAGATTATTCGGGTGAAGGACCAGCCACCAGACAGCACAGCCTGGGAGGTTTGCTCCAGTCCCTCCTGCCCACGGTTCATAGCAAATGGTGGCTCTCTCCGGCCAGGTACCGCGGGGAGGGAGCACCCACCTGCCCTGGGGTCGGCACAAGGCTCCGGCACTGCCGGAATGGTGCCGGGGTTGCCGATCCCTGTCAGGTCAGGGGTTTAACAGCAGCATCACTTCCCTGGCTGACGAAGCCGGAGATTTCCAGCGAGCCAAAAAGCTGTGTGACCCCCCCCAGCCTTGGCCCAGGGCTTTCAGGGATGTACCCCTGAAAAGGAAAAGCCGCCCCACCGTCTTTTGGGGGAAAACCCTGGGAAAGAGCATTCGTTTTTAACGCACAAGGGACAAAGCCAGCAGCGTGCGCAGATCCGGCACTGGGAGGATGGGTGCCCTGGCAGCTTGGCCAAATACAGGGGGATAAGGATGCCCAAATACGTGGTCCGGTGGTCCAAGCAAGCGAAGCCGCACCCGAGCATCGCCTTCTTCCCCACGGCCTGAGTTTTCACCCAGATTAAAAACACCCATCATTTTGCCGACTCGCTCCTGACCTCCCGTCGGCCCCTCGTCGTGCCCTCCGCACCCACGCACGCTCACGGCGACGCTGCCCGGGGACGAGCGGGGGCAATGCCCGCCGGAGGGGCTCCTCGCTATCTGCTTATGCTGCCGCACAGAAAGAAAAAGGGCCTCGGCTGTCACGTTTCGGTGTGACACCCCAGAAGGGACAGATAAGGGCACGCATCCTGTCACGCCATCCCCTCCGCCTTTCAGGCTCTCCTGCCGCAGAGTGTTTAAGCACGGGCTCCGCTTCCGCGGTCCCCGCCGGCGCTGAGCAACGCCACCGCCGCACTTCACCGAAAACGAAAATGATTTAAGGGTTAGGGGTTCTTTTCGGTTGAGTGTTTTGGGGTTTTTTTTTTTTTTTTTAATTTAAAGAAACGTTAAAACACACCCAGAGGCCAGCGGGAGACTGAAGGCTCGCTGCAGTGCACGTGAGCGGAGGAGTGGGAACACCTCGAGCCTCTGCCCTGCAAATCCCCGGGCAGGCTTGCAGCGAAACCCTCGCAGTGAAGGACACGGCTGCTCCCCTCTTCAAGCTGCAGTTAGCCTTCATCCTACCCAGATTTAAAAAAAAAAACACAACCCACTAATGCTCTCTGCTTGCTTGCATTTTATGCATTTTATTTTTATGAAACTTGCCCAAGAGGAGAACACGCAGCTTCGGAAATTCCCTAAACCCACTGTCACTCCCCGGAAAACCAGGGTTTCTCAGAAATGCCACACTTGGCCGCCTGCTGCAAAGCGGTACCCACGCTGCCTAGGGCATCCGTGACCTCCCCATCAGGCTGGAAGATGGAGACATCTCCACAGTCTTTGAAGTCCCTCAGATAGACCAAAGCACCTCCAGCACACAGATGGCCCAGTAAATACAGAAAAAAAGAAGAAGAAGGGAATCAGGCAGCAAGGAGGAGTGCTGAGGAGGGACGTGCAGATGGGTCGCGCTTTGCCCCAGGCTGCCGCAGGTGTCCCCTGTGGTGGAGGACTCACGGGAGCCCATCCGACCGTCGCCCACCGTGCAGCCCTCCCCTCCCGACACGCCTGCTGTCCCAGCGGCAGAGCTCTCGCCTGCCTTCCCCCCAAACCAACGTGCAGGGCTTCCCTATGGCCCCACATCTTTCCATGAGTTAGATGCCTGGATTCCTCCCTGCCAGATCCACAAAACCCTTGGAAAAGTGGCTGCTAAGTGTTGGGGCATCACAAGCCCACAGGTTTCTCCCATGCTGGAGGGTTTCTCCCCTGCACGGGGGTCAGCCCAGGCTGGAGGTCACAGAATCATGGAGTGGTTTGGGTGGGAAGGGACCTTTAGAGCCCACCCAGCCCAACCCCTGCAGTGAGCAGGGACATCTCCAACCAGCCCAGGGTGCTCAGAGCCCCGTCCAACCTGGCCGGGAATGTTTCCAGGGATGGGGCATCGCCCACCTCTCTGGGCAACCTGTGCCAGTGCCTCACCACCCTCACTGTAAAAAATTTCTTCCTTATATCCAGTCTAAATCTATTCTTTAGTTTAAATCCATTACTCCTTGTCCTGTGACAACAGGCCTTGCTAAAAAGCTTGCCCCCACCCTTCCTATGGGCCCCCTCTCAGCACTGCCAGGCCGCACTCAGGTCTCCCCGCAGCCCCCTCCTCTCCAGGCTGAGCACCCCCAGCTCCCCCAGCCTGGCCCCGCAGCAGAGGGGCTCCAGGTCAATGGCACTATCTGCAGCCCTGGCCAATGCACCTTTGAACATTGGTTAAAATACTACGCAGATACCCTTGAAAATACTTGAGTATCTTACTTTGCGTTTCTACTGCAGCAATGGCCAAGGAAAGACCAGTTCCTCTTCTACAACGCGCCGCACCCACGCTACATAACACAGCAAACCCCTTCTGTAGGATTATTCTCAGCCCGCCAGAACACTTACCGAGGGCATGACTCCTCGCCGGCTGGAGCGACCCTGATTTAACCATGTCCAGGGCAGCTGGTGATAACCCAGCGCTACCAAGACCCACACACCGATGGAGAGGCAACTACACGGTAAAAGCACACATTCAAGAAACGGGCAGACGTGGCACTTCGGGACATGGTTTAGTCTACTCTCCCCTTAATTGGTTTAGTGGTGGAGTTGGTAGTGTTGGGTTAATGGTTGGACTGGATGATCTTAAAGGTCTTTTCCAAGCTAAACCATTCTATGATTCTATAAATTGACCAAATAAAAAAATTCCCATTGAAATCCCAGTTGTCTCTTGGCTACCAAAATCCACCCCATGAAACCTGTTTCCTACCGGTGAAGTGGCAGCAGGCTGGGTAGCCCCTGCCTTCACAGGGCAGAAGTTTCTGCTGTAAAAAGCGACTCTAGGTCTAGGAAACACACACTACCTCCCAGCTGGCCAGAAAAGAGCAGAAACCCTCCAAAAAAAAAGCTTTTTTCCCCATGGAGAGACCTCTAGAAAACCAAAATCACCCTTTAATTAGAAGCATCATCACACCTACGGTTTCTCGATTCCTTCACTTCTTGATTCCTTCCCCAAAACAACTCCGATTGACCCTGAAATTAATTCTTTGTACACACTTTACTCAGAAATCCCAGTTCCCTGCCCCTTGTGCCAGGAAAAAAGAGAGACGGTTAAAGCTGTGAAGGAAGGAATGAGCTCCTGTACCGGGAAAAGGAGCTCAACATCTTTTCATACAGCTCTGAACTCTTGACCCTTAATTAAGGGAAGCAGCCAAGGGCTATTATTTCATGTTAATTAACTGATCCATTCTTGGGTTTCAGTTTTTCACATCCTGCTTGCCGGGGTCAAGATAAAGACCTTTTAGGGGAAGGTGTGAAATGAGGTTTGAAAGCAAAGGGGAGAAGAAGGCAACGCTGCGAGGCGGAGGCGGTTCACCCAGCGTCGTGTTTGCAAAAGGATTTGGGCATTTGGCTGTGTCAACACCGCTCCCAAAGGGACAAACCCGCCCCGAGCCTCACGCAAAGTCCCCCTGAATTCGAAGCCACGGTGATTTACCGCCCGCCCACCCGTCAGCATGGGGGTACAGCCACTGAGGTGCCCTGATTTGGTTAAAATGTCACATTTTTAGGGGGCAACCTCCCCGTGACAGCAGGAAATCAGGAGCGCGCGGATTTCGCACTAGCTCCTGCCACGGTGCCAAGGCTGCCGGGCTCATCCTCCTGCAAAGCAATTTTTTAGCCCAGCTAAAATAAAAACCAAACCTGCTCCTTTCGCTCCCATCGCAAGAGCCTCATCGTGCCTTTTCGCCCAAATAGCTGCCGCAGCACGCGAAGCCCTCAGCTGCAGAAATCGCTGCGGTAAGAAATCATCCTCCCATGATTTCACCCGAACCAAACCTTTATTAGAGTCTTATTTTAAGTAACACTCACGCGAAGCCTAATAAACCTTTGCAGCCGCTGGGAATCACCCAAGTTACATCAGCAAAGCAACAACCCCGTTAACCATCCCATTAAGGTTAAGCCCCTCCAGGAATTACCTTAGACTGCTTTAATTAGGTATCCACTGTACAAAAGAATTAATTAATTAGTGATAAGCACCTGAACCACATTACTCATAAGGCTCTATTTCAAGCTTCAAATACAGCAAACAGGTCACAGCCTCTCCGCTATAGCAGAGCAAAGCCCCGGTGCTGCTGCCTCGTATTTCTCTTCCCATCCCTGCCACCAAAGCAGCAAGGCTGGGAGCTTTTTTTTTTTTTTTTCCCCTTCTTTATCTCTTTTTTATGTTTTTCACAGCATCCAGAGCTGGTGCCTTTAGAGCCGCTGCTCAAATAGCGGATGTGCCAGGCGGAGATGGGAGAGCTTTGTAATTACTTTTGGAGATTTGGTGTGCTTTAGGCATGGGTTGTGGGGTAACCTGTATCTCGCAGCTACAGGTACCCTGCAAAGGTTTCCCTACAAAGCTGTTGCGCTACGGCATCACGAAGATACCTGTTAAATGAGTAAAGCATTTGCAGATGGCCAGATCCCAAGCTGCAGGTGGAGGATCACCACTAAACGTGGGTGATTTTAGCAGGTTTCTGGGGGGGAAAAAAAAAAAGTGAGAAAAAAAAAAAATTCCCTTTGCTATTCTGTATTTGCACAATTACTTTGAAAAGTAATTTATTGTGGCTTGCGCTGGCCCCGACGTTTCGTGGCCTGCGACCTCCCCGCTGGCAAACTTGGGGCTACCAGGGGGGTTTTTCCGAGCTGACAGTCCGTGGCTGGGATGCAGGCAGGGATGCAGGCAGGGATGCAGGCAGGGATGCAGAGCCGTGGCGGTGCTGCAAACCAGGTTAGCTGGGGCTGGCTAGGGAGAAGTAGGTTGTTCCTCTGTCCTCGGTCGCTGAGCTGACCCATATTATCTCAATTAAATTTAACTTCTGCGGCCCGCCGCTGCCTCTTTTTTTTTTCCTGGAACCTAATGCATTTCGGTCTAAAGTAGGACCCGGTTACGGGGGCAGCGAGTACACCTGGGTCCTTCCCGACGCGATGAGGAGAGGAGGGCACGGCCATCGTGACAGAACTGGGACAGGGACGTGGAGGGGGACCGAGAGGCGGCAGCGCCGTGGCCGAGGGTTCGGCAGCTTCCCCCCGCTCAGCCCTGGCCCACCTGCCCTTCCCCCGACCACGATGCTCCTTGCAAAACAGCAAAATTTACTTTTCTCACCCGAGCTGCGCCCTCAGAGCCTCTCCCACGCTATTCCCCCGCTTGCTGAGCCTGTCTCCATCCTCACCCCCTCTCCAGCGCGCTCACCGCTTACTAACCTCCGCATACAACATCTTGGTTTTCCCATGGAGCCCAAAATCCCTGAACCAGCTGCTTTTCCCCTTAAAATGCACGCAAAGCATCCCTGCCATGCTTCCTGCTGAGTCAACGGCCCTGATTTTACCACCACACGTTATTCTGGCTGTATCGTGAAATGACACATGCTCAGCAAACACCGATATTACGCAGCCGGGAGGAGAAAGCCACCCCAGAGCTGCTAGCCTGGGCGGTGTTTTTACACTTGCGATATCAAGCATTGCAAAAAAAAAAAAAAAAGAAAAAAGGGGAAAAAAAATATATAAACCCAAAGAAGCCATGCAAACCCCATACTAAGCAGCACAAGACGGCGTTACTCATGCTGGCTCGCCCTTCCCTCCTGTGCATCAATATCTCCCGTGCATCGATACCTCCTGTGCTGGAGATCAGTCCGTCCTGGCTGTGCCACGGGCCCCACGTGCTTCATTTATGCCCGCCGTGCCTGCTCCCGGAGCTTTAATCCTTCTGCCAAACAAGCCGGAGCCGCTGCATTTGGGCCCCACTGCTCTGCAAGCTGCTTTCCCAAGGGCAAGCGCCTTTCCCTGCCTACCTGGCTGCTGGGAAGCCTCAGCATGGGGCTGTGCGGTTGCTTTCTATATTTTTCCCCAGCATGAGCTATGAAAATCAATGAAGGCAGCTGCTCTTTGGGGGGCCGGGTTTCAGTTCCAGGTAGGATAGAGCAGGATCAATTCACAGCCAGTGCAACTTTTACATCAAGTCATGGAAACCCTTACACAGGGCCTAGATTTAGGCTTAAAAAAAAAAAAAATCAGCACCTCCCCTATTTGTTGCTTATGCCTCTCCATAAGCCTGGGTTGCTGCATTAAAATCATCTTTTTATTCCCCGCTCGCACGGTGCAGAGGGAGGAGGCAGACTCCCCCCCCACCGGTGTTAGCTCGGGAGCGAGGGAAGCACTGGACATGAATGCAAACCCCCCCAAGCGAGGATGTGAGGCTGAGCAGCAATTATATTAAATCAGCTGATAAATAATGCAACGTATTTTGATGGTACCAGCCCTGCAAGCACCTCGCAAACACCATCGTGTCTCCACGGTATTAAAAATACAAGGGATGAAGCGCAATCAGGTCGGCGTGACTTGAATAATTGAACCTAAAGCCTTTCTGAAACGCCGTCCTCAGGGCGCGCCGGAGCTCTGGCCCCACGGCAGAGCCGCCAGACCATTGCCTCTTCGCAAGGTCCTACACAAACCGATGGACTCCACCAGACCTGGTCAACGTTCAACGCTTTCCCGTCCAAGGTGAGAGACCTCTGCTTGGTGCTTTGCAGCGTGAGCAGAGCTGCTCCAGCAGCAGACCCAGTCCTGAAGATTGGTTAGAAGACGTTCGAATAGGTTTACAGGTTGTGGATCCTGATGACCACCCCTAAGGACCTCAAACCACTGCAGACCCAACGAGGGGGTAGGAAGTCCCTGAGAAGGCATGCAGAGATGTGGAGAAGACCTGGCCTCATGGAGAAGACCTAGCGACCTTTCTGCATGACATCCTGGGAGCAGCTGGACGCACATGGACTCATACATGTTCCCACGTCCATGGGGAGAGCACTGAGCTGCCCATGGCGTTGGCCCTGCTCTGAGCAGGAGGTGAGACCAGAGACCTCCGGAGGCTCCCTCCAACCTAAATGAGTCATTGACCGTGCTGGTTCATTACCAAAATTCCTGTTTGCTCACTGGAAAGCCCCGGAGGGATCTGGAAAACAACAGGAAAATGAAGGGAGGGGCACAAATCCTTGGGCAGCTCTTCCCATGGCCACCAGCTCTCAGGACAAATACATCCCAGCCTGGCAAAAGCCAAAACCGCAGCCGGAGACTTCTTCTATAACATGCCTTCACAGTACAGGCAATCAACGGCCTGAACTTGATCTGCAAAACCAGCCAGCCCACTCCTTTATCCCCACTCAAGACGTCACGGAGAGATAACCATCTCCCCACATTCTTCATCCAGCTGCTGCCAAAATGGGTCAAATTCAAGAGCCGATGCAAGCAAAGGAGCCCTTGGAGTTAACGCAACCATAATGCAAGTGAGACAGAACTGCATGATGTGCCAACGGAGCATGCTCCAGAGCAGGTAAGGAAGCCAAAAGCCAACCGTGAGGACAAAATCCAACCTCCTTGTACGTGGGGGGGGCATGGGTGGGAGGAAGCCTCCACCAATGATGAGAAACACATCGCCAACACAATGGTCAGATGTTTTCTGCACACCTGTTGGGACCCTGGGAAGGAGAACGCGTCCCACAAAGGATCTGCTGTCCTGCAGCAGCTCAGGGCTCACGAGAGCTGTGCTGAGGGGTGGACGGGAAGCGCCAGCCCGAGCCATGAGCAGCTGTGGTCGGAGCAGCAAACAGCACAGCTCCGCTCAAGAGAAACTTTATAGAGATCACAAGAGGTCTGGTTTTGTCAGATAAGAAGAAAGAGCAGGAAATGTCACGAGGTTTACAACCAAGCAGTTAAAGATTGCGTCCGTTCACGTCCAGGGTGACTAACGAGCTTTGTGCAGCTCCTGGTAAGTTTGGGCCACACTTCAGGGCTCCCTAAGGCTGCAGAGAGGAAACACCCCTGATAAACCCCCTCCTCACAGTTACCATCACTAGGGCTGCCCATGTCCCCATAATGCCTTAGAAAAACGGGCACTGGGAATTCCTCCTGGGGCTTTGGTCCTCAGGAGACTCAGACCGAGGTCTTTGGTGTCCCTCCATCTGAGATGACCCTTTCAAGGGGCGAAAGGCAGTGAGGATCAGGGTTTGGGAGCAGCGACGCAGCGAGGAGATGGTGCCCCTGGGCTCCATGAGTGCAAAGGGATCTCCAGGAACATTTAACCTTCCCGCAAAGCCATAAACCTCAACAGGCTGGATGTGGCCCGTACATAAGGAGCCACTAACACCACATGGACCTGAGAAGATGTCTGCAGGCGCTGGGGAAAACACTCATCCCCATCAGAACGGTGTCTGCAGATGTGAAACCAAAAGAAGCAGCAGGGGAGAAGGTGGTCTCCTCAACTCATCCCCCATACATCTCCTGTCCCTCAGTGTCCCCTGCATGCTTGGCCCAGGGCTCTCAGTGGGGCATACAGCCCCAACCCCACGAGCAGATGATGGATGCTTACTTACTCTCCTACACCTCTGACACCTGCCTGTTCCTCCCAAGCTCTGGTTGAGGAGAAACACATCGAGATGGAGAACAAGCTCTTGCAAGGTGATTTCTGCCTTGAAACGACTCACGTGTCGCCTTCCTCCTGCTGACGGCAGTGGGGAGAGCAAGCTGGAGCCCCGGCCCCCCACCCCGACTATGGCTGGCAATCACCGTCGCGATCTTCTCAACCCCCATGGGTGGTGGATAACTTACCATGGAGGGTTTGAGGCAATCCAGCCCAACCCCAAGGTGAGGCCAAGGCCAAATCAGCCATGCTGCACCTCTTCGGTTTGGGTTGAGCCCTTTGGAAAACCCAAACTCACCTGACGCTGTCGAGGAAGGAGAGGGACAAGCCCAGAGCCCTTCTTGTGGGTGCTCCTCACCCCAGCTCTGCCCCAAACTGGGCATCACAGCTGTAAACATAACGAAGCCCTAACGATGACGCCTGCTACAAACAGAGACATGCTGGCACCGTCCTGGCAGCCCCCGGTGACAGTGGGATTGGGAAGACTTGTTTCTGACACCCCTGTTGCATTCGGGATCCATTGCCCGACTCCCAACGCCTTCTTTATCCCGGTCCCCTCCCTTCACCGCACCTCCTCCAAAGCAAAACCAAAGACACCAGGACTAAAAGGAATTCCGTCAATACTGAGCATCTCACATCTGCCGGCAACCGGTGCTTTCCTACCCAAAATGGCCCAAAATGGTGCTACCCAAAGTAGCCCAAAAAGCACAACTCCTCCAAACCCACGGTTAGGGCAACACGCTCAATCTGCAAGAATTCACAGCTCCTTCTCCCGAGTAGTTAGCGATAGGACGAGAGGAAATGGGCTCAAGCTGCGCCGGGGGAGGTTTAGATTGGGTATCAGGAGAAATTTCTTCATGGAAAGAGTGGTCAAGCACTGGAACAGGCTGCCCAGAAAGGTGGTGGAGTCACCATCCCTGGAGGGGTTCAAAAAACGGGCAGAGGTGGCACTTTGGGACATGGTTTAGTCTAGTCTACCCTTGATTGGCTTAGTGTGGACTTGGTAATGTTAGGTTAATGGTTGGACTGGATGATCTTAAAGGTCTTTTCCAACCTAAACGATTCTATGATTCTATTCTACGGGGGGGTGTTTTAAGATGACCGAAGCCTGAAGCATCCCCTCAGCTTCCCCCCTTAAGGGGATCACGCCTCTGGCTTGTGACTCTTGGGTGCCTGGCAGCGCTCCCCACGCCATCCCGGGGGGATGCTGCAACAGGTTAAATGCTCTTGCACTTCACCCAGCTTCAGCTCCCAGTCTTTCCTCTGGGATACAGCTCAGACAGGAGCAGGCGAGAGAGAAAACACAGCTTCCCTGCATCCCTGTGGATGCTGGCGGGTGCACAGGGACACCCTGCCTGTCCCTATGTCCCCAGGCTGGGGGTAAACCCCCCCAGAGCCGTAAATGTGCCAGTCCCACCACGACCGCTGCTTTTCCACTGCCACGAGGACTCCATCCTACGTTTGCTTATTGGCAAAAAAGCCAAGAAAGGTTTTTATTAAAAGAGAATCAGCAAACCTGCGTGTCAGCGTCAGCACAAATCCCGCCCTTGCGCAAAGCCCGGGGCTGAAGCGCCGCTCGCCTTCGCCGCCATTTGGCATAAACCCCAAACCGCTGGCGAAACCGTCCCCGCTGCCCGTGCCACGGCCGTTTCAGAGCCCCGAGGATGTGCCAGGGCCGGGACAGCCCTTTCGGCCGCCGTGCCGGGGATGCTGCGGGGACCGATCCGGCCGCAGGATCCGGCCCGTGCTGCGCTGTCGCCGGAGGAGCGCGGGTCTCCCAGCACGGCAGAGCTGACAGAGAGGGGCACAGAGACGACGCTGAAATGACCCGACTATAATTAGCACACAAACCCACCCCAGCGGCATCATTATTTCCGCCGAGGTGCCCGTCAGGGGAGCCGCTCCCGCGCGGGCAGGCGGAGGAAGGGAGTTTCTCGGCGCCGAATTACTCCGGGCATCTTCCATCATCAGGTCCGCGTCTCTGCGCAGAGGTGGTGGCACGGGGCGCCGACGTCCCCGCGGTCCCCCGCTGCAGGGGTGGGCGCAGGCAGCTCAGGGCGCAGCAGGCAGCTGCCAGGTTTTGGGATGGGGTTTCCCCACCCCGCTCCGGAGGATGCTGCAGGCAGCAGGAGGAGGGACGCCGAGCGGCACGGTGCGGGGTGAAAACCAGCAACACAGCAGGGTTTGCAGTGGGATTATCCCGGGGATTTTTTTTCCCCCGTTGGTGGGATCGCATGCCAGCCAGGAAGGAGCGCTGATGCTCGGGATCCCTGAGGAGCTCCGAGGCTCGGGCAAGGCTGCTCCTTCTCACCCAAGCCGCTCACTCTTACAAACTGCCCGGCCAGGACCCTCCCAGCCAGAAAAGCCGCTCGCAGGGACCCTCGCAGGAGGGGACAGAGCCCAATTTCCCTCCCAAAGCCCCCTCGGGAGAGCAAGCGAGGGCAGGACGCTAAATCTGTTAAACCAAGACACGGACGCAGCTAAAGGAGCTTATCCGCCGCAGCAGCACCTCTGCCCCACGCCGGCTCCCGGGGCGCTCTGCTGCTGCGTACAGCATTTTGGGGTTCAGAGCAGCACCCCGAGAATAACCAACCTGCAGCCCAGCAGGCATTTGGATGCTAGGCGAAAGCATCACCCACCGCCGGAGACCTCCCCGCGATGCCGGTGCCCACCGAGCACAGCCCAGCAGCACCTGGACCTTCCCTTGGATAAACTAATTAGCCCGAGTTACAGCGATGACGGCAAGACAACAGGGGAAGCAAATTGCTGTGTGAAAAGCAAGGGAAGGACGAGATAAGGTGAAAACTAATTGTGTTGGGTAGGATGAGCAGGTCCTGGTGAAGCTGCTGCCCAGGAATTGTCGAGGGTTTCTCAACTGCAAGGCGGAGATTTTTTTAAGGTTTGCTACGATGCCGTTTCAGGGATTTTTTGTTTGGTTGGTTTTTTTTCTACCGAGCCTGTGAAAAATTGGGTTTGCTGTTTGAAGACCATCGTACCTACATGAAATGCAGGGAATGCATGATTATAGACGCATGATTTTAGACTTCAGCCTCAGCACGGCTGTGTCCTCGCCCAGGCGCTGGCTGCATCCAGCCCCCGCTGCCTCCCGGCCCGCAAAGCGCCGGTGATTCGCTTGCCCGCCTCTCATCGAAGACATCGTTCATTAATCGCTGCCTTGACCCGAAGCCCAGGCTGGACAAACACCGTCCCAGCGACTTCGGATGGGGTTTGGAGCAAGCCCTACTTCTCCACGGAGCCAAATCCGCGTCCTCCCGGCAGCTAGAGCCCGTCCTCCTCCCCAGCTCAGACCTGCCCCTAAACGGGGCGAGTGCCAAGCGGCTCGTGCCAGGTGTGTGCGGAAAGCCGGGAGAGACAGCCTGCGTTCCCCCGCAGCCATCACGCGCTCCCCCACGAGCGGCAGAAGCAGGAACACCCCCCCCCCTTTCACTTCTCCCCATAAGTTTGGGGGGGGGGGGGCAAGGCTGCTCCTGCACTTTAAAGGGACCGCTTTTGGGGGTGTTTGTACCATGCATGTTGCACGCAGACCAAAAAAAAGTATGCGTAAGGGGCTGAAGCCCCACTGGAAGCGAGCAGGCGATAAAACTGTGCAAGGACGAGCACAAAATTCCCCTTGCCGATGAACCACGCTGCACCCCACGCCCTGCCCCGTGGCACGGGGCAGCATCTGCCTCTGCCCTTCATCCCATCCCTCCTCCCGGCAGCCGCTGCGACCCCACGAAGCGGCTGAGCGAGAAACCAGAGGGGCAGAAACGGCGAGAAAAGAGCCTGAAAAGAAAAAAAAAAAAAAAAAAAAAAAAAAAAAAAAAAAAATTGGAAACCCACCCTAATCCCTTTGCTCCGTCCTCCTGCTTCTGCTGCCGGCTGTGATTGCTCGCGGCCGTATCCCGCTCCAGGCGCAGGGCTGAAACGCTGGGAGAAGTCATGCTGAGAACTGATGCAATTCGTGCCGAAAAGAGTGCTTTTCCCCAGGCAAACCCCTTATTCCCAACCCAAAACGGGGCGAAGGGGCCGGCGGGAGGAAGCAGGCGGTGCAGCCCTGTGGTCCTCGACAGCAGCACGGGCGTCACGAGCGCGCCGGCCTCGAGCATCCCGGCACCGACGCGCAGGACTGGGAGGCACGGCCGCCCCCGGGCAGCGCTTTTTGGGGGTGCGGGGGGTCCGCGGGGCTCCGGCGCTGGCTCGCCAGCCCTAATTACTATGGTAACAGCCTGCGCCAGCGCCTGGCTGTCCTCTTTCCGTGACTCACTGGGTTTCAAAAGGAGCAGCGCTGCCTCGAACGTCGCCGTTCGGAGGCCAAGGCGCTGGAAACCCAGCGCATCCGCATCTGCGGGGCCACTGGGTGGGAAGGCATTGCCCGCCCTTGCAAAATTTGGCTTTTTATGGCGTTTTTCCGCTCGCAGCCAGCCCGGTGCAGGGTGACAAAGCAGGAGGCTGGCTTGGGGATTAAAAATAATAATAATAATAATAATAATTGAGCTTCGTCACCGGCTCGCAGCCATCTACCCCGTGGGAATCCCGTCGGGCTCCCCACTGCAATTGCCTGCTCCCGGTCTCGATAATCCCCGCGCTGCGAGCGGGCCCAAATTTCTCCGGCGGAAAACGATAACCACGAGGCAGCCCCGTGCCAGGCCCTGATGCACGCCGGTTATCTTCCCCGCCGAGGCCAGCCGTGCCGCGGTACGGCCGCTCATCCGAGCCTGCGTGCCAAACGTGGCCCGCGGGGCCGCTCCTTGCCTCTGCCAGCTGCAAGGAGCCCGGAGAAAATGCAGGGAGCATCCTTAGCGCCGGCACGTGCACCGCCAGCAGCAAAGCTGGCAGCTGCCGGGGAATTTGGGAGAGAGAACGGGCACCTGGAGGCAGCGTGCTAGCAGCGGGGGGGGACCTGCAAGTCCCCCCCAAGCTGGGGATACCCCGTTTTGGAGGCGAAGCTGACTCCAGTCGTCACCCAGGCGATGCTGAGACCGCCAAACTTGCGTCACGGGTGAGCAGGCAGCAGCACGCCGTGCCCGCGGCGGCAAGCGGCAACCCCTGCTTCCTCTTGCAACCAAACGCAAGGCTGAAAAAGCCAAAAAAAAAAAAAAAAAAAGAAAAAAGGCACCGAAACGGGTGCCGAGGGAGCAGCACGGCCGATGCCTGGCCTCGCGAGGCCAACACGGGAGCCGGGGCGGGATGGGGCTGAGCCACGTGCCCCCGTACCCCACAGTACGGGGTGCCAAAAACCCCGTTATAACCCCGTGAGCGCCTCAAAACATCCTCCCGGAGAAAGGCTTCACCCCGGGGCTTTCCTGGCAATAATTAATTGAGTCATATTTCAATCCCGCCAGCGGCCATATGGCAGAAAAGAGGATTAAAAATCGCATGCTCCGGCTGCATTCAGGGAAATCCAGTTATAAGGAAAAATCCTCCGTGCCTGGCCCCAGCCTGCTGCCAGGGTACGTGGCCGGGGAGCGCGGGCTGGGTGATGGTTCTTCGGTAATTTGGGGGGCTCGGAGGGAAACAGGGAGGTAAATAACACACAGGACCCGCAGGCAGCAGGGACGGCCGTGGCCGATCACCCGTGCTCCGCGTCGCTGCCCTTTGGGGCGGCACGCTTTACGTTCATTAGTAACTCATTAGTAGCGGGTGGGGGATCGCCGTGCTTCAAGATCTGCCTTAAATATAAATCTATTTTCCACCCAGGAGGCAAGAAGGCAAAAGTTTTTTTTTTTTTGCTGGATTCCCCTCCCGCCGGGATGAGCGAGCCCCGGGCCGGCTTTCCCCGAGCCCGTCTTCCCCCGAGCGCATCTTCCCGGCTGGCCGGCGATTTTCCCAGCATTACTTTCCCCGAACCGCTCGCCCCACAAACCACCGCTGGGAAAAATAAAGGATTTTTGATGGGAAGGATGGGGAGAGGGCCGGGATGGTGGGGTGGGGCGCGGGGTGCCCCCTCCACCTGCATGGCTGTCACCCCCCAAATCCTGCCCCCCGCCCCAAAGCCAGGCTGGGGACAGATCCAGCCCAGCTGAGAGGTTGCCGCAGGGATGTGGGGTTGGGAAAGTCTCGCCCTTCCTTCCCAGGGAGGGGAGGAAAAAAAAAAATATGGAGAAAGAAAGAACACTACGCCTCATTGATCCACGGAAAAAGCCTTTCCTGTGATGGCAAATCAGTTGCTGAACCGAGGATCAAACCCTCCAAGCCAAACCTTTGCTGGGGAGACGGAGCTCTCCGGGCCGGGGCCCCTCCCCCGGCTCCCAGGTTGGGGACCCCCGCGGGTGCCATCCCCACCCGAGCCCGTGGGGTCCCCATGGGGCGGCCAGAGCGGGGTGGGGATTGATTTTTTTTTTTTTTTTTTTTTTTTTTGGAGGCGGGGGGGGGGGTGATTTTCCGCTGATTTTAGAGCGGTTCGAGGGCCCGCGGGGGGCTGGGGACCGCCCTGCCCCAGCTCCAATGCACCCAGTGCCGCCAGCCCCAGCGCTCCCAGTGCTCCCAGTGCTCCCAGCCCCGGCTCCCCACCCCCGTGCCCGGTGGTACCTGGAGGCGGGCGGTGCTGCCCCGAGTCCCCGGCGGGGCGGGCGGCGGCGGGACGGAGGATGGAGGGACGGACGGACGGAGGGATGGACGGATGGATGGACCGAGGGATGGAGGGAGGGATGGAGGGAGGGATGGAGGGAGGGATGGAGGGAGGGCTGCGGGCTGGAGGCAGGAGGAGGGTGGTCAGCAGCAGCCCCGAGCAGCGAGTCCCCACCCAGCTTTGTCTGCGCTCATCCCTCTGCCTACAGGAAGCGGCTCGGCCCCGACTTCCTCCTCCTCCTCCTCCTCCTGCTGCTGCTGCTGCTCCTGCTCCTACTCCCTCTCCTCTCCTTCTCCTTCTCCTTCTCCTTCTCCTTCTCCTTCTCCTTCTCCTTCTCCTTCTCCTTCTCCTTCTCCTTCTCCTTCTCCTTCTCCTTCTCCTCTCGTTTTGCAGATCGCTTTTCTCCAGACCCCCCAGCCCCCTGGCCCTCACCCTGCCCCAGTCTCTGGCCCCGGCCCCTGCCCGTTTCTGCCCCGCTCCCTTCCACTGCCCCGGTCCCTGACCCCCGCCCCCGGCCACTTGTGCCCCCGACCCTGCACCCCACACGTGCCACACACCGACCCCACAACCCACACAGCCACCCACTGTACCCCCATCCTGCACCCCACACCCCCCCTGCACCCATCCCACACCCTGCACCCCACACCCTGCACCCCACACGTGCCACACACCCCCCTTGCACCCATCTCACACCCCCCTTGCACCCCATCCCACACCCTGCACCCCACACGTGCCACACACCGACCCCACAACCCTCACAGCACCCACGGTACCCCCATCCTGCACCTATCCCACACCCTGCACCCCACACATACCCCCACACCCCCCTTGCACCCATCTCACACCCCCCTTGCACCCCATCCCACACCCTGCACCCCACACATGCCCCCACAACCTCCCTGCACCCATCCCACACCCTGCACCCCACACTCCCCCTGCACCCATTACACACCCTGCACCCCACATGTGCCACACACCAACCCTACAACCCTCACACCCACCCACTGGACCCCCATCCTGCACCCCACACACCCCCTGTACCCCATACCTTGCACCCCACACCGCTCCACACCCATCCCCCACCCCCCTTGCACCCCATCCCACACCCTGCACCCCACATGTGCCACACACCGGCCCCACAACCCTCACAGCCACCCACTGTACCCCCATCCTGCACCCCACACCCCCCCTGCACCCCATACCCTGCACCCCACACCCCCCCGCACCCATCCCACACCCCCCGCACCTATCCCACACCCTGCACCCAACACATGCCCCCACACCCCCCCTGCACCCATCCCACACCCCCCTTGCACCCCATCCCACACCCTGCATCCCATATGTGCCACACACCAACCCCACAACCCTCACAGCCACCCACTGTACCCCCATCCTGCATCCCACCCCCCCTGCACCCCATACCCTGCACTCCACACCCCCCCGCACCCATCCCACACCCTGCACCCCACACATGCCCCAACACCCCCCTGCACCCATCCCACACCCCCCTTGCACCCCATCCTACACCCTGCACTCCGCACGTGCCACAACCCTCACAGCCACCCACTGTACCCCCATCCTGCACCCCACACCCCCCCTGCACCCATCTCACACCCCCCTTGCACCCCATCCCACACCCTGCACCCCACACATGCCACACACCAACCCCACAACCCTCACAGCCACCCACTGTACCCCCATCCTGCACCCCACACCCCCCCTGCACCCATCCCTGCCCTCTCTTCGCCCCCCACCTCACAGCTCCAAACACCCGGGTCCCCTCTCCTGCCCCCCAAGCCCCCCAGCGCTCACACCTCTGCACCCCTCGAGCCCTTCCCAGCTCCAAAATTCCCACCTGAGCCCCTACCTGCCCCTCCTGGGCACGGCTCGGCGGGACACCCAGCACTCAGTATTTTCTATTTTCTTGTTCATCCATGTGAGCCCACATGCCCGGTTTTTAGGATTTCAGGTGGACGATTTGGGAGGCACAAGAGAGCTGGCAAGCGCTGGTTGGGTTTTTATACGGCGGCCTTTATTTTTATTTTTATTTTTTATTTCGGCCGCACCCCGAAACATCTGCAGCCAGCCCGGCTGTGCGCTCATGGCCATACCTTCAAATCTCTTCTCTAGAGGTCACAACCAGGTTGCAAGGACGTTCATGTGTTCCCCGGGCGGGGGGTATGGCAGAGCTGGGGGGCAACACGACCCCCCCAAAACAAGGCGCTGCAAGCTGCGCCCATGCCCGCAGCAGCAGCAGCAGCAGCAGCAGCAGCAGCAGCAGCAGCAGCGCTGGCTCCCGCGGGATGCAGCTCCCTGCAGGCGTTGGGCGCGGGCACCCTGCAAAGGGTGGCGATGGGACACCCCCGGGGGGCCGGCGGGGTCCCCCCCGCCCCGTACACATCGAGCAGCCGACCCCAAACACAACGCGGGGCATGCGCGATGCTGCATTTAATAAAATTCTGTGATTCTATGAAAAGCGTTGCACCCAGTGCTAGCTGCAGGGTGCGGAAGGTCCCTGGCCTAAAGAGACACCGGCACACGGTGGTACTTCTGTAATTATCCCCAATTAGTCATTGGTGCCTGACTGGGGGGATGTCGGAGGGTACGCCCGGCCATCCTTGTTTTGGGAGGGCTGATAAAAGGAGGATGCTCTGGCAGGCACCCGCCTGGGCACAGCCATCGCTGCGTTAGCGGCAGGAGAAAGCACCACCCGTTTTGATCTGGCGGCAAGATTTAAAAAAAAAAAAAAAAGGATACTACTGCAACATTTCCCTTTTTTTAAGTGCGTTTTGCAGCTGGCTCCGTAAAAAACGGCATTTGCGCGTTGTCGCCCTACAAATCCCAAGTCTTCGACCTCTCAGGCTGCCGCGAAGTGGCGTCGGGAGATGCAGAATCTGGAAGCGGAGCGACCGGAGGCGAAAGGGCCCGAGCCACAGCCTTTTTTGTGAAAGCTGAAATTGGTGCAACGGGGAAGGCAGAGCGGCGGGACCGGGGAGCGTCCCGGGGAAAAGGCCAGCGTGGGTGCACGGCTGCCCGGCGCCGCGGCGGGATGGGAACTGGAGGACCTTTTCCTCCCCGTGGGGACCTCTCCCGCGGTGAGACCAAGGAGCGATAGAGGCCAAGCCATCAAATGCCTCCAAGCAGAGCGCGGAAATTCATTTAACGGCGTGGCCAGCGGTGCTCGTTTTGGCTAAACACAGCCTACGGGGAGGGGAGACCCTCCTCCCCTCCCTCTCCCCCCTGGGCGGCCGGGCTCGCTCTGCAGGCGCGTGCAAAGAAACCACTCAACGTCTGCTTTTAGGAAAAATTTCGGGGCTTTTTTTACAGGCCAAGGATAAAATCTGGAGGCTATACTTCGTAGCGGGCAACGCCGCCCCCCCATGCGAGAAGTCCCTCGCTCCCTCACCCTCCTCCCTTCTGCACGATTAGCCGCCCCCCCCCCAAAATGCCCGGCGCGAGCAGCGCTCGGCAATTAGGCGCCGAGACCCGCGGCCGCCCCACGGCCAGCGCCCGCCTCGCTGAGGACGAGGGCTGTTTTTAGAGGGCAAAAGGAAATCACTGGTAAGGTGCAATTCTTTTTGGAGCCCGTCGAAAAGGCACGGGATGGTCCCTGGCACCGCTCCGCTGCAGATGCCGAGGGTGCCGGGGGAGGGGGGGCAGCGGGGATACCCCACACCAGAGGGGCACAGCCCCACGCCCCCATCCCTCTCCCAGGGTTTTTGGAGGAGGGATGGATGGCAATGGCAATGGCGGGCAGGCTCTAGCGCAGGTCCCAGGGATGCCCCAGGCTCCTGGGAGGTGGTGGCAGCTCCCGTGGTCCCAGCGTTTGCGTGGCACGAGGGCGCATCCGGGCTGCCGGGCAGTGGCATGTGCTGGGGAGAATCATGGAGGCATCGGATGGTGTAGGTTGGAGAAGACCTTTAAGATCCATCCATTAACCTAACACTGCCAAGCCCACCACTAAACCAATTAGGGGGAGAGGAATAATTAATTTCATTTTTCCTGGCTTGGTGGCTGCATTATTTTTTAATGAAAGTAAAAACCAGGAATCACTAAGGCTGGAAAGGATCTCTAGGATCATCAGCCCAACCATCAACCCAACACCCCCATGCCCACTAAACCATGTCCCAAAGTGCCACCTCTGCCCGTTTTTTGAACCCCTCCAGGGATGGGGACCCCACCACCTCTCTGGGCAGCCTGGTCCAATGCTTGATTACCCTTTCCGTGAAGAAATTTCTCCTAATATCCAGTCTAAACCTCCCCTGGCGCAGCTTGAGCCCATTTCCTCTCATCCTATCACTTGTTACTTGGGAGAAGAGCCCGACCCCCCCTCCCTGCCCCCTCCTGTCAGGCAGTTGTAGAGAGCGATGAGGTCTCCCCTCAGCCTCCTCTTCTCCAGGCTGAACACCCCCAGCTCCCTCAGCCGCTCCCCACCAGCCCTGTGCTCCAGACCCTGCCCCAGCTCCGCTGCCCTTCTCTGGACACGCCCCAGCACCCCAATGTCCTTCTTGCAATGAGGGGCCCCAAACAAATGGGGGAGCATTTTTTTGGGGGTGGGGGGGAAGCAAATCACCCCTCGCTCAGCAGCCTGGCCAGGGCCAGACCTCCCTGGGGCCGGCGTGGGCACACGGCGAGCTGTGGGCTAATGGCCCGCGGGGGTGCTGGCGCCCAGCGGACACCCCAGGGTCTCAAGCAAGCAGGGGGGTGCCCCGGCCCCGTGCAGCGCTGACCCCCACCCTTCCCGCCCACCCAGCCACCCGACGGCAGCCACCGAGGAGGGGCTCAAGCCTTTATGCCGGAGCAGAGCCCCTCCGGGGGGGGGGGACGCCCCCCGGGCACCCCGCGCGGGGCTCGCCGGGACGCACGGCCAGAGCCACGGGCGTAGCACGGCTGCAAGGAGAGCAGGCGCTCCCGCTCATTCCCCCCCACTCATTCCAGGAGCTTAAATTAACCGCGGCGACGGCTGCTGCAGGTCCCCCCCGTGCCTCCTCCCGGCGCGGGAGTGCTGGAACCGGGCGCCGCTTCCATCGAAATCACCAAAAAGCAGGATTGAAAGGATCAGCCCATCCATTCCCCGGCCCGCGGCAGGAGTTGCCTTGACCCGTTCCCCGGAGCCGGGCGCCGCTGGAGCAGAGAGCACAATAAATGCAACGCGTTCGTTCAATTCATACGGCGTTTCATCGCTCGCTTAAGCCCGGGAGCGTTTTGAAGAGTCAAAGTAACGCAAACAACCGTCGCTTTATTGTCATTTCCAGCCGTACCGCAAAAGGCACACAACAAACTTCATCGGTACAAAATAACTCGCTGTGGGGTTTCTGTATAGTTTTCCTTGCTTTTTTTTTTTTTTTTTTTTTTTTTTTCTCCTTTTGCAACGCAGTCACTGGCTCTCCCATCGCCCCGACGGCGAGATCCTTTCACAGAAAGGACGATTTCCTTTGTGCAGCTCTGACAGCTCGCTACCGCAGCGGCGGCGGCACGAAGGGCAGGCAGGCACGGCCCCCCTGGCACCCACAGGGCCACCTGCGGAATAAATGGCACCTCCGTGTCCCCCCGGCTCCCCGGCACGGCTCCCGCTTGCCCGGGGCTGAGCTCCGTCGCAGCCCCCCGGCATCGCTCCAACCCCGGCTGCGACGCTTCGGGTTCGGCTGCGGGGTAACGGGGCCCTGGTGTCTAGCTGCCCCCATCACCCAACCCCGCTTTCTGAACAGCGGCGAGCATTTCTTGATGCAATTCACCCTTTTTTTCCTTCCAACTATGTGTTTCGGCAGAGTAGCGGGCGAGGGTCCCACGCGGGGCATCCGGGGCTCGCCGGCGGCTTGGGTGCCAGCAGGACCCCCCAGCTGGGTGCTGCAGCCCCGCTGCCTCACAGGGGCTGGCATAGGGGGAAAAAAAAAAAAAAAAAAAAGGCTGGGGATGAATTTAGGGGATTTTCCTGCCCGTCCCAGCCCACGCGCTTCCAGCACAGCAGACCCCCGCTGCCGGTGCCCACACCAATCCCCCTGGCCGTGGAGCGGGGTCTGGAGTGGGGCTGCTGCTAGCAAACCCCGACATCCCAGCCGGGGGTGCGGTGCTCACAAGAGGGGCTTTTGGGGGGGTTTGCTGCCGTCCCCCCCCAAAAATAGCGCGGGGTACATAGCCCTGAGCCCCCACGCAGCATCCCTCCAGCTGCCCCGGGCGGCTTTAGGCGAGATACAGAGAGGTTTTAGGGGCCACCAGCCCCCTGCTCGCCCTGCCAGCGTTTGGCTACCTACGTTATTTTTCCGTAATATCCCTCATGCTGGGCGAGATCAAGCCCCTCCGGGGTGAGGACGCGCTGTGCCGGGGACACGGTCTCGCAGCGCAGAGCCACGCCAGCGCCCGATGCTCTCCTCTACCAGCTCCCCTATCGCAATGACACCGGGTTTTTAATTTTGTTTTTTTTTTTTTTTGCACTGTGCCAATAACTATGCTCACTTTTCTTTTGGTACCAGTTTCCCCCTTCTCGGCTCCCTCCTTCAACATTTCTTATAAAAATAAGATTGTGCTTATTTATAAAATATTTTTTTTTTTCTTTTTAAGAAAAGTTTCCAGTTAAAAAAAAAAGAAGGCGGTATATCAAAATATGGCAAAACTTTTGGCTGTCAATCGCTAAACTCTAATTAAAAATATCGGCTAAAAAGGCATTGTGCTGTGAATATTAGCTGCTGTAATGCTCTACCCTCCGGTACCGATGGTAAATATTCCACCTGGGCAGGTTTGCTTCCCTAGGATGCCCTCAGAAGCCGCCGTTGGGTTTTTCTAGCACGTCACCATCATCCTTTAGCAGAATTATTCAAACCGTAAGAGACTTAAAGACGCATGAAAAGCCTTGGTAAAATACAACGGAGGCTGCACCGGGAAGAGCCACACTTACAACGCGGTTGCATACGTATTCTTCTCGAGAGGAAAGTCTGTTTTCTCACCTTAGTGCTTAGAAAAAAAAATACGATTGTTTATATGGTTCATTAAGGAAGAGAGGCAGATCCTTTGTATAAAAGGTATTTTAGAGCAGGAGTAAAACGCAAATGGGTCTATAAGATCCAGACATATATAAACATACATACCTCGATATATTTATATATGTAATCTCTAGATATTCAAAGTTTGGGATGCATTATTGCAATATCCTTACAGATGACCTGTTCTTTTCCATTCTCCTTTGCTTTTGGTTTTCATGGGTGGGGGATTTTTTCTCAAAAAAAAAAAAAAAAAAAAAAGGAAGAAAAAAACCAAGCTGCAAACGGCTCCGAGAGCTCCCAGCAGGACCTCCAGCACGCGTTTTTTGGAAGAACTGGGTTGATGCTCTGCCGCGGGCCGTGCCTTCCTCCACGGTACATCACCCGTGCCTGGAGATCCCCGGCTGGTTATTGCTTAATTCTCCTTCCCCATACTGGCCTTTAGGGTATTTACATTTCTTTGGCTTGACTTGAACACAACAGTCTGGCACTTTCTCTCCGGCGTCGGTTGCCACCGAGCCACGGCTGGAGCCGCCGGCAGCGCTGAGGATGGGGGCAAGGAGGAGAAGAAGCCGCCTCGCCACGAGGCGATGAGAAAACGTGGGTCGGCTTCCGCTAGCTCAAACGAGTTGCGCTTCTCCCAGTCAAAAATAAGACAACTTGTGTTTTGCACAAACTCAACCGGAGGAGAAAGGATGCTGGGGGACCGCCGGCGGGACTCCGCCATGCCCGGGGGTCTCCAGCCCGCCCGCCGTCGGGGCGATCCTCCGAGTTGCAATGGTTTCCACGGCCTCGGTTTGCAGGGAGCGGTGCGGGGGGACGGCGGCGTTGACGGCCCCCGATGCAGGGCAGGGAGCCCCAGCCTTCCCCCCGAGGGCGGGCAGCCAGTCCTGCCCAACGCGGCGCTCAGACGACGAATTCGGGGACTTCGTCGTGGGTGAGATCCAACGAGAAGTATTTGCTGGTTCTTTTGACGGGGAAGGTCTCCTGGATGTTGATGCACTGCTGGGCCAAGCAGCCGTTGCAGTAGAGCCCTTCCTCCTCCAGCCCATGGGCGCAGCCGAAGGTGTAGCTCTGGGCCGTATCCTGGCAGAGGTTGGCCAACTGCAAGAAGTCCTTCTGGTAGAGCCGAATGTCATCCAGGCTCAGGCTGTGCCGGTCCGTCGACGTCTTCGGTTTCCTACACGTCGTCTGGGCAAAGCAGGGAAGGGGCTCAGAACCTGCCGGGGAGCCGAGGAGACCGGGGAAACCCAAACTCCCGGTGCCAGCAGGGCTTTGGGTTTCACCAAAGCTCCAGCAGCACCACGTACCTGGGGTAAGGAGTCGGTGCTCTGCCCCCGCAGCTTCACCACCGTCTCTGAGGAGCTGGAGGTAGAGGAGCTGATCTCTTTCACGATTAGCCCTGCATGGGGGAGAGAGGAAGAGGAGGGCGCGAAGGTTATTTTGAGGCTTTTCAGCTCCCCTGGGGAGCTTGCCCTTCCTTTGGGGCAAAGGCACCCTCAGCTCAACGGGGCGCCGATGGCTCTGCTTGCAAACGGCTTTACCTACAAAGCATCCCAAATTGGCACCAAAACAGCATCCAAAGCCATCCTCAGGGAGCCTGGTGCCCTGGAGACATCCCAGTAGCACCCAGCACGGAGCTGGAAATGCCGGGTGACTCTCTGGGCGCAGGCACAGCTCTGGAGAAGCCAGGCTCACAGGTGTGATAACAGCACCCGTGCTCATGGGACCAAGCGAGGGATTGGTTTGGGCCCCTCAGCACAAGAAGGACATTGGGGTGCTGGGGCGTGTCCAGAGAAGGGCAGCGCAGCTGGGGCAGGGTCTGGAGCACAGGGCTGGTGGGGAGCGGCTGAGGGAGCTGGGGGTGTTCAGCCTGGAGAAGAGGAGGCTGAGGGGAGACCTCATCGCTCTGCAGCTCCTGGCAGGAGGGGGCAGGGAGGGGGGGTCGGTCTCTTCTCCCAAGTAACAAGACAAGAGGAAACAGCTTTAATTTACATTAGGGGTGATTTAGATTGGATATTAGGAGAAATTTCTTCACAGAAAGGGTAGTCAAGCATTGGAACAGGCTGCCCAGAGAGGTGGTGGGGTCCCCATCCCTGGAGGGGTTCAAAAAACGGGCAGAGGTGGCACTTTGGGACATGGTTTAGTGGGCATGGGGGTGTTGGGTTGATGGTTGGGCTGATGATCTTAGAGATCCTTTCCAACCTTAGTGATTCCTAGTTTTTACTTTCATTAAAAAGTAATCCAGCCACCAAGCCAGGAAATATGAAATTAATTATTCCTCTCCCCTTAATTGGTTTAGTGGTGGAGTTGGCAGTGTTAGGTTAATGGTTGGACTGGATGATCTTAAAGGTCTTTTCCAACCTAAACCATTCTGTGATTCTACTGTTATGAAAACGAGAGCCAGGGCCAGCAATTGAGAACATCACCGAAACCTGCGGGCAGCTCCTGGTACCTCCAAATAACCCGGCGTGCCTGGGCACACACCCCCATGGCACAGGGCAGCTGCACGGAGCATCAGACCTGCTCCGAGTACAACCTGTACCTTTCCCTGGCAACCCCTTCTTTTTACAGCTTCACCAAATTTACCCCATCTCTCCTTCGACCTGCTGTGTGAACGGCTTTTCCTGGCATCCCAAATGGACACCTCGGAATAACTGTGCTCTGTTGAACACTCGTTGACTGGCATTGGGGTACTGGAAATAAAAGCAGCTGCCACCTTACCCGAGTGCCCGTTGAACTTGCGCGACAGCAGCATGTCCTCCGTGATGTAGACGCACATGTCAGGGCTCACCTCCATCTCGCCAGCCTGCTCCAGCTCCCGGGGGTCATCCACCAGCATCTCGATTTCTGCAGGCGGGGAGGAGGTGGGACGCGTCATTGATGCGCACCTCCAGAGCACCCTCCAACCCAATTCCCCGGTGAGACCCGAGCTGAAAAGCCCGTGCTCAGGGCGGCTGGTGTCTCACCATCATCCTGGGAGTCCTCCTCCAGCCGGTCCTTCCCACCGCTCTCCACCCCGGAGGTGTGGGAGCTGCCGTGGCTGGTCATGGAGCTGCAGGTCTTGAGTTTGCGGTGGGCACCGGCGCCCGAGAAGCCGTCCTCGGGCCCCATCTCCCTGGGTTTGGGGTCAGTCTCGATGCCCGAGGTGTGGGAGCTGCTGTGGCTGGCGGTGGAGTGCCGGGAGAGACGCTTGTGCCGGATGCTGCCGGCGCTGCTGCCGCTGGCCCGCGAGCGCTTCTCCAGCTGCTCCATGTCCAGGTCGAGGGTGTCGCTGATGTACGACTCGCGGTACTGCTTCTTCTCTGCGAGGCCAGCGGCACGCTGTCGGCGCACGGCAGCCTGCACCCCAACCCCCCCCGGGTGCCCTGGCCCCCCCCAGCACCCAAGGGCACCGGCACCCAAGCCCGGTGGGGTGGCACACCGGGGGCCCTGTGCCGGTGGCATCTGGGGACGCTGAGGTGGGGCGGAGAGCCTCAAACCTGCTGTGCTCGCTGCTGTGCCATCCCTCCAAAGGAGGAGGAGGAGGAAGGGGAAGAGTAGAAGGAGGAGGAGGAGTAAGAAGAAAAAGAGGTGGAAAAAGAGGAGGAGGAGGAGGAGGAAGAAAAAGGGGAGTAGGAAGATGATGATGATAGTAAGATGAGGAAGAAGAGGAAGAAGAAGAGGAGGAGGAGGAGGAGGAAAAAGAAGAGGAGAAGGAGGAGAAGGAGGAGGAGGAAGAAAAAGAGGAAGATGATGATAGTGAGAAGATGAGGAGGAAGAGGAAGAAGAGGAGGAGGAGGAGAAGGAGGAGAAGGAGGAGGAAAAAGGAGGAAGAGGAGGACAAGGAGGAGGAGGAGGAGGAGGAAGAAAAAGAGGAAGAGGAAGATGATGATGATGGTGAGAAGATGAGGAGGAAGAGGAGGAAGAAGAAGAGGAGGAGAAGGAGCAAGAAGAAAAAGAGGAGGAAAAAGAGGAGGAGGAGGAGGAGGAGGAGGAAGACGATAAGATGAGGAGGAAGAGGAAGAAGAGGAGGAAAAAGAGGAGGAGAAGGAGGAAGATCATCAATGATAAGATGAGGAGGAAAAGGAAGAAGGAGAAGGAAGAGGAGGACAGGAAGAGGAGGAGGAGGAGGAGGAGGAGCAGAAAGAGGAGGAGGAAGATGATATGAGGAGGAAGAGGAAGAAGAAGACGAGGAGGAGGAAGAAAATGAGGAGGAGGAAGAGGAGAAGGAAGATGAGGAGGACGAGGAGGACAAAGAAGAAGAAGAGAAAGAGGAGGAGGAAGAGGAGGAGGAGGGGAAAGAGGAAGAGGAGGACGAAGACCTTACATTTGCACTTCTGAGCTGGGAGATGGGCGGCGGGGCACTGGGAAGCCTGCGCGGAGGCGCTGGCAGGAACCGGGCCATCAGGGAGCGCAGCGGGGCTCGCGCCCATCCCTAAGCAGCCGGGGGGGTCCGCGGGCACCCAGCCCACCCAGGAGAGGCTTTCCCAGGGCCAGGGTGCACCCATGCACGCTCGAGGGGGACGTGGGTGCCACCACCCTGACACGCTCCCAGCCACGGGGCTGGCACAAGGACCGGGCGCTCGTGCAGACAGAAAAGCTGGCTGGGAACCCCAGCACGGGTGGGATTTGGGCCCCGGGGTTGGGGGGCACCTACCCTCGTTCTCCTCCAGCTTGCGGACCTGGCGCAGGACGGGCTGCAGGTTCATGTAGAGCCGGTGGCTGCTGCTGAGCAGCTGCAGGAGGTGGCGGGGAGCGCAGCGGGCAGCCCGTGTAGTAGATGAGTTTCCTGGCCGAGGGCAGCCCGTCCGGCAGGATCTCAAACTTCTTACCCTGCGTGGGAGACGGGGAACGTCAGCCCCGGAGAGAAAAACACTCGAATTCTCACCCAGTCCTGTTGCAGCCCACCTATTAACTGACACCCCCCCCCGCCAGCTTGCAATCACCCCTCTTGAGGTGTGGGCAACACCACCCCGTGCCCAAACCAGAGCCCAGGAGCGACAACAGCCCTCAGCACAAGGACATGGAGCTGTTGGAGCGGGGCCAGAGGAGGCCACAAAAATGATCCGAGGGCTGGAGCCCCTCTGCTGCGGGGCCAGGCTGGGGGGCTGGGGGTGCTCAGCCTGGAGAGGAGGGGGCTGCGGGGAGACCTGAGTGCGGCCTGGCAGTGCTGACAGGGGGCCATAGGAAGGGTGGGGACAAGCTTTTTAGCAAGGCCTGTTGTCACAGGACAAGGAATAATGGTTTTAAGCTAAAGAAGAATAGATTCAGACTGGATATAAGGAAGGAATTTTTTACAGTGAGGGTGGTGAGGCACTGGCACAGGTTGCCCAGAGAGGCGGTCGATGCCCCATCCCTGGAAACATTCCCGGCCAGGTTGGACGGGGCTCTGAGCACCCTGGTCTGGCTGGAGATGTCCCTGCTCGCTGCAGGGGCTGGGCTGGGTGGGCTCTAAAGGTCCCCTCCCACCCAAACCATTCTGGGATTCTGTGATTCTACGAGACGGGCAGAGATGCTCTGCCTGGGGATGGCGGCACTCACCACGAACACCAGTTTCCCCACGTTCGTCCAGGGGAAGTCGTAGAGCAGCTGCTTTTCTTCGTCCAAATTCTGCAAAAAGAGGGGATGCAGGCCGGGCTGAGGATGCCGGCAGGGGCTGCCCACGCCTGCCCGGCAGCGGGCAGGGAGCCGAGCCGTCGCCCTCCCTCCGCCGCCTACCTGGAAGATCTGGATGCCCCGTGTCGTCAGCCCCAGCGTCAGGGAGGCCTCCACCTCCCTTTTGTCCTAAGGGGGAAAAAATTAGACAGTTTTAAATACACAATTTGCAGCACGAAGCAGATAAATCTGCCCCCCCGCCCCAGCCCAGGTATCCCCCTCTAATTACCCCATCTCCCACCCAGCGACAACAGCTGCGGGCAGGGCGTGCCACGTTAATCATAGAATCATTTAGGTTGGAAAAGACCCTTAAGATCATTGAGTCCAGTTGTTTAATTAACGATGCACACACCCCGCCTGGTCGCATCCTCTAACACCCTCCCCAGTCTCACCTCCCGGGTGCCTGCCACCCCCCTCACCGCCCCGAAACACCCCAGCTTAAGGGTCTGGAAAAGCAGTTTAAGCTCAGAAAACTTGGTAAGACCTCCAGAAACAGAGCCGGGGCATTTTTACGCTTGAGCCCAACCTGCTCCTGCAGCGGGTGACGGTGGGGCAGCCCACCCTGCCTGCAGCACCATGGGTGGCACTGGCACATGGCCACCGTCCCCCATGCACATCTCCCTGGGTGGGGAGCGGAGGGGCTGGAAACAAGGTTTTATTTTTAATTTTACAGCCCTTTTTAACAACGTACCCCCCTGCCGTGCTCGGATGCTCTCTGTACTTGCCATTCCCTGCGCTCTTCCGAAGGCAAACTTCTCTTTAACTTAAGGATGCTACAAATTGGTTCGCAAAGCACCAGCTCCCAGCAAAGAAATTGCTTTGCTCCCAGGAGAAAAACCCAGCCTATACTTCTTAGGGAGGGGATACCAAAAAAATAAGATCCCAGAAACCCCGTGGCTGCATCCTCGCACCCCGGCAAACCTCTCGCCTCTCCATAACTTGTAGAAAAACGGCAGGGCTACAAAAAGCTGCATCTCCCTGCCTCTGGGAGTGAAGCACTGCCCTCGAGACCGCTCCGCTCCAGCCAGCGAGTGCCAATTCAAACGCAGGTCTTCCCCAAAATACCTTAGAAATCGCTGGGCAGTTGCTCTTCTCAATAAAAAAGCAGCCCTGAATCCAAAGCCCAGCCCGGGCTCGCGGCCGGGGCTCACCTTGTACAACCTGTAGTAGTGCACAGCCACGTCGTCCAGCCGGACAGCCTCCTTGATGTATTTGAGATGGGCTTCAGAGGCCGTCAGGGCAAACTGATCTTTGTGCATGTTCGGGACGTGCTTCAGGATGTAGTCCTTGCCCCGCTTCGCAACCACCTGTTTGGAGGAGAAGAGAAGCTCGTCCCTGGGAGCCGCTGCGTGCTCGCTCGGGGCAGCGGCCATTTCCAGGGATAAAGGGAAACTGGAGCAATACGCTCCGTTATAGAGACCTGCAAGCAAAAAGAAGATAGATACGGCAGCCAACAACTTCCCGCCAGCAGGATTTCCCACTGGGAAGTGCACGTTCGCTCGGCGTGCCCGGCCCACGGAGCTCACAGCACCGGTGCCACCGGTGCCGGGCAGGGAGAGCCACGCACGGGGTCCCTGCGCGGCTGGGGACACGGCCCCGGGGCCATCGCTCCTCGGCGGCACGTGCGAAAAAACCCCAGAAGCAAGCAGATTTGGGGGCAAAACCAAGAAAGCCTCAAGCTGCGCCAGGGGAGGTTTAGATTGGATATTAGGAGACATTTCTTCACGGAAAGAGTGGTCAAGCATTGGAACAGGCTGCCCAGAGAGGTGGTGGGGTCCTCATCCCTGGAGGGGTTCAAAAAACGGGCAGAGGTGGCACTTTGGGACATGGTTTAGTGGGCATGGGGGTGTTGGGTTGATGGTTGGACTGATGACCTTAGAGGTCCTTTCCAACCTTAGTGATTCCTGGTTTTACTTTCATTAAAAAATAATGCAGCCACCAAGCCAGGAAACATGAAATTAATTACTGTACCCTTAATTGGTTTAGTGTGGACTTGGCAGTATTAGGTTAATGGTTGGACTGGATGATCTTAAAGGTCTTTTCCAACCAAAACAATTCCATGATTCTATGATTCTATGCAGGGAAGCCCCCGTGAGCATCCCTGCAGCACACAGGGAAATCCCCGGCAGCGGCGTGGGCTGCCCCAGCCACTGGACCGACCCCAACCCTCCGTGCCCGCGGCTATCTGCAGCCCCGCAGTTGTCAGAGGTTATTAATAACCGGGACTAAGCCGGAGATAGGGAGACAGCAGGAACGCCGGCCGCCCAGGAAGCCTCTGCGCAGCCCAGCATCAGCAGCCTCGCAGGGATTCACGCGAGCTTAGAGCGGGGAACCCGTCACAGCGCGCTTACCCAGGCAGGGAAATAGGCTTCGGGCTCGAAGTACTTCCCGTAGTGCCTGTTGCGCTTGAAGTCGCCCAGGTCGGCTTGGAGGGCGAAGGCGGTGAGGAGGAAATAAGCCTCCTCGCGCAGCACGCACTGGGAGTGCAGCACTTGCTTCCGCAGGTGCCAGTAGTAGTAGTAGCGCGCCGTCCGGTCGCTGCGGGGGAGCAGAGGAGAGAGGGGAGGAGAGGGGAGCCAGCGGGACACCCACCCACCACCCAGCCCGGGGAGCGGGAGACAACTCCGGCACCTTCTTCCCGGTGGGAAGCTCTTAGACAGGGAGCACGGCTGGGTGCTGGGTCGTTTGCCCCCCTTTTCCCCTGTTCCTTAAAGCCGGGCTTCCCACTGATGCAAAACCGCAGCCGCTTCACCGCGCTGAAATTTCCAGGCCTCCCGCAGCCAGAATAAGTCCCCCCGAAAGCATCCTTGCGTGCCCGTGGGTGCTGCAGATGCCATCGTGTCCCTACGCGCCCGACACCCTGAAAATCATTTTTTCCCCTGAAACAGGACCCCAAGCTCCCACCCAGCCGCAGAGCACAGGCGGGAATTAAAATCAGGCTGTGCCGCGGGTGAAGCTGCAACAAAAACCCTAAAGGCGATGTCCCCGGGCGTCCCAAAAGGCTTCCTCCTGCCCCTGGCACCCAGCCACAAACAGCGCCAACAGAAGGGACAAGCTTTTGGGCGTGCGAGCAGCGTCCCGCAGCATCCCGCAGCATCCTACAGCGTCCTGCAGCATCCCGCAGCATCCCACATAATCCCACAGCATCCCGCAGCATCCTACAGCGTCCCGCAGCATCCCGCAGCATCCTACAGCGTCCTGCAGCATCCTGCAGCATCCCGCAGCATCCCACAGCATCCCGCAGCATCCTACAGCATCCCGCAGCATCCTACAGCGTCCCACAGCATCCCGCAGCATCCTACAGCGTCCCGCAGCATCCTACAGCGTCCCGCAGCATCCCGCAGCATCCTACAGTGTCCCGCAGCATCCTACAGCGTCCCGCAGCATCCCACAGCATCCTGCAGCATCCCGCAGCATCCTACAGCGTCCCGCAGCATCCTACAGCGTCCCGCAGCATCCCGCAGCATCCTACAGCATCCCGCAGCATCCTACAGCGTCCCGCAGCATCCCGCAGCATCCCACAGCATCCCGCAGCATCCTACAGCGTCCTGCAGCATCCTACAGCGTCCCGCAGCATCCCGCAGCATCCTACAGCGTCCCGCAGCATCCTACAGCATCCCGCAGCATCCTACAGCGTCCCACAGCATCCCACAGCATCCCGCAGCATCCTACAGTGTCCCGCAGCATCCCACAGCATCCTGCAGCATCCCGCAGCATCCCACAGCATCCCGAGGCTGCGCAGCCCGAGCCGGGGGCACCCTGGGGTGCTCCCTTGCTAGCCATGGGTGCCCACGGCGGCAGGGACGGGTGGGTGCACCCTACCTGATCAGCCTGCCGTTCTCCACGTAGTACTGCACTCGGAAGTGGATGATCATCGGGGGCCCAAACTGGTCGATCCCCTGGAACGGAGGAGATATTCAGGGCTCCTGCGGGGACGCCGGCATCGTGCCCCGGCCCCTCGCCTCGGCTCGCCCGGGGCCAGGTCCGTCACGGCCACCCCCTTGCCCCCCCCCGGGGTGAAAGCCGCAGGGAAGAGTTCGCTCGCTAACGCCGATCACGTGTTTTCCCCGAATTAAGAGTTTGACGCCAGTGTGCTGAAACGTGAAGGGGATTTGGGTTTAAAGAAGCAGGCGGCTGGGTTCGAGACCCCCCAGGGCTGCCACCGTCCCGCCGCAGCCCGTCCCCCACCGGCGCCCGTCTCGGCGCCAGCATGGGAGCCTTCGCACCAACCCCGCTGCGCCAAAGTAATTAAAAGGTGCTTCGGGGAGGGCAAAAAAAAAAAAAACCCCAAACGCTTGATTTTAGAAACTGGAAGAAAGGGACACCTTCAAAATTCGGCTGAAATATATGGAAATGAGGGAGGAAAAAATTCCCACCGCTGCCGCAGGGAGCACGGAGGACGCGTCCCCCAGCTGGGGCACGCGGTGGCACGTGGGGTGACGGCCATCGAACATCGCCTGGGTTTTGTTTTGCAACCCCGCCACCCCCCCCCCCCCCCCACCTCGCCCCACGCTGGCTCACAGCCAAGTCCCGTCCCGTCCCCCCCTACCCCCACCCCTCGGCTGCGTTTTCCCGTGTCCTGGAAGTGACCTGCGATGGGGACAGAGGTGGCCTTACTGCCGTCAGCTCTCCATGCAAGACCTCACCGCTGACCTTGCTGGCCTCCTTCTTCCACTCCTTGGGGCAGTACTTGTAGAGTTTCTGGGCCAGGTCCATGTACACGTGCTCATTGTCTGGGTGGGACAGAGCACAGGATCACAGAATCATGGAATTGTTTGGGTTGGAGAAGACCTTTAAGATCACCCAGTCCAACCATTAGCCTAACTCTACCAACTCCAGCACTAAAACAATTAAGGGGAGAAGAATAATTAATTTCATGTTTCCTGGCTTGGTGGCAGCATTATTTTTTAATGGAAGTAAAAACTAGGAATCACTAAGGTTGGAAAGCAGCTCCAAGATCATCAGTCCAACCATCAACCCAACACCCCCATGCCCACTAAACCATGTCCCAAAGTGCCACCTCTGCCCGTTTTTTGAACCCCCCCAGGGATGGGGACCCCACCACCTCTCTGGGCAGCCTGGTCCAATGCTTGACCACTCTTTCCATGAAAAAATTTCTCCTAATATCCAATCTAAACCTCCCCTGGCGCAGCTTGAGCCCATTTCCTCTCTCCTATCGCTTGTTACTTGCAAGAAGAGCCCGACCCCCCCTCCCTGCCCCCTCCTGTCAGGCAGTTGTAGGGATCAATGAGGTCTCCCCTCAGCCTCCTCTTCTCCAGGCTGAACACCCCCAGCTCCCTCAGCCGCTCCCCACCAGCCCTGTGCTCCAGACCCTGCCCCAGCTCCGCTGCCCTTCTCTGGACACGCCCCAGCACCCCAATGTCCTTCTTGTGCTGAGGGGCCCAAAACCGGACACAGCATTCAAGCTGCATCCCCCGCATCCCTCGTGTGCCCCCTGCATCCCACCAAGCCCTGCCCTGCCCCCCCCAACCCATCGGCAGGTGGCATGGGGGGATCCATCACCTCCTTGTCACCTAACAAGAGGCCACTGAAGGGTTGGGTAAATCTGCACCCACCTTTGGGCTCCCCTGACCCAGTGGCACCGCACCTTGCCGAGCCGCGACGGCGTCAGGCTGGACCGGCCACGGGCACCAAACCCACTGCGTAAGCCCCTGACTTACTCTGGATGACGCTGAGCCCGAAGAGGTGACAGTCCTTCAGCCTCAGGAGGTCACACACCTGCACCAGTAACTCATGGCACAAAATCTTCACCTGCAAAAAAAAAAAAAACAAAAAACCCACACGTAATCCCCGCTGCATCTGCCAGCCAGTGAGCTGAGCCAGGCAGGCAGCACCGAACCCCCGCCAGGTCCCCGAGCAGGACTGGGGGGTGACAGGCTGGGCTGTGGGGCTCATTTTTCCATGGGGCTAACATCTAAGTCCCCAAAATCAGGCTCCCACCCTGGGGTACAGGACCAGAGCTCTCCCAGGGATGCGATGCACAGGGGAGCACAGGGCAGCTCGAGAGCAGCGGGCAGCGGTGGAGACCTCGCTGCAAACAGCCTGGTGCCGGGGAGATGGCTTTGGGGACAGAAAACAGAATATTGGGTGGTAGAGAATTAAAAAAATAAAAAATGGAGGAATTTTACGTTAAACACTACACTCAACTCGGAGCCAAATCCCCCTCCTGCTTATTTGGTGGGGTACACGAGGCCGAGTTGGCATCCACAGCAGATGCACGGAGCGAGGACGGGAAGAGGAAGGACTGCCCGCTCCTCGGCGTGCCGCCCCGTGGGATGGCACGCAGCGGGTCACCCGCCGAAAATCACAGTCAAGACACCGAGTCAAGACGAAGCAGGAGAGCGTAAAACGTTGCCGCAGCCTTCCGGAAGAATAACTCATGTGCATTTCTCCGGCAGGCTCAAAAAGAAAACCGGAGGTTGCCCATGCACCCGGTTGCAAGCCCTGGGGTGTGATGAAAACGTGGGTGCTCGGGGTTTGCCCTGGCCCCCGCGCCGCCTTACGTTGATGATGATGTTGAGGGAGTCGTCGTTGGGGAGGAAGATGCAAACGCTGCGGCGGTCCTGCATGACTCTGTTGTTGTGGAAGGTCAGTTTGTTCATCGTGGTCCGGGCTCGGGGCTCGGGGCGGGCGGCGGGCACCTCACCGGCGGGCCGGGGCGGCCTCGGTCCCCGCGGGCTCCATCCCTGCGGGCGAGAAGCGGGGGGGGCTGAGCCCCGTGCACGGCACCTCTGGCTTCCCGCAGCCCGACATGGGCATCCTTCCCACCCGCCACCACGTCCCCCAGAATTAGGGGACGCCCCGAAAGCCCCGAGCGCACCCCACCACGGTCACCCTGCGTCCCAACCCCGGCGCCGCGGTTAGGGCAGCGCAGGATCGCAGCCGAGCCCAAAAAACCTGACCCAGCAGTTTTATTCTCCTGGCTCGGGTTCAGAAAAACCTCAGGGAAGGCTTTCCTGGCATCATTAAAAAAAAAAAAAAAAAATCTGCTGGGAACAAACCCGGAGAGGAGCGGCGCGGTGGCGCGGGAGGTTTTGCTGCCAGCAGCGGGAAGGCGAGGGGCCGGTGCGGGGTCCCGCGGCAGGACCCCCGCGTCCCCTCCGGCGTCACCTCCCCCAGCTCCAGCTCTTTACGGGGGTTAAACAAAACCAAACCACACGCTAACGGTGATACGCAGCTGGGAATCGCCGTCTCTTGCCGTTTCCCAGCGTTCGCCTAAATCCATACCGGGGCCGAGCGGGTGAATCCGTCCTGGCGTTAACCCCAGGCAATTCGGTTTTGTCTTATCGTCACGGGCAAATATTCCTGAAGCCCTTTTTACCCCACGACCATCCCCGGGGACACAAATGCACGCCTGACGCAACGCGCCCGGATCTTTAACTCCGACACTAGTTCACCCTTTTGCTAACCCGTAGATTTATGTTGGCACCCAGGACGGTATAGTGGCTCCCTCTTCACCAAATATTTGCTTTGGTCTAAATGAAAATGCCTTTGGCTTCCAAAACAGTTTAACTTGCGTATTTGTACAGCAAGGAAAAAAGTGCCCCGAGGTGATTTTGTGTTAGGGAGTTACTGGCGTTTCGCAGAAGTTGGGAGATCCAGAGGTGATGCTCACTCTCCACGCCACCCTGGGTTTGCAGCGCCGAGACCCCGTGCAGCTGTGCAGCGCGGCTGCGCATTGCATCCGTGCAGCGCGGCCGGGCATCGCACCTATGCATCGTGGCCAGGCATCGCGGCTGGGCATTGCATCCGCGCATCCTGGCTGTGTATTGCATGTGTGCATTGGATCCCTGTATTCGTGTATCGTGGCCATGCACTGCATGTGCGCATTGCATTCGTGCATTGTGGCCACGCAGCATGGCTGTGCGCCGCACGTGTGCATTGCATTTGTGCATTGTGGCCATGCAGCATGGCCACGTATCGCATCTATGCGTGGTGGCCGTGCAGCGTGGCGGTGCATTGTGGCCATGCATCACAGCTGGGCATTGCGATGCGCATCCTGGCTGTGTATTGCATGTGTGCATTGGATTCCTGTATCGCGGCCATGTGCTGTATGTGTGCATTGCGTTTGTGCATCGTGGCCATGCAGCATGGCCATGTATTGCATGTGTGCCTTGCATTCGCACATTGTGGTGGTGCATTGTGGCCATGCACTGCACATGTGCACTGCATTCATGCATTGTGGCCACGCATCGTGGCTGTGCACTGCATGTATGCATTGCATTTGTGCACTGTGGCTATGCAGCATGGCCATGTACTGCATGTGTGCCTTGCATTCACGCATTGTGGTGGTGCGTTGTGGCCATGTGTCATGGCGGTGCATTGCATCCGCGCATCCTGGCTGTGTATTGCATGTGTGCATTGCATTCGTGCATTGTGGCTGTGCACTGTACACGTGCATTGCATTTGTGCATTGTGGCCATGCAGCATGGCCATGTATTGCATGTGTGCATTGCATTCATGCATTGTGCTGGTGCATTGTGGCCATCATAGCGGCTGTGCATTGCATCCGCACATCCTGGCTGTATATTGCATGTGTGCACTGCATTCATGCATTGTGGCCACACATCATGGCTGTGCGCTGCACGTGTGCATTGCATTCATGCATTGTGCCCATGCATTGTGGCTGTGCACTGCATGTGTGCATCGCATTTGTGCATTGTGGCTATGCAGCATGGCCATGTATTGCATGTGTGCATTGCATTCGTGCATTGTGGCCACGCATCGTGGCTGTGCACTGCATGTATGCATTGCATTTGTGCATCGTGGCCATGCAGCATGGCCATGCACTGCACGTGTGCCTTGCATTTGCGCATTGTGGCGGTGCATTGTGGCCATGCATCGTGGCTGTGCATTGCATCCATGTATCCTGGCCGCGCACTGCATGTGTGCATTGCATTTGTGCACTGTGGCCATGCACTGCACGTGTGCATTGCATTCGTGCATTGTGGCCGTGCATCGCATGCGTGCATTGCATTTGTGCGCTGTGGCCATGCATCGTGGCCGTGCATTGCACCCGTGCATTGTGGCTATGCATCGTGGCTGGGCCTTGCACCTGTGCGGCCTGGTCACATGCCACATCTGTGCGTTGTGGCCACGCATCGCGGTCATGCGTTGTGGCCACGCATCGCGGTCATGCGTTGTGGCCACGCATCGCGGTCATGCGTTGCACCCGTGCCTTGCAGCTGGGCATCGCAGCCGTGCCCAGACACGATTGATCCCAACCGGGAGAGAACAGCACGGCGAATGGGTTGGCTCGAGGTTGATGCAAAATCACAGCGGCGAACGAAACGGGGCTGCGGGTATTTGGCAAACGTCCTCGCCCCAGCCGGGCGCCCGGCAGCTCTCGTGCACCGACGCGGGATTGGGCGTGAAGCGACTTGCGCGGGCCGTAGCAGAGAGGGCCCCGCGTGCCCGGCAAAGCAGCCGTGCCCGGGGGCACCCTCCAGCACCCGCTGCACCCTGCTCCCACCCAAAGGTCTCCAGCAGCCCCAGCGGGTGCACCGGAGCATCCTCCCACCACAGCCCTGTGGGCTACAGCCGGCTCGAAACTACAGCCCCAGGCGCAAACCGCCCCTGATTTATTGGTAAAACCATCCCCGGGTTATTCTCCGCCGCCAGCACTGCAGCATCAGCCCCGCACACCCCGGGCCCCGCAGCATCCCTGCCGCCAGAACGAGCCCGGAGCATCCGCTTGGGAACGGGTCCCTCCTCGCCCACAACCTCCGTACCAAGCACTGCTCGCAGCGGGATCCCCGAGGAAAACACCTTCTTAAGAGCCCTTGGAAATGAACCCACGTCTTCAGGGCGCTGGCAAAAACCCCAGCATCGCAGCTCATCACCTCGCCGCCCCTAAAAACCAGGCAGGGGCCGGGCAGCGGGCCCCCGCGGGCAGCTCGTGCGTCCCCCGGGAGAGCTTCCCGGCGGCACCGTGCTGCTCTCGGCATCCCGGGGCCGCTCGTTCCCACGCCAGTCGATATATTTACTCCTCGTCCCGAAGCCTGAATTGGTCCCTGAGCATCGGGGATGCAAACACACGGGCTGGCGGCAGCGGAGCACGGGCGTCGCGCGGCTCGGTGCGGCCGGCACGGCCGGAGCCGAAGAAAACATCTTCGGCAGCAGCTCTGTGGGGCTCTACCTGCGAAAGCAAGCGGAACACCGGAGGGAAACAAAAAAAAACCCAAACGAAAAGCAAACCTGTATTTTGGTATTTGCACAGAAAACGCTCCGGTTCCTGCCGCTGAATGCTAACGCCCCATCAGACGACCTCGCTCTCCGTGCAGGGCACCATGGGGGTGGCTTTGCGAGACCCCCCCTCAATTCCAGGAGCTTCCCCGGGGCTCTGCCAGCCCCCTGCGAGCCGGAGCGGCGGCAGATTGAGCAAACGGGCACAAAAAAGCCCTTTCCAGGGCGATGTGCCTCCAGCAGCCTCGGCCAGACGCCGGCAAATTCTTTCCGAGCATCTGCTGCTCATTCCTACAATGTCAGCTTTGATTCCCCGGGACCCCGCGCCGCTGCCCTCGCCGAGTCGCTTCTGGTCCGGCGCAAGCGCTGACATGAGGCAGAAACATGGCCGGTTCCGGAATCCTGGAAAGAGCCTGGATTGCAGGGAGAGCTCCCCTGGAACGCCGCGCCGGCGGGGTGACACAGGTCACCCCGCAACCTAAGCGGCAACCTCCACCCTGGGCAGTTTTGCAAGGGGGTTTTCCATCTGGAGAGCAAAGCCAGCTGGAAAAAACACTGGGAATGGGGACTTGGGCATGGATCAGCCTCCACAGCGCCGGGAGATCCACACTTCCAGCCACACTTTCCCTGCTAGAGGGAAAAGAGCATTAAAACTCCATAGGAAATCATTGCAAACCCCGTACGCACTTCGTAACGCCGGGGCTATGCAGAGAAAATCCCTCGATCCACCGTGGTTTTCAGCCCCGGCTGCTGGAATACCGTCTCCCTCCCTGCTACCAACGCCAACGGGATAAACCCTGTCGCAAAGCTCTGCTGTAAAGAAAACATTAGGCAATAAACCTGCCGGCTGGCACGGCTTGGAAAAGCGGCTCGGGCCGTCGCTGCTGACTCGGCGCGGGATTTATTCAGCACGGGGTCTTGCAAACACGGCCGAGGGCAGGCGGAGGTGCCGGAGCAGTGTGCCAGGCTCTCATAGGCAATATAAATCTGGATGCAATTCCAGGGTTGGGGATTTAAACATCGCTCGAACTTGCCGGCCAAGGTGGGTTTTTCTTCCAAAGAAGCAAGCGCGCAGCTTCTGTGCACGCGAAGCGAGGCTGGTTTGCGTGCGCGGCGTTTCTTCTCCCCCTCCTTCCACATATTTAATTCCATTTAAAAGAAGCGGCTGAGGCTCCGTGCCTGTGGTTTCGGGGCAGGTTTGCACCCCCGGGGTACCCGCCAGACTATCACAGCGCCGACCGCTCAACCCAGCCGCAACCCCCAGCCCCAAAACAGACCCAGCCCATTTCTCCGGCGCTCAAATTCATCCTCCCCTTGCCAAAAGATCCTTTTTTTTTAAAAAAAAAAAATCCGCCCTACCAGCCATCTAACCCATCGCCAGTTTTTTTTTTTTTTTCCCAGCCCTCCCGAGCCACCGCGGGGGCGAGGGGAAGGGATTCGGCACGGGATCCACACGTAGGCATGGGCCATCCCGCAGCGAGAGGCTGCCCGAAGTGCAGAGCAAGATGGGAAGATGAATTCACGGGGCAGGAATTTCTTGTTTTTAAGAGTTTAGAGTCGGTTTTACCCCACATCACAGGGCGCAGGTATGCGCGAGCTGTTATTACAAGTTTTAAGGCCGTCACTTAACGCAGCCTCTACTAACCCAAAAGCGAGATTAATTCCTGCCTGCGGTTGCCCCGTAATTAAAATCGTCTCCAATTCTTCATGAACTCAACAGTTTCCTCCTAATGAAGAGAGGCAGATGAAAGAGACCTTCACTGGGAAAAAGGACTCGGTTATAAATATTCCATTACTTCATCCACCGCAAAAGTTATTTGGATGCTGGAAACTCAGCCTGGGCAGCCGAGGGCCAGTCCCAGCAGATCCCCCTGAGCGCCGGAGGTGTCCAAAAAGCCAAGGAAGGTCCCCCCCAAAAGCTCGCCTGTCTCCACCTCTGCCGACACTCCTCTTCCTCCTCTTCCTCCCCTTTGGCTGCTGCAATGGGACAGCACCAAGGGGCAGAGTGGGTGCTGGGGACACCCGGAGACGGCCGCGAGGGGCCGAGCCAAGCGCGTCATCCCAAAAACGGGCCAGCAGCCCCTCTGTCCCTTCCCGTTCCCATCGCAGCCAGCGCCGGGGACGAGCCCCGCGGGACGTCGCATCGGGGCACGGGGAAAGACGGGCAGAGCCACGGCAGCTCGGGAAGCCGCTCGGCTCCTGCCCATCCTGCCATGCACGGAGCTGAATCCGGCCTGGAAGCGCTGATTTTCCATCCGCCTGCGACCCACGGCACAGCCGTTCCGGGCCTCTTCATTCCCTTACTTTGGCACGCTAAAAAAAAAATCAAGCTGCCGGGCCTCCGCCGAGGATGCGCATAGAAATGGATTTCGCTGGCACAGGCTCCAGCGAGGGAGGGACGGCGCCTGCTCTTCCTCTTCCCTCTTCTGTTGTCGAACCAGCCCCTTCCATTTGGTTTCCTTCCGGAAAAGTCTGCCCCGAGCCTTCGGGATTAGAGCGGTATCTGCTAGGAGCATCCGGTTGCATCAAGACTGGGTTGGGGGTGGGCACGGACCCGTTCCTGGGGCCAGCACAGAGCCCCGCAGCGCATCCCACGTCCCGGTGGGGAGCGTGGCTCCGGATCCTGTCCCCGCTCCGCGTTCCCGGGGGGATTATACACAACCCCCTGGCATCGCCAGCAAGGAGCCAAAACTCCCCGGTGCCCGGGTGCAGCTCGCGGGACCGCGGGCGTCGCTCCGAAGGATGCGCAGGGATGCGCAGCAGCGCTTCGCTCCCCGCTCCGCGGGCAGGCTGCACGCTGCATCCGTAAATCCCTCGGGATTTAGGCCTGGGCTGCAGGATCTGCCCTCTGGACCGCAAAGCAAGCCGTAAGGGCCAGCATCACCATCCCGCATCCCCACACCCGAGCTGCGAAGCCGTGGACATCCCTACTGAATAAACCCCCCCAAGGTGCTCCAGCCATGGGCAAACCCTTCCTTCCCGGGGGAAAGAGCTTTTGGGGAGCCCCATCCCCAGCACCCCACTCCCGGGGACGCTCCCCTACGTGGGATCAGCGCCCAAACCCATCCCCGCTCCGGGAAATGCGCGGTGCTTTGTGCACACGGGGAAGGCAAAAAAAAAAAAAAAAAAAAAAAAGAGGATGCGAAGCGCTCTGCAGACAGCCGAGAGCCCGAAACCCAGCTCCATTTTACGCCGAAACACAAATAACCGCGCCCGGACTACCCAGAGCCCCCTCTGCCGCGGTCCGCGGCGCCCTCGCCTCCAGCTCCGGCAAAACGAAGCCAAACCAAGTTCCTTTTTTTTTTTTTTTAATCCCGGAGCGGGCAGAGAGGGGATTTCTCTTCGCCCAGCAGCACCGCTCTGCAATTCTCCGGCTGGGCGAGCTCCTCGGCCATGCCAAAGCCTCCATAAACTTCCCTGCCCCAGCAGCAATGGGGAAAAGCTTTGGGTTTTGGGGGTTTTTTGGGGGGGTTTGAAAACTATCCTAAGCCCGCTTTTCAGACGGGGCGGGGGAAAAAAAAAAGCATAAAACTCAATTAACAAGCAGGCAGATATTTTAACCACCGCCATCACTTGTGTACTCCATCTGGAGTCCAAAGGCTGCTTTTTTTTTTTTTTTCCCCTGCTTTTTTTTTTTAGCAGGAGGCAGCTGACATCATCTTAATTTGAAATTCGCATTTATTTTTACATCTGGTCTGAATTAATCTTTTTCAGCGTCCTGACTTTCATGTAATGGAATAATTGCTTGCAGACTCTGGCTTTAAAGAGCCTGAATAAACCCAGTTTAAAAAAAAAAAAAAAAAAAAAAAAAAAAAGAAACCCCCCTTTACAAAGCGATAGTAAAAAGCTAGTACCTACAACCAAAGCCCAACACGCCTTCGGGACGGGGAGTTTTAAAATGAAACAACATCGCTTGCAAGCAAGGGAGCTTGTATGAATCCCCGCTCTATCCAAGAATGGGAGAGGGCGAGTCAGCCCCATGGAAAAACACCGACAGAACCAGCCCAGGATTTAGGCAGAGCCCTGCGTGCCCAGCTCCGTCAGCGCCACGCCGGAGCATCTCTGGAAAAGCAGAGTTTGGCGTAAAGGGGGGGTGGAAAAAAATCCTCGTGAGCAGGAACGCATCGGCCGTGAGCAGAAAATAAAAGAAAAGCTGATTCAGGACGGCGAGACGACAGCGAAGGTGGCGGGGGGCCGGGGGACAGCGGGGCCGGGCAGCGCCGCACTCCCCACGTGCGAGTGGAAGGACACGGAATGCCAGGCACGGTCCTGGGAAACCTCAGCTCCGTCCTGGAAAACCTCAGCTCCATCCTGGGAAATCTCAGCTCCATCCTGGGAACCCTCAGCCCCAATTTCCTCGCTGCCACGAGGGCACGATGTCAGCTAAAGCCCAACCGAGCAGCTGCAGGGGTTTATCCTTGCCGCTTCCCGAACCTGGCCGGGATTCGCGTTCCCGGTGGGAAACAGGGAGAAGATCGTTAGCGGCACCATCGGGCATCGGCCCGCGCTCCGAGCCGTGGCACCCCTAGGGCCGACCCGTGGGTGGGGGCACCCATGGGTGAGTGGGGCCCACAGACAAGGGGGTCCCACAGGTGACCACGACTCAGAAACAGGAGGATCCGTGGATGAGAGGATCCGTGGGTGCGGGATCCCATGGGCAAGCACAGAGGATCCGTGCATGAGAGGACCCGTGGGTGCGGGATCCCATGGGCAAGCACAGAGGATCCGTGCATGAGAGGACCCGTGGGTGCGGGATCCCATGGGCAAGCACAGAGGATCCGTGGATGAGAGGACCCGTGGGTGCGGGATCCCATGGGCAAGCACAGAGGATCCGTGGATGAGAGGACCCGTGGGTGCGGGATCCCATGGGCAAGCATAGAGGATCCGTGGATGAGAGGATCCGTGGGTGCGGGATCCCATGGGCCAAGCACAACCCACGGCCAAGGACCACGGGTGACGGGGCCCGTGGGTGAGGGGTCCCATGGGCGAGTGCAATCCACAGGCGAGGGGACCCATGGGTGATGGGACCCACTGGTGTGACCCATGGGTGATGGGACCCACTGGTGAGTGTGACCCACGAGCAAGGGGTCTCACAGGCGAGGGAACGCGTGGACATGTGTGACCCGGGGGCGAGGGGGTCCCACGGGTGAGCGTGACCCAGGGGTGTTATCCACAGGCGAGGGGACTCATGCGCAAGGCAACCCACGGGCGAGTGTGACCCACGGGTAAGGGGACCCACAGGTGAGGTGACGCAGGGGTGAGGGGTCCCAGGGGCGAGTGTGACCCAGGGGCGAGGGGTCCCATGGGCGAAAGGATCTGTGGGCAAGTGTGGCCCACTGGTGAGTATGACCCACGAGCAAGGGTCCCCATGGGTGAGGGTACCCACTGGTGAGTGTGACCCGTGGCTGAGAGAACCTGTGGGCGAGTGTGACCCATGAGCAAGGAGTCCCACGGGCAAAGGGACCTGTGGGCAAGTGTGACCCACGAGCAAGTGGTCCTGCGAGCAAGGGGACCCGTGGGCGAGTGCAACCCACATGCAAGGGGTCTCATGGGCAAGGGGACCTGTGGGCAAGCGCAACCCACGAGCAAGGGGTCCTGTGGGCAAGAGAACCCGTGGGTGAGTGTGACCCACGAGCAAGGAGTCCCGTGGGTGAGGGGACCCATGGGCGAGAGAACCCGTGGGTGAGCACGACCCACAAGCAAGGAGTCCTGTGGGCGAGGGGACCCATGGGCAAGTGCGACCCACAAGCAAGGGGTCCTGCAGGTGAGAGAACCCGTGGACGAGCGTGACCCACGAGCAATGGGTCCCATGGGTGAGAAAACCCAGGGACGAGCGCAACCCACGAGCAAGGGGTCCCGTAGGCGAGGGGGCCCGTGGGTGAGTACGACCCACGAGCAATGGGTCCCACGGGCGAGAGGACCCGTGGGTGAGCACAACCCACGAGCAATGGGTCCCACAGGTCAGAGAACCCACGGACGAGTGTGACCCACGAGCACGGGGTCCCATGGGCGAGGGGTCCCGTGGGCGAGGGGACCCGTGGGCGAGCACGACCCACAAGCAATGGGTCCCATGGGTGAGAGAACCCACGGACGAGCACGACCCACGAGCAAGGGGTCCCGTGGGCGAGGGGGCCCATGGGCGAGCACGACCCACAAGCAATGAGTCCCGCGGGCGAGGGGACCCGCGGGCAAGCATGACCCACAAGCAATGGGTCCCATGGGTGAGAGAACCCACGGACGAGCACGACCCACGAGCAAGGGGTCCCGTGGGCGAGGGGGGCCCGTGGGTGAGCATGACCCACAAGCAACGAGTCCCGTGGGCGAGGGGACCCGCGGGCGAGCACGACCCACAAGCAATGGGTCCCATGGGTGAGAGAACCCACGGACGAGCACGACAAACGAGCAAGGGGGCCCGTGGGCGAGCATGACCCACAAGCAGCGAGTCCCGTGGGCGAGGGGACCCGTGGGCGAGCATGACCCACAAGCAACGAGTCCCGTGGGTGAGGGGACCCGCGGGCGAGCACGACCCACAAGCAATGGGTCCCATGGGTGAGAGAACCCACGGACGAGCACGACCCACGAGCAAGGGGTCCTGTGGGCAAGAGAACCCGTGGGTGAGTGTGACCCACGAGCAAGGAGTCCTGTGGGCGAGGGGACCTGCGGGCGAGCACGACCCACAAGCAATGGGTCCCATGGGTGAGAGAACCCACGGACGAGCACGACCCACAAGCAACGAGTCCCGTGGGCGAGGGGACCCGTGGGCGAGCACGACCCACAAGCAAGGGATCCCATGGGTGAGAGAACCCACGGACAAGCGTGACCCACGAGCAAGGGGGCCCGTGGGCGAGGGGGCCCGTGGGCAAGCATGACCCACAAGCAACGAGTCCCGTGGGCGAGGGGTCCCGCGGGCGAGCATGACCCACAAGCAACGAGTCCCGTGGGCGAGGGGGCCCGTGGGCGAGCGCGACACACAAGCAAGGAGTCCCGCGGGCGAGGGGACCCGCGGGCGAGCGCGACACACAAGCAAGCAGTCCTGTGGGCGAGGGGTCCCGCGGGCGAGCGCGACCCACGAGCAAGGGGTCCCGCGGGCGAGGGGCGGGCGGCGCCGTGGCCGTGGCCGTGGCGGGGGCGGGCGGGGGTCCGGCGGAGCCGCCCGGCCGCCGCTCGCCCTCAGCTCCCCGGGGCGGGCGGAGGAAATGACTCGCATTCCTGCAGCCGGAGCCGCTCGCACTTCTCCGCCACCAACTCAGCCCCCGAGCGCAACAAGCGGCCCCGCGCCGGGCCCACCCGCGGCAGCCCCGGGGAGCGGGGCGGGGGGGGGCGCCGGGAGAGCGGCAGCTCCGCCGAGCCGGGCCGAGCCGGGCCGAGCCGAGCCGAACGGAGCCGAACGGAGCCGAACGGAGCCGAACGGAGCCGAGGCGGTGCGGGAGCGCGGCGGGCACGCACCTACCTGCGGCTGCGGGGAGCGCGGTGCCTGCCGAGCCGAGCCGAGCCGAGCCGAGCCGAGCCGAGCCGAGCCCGGCCCAGCCCAGCCGCCCCCGCCCCTTCCCGGGCCGCACCGCCCCGAGCGGCACCGGCGCCGCCTCCCGCCTGAGCTGGGAGCCCGGGACGGGCGGGGAGGGGGGCAGCGGGCAGCCCCGGCGGGGCGGGCGGCCCCGGGGAGGGGACCCCAGCAGCCCCCGAGGGAGCCCAGCTCCTCCCCGGCCCCGCCGAAGGGACCGGAGCGTTGCCCCCGGAGGAGGTGCGGGGAGTCGGGCATCCCCCCCCCCCCCCCTCCCCGTCCCCGGGGGTCCCGTGTTCCTTTGGGGGAACACGAACGTGCCCTGGACGGGCCCTGAGCATCCCCCGGGGAGGGCACAGGGGCACCGTCCCGGGGGGGGGCTTGAGCATTTCCCGGGAGGGGACCCAAGCCTCCCCAAAAGAACGCACCCCCCCAAACGTACCCCAAACGTACCCACGGAGAGGAGCTGAGCACCCTCCTGGGGGGACCTGGCCATCTCACACGTCCCCCGTGGGGACCCCAGCATCCCTGCAAGAGGGGACCCCAGCATCCCTGCAAAGGGGACCCCAGCATCCCTGCAAGAGGGGACCCCAGCATCCCTGCAAAGGGGACCCCAGCATCCCTGCAAGAGAGGACCCCAGCAACCCTGCAAAGGGGACCCCAAGCACCCCCTGCACCCAGCCCAGCACCCCCATCCCCGGCTGTGCCGCTGCCATTTTAAGCCCAGCCACTTAGGAGCGGGGTTGAGGCGGGAGCAGAATTGGGGCCAAATCCCGTTCCCCTGAAAGCCCCCGGTGATGTCCTGGCGGATGGACGGAAGGTGCGGCGGGCTCACGCGTGTGTTGGCCGGCTAACGCGGAGCTCAGGCACGCGTGGGTCTCTCCATAGGTGACCCGGGACGGGAATAGCAGCAGCAGCAGCAGCACCTAAATTAGCAGCAAAGCGTCTCCGAGCCGCTCCTTCTTCAGAAGTGCCATCTGCTGAGATTGTTTCCCGAGCAGTTATTTATTCCTCACTTTTAAGCGTCTATAAGCATTTTTTGGGATGACCTGCGAGGCCGGCTCTGCCCCCGCAGTCTCTACGAGGCTCCGGCAGAGAACAGCCGCTTGTTCCCAGACCTAAATAAAGAGCAGCTCTGCTGCGAATACCCTGACACCCGTTCCTGAAATCTGTTTGCAGCTCAACAGATCGTGCTGGGTAATTACATTACGCGAGTGCGCGGTACCGGCGGTGGGAATCCAACGCGCTGCTCTCCTCATGGAAAAAAACCAGCCTGGCTTTCGGCAGAGCCGGGGCTGGAAAACCCTCGGTTTTGGGCTCGTTCTCATGCTGTTACCCCATGCCATGCGAAATTCGGAGAGCGTTTCCAGCCAGCGTGCGTCGTGCCCTGCGAAGCCACCCGTGCCACATGCCACCGCAGCGAGGGCGCGGGCAGCGTCGTGGCTGAGCAAGGACCAGCACCCCAACCAGAAATGTCTTTTTTTTTTTTTTTTAATTTTTTTCCCCCAAATTCATTCTGGAAACACAGATAACACCGGGGGATAGCCAGGTAGGGGCCAGGCACGTGGCGGAGCTGCCGTTCGAGCTCATTTCATCCAACTCCTAAAACATTTTCAGGGGCGGGACACGGCCCCCTCGCTTTGTGCGTTGCTGGGGAGGACGAGCCAGTCCCGCTGAGCGGGTCCTGCGCGGCCCCTGCCCCACCGCTCGCACCCCCCCCGGCCTCCTGAAATACAGAAATACAGAAAGGCAGCGCCCGCCTTGCCGCAGAGGCTAAATAAAGCAGCAGGAAGAGCTCTGGAATACCAGCAAGGCGATATATAAACATCTACGTGGATGGCACGTATGCTAATGCTGTTATATAGCCTAAGAGAAATGCCGCGTCTCATGCCGACGTGAGATGCTCTCAGGGCCGGAGGAGAGGCTCCGGGAAAAGCCACGCTCGGCATGAGCCGCCCCGGGCTCCGACGTGGGGAGAGCTCGGAAAGATGGACGTCAGCCAGTGTCCGGCCTGCCTCTCCTCTTTGTGAAAGGAAAAGCCCAAAGATGCCGGTGACATTTCTCTTTAACAATTCTGGAATTAGTCTCGCTCAAAAAAAAAAATCCCGAGAAGCGGAAACACAGATGGAAAAATGTAATAAATGGAACTCTTTTTTTTTTTGGACAAGGTTTAACGGAGCTAATTGCATCGCTAGGCGTATCTCCCCCCCCCCCCAAAAAAAAAAAAAGGTGTTGTGGTTATGACTGAAAATACCATTCACATAAAATATACAGATTTTTTTCTCACACTAGATATATTTATATTAAGAGGACGGGAAATAGCAGCTGTTCGCTGCGATCCTGCGTTATCACCAGGCGAGTATCTTCCACCCCAGCGTTTCAATAACCGCATTGTTACCGGCGGGGATGGTCACGCAAACACCCGAGCTCTCTTATCTCCTACCTAGTTTCCCTACGGTTTTGCTAATGGGATAAAAATTCTAAAGAAAGCAACAGAGTAACAACGAAATCCATCGCCAGGGCTCCAGCACCCCGCTCCCTGCTCCCATTCCCAAGGGCTGACGCTCCTACGGGGATGGTTTGCAAATCCCCTGGGACCGCGCCGAGCCAAGGCACCACGCTCAGCATCTCGGCATCTCCCCCGGGGTGATTTTTAGGATGTCCCGCTAGGAAAATTTACCCCGGACCGGCAGCACGGGGACCTCGGTGTCCGCCCGCGGCGCTCGGTTTTCGGGAGGGCAGCCGGCGAGCCTCGTGGAGGTGCGTTTGGGGACACGGGGGGGTCACCGCCGCTCGAGGACGCCTGGCACGGCATCAGGGCCCTGGCTCTGGCTCCAGCTGAGTCGAGAAATTCTTCCCTGAACCAGATAGGAAAACAAATCCCAGCTACTGTGAAGGGGCTGCGCTCGGGCTCCGGATGGCTCCTCAGCCCATAAGGGGAAGAAAATAAATAAAGAAACCCCGGCGCAGAGCCACAACAGCCAGCGCGTTGCTATAAACTCCAGCGAGGAGCTGGACCTTGCTCCGTTTCTTGCATTTCAGTGGGGGGGGATTTCCAAGGAAGCTCTTCCTTCCCTCCCCATCCAGGCTGGGGAGGCCGCGTGCACGGCACGGGAGCAGCCGGGACGGAGGGACCGGAGCCGTGTGCCGCGGAGAAGGGGCTTCCTCCAGTCAAACCCTTCGCTGGGCCCTTTAGGAGGACGCCCTCTGATTTGGGGCCAGAAATACCCACTTCACGGAGACAAAAATCCAGCCTACGCTTTAATTGGGTTTATGATTACGTGCCTGGGTGCACGTCGGGACCCCCTCCTCGGGGATTTTGCCCCGATGCTGCCCCATTTTGCTATTTGCCCGGGTGTGCCCCCCTGGGGCAGCGACCCCCCCGCCAGCCCCACCTCCATCCAGCCCAGTTCATCCCAGTTGAACCCCCAGCGAGCTGGGAAAGCCGGTACGCAGCAGCCAGCATTGGATGGTGCCGAGCATCCCCAGCTGGTCCCAGGGAAAAGGGAGAGCTTCCCGAGGGGTGTCCCGGGGACACCCCAACTCAGTGCCAGAGGGGCACCGGACCCCCCCAGTGCCCAGGCAATGGCCGGGAGCGGGATGACCCATCGAGCGTGCCGCGGCGGTGGCACGCAGCCATCGGCTCCGGGGAAGGAATGCCAGCAATGCAAAACCATCCCCCTGGCCATCCCAGCACCGGGGACCCGGGGGATGCTGGAGGAAGGGGTGCTGCCATCAGGTTTTGGCCGGGGTGCGTGTGTGGGCGTTGATATATTTAACGGGAACCCTAAATCTCCCTCTCTATTTAAGCTGCCATCCTCTCTCTTTGCCTGGGAGGTCAGCAAGGTTGAAAATAAAAAGGGGTTTCATGAGATCTAAGTCAAACGGGGCTGGAAAGAGACAAAATCCAGCCCGAACACACAAATATTGGACACATCAAGAAAATGTAAGTGTGCACCCCAGCGGGGAGGCATGCCCCCCTGCTTGCCGCTCCGCCAGTAGTGCTGATACGGTATATTCTGCTAATCTACCCCGCAGTATTTACAGCTGCCTGTAACCCAGCATCCTCTTTACCATCGAGTCGCAGCAGCCGGACGCAATTAGAGCCTGTGAGATTCCTCGGGATGGCTGGATGGAAAGGTGGGATCGCCTCCCCCCGCCAGACCCCTGGCTTCTCGCCCGATCCGGGACCCCGAGCTGGGTTTTATGACCAAGTTATTGATAAACCTGGGGTGAGATGGGCAGGGATTTGCCACGGAGCAGGTCTGGCTTTGCTGCAGCCCCCCCTGGCCCCTTGCACGGCAAAACACTCAGCATCTCTGCAGCCCCCTGGTAGGAAAGCTCATGCCCCCCGTCCCATCCCCGCTCCCCCATTTGTTCCCTATTCTGGGGCCCTAAAGGGGCTTTTGGGGGCTCTGGGCCTGGGGGTTATTCCAGAGTTTGCTCTCAGCCTGCCTGAGCTGCTGGAAAACCCGTGGAGATGTGTTATAAAGCAGGGAAGGCAGGCGGTGAGGGGCAGATGGGGAGGAAAGATCACAGAAGCGGGGGGAATATTTTTAGCCCGTCTACGGGCCCGCTTGCCGGCGTCCCTCGGCGAGCTTCAGAGCCGCCTGGCTGACTTCAATCACATCTGACGGAGGGGCAAATGTCTCAGGGCTGCTCCTGTCCCCCCAAACAGGAGAGAAACCCCAGTGAGGGCCCCCCCCCCCCCAGGGGGGTCCCCAGCAGCCTCAATGCTACGAGACATCAGAGAATCCACAGCGGTGCGGCAGGGTGGGAGGAAAACCGGTCTGTGAATCTCTCTGCCGAAAAATAATTGTGATGGGTGCGATTTAGGTGGCGAAAACCTGCAGGGGCCCGGGGTACCCATGGGGGTCCTGCAGAGGAGGGGGGGCACGGGAGGTTCATCCCACCCCGGCAGCCCGGTGATCCGGCTCCCTGCTTCTCGCTCCCCAGCGCGTATTTGCTTTTCCATCGCAGCCCTCGGCCGGCGGGTTTTGATTACGAGCTCGCAGAAGCCAGCTCACCTCTCCACAGGGCGAATGCCGGGAACAGATTTACAAAGCCGGACGTTTCGCTGCAAACCTGATCTGGGAGCAGAGGGAAGGGGAAAGCGTGGCTCCGGGATAAAGCTGGGAGAAGGGGCAAGCGCTGAGCGGGGTAGGGGAGCGGGGCTGGGCTCCCTGTGCAAACTGCAGCGACATCGGGAATGAATTGTGCACGAGGGGTGATGGACCAGCTCCCATTCGTGCTGCGGGAACTGGAGATATTCCAAGGTGCTTCCTCTGCCGGAGCAGCTCCAGTTGCACCCTCGTGCCCTAAGCCGGTTAGATGAGGCTCTCGCCATAAATAAATTTAAACCGGCCACAACTCCAGCGCAGGAGGACACGAAAGGCCCCATTGCACGGGGCAGGGTGGGCTCAGCATCGCCTCCAGCCCCAGCGCTGTGCCCCGGGGGCTGCCCCGGCACGCTGGGGACCTGCTTTTTTTTGCACAACATGGTTTAGAACAACCCGCAGCTACCTGTTGCCAGTGCAGGTTTCAGGTGTGCATTGCAAGGTGGCTGACGAGAGGAAACGGCCTCCAGCTGTGCCAGGGAAGGTTTAGATTGGATATTAGGAGAAATTTCTTCATGGAAAGAGTGGTCAAGGATTGGAACAGGCTGCCCAGAGAGGTGGGGGAGTCCCCATCCCTGGAGGGGTTCAAAAAACGGGCAGAGGTGGCACTTTGGGACATGGTTTAGTGGGCATGGGGGTGTTGGGTTGATGGTTGGGCTGATGATCTCAGAGGTCCTTTCCAACCTTAATGATTCCTAGTTTTTACTTTCATTAAAAATAATGCAGCCACCAAGCCAGGAAACATGAAATTACTACTCTGCCCTTAACTGGTTTAGTGGTGGAGTTGGTAGTGTTAGGTTAATGGTTGGACTGGATGATCTTAAAGGTCTTTTCCAACCTAAACCATTCTGTGATTCCATGATTCTATGACCTTAAAGGTCTTTTCCAACCTAAACCAGTCTATGATTCTATTCTATGATCCTACGAGGCTGTTTGTATCCCCAGGGACGGTGGGCAGCCGGGGGTGCAGGCGGGCACCTCTTTGCTAGGGAAATAGGACTCTGGCCTCGTGCTTCGTAAATACGTGGGATCGCAGCAGGGAAAAGCCAGCCCAGGCTTCCCGTCGTCCCCCCCCGCACCGGCCCCTGGGGACAAAGCACCCCGGGGAGCCCGGAGCTTGGCCGTGGCCCGATGTACCCGTCACCCATCTATCAATGATTTACCGCCGCTGTGAAGCGCTGTTTGTGCTGCCGGGGCGTTCCGGCGGCCCCAGCCAAGGTCAGCGCCCGTTTCGGTGGGGGGACAGACAGACGCCAAGGGAGAGAGGGGCCGGTGGGCGCAAGGCAGGGGCAAAACAGAGCCCCCTCACAGCCCGCCATGTGCGATGGGCTCATCCTGAGCATCCCTCCTCCTTCCGCGCTCGAGGACCCCGGGACAGCTGGGGACATCCCCCTAACGCGGCTCTCACACCCCGAGGGGTTACGGGGCCGGTGCAAACAGCCCTTGCAGGGGCTCTGCTTGATGGGGGCGGGATGAAAACCCGCTTTGGGGACAGCGGCTGGGAACCGCTCCCCGCCGGGGTCACCGACACAGCGGCCGTCACAGCCTAAAATCGCCCCCGCGAGGCGCTGGGGTGTTGGGGCTGGACCGCCCCAGGCACCTCGCATGAAGGCTTCCAAAGGTGCCGGCGGTGCAGGGCAGGATTTGGGCAATGACTCTGCTTTTTGAAGCAGCCGCGGCATCCTTTACATGCCCGGCCGAATGCAAATGGATTCTTAAGAAACAGGCTGAGCGGGCCTCCGCGAGCATCCATAGCTTGGCTAATATTTATCTGACGGGCTGTCACGAATAGCTTGTTAATCCCTTTGTATTTAATTAATGGAACTCAGGACCCAGCCTGCTGCAGCTGAGCTCCCCGGGGACGCTGCTGGGGTCCCCGCAGCCCCGCGTCCCTTCGCTCTGGCCACCTCTTTTCCCCTCCCTCCACCCCAGTGCCCCTCCTTCCCCCCCCCCTACTCCATCCCACCCCTACGCGCACCCCAAGGAGATCCCCCTCTGCTCCATCACCCCTCCCTGGGGCCAAAAAAGCCATTTGCATGGCGAACCAGTGCCGGGCACCAGCTCGGAAACACCAGCTCGGGCTTTGCCGAGCTGTTTGCACCCCGGGCTTGTTCCCTGGGCCATCTCGCCGGAGATGTGGCACGGCCAAGTGCACCAACACCCATGGGGGAGGCTGGAGGGGGGCACCACATCTGGCCCCCCGCCCAGGAAAGGCTTGAAACCCCACAGCTTTAAGCACCGATGGCAAATACCTCACCTCTGTTGCAGCAAATGCGTTATTTATCTGTTTGTTTACTCATTTCGCTGTGAATTCAAATCGGAGGCTCGACAGCGCCCTTGGAAACCTATGGCAAGTGGGCAAATGCATTGGAGGGGCTGCAAAACTGCGGTGCCTTATTTCAGTGTATTTGCCGAGGCAGTATTTTGGGTCGTTCCTTTTGCAGGGAATGCATGTGCATATGCGTGGGTATATGTGCATGTACGTACCTCCCCGCAGCTGGGGGTGTTCAGCCTGGAGAAGAGGAGGCTGAGGGGAGACCTCATCGCTCTCTGCAGCTCCTGGCAGGAGGGGGCAGGGAGGGGGGGGTCGGGCTCTTCTCCCAAGTGACAAGCGATAGGACGAGAGGAAATGGCCTCAAGCTGCACCAGGGGAGGTTTAGATTGGATATTGGGAGAAATTTGTTCATGGAAAGAGTGGTCAAGCATTGGAGCAGGCTGCCCAGGGAGGTGGTGGGGTCCCCATCCCTGGAGGGGTTCAAAAAACGGGCAGAGGTGGCACTTTGGGACATGGTTTAGTGGGCATGGGGGTGTTGGGTTGATGGTTGGGCTGATGATCTTAGAGGTCCTTTCCAACCTTAGTGATTCCTAGTTTTTACTTTCATTTTAAAAAATAATGCAGCCACCAAGCCAGGAAACACGAAATTACTACTCTGCCCTTAATTGTTTTGGTGTGGACTTGGCGGTGTTAGGTTAATGGTTGGACTGGATGATCTTAAAGGTCTTTTCCAACCTAAACGATTCTACGATTCTATGATATAGAAACGTACAGACACACACGTATATATATAAAGCCCGGGGAGCTCAGCGTCTCCCCAGCGCCTGCAGCCGCCACGCCCCCCGCCGACCCCGCATCGCTCTATGCTGCCGGCAGCTCGTGCCAGCGTGCCCAGATCCCGGCCACCATGAGCCGAGCTCTCCCAGCCCGCGGGCTCCCCAAGCCCCCAGCTTTGGGGTACCCCCCCTCCAGTGTAAAGGGCTGCTTTGGGGTGCAAGGGGAGGGCTGGGCACCCCATCAGCGTTTCGGGGACCCTGCTTCGGGGACAACCTTGCTCTTTCAATCACCGGCTGCCAAATTTCTCGGCGTGATGCTGCCGCCAGACCATCGCCCCCGGGGCGAAGGCAGAGGGGTGCCTGCGATCAGAGCAGCGCTTCCAGCACCCGCTGCCCTCCTTCCCTTCTCTGCAGCACCCGCAGCAGAGCAACGCACCATTTTGTTTTGGTTTTAAGGGCAATTTTCACTGGAAACATTTCCCAGACGCGCCATTTCCCCGGGAAGCGGCAGCTGTGCAGTCTCCGGCCGGCTGCGGGTTTCCCCTGCCAGCTCGCACATGCGACTCCCAATTAATCGCACAAAGAAAAGAACATGTTTAAACGGTGAGTCAGGCGCAGGCACGGCCCCGCGCCAAAATCATCAACCCCGGCTTTCCACCCAGCGCGGTTATCCTGCCCCGAAAAGCTCGTACCCCTCGGGAAGCCAGCGAAAAACCCTCGCAGCGAGGTGTGGGAAGGCAGGCGCAGGCAGGGCTGGGGCAGCGCGTTGCCTCTCAGATCACCACCAAATTGAAATTTGCTGGAAAATTTGGCCCCAAAACGACATCATCTCCCCTCACCTCTGGGATGCGCAGGGTACCCGAATGTGTCGGGGGGACACTGAGGCCGGGTCGGGCTCAGGGATGTGTCGGGGACCAGCCGGCTCGGGCAGGACCAGATGTTTTCCATCCGGGATTCCTCCAGCATCGGCTGATGTGGATGGGAGGCTCCGGGGCGAAGGCAGCGCCCAGGCCACCCGCCGTTGGGTGCTGTGGGTGCCCTGGCATCCTGCGGATGGAGGAGCAGACCTAATTCTGGCCCCAACCGGGACCCTACATCTCCAGGAAGGAGTTTGCTCGGTTTTCAGAGCCCTGAGAACCCCCCTCCCTCCCTCCCCGGGGTCCCCCCTGGGCTGGAGGAAGCTGGGGTGCTCGGCGGGAGCCCAGGTTTGGTTAAAGCAAATTGGGAGGGAAAGAACCAGCTCAGCCTTCCCCGAGGCTGCGTCTGGGAGCCAGCACGGGGCAAGAGGGAGAAACCACGGCTTTGGAGACCCAGCTGAGCCACCCCAAAAATGCCTCAGCCCCTCGCCACCCCGGCAGCCCTTTTTTGGGGTCCCACCCAACAACGGGTGCTGCAGGCATCGCCTACATGCCCGGTGGAGGGGGTATTTGCCCCCGTGCCCCCAGGCAGGGCATTATTGGTGCAAACCCCGATCAGCGAAACCCTGATCCTCTCTCGGGGGTGCTCACGTTTTCCTGACACCCTAAAAATCCCCGGGAGGTTTTGGGGGCTGCGGGTTCCCACCGTAAACACCCTGCGGCAGCAGCAGGAGCCGGCACCGCGCCGTTGGCCCGGGCGCTCTTCGCTTTGCAAACCCAAGCTGTTTATGAGCACGATAAAGCAAAAGCAGCTGTGGCTACTACCTCTTTTTATGTGATTTTTTTTTTTCTCCCCCCCCCCCGAATGTTTATGATCCAGATATAAAGCCCTGGGAAATACAGGTTTGGAGCAGAGCGCTGACACCCATTGATGCAAGGGCATGAAGTGCAGTGCCCTGACTCTCATCCATCACAGGAGCTGGACGTAGGGATGGGGATCACGGCGGTTCCCACCGTGCCAGCATGCACAGTGATCCTCCATGCCCCAGGACACTTATTTCCAATGATTTTTTTTTTTTTTTTAAAAAAAGAAAATACTAAAAATAAAGTGCCTGGAAGCCGGTGATGGGAAGCGAGGGAGAAATCGCCGGTGTTTCTCGTTCAGCCCTGCTGCGGCTCGCGTTTGCACAACACTGCCCGGTGCCAACACGCCCAAGGCCTTACCCAAACAAAGGTGAAGGGGTGAAGGATGCTGCAGGAATCCCAGGAAAGCACTGGGAAGTAGTGCCATCGGCCTGACTGAAACCCGGCTTTCAGCACCATCGCCGGCTCCAATTGCTTTGTCAGCACTTGCTGTATTTAGGATGAGCGTATTTTCGCTCTTTTTGCCTTTTGGAGAAGTGCTCAGCTTTGGAGCTGCGAGCGGGAGGGGAAAGTTAATATTAGAGCATTGCCAGCCGGCGCGGGATAACCCTGCTACGCCGGGGCGGGGGCGGCCAGCGGCTAAAGCCACATCCCCGGGGCCGGGGACACCCTCGGGGAGCAAGAGGGGGTTTGCTCCCACCCAAGCACCCAGCGAGCCGGGCCAGGGGCCACGGCCTGGCAGGGGAAAGCACGCTGGAATATAGATCTGTTTTTTCAGAATATAAGAGAAAAATAGGATTAAGCCGCTTTCCCCCATCCTTTGCACCCCCGGCTGCGGCAAAGCTGCTGTTTGCTCCCCCAGCGCTGCTCGAGCCCGGGGCTGGGCTGGCTGCAAGTGGCACCCCGGGGTCCTGGGGTCCCCCAGCACCTGCCCTCTCGCAGCTGTGAAATAGTGGAGCTTTTCTAATTCAGCTGAGCAGGCTCCTAAAACCTGCTGGGAACCTGCCCGGTTGCGGGCGCGTACCCCCGCGGGCGAGCTCGGCTCGAGCTCGGCTCTCCCGGTGCTCGCCCTCCACGATCTCGGTGCTTGTCCCCTTCAGCGCGGGGCAGGGGGACCCGGCTCCTCCCGCGTTATCCCACCCGAGAACCCCTGTCCCGGCTGACCCACGCACCCCGCCCTGCTCCGAAGCACAGAGCAGGAGGCACAAATTCATCTCCAGCCACGCTTGCTTCTGGCACAGGGCACCCGCTTTGCACCTCTTAAGCACCCTCCCCTGTGCAAAGGCAGCCCTTACACCCCTCGCTCTGATGGGGCTCATTCATTTCGGCGCTTTACAGGAGAAGCACAGCCGTCCCGGCTAACCGAGACCCCTGCCGCCGATTTATACCCCTCCCCTGATTTACGCCCTTCAGCACACGCCTGTGGCTGGCGGAGCAGCTCTTTTCAGGTCGCTGGTGATTATAGAATCATAGAATGGTTTAGGTTGGAAAAGACCTTGAAGATCATCCAGTCCAACCATTAACCTACACTACCAAGTCCACCACTAAACCAGTCAAGGGCAGACTAGACTAAACCATGTCCCAAAGTGCCACCTCTGCCCGTTTTTTGAACGCTTCTAGGGATGGGGACTCCCCCACCTCTCTGGGCAGCCTGTTCCAATGCCCAGGTCTGCATCTCCCATCCTCACGCCCTCATTCACCCAGCTCGGCTCCAACAGCTCCACGCACGCAACCCCAGCCCCAGCATCAGTTTTGGGGATTGGAGCAGCTCTCCGCCCCAGCCCAAGAGTTCACCCACGTGTGTTTGTGCCTGCAGCCCAGCCGGGCAAGGGTGGACATTTCTGAAGGAGCCCTCTGTTTGCCCAGGGTGCCTTGAGGCTGCAAGATAAGGCAACAGCAGGCTGTGAAATCTCGGTGGCCTTGGGAAGGAGGGGCTGTGCTCGGTCTCTGCCGACGCAGGATCAGGCAGGCATCAAATGATGCCGGTGGGAGCCCTGTTCACAGCACCCAAAAGAAGGTGGGTCCCCAAACAGCACGTATTTCACTTGCTGAGCTCCCCACCACAGGATGCTGAAGATGCCAATGGTTACATAGAATCATACAAGCACAGAATCATTTAGGTTGGAAAAGACCTTTAAGATCATCCAGTCCAACCATTAACCTACACTACCAAGTCCACACTAAGCCAATCAAGGGTAGACTAGACTAAACCATGTCCCAAAGTGCCACATCTACCCGTTTTTTGAACACATTAGGGAGATGCTGCATCACCCCGTAGCCTAATTAATAACAGGAACTCGGTGCTGCCCTGGCATTTTGCATCCGCGGAGCTGAAGCGGCACCGCCGAGGCAGGCAGCAGGCTGTCTGCGAGTCCCGGATCCGGCTATCCAGGTTTGCATTCCCGTGGCTGGGGCATCCCGGCCCCCCGGCATCAGGCAGTGCTGGCTGGAGCTGGGCAACTTGCCCCCGTAAAGGGTTGGAGGTGGGTGGGAGCCCACGCCGAGCATCCCGCAGCCCGGACTGCAGCTTGCAGCCACGTTCTGTGAAACAGCATCTCCTTCGGTCTGTGGTTTAGGCCAGCCCTTAATCAGTCACCGATTCCCCGCAGCGGGGTCCAGCACCCCGCACATCGCTGCTGGGACCCTCACCCTTGGCTCGGCCCCGGGGCTGTAGGGTAGGAGGGCTGTCCCATGCGCAGACCCTCTCCGCAGTTCTGCCTTCCCTACCCTTTTCCACAATTAACCTCGATGAAGGGAAGGATTTGGCCTGCGAGAGCCGGGCACGATGGCTCTAACCAGCACCGCGGTGCTCCGGCGAGCCTGGGAGTCCCCAGGGTTACCCTGACGCCGGCTGCTCCGGCTCACCACCCATAAACCAAAAAGCCCCCTGTCCTGGTTTTGGCTGGGATAGAGTTAATTTTCTTCCCAGTAGCAGGCATAGTGCTGTGTTTTGGATTTAGTAGGAGAAGAATGTTGATAACACGCTGATGTTTTTAGTTGTTGCTCAGTGCTGCTTTTGCTGGTCGGGGACTTTTCAGCTTCCCCTGCTCTGCCAGGGGCACAAGAAACTGGGAGGGGGCACAGCCAGGATGGTTGATCTCAACTGGCCCAAGGGCTATTCCATACCATACGGCGTCATGGGCAGTATAGAAACTGGGGGGGGTTGGCCGGGGAGCAGCGATCGCTGCTGGGAACTGGCTGGGCATTGGTCGGCGGGTGGGGAGCAATTGCATTGGGCATCACTTGCTTTGGATATTATTATTACTATTATTATTATATTGTTGTTATTATTATTATTTTACTTTACTTTATTTCAATTACTAAACTGTTCTTATCTCAGCCCAGGAGTGTTTCTCACTCTTACTCCTCCGATTCTCTCCCCCATCCCATCGGGGCAGGGGCAGTGAGCAATGGCTGCGTGGTGCTGAGCTGCTGCCTGGGGCTAAACCATGACACCCCCCAAAATAAAACTAAAAAAAATCAGAGCGCCCCAAATTATATCCTCCATCTCTAAGGAAAGAGCCGCAGCAGCATGCCCTGGAGCAGCCAGGACCCTCTGCCAGGGCGGCTGTCCCCGGGGTGAAGGCTGGCGTTGCCTCTCCCCGGCCCCCCCTCGCCCAACCGGCCGGGCTGGGGGGGATGCGCCGGTTCCAGGAGGCTGCGGGCATCCCCGGGGGACCCGGCCGGGCTCCATCACAGCCCCCGCGCCAGCTTTCAGGTTTCAAGAAAAGCTTTTTCGTGACGGTACCGGTGCAGGGAGCTGGGGCAGGACTGTCCCTCCCGTGGTGGGACCCCCCAGCCGCTGCCCCCAGCCCGGGGGGAGCAGCTCTCGACCGCGATGGGGATTTTCTCCTTTTTACAGCACGAAAGAAGCGGTATGTGCCTTGGCTGGGGTTTTCTTAGCTCTCCGGGGCTAATGCTGCTGCAGGCACGCGCTGGCCCAGCCAGCGATCCTAGTAGGTGATCAGATAAACAAGGCAGAGAAAATAATGCTTACGGTACACCGTAAATATTTTTAATAATAAAATATATAGAGAGAGAGGTATAAAAAATATCTTTTTCCAAGGGTAAATCCCTATTTTCCCTATTTTTTCAGGTACAATCAGGCCAGTTTCCAAGGCAGTAAAGGCCATTTCCATTTCTCCATCACTGAGCTCAGCAAACAACCCTACCTGTGGAGCCGGATCGGATGCTTTTATCACATTCCCCTGTTTGTGTTTATGATGGGGCTGGATCTTAAGCTGTTGCATGAAAAACACCAGGCCTGCCCTCGTTTGCATTGGGCTTCACACCCAGCCTAAGCCGACACCGCACCTCGTCCTGCCCCTGTCCATCAGAAACCCCAATTACCCTCCGCAGCGATTGCTCAAAGCTCAAAGCTCTGCCGCTCCTTCGTGACCCACACCAGCTCACTCGCCGCACGCGATGGAGAGAGATGCGTTCACCCACGGGCATCCCGACGACACCGGGAAAGGCTAACACGTCTGTGGGACCAGCAGCATCCCATCCCGGCGCTGCCCCATCCCGGCGCTGCCCCGTCCCGGTGGCGTGGGAAGCTTCCGCAGCAGTGCCCAGGCCAGCTGGGTGGGGTGAACGTGGAGAAGACGTTTAATTACACAGCGCTGGGTGTTTTTCCAGTTGCAGAGGGCCGGCTGCGTTCGTTCTACCTGCGCCTGGTGCTATTAGTCCTGTTTGACAACTGATCAGCAATTAATAATACCTTTGCGTTATGCAGGTGGATTATGAACGTGCCGCAGATCGATTTTTTTTTTTTAACGCCTTTGCATTTGCTTCTAAGTACAGCGGTGTTTTGGGGCTTGGGTTATACATTTTTTTGCTATGGGCTAGAAAATGGGTGCTCGGGGATGCAAAAGCAGGTGATCCTTCCCGCAGCGGCGAGCGTGGCTGGCGGAGCCCCGGGGATCGCCGGCACCGCAGCTGACCCAGCGCCGGGTGACGGCGTCGAGGCAGGGCTGAGCCTGCTGGCAGCGCCGCTGCCGCCGCTGCCGCCACCGCCCGGCTGATGAAAGGCCACCGGGCCACGTCCGTCTGTCCGCGCAGGCAGCCGAGATGTGCCGGGCTGGCCTCGTCACTACTGGGAACGCTTGAGGTGGCCCGGCGGAGTAGGAAAGAGAGTTAAAAATAGCCTTAAATACCAATCGGAGCATCAGCTTTAGCGCAATTGAAAAAAGAGCTTGCAGCCAGCATCCAGCCAGCGTGGCTTTGCTTATGCTAATGGGGGAGAAGACTGCAAACAGCTCGAGGTGAGAAGATTGGGCGGCGAGGAGCGAGCTGGGACTTTCCACGAGCAGGCAGCCAGCACCATCCCTTTTATCTGCTGTCGGGAGCGTCTGGCTCCTCCGGGGCAGGCTGCCCGGCCACCCCTCACCCGGTGGGTGCAGCACCCTTGTGCCGGTGCTGGGGGTGAGCCACGGCCACGGCCCGCGTTCCCGGGGTTGGGGTTCGCGGCGAGGTTTGGCTGCCCCCAGCATCTCGTACCTTTGCGCCCATCTCCCCAAGAGGCTGGGGAGAAGTTGGGCAGCCAGGGCAGGGTCAAGCCACGGATCTCAGGCGGCTTCGGAAAGGCTGTACGTGGGGTTTTTGGGAAGGGCGGGAAACGCAGCGACATTTATTTTGTTTCCTATTCCCAGGGTCTTTAATGGGGAGCTTTGTGCATCCTTTCCCCTCCATCTTCAAAGCCCCGTCCGGTGGGGCCAGCGGTGGCCCTGGGGTCCCCTGGGCTCGCAGTAAGTAAAAGCCACGGTGGTAATGACCCCTGCTCAGCAATGCTCAGCCATTGAGCTGCTTTAAATTCATCGGGACGCAAAGCTGAGGTGCTCTTTCGTAGCGCAGGCTGCTTTCTTATGCTCAAAATGGAGTTCTCGTCTCGCCCTGCCCTTTAATTTTGGGATAGCAGATAGTTTGCATCTGCTAACGCTGCTGGCTGCCCAGCAAGGCTTGCTCAGGGCTTCATGAGACATCTTTAAGGAAGATAAGCAAGATAAAGAAATTAAACTACCCCCCAAAAAAAGAAGGCACATGCCATGTGCAGTGTGAACACCTGCACTTTTGTCTCCCTGACTCCAGGACTGGTTTGGCAATCAGATCTCCCAGCACATGAACTTACACAAAGAACATGGAAAACCAGCAAAGGCCCCATTTTTCCTCAGTCTGGGCAATTCCCAGTGATAGGTTTGCAAAGCCAGAGACCAGGAAAATGTAACTCACTTGTAAAACGGGCTGCATGATGCTGTCAAGTGCTCAGGGAGATCGTTCACGGGGCCGGGGGGGGAAGCTATTTGTGGAAAAAAGCAAAGGTCCTTTTTTCCCTGCCTCTGCCCAGACGCTTTGCCTTACCCTGAGCAGACCCTCCTCAGAGGAACACCTCGATACACACTTTGTTTCCCAGGCTACGCATGAACTTCTTTAAAAAAAAAAAAAAATCTGTGTTCCTTTGATAAATTGTTCGCATTCAAGGTAATTAAACTGTAATCAGTAAAACCAAAGAAACTGAGATATTTTTTCCGGCAGAGATGAGCTAGATATGGACCCGATTACCTATCAGACCTAACACGCCCCATTAAAACTGCCCAGCTCCCGCAGGTCTCTCCTCCCCTCTTGTAGCATGGAACGCGATGAGGAAGAACAAAGGGCAGGGGAAAACAGCAGGAAAATTAATGCATTTTCCAATGAAATGGCATTGCTTAGTTCATGGGGATAAAAATTACCTGCTTCTTCCCAGCTGCTTTCGTATGCCTCAGTTGCAAACCCTCGGTGCTGGAAAAATCCTCCCCACCCAGGCGGGGAAGCCGAGGCGCAGCTAACCTGCTTATTAGGGGAGCTGGCTGAGCCAGCGAGCAGGCAGGACTGCGGGCAGCCTGTGCGCCGTGGGCAGGAGGGTGCTCCCTTTCCCTTTCCCCATCCCCTTCTTCTGCCCCTTCCCCACCCCATCTCCATGCCCATCCCCATGCCCATCCCCACCCCTATCCCTATTCCCATCCCTATCCCTGTTCCCATCGCCTTCCCCATCCGCATCCCCTCCCCTCTTGGGGACAGACCCTCTCCTCCAGCAGCCAGAGCGAGATCGCAGGGTTTTTTAGCCAACCCTGGATTTTTATCAGGTTTTTAGCTTTAGCCCAGGTTTTCACGGGAGGGACGAGGCTGGCCAATGCGCAGGGCTCGGCCAGGTACCCGCCCTGTCACCCAGCACATGGGTGACATCCCCGCTCGGCCACTCCCCCAAGGATAAAACCTCCCGAAAGCACCGAAGAGCGTGGAAACGGAGCAAAACCGGCCCTGGGGACAAGGTGTTTGCAAAGCCACTGAGCATTCCTCCTCTTCCCTGCAATCCTTAACACACATCCGTCTCTGCTAATAACTCGTCGGGATGCCAAAATAACAGCCTGCACCCTTCCTGCATCACGGGGCACGCCGGCTCCTCGGCCAGCATCCTTGTGCTGGAAAATGGGCGTGCTGGGAAGCGCCGGAAAATAATGGCCAGAAAAACAAGCTAAAATCTGACATTGCTGGGGTTCTTTGAAGGGCCAAAAGTGGGTCTCGGGGCGGGGGGAAAAGGCTGGCAGAGACCCCGGGATCTCCTGGGGGGAGCGGCGTGGGTCCCTCCTGCCACCCACCCCATGGGTGCGGGACCAGGAGCTGGTGTCCCGCGGCCTCTCTGCGGGAGGGTGATGCTTTCGGGAGGGGGTGCTTATGGGGTGGTGGTCCCCGCAGCACGGGGGTTTGTTTTGCCTCTTTGCGTTGGGAGAGGGGCTGGCGAGACGGGGGAGAGGGCTGGCTGCAAAGGGAAGGCAAGAGAGGAGGAGGAAATGAAAACTAATTAACTAATAAATGCGCTGGGTTGGCTCGGGGGCAGCAGGAGAGCAATCCAGAAGGCTGACTCACTCTGACTCAGTCTGCAAAGAGTGGGTTGAAATCTGGCGCGGGCGCACCTCCTGCCCTGGCCACGCGGCCAGGCTGCGGGCACCGAACCCAGACCTGCCGGGGCCCGAGCATCCCCGCGGGGACCTGCCTTGCGCAGGCGCCGCTCTCTCCGCAGGGGAGAAATCGCTTTCTCGAGGGAAACGAAGCCAGGTTTGCCGGCGGGAGCAAGCAGCTCGGATGGAGCCAGGCCTTTTGGATGCATCTCCCTGTCTCCCTGTTTTCACCTTAAAACCGGCCAAGTGGAGGGCGGGTGGGAAATCCCCTTCCGCACAGCCAAAGCCACCGCGGCCGTGGGAGAAGACGACGTTACCACCGACGCAGGGATCCCAAACGCTAACCCCGAAGCCGGGAAGCACGTCCAGAGCCGGCGCGATGACCGAAGAGATGGCTTTGAAGGGATGGATTGCACCCTGCCCGCCTTTACCGAGCAGGGACCCCGGCGGGGAGGCAGTGCCGGTGCCGCCAACCGTGCCGCCTGGCGTGTCGGTGCACGCCGGCGGGGAGGTGCTGCCTTCCCCTCCGCTCCCCGGCTTCACCTCGTTCCTGCCCGATGACTGGGTGCGATTGCTACACCCCACAGGCTCCGGCCGTGGGGCAAAGGTCCCCTTCGCCGCCCGCCCCTGCTCCCCGGGGGTGCTGCCGGGGGTCCCGGCGGGGGGACGTGCCATTTGGGCGCGTGGCAAAGAGAGGGGCGCAGGTTTCAGCACCGTCGAGAGCATCACCCAAGGCTGGGGGGGTGTCACCTCTCTGCACCCCGATTTCTGAGGGGCTGTGCCGGAGGTTTCGGAGGAGACAGGGCTCCTCGGGGGGGGCACAGCTCCCATCTCCCCCCTCTGACCCCCTGGGACCAGGTTTAGCTGACGCCGTGCTGTTCGAGACAGCAGAGTTGGGTGAGAGGAGTCCCACCTCCTGCACAGGCACGAAGAAAAAGAGAGAGAAAAAGAAGTTCTGCAGTCGAGTTGGTTTTTTTCCCACCCCCGGAGGCTTTGGCACAAACTTACTTACTACTTCTTTTTTTTTTTTATTTGTTCTTGCTCTCTTTTTTTTTTTTTTTAAAATATGTTACTGAAGTCTCTCGCCTCCTGACAAAACCCAGGCTCTCTGCCAGCACATATTTCTGATAATTCATCCATTATTAAATGAAATCAAAGATATGATTTAAAAAAAAAAAAAAAGCCATGGGACTGTGTGCATCCAAGAGAGGCTATTTACAGCTGGGCTGGGAGTTTCTTTAACTGCAAAAGGATCTCTCCAAGGAAAACCCACCCAAAACGCTTGCCCTGCTCCTCAAACTGCAAACATCTCCCGGTGGCCATGCCAAAGCGCAGGGGTCCTGCGGCGTTTTCCTGCCTGGATCAAGGTGATTCCCTCCTTGCTGTGGGCTGGGCTGATAAAAGCCCTAAGTGGGGTGGGTGCTGGTGGGTCCCCTCCCTGCCAGCGGGCTCCCCGGGGAGAGCCTGCAACCCGTGGCCAGAGACAGCCTGACTGGATCAGCCGGTCCTCTCCAAACCAGAGAGAGAGGAAAATCTGATGGAGAGGGAGGGGCACAGCAATTACAGCCTTTTCACTTTAATAACCCTCGCTGCTTCCCCGAGTCCATATTTACATCCTTCTTGGCGCAGAAGTAGTAATTAGAGTCTCTCCGCTCAGGTCTAAACAACAGCAGACCCTCCTG